>NC_069504.1:859679062-860879062 GCF_027579735.1 Bombina bombina | reverse complement strand
CACTTCACTGGAATTATACTGTATGCATAAGACTTTAGCCTAATTTGCAGGGACTAGCAACAGGCTTTTTAATAACACTTAATTTATTTATGTTAAACGTTTTTTGCTGGCATGTAAAATCGTTTAATTTTCTGAGGTACTGGGTGAAAAAATGTTTTGGGCACTATTTTTTCCACTTGGCAGTCGTTTTTATTTAATTTATGACAGTTTACTGATCTCTCTCACTGTTGTGTATGAGGGGGAGGGGCCTTTTTTGGCGCTTTTGCTACGCATCAAAAAATTCAGTCAGAAGTTTATTGTCTTCCCTGCATGATCCGGTTCATCTCTACAGAACTCAGGGGTCTTCAAAACTTGTTTTGAGGGAGGTAATCACTCACAGCAGAGCTGTGAGATTGTAGTTGACTGTGATAAAAAACGTTTATTTCTGTATTTTTTTTCTGCTATCAGGGTTAATTATCCTTTGCTAATGGGAGCAATCCTTTGCTAAAAACAGAATTTATGTTTACCTGATAAATTTCTTTCTCCAACGGTGTGTCCGGTCCACGGCGTCATCCTTACTTGTGGGATATTCTCTTCCCCAACAGGAAATGGCAAAGAGCCCAGCAAAGCTGGTCACATGATCCCTCCTAGGCTCCGCCTACCCCAGTCATTCGACCGACGTTAAGGAGGAATATTTGCATAGGAGAAACCATATGGTACCGTGGTGACTGTAGTTAAAGAAAATAAATTATCAGACCTGATTAAAAAACCAGGGCGGGCCGTGGACCGGACACACCGTTGGAGAAAGAAATTTATCAGGTAAACATAAATTCTGTTTTCTCCAACATAGGTGTGTCCGGTCCACGGCGTCATCCTTACTTGTGGGAACCAATACCAAAGCTTTAGGACACGGATGAAGGGAGGGAGCAAATCAGGTCACCTAAATGGAAGGCACCACGGCTTGCAAAACCTTTCTCCCAAAAATAGCCTCAGAAGAAGCAAAAGTATCAAACTTGTAAAATTTGGTAAAAGTGTGCAGTGAAGACCAAGTCGCTGCCCTACATATCTGATCAACAGAAGCCTCGTTCTTGAAGGCCCATGTGGAAGCCACAGCCCTAGTGGAATGAGCTGTGATTCTTTCGGGAGGCTGCCGTCCGGCAGTCTCGTAAGCCAATCTGATGATGCTTTTAATCCAAAAAGAGAGAGAGGTAGAAGTTGCTTTTTGACCTCTCCTTTTACCTGAATAAACAACAAACAAGGAAGATGTTTGTCTAAAATCCTTTGTAGCATCTAAATAGAATTTTAGAGCGCGAACAACATCCAAATTGTGCAACAAACGTTCCTTCTTTGAAACTGGTTTCGGACACAGAGAAGGTACGATAATCTCCTGGTTAATGTTTTTGTTAGAAACAACTTTTGGAAGAAAACCAGGTTTAGTACGTAAAACCACCTTATCTGCATGGAACACCAGATAAGGAGGAGAACACTGCAGAGCAGATAATTCTGAGACTCTTCTAGCAGAAGAAATCGCAACTAAAAACAAAACTTTCCAAGATAATAACTTAATATCAACGGAATGTAAGGGTTCAAACGGAACCCCCTGAAGAACTGAAAGAACTAAATTGAGACTCCAAGGAGGAGTCAAAGGTTTGTAAACAGGCTTGATTCTAACCAGAGCCTGAACAAAGGCTTGAACATCTGGCACAGCTGCCAGCTTTTTGTGAAGTAATACCGACAAGGCAGAAATCTGTCCCTTCAGGGAACTTGCAGATAATCCTTTTTCCAATCCTTCTTGAAGGAAGGATAGAATCCTAGGAATCTTAACCTTGTCCCAAGGGAATCCTTTAGATTCACACCAACAGATATATTTTTTCCAAATTTTGTGGTAAATCTTTCTAGTTACAGGCCTTCTGGCCTGAACAAGAGTATCGATAACAGAATCTGAGAATCCTCGCTTCGATAAAATCAAGCGTTCAATCTCCAAGCAGTCAGCTGGAGTGAAACCAGATTCGGATGTTCGAACGGACCCTGAACAAGAAGGTCTCGTCTCAAAGGTAGCTTCCAAGGTGGAGCCGATGACATATTCACCAGATCTGCATACCAAGTCCTGCGTGGCCACGCAGGAGCTATCAAGATCACCGACGCCCTCTCCTGATTGATCCTGGCTACCAGCCTGGGGATGAGAGGAAATGGCGGGAACACATAAGCTAGTTTGAAGGTCCAAGGTGCTACTAGTGCATCCACTAGAGCCGCCTTGGGATCCCTGGATCTGGCCCCGTAGCAAGGAACTTTGAAGTTCTGACGAGAGGCCATCAGATCCATGTCTGGAATGCCCCACAGGTGAGTGACTTGGGCAAAGATTTCCGGATGGAGTTCCCACTCCCCCGGATGCAATGTCTGACGACTCAGAAAATCCGCTTCCCAATTTTCCACTCCTGGGATGTGGATAGCAGACAGGTGGCAGGAGTGAGACTCCGCCCATAGAATGATTTTGGTCACTTCTTCCATCGCTAGGGAACTCCTTGTTCCCCCCTGATGGTTGATGTACGCAACAGTTGTCATGTTGTCTGATTGAAACCGTATGAACTTGGTCCTCGCTAGCCGAGGCCAGGCCTTGAGAGCATTGAATATCGCTCTCAGTTCCAGAATATTTATCGGTAGAAGAGATTCTTCCCGAGACCAAAGACCCTGAGCTTTCAGGGATCCCCAGACCGCGCCCCAGCCCATCAGACTGGCGTCGGTCGTGACAATGACCCACTCTGGTCTGCGGAACGTCATCCCTTGAGACAGATTGTCCAGGGACAGCCACCAACGGAGTGAGTCTCTGGTCCTCTGATTTACTTGTATCTTCGGAGACAAGTCTGTATAGTCCCCATTCCACTGACTGAGCATGCACAGTTGTAATGGTCTTAGATGAATGCGCGCAAAAGGAACTATGTCCATCGCCGCTACCATCAACCCGATCACTTCCATGCACTGAGCTATGGAAGGAAGAGGAACGGAATGAAGTATCCGACAAGAGTCTAGAAGTTTTGTTTTTCTGGCCTCTGTTAGAAAGATCCTCATTTCTAAGGAGTCTATAATTGTTCCCAAGAAGGGAACCCTTGTTGACGGGGATAGAGAACTCTTTTCCACGTTCACTTTCCAGCCGTGAGATCTGAGAAAGGCCAGGACAATGTCCGTGTGAGCCTTTGCTTGAGGAAGGGACGACGCTTGAATCAGAATGTCGTCCAGGTAAGGTACTACTGCAATGCCCCTTGGTCTTAGCACCGCTAGAAGGGACCCTAGTACCTTTGTGAAAATCCTTGGAGCAGTGGCTAATCCGAAAGGAAGCGCCACGAACTGGTAATGTTTGTCCAGGAATGCAAACCTTAGGAACCGATGATGTTCCTTGTGGATAGGAATATGTAGATACGCATCCTTTAAATCCACCGTGGTCATGAATTGACCCTCCTGGATGGAAGGAAGAATAGTTCGAATGGTTTCCATCTTGAAAGATGGAACCTTGAGAAACTTGTTTAAGATCTTGAGATCTAAGATTGGTCTGAACGTTCCCTCTTTTTTGGGAACTATGAACAGATTGGAGTAGAACCCCATCCCTTGTTCTCTTATTGGAACAGGATGAATCACTCCCATTTTTAACAGGTCTTCTACACAATGTAAGAACGCCTGTCTTTTTATGTGGTCTGAAGACAACTGAGACCTGTGGAACCTCCCCCTTGGGGGAAGTCCCTTGAATTCCAGGAGATAACCCTGGGAGACTATTTCTAGCGCCCAAGGATCCAGAACATCTCTTGCCCAAGCCTGAGCGAAGAGAGAGAGTCTGCCCCCCACCAGATCCGGTCCCGGATCGGGGGCCAATATTTCATGCTGTCTTGGTAGCAGTGGCAGGCTTCTTGGCCTGCTTTCCCTTGTTCCAGCCTTGCATTGGTCTCCAAGCTGGCTTGGCTTGAGAAGTATTACCCTCTTGCTTAGAGGACGTAGCACTTTGGGCTGGTCCGTTTTTACGAAAGGGACGAAAATTAGGTCTATTTTTCGCCTTGAAAGGCCGATCCTGAGGAAGGGCGTGGCCCTTACCCCCAGTGATATCCGAGATAATCTCTTTCAAGTCAGGGCCAAACAGCGTTTTCCCCTTGAAAGGAATGTTTAGTAGCTTGTTCTTGGAAGACGCATCAGCCGACCAAGATTTCAACCAAAGCGCTCTGCGCGCCACAATAGCAAACCCAGAATTCTTAGCCGCTAACCTAGCCAATTGCAAAGTGGCGTCTAGGGTGAAAGAATTAGCCAATTTGAGAGCATTGATTCTGTCCATAATCTCCTCATAAGGAGGAGAATCACTATCGAGCGCCTTTATCAGTTCATCAAACCAGAAACATGCGGCTGTAGTGACAGGGACAATGCATGAGATTGGTTGTAGAAGGTAACCCTGCTGAACAAACATCTTTTTAAGCAAACCTTCTAATTTTTTATCCATAGGATCTTGAAAGCACAACTATCCTCTATGGGTATAGTGGTGCGTTTGTTTAAAGTAGAAACCGCTCCCTCGACCTTGGGGACTGTCTGCCATAAGTCCTTTCTGGGGTCGACCATAGGAAACAATTTTTTAAATATGGGGGGAGGGACGAAAGGAATACCGGGCCTTTCCCATTCTTTATTAACAATGTCCGCCACCCGCTTGGGTATAGGAAAAGCTTCTGGGAGCTCCGGCACCTCTAGGAACTTGTCCATTTTACATAGTTTCTCTGGGATGACCAACTTTTCACAATCATCCAGAGTGGATAATACCTCCTTAAGCAGAATGCGGAGATGTTCCAACTTAAATTTAAATGCAATTACATCAGGTTCAGCCTGTTGAGAAATGTTCCCTGAATCAGTAATTTCTCCCTCAGACAAAACCTCCCTGGCCCCCTCAGATTGTGTTAGGGGCCCTTCAGAGATATTAATATCAGCGTCGTCATGCTCTTCAGTAACTAAAACAGAGCAGCCACGCTTACGCTGACAAGGGTTCATTTTGGCTAAAATGTTTTTGACAGAATTATCCATTACAGCCGTTAATTGTTGCATAGTAAGGAGTATTGGCGCGCTAGATGTACTAGGGGCCTCCTGAGTGGGCAAGACTCGTGTAGACGAAGGAGGGAATGATGCAGTACCATGCTTACTCCCCTCACTTGAGGAATCATCTTGGGCATCATTGTCATTATCACATAAATCACATTTATTTAAATGAACAGGAATTCTGGCTTCCCCACATTCAGAACACAGTCTATCTGGTAGTTCAGACATGTTAAACAGGCATAAACTTGATAATAAAGTACAAAAAACGTTTTAAAATAAAACCGTTACTGTCACTTTAAATTTTAAACTGAACACACTTTATTACTGCAATTGCGAAAAAACATGAAGGAATTGTACAAAATTCACCAAATTTTCACCACAGTGTCTTAAAGCCTTAAAAGTATTGCACACCAAATTTGGAAGCTTTAACCCTTAAAATAACGGAACCGGAGCCGTTTTAACACTTTAACCCCTTTACAGTCCCTGGTATCTGCTTTGCTGAGACCCAACCAAACCCAAAGGGGAATACGATACCAAATGACGCCTTCAGAAAGCCTTTTCTAAGTATCAGAGCTCCTCTCACATGCGACTGCATGCCATGCCTCTCAAAAACAAGTGCGCCACACCGGCGCGAAAATGAGGCTCTGCTTATGCTTTGGGAAAGCCCCAGAGAAATAAGGTGTCTAATACAGTGCCTGCCGATATTATAATATCAATATACCCAGATAAAATGATTCCTCAAGGCTAAATATGTTTTTAAAAATGAATCGATTTAGCCCAGAAAAGTCTACAATCTTAATAAGCCCTTATGAAGCCCTTATTTACCATCGTAATAAACATGGCTTACCGGATCCCATAGGGAAAAATGACAGCTTCCAGCATTACATCGTCTTGTTAGAATGTGTCATACCTCAAGCAGCAAGAGACTGCACACTGTTCCCCCAACTGAAGTTAATTGCTCTCAACAGTCCTGTGTGGAACAGCCATGGATTTTAGTTACGGTGCTAAAATCATTTTCCTCATACAAACAGAAATCTTCATCTCTTTTCTGTTTCTGAGTAAATAGTACATACCAGCACTATTTTAAAATAACAAACTCTTGATTGAATAATAAAAACTACAGTTAAACACTAAAAAACTCTAAGCCATCTCCGTGGAGATGTTGCCTGTACAACGGCAAAGAGAATGACTGGGGTAGGCGGAGCCTAGGAGGGATCATGTGACCAGCTTTGCTGGGCTCTTTGCCATTTCCTGTTGGGGAAGAGAATATCCCACAAGTAAGGATGACGCCGTGGACCGGACACACCTATGTTGGAGAAAGTGTGGTTTTTACAAAGATTTGATGCTATAACTTTTCAGTTTATCAATTTTCAACTGTCATAACTTTTTCTGTGCTTCTTATAGGCACAGTACGTTTTGCATATTATAGTAAATTACTTGAAAAGTATTTCCAAGTTGCTAGTTTATTTGCTAGTGTGTTAAACATGTCTGATTCAGAGGAAGATATCTGTGCTATATGTGCTAAAGCCAAAGTGGAGCCCAATAGAAATTTATGTACTAACTGCATTGATGCTACTTTAAATAAAAGTCAATCTGTACAAATTGAACATATTTCACCAAACAACGAGGGGAGAGTTATGCCGACTAACTCGCCTCACGTGTCAGTACCTGCATCTCCCGCTCGGGAGGTGCGTGATATTGTAGCGCCGAGTACATCTGGGCGGCCATTACAAATCACATTACAGGATATGGCTACTGTTATGACTGAAGTTTTGGCTAAATTACCAGAACTAAGAGGTAAGCGTGATCACTCTGGGGTGAAAACAGAGTGCGCTGATAATATTAGGGCCATGTCAGATACTGCGTCACAATTTGCAGAACATGAGGACGGAGAGCTTCATTCTGCGGGTGACGGTTCTGATCCAAACAGACTGGATTCAGATATTTCAAATTTTAAATTTAAGCTGGAAAACCTCCGTGTATTACTAGGGGAGGTGTTAGCGGCTCTGAATGATTGTAACACAGTTGCAATACCAGAGAAATTGTGTAGGTTGGATAAATATTTTGTGGTACCGTCGAGTACTGACGTTTTTCCTATACCTAAGAGACTTACTGAAATTGTTACTAAGGAGTGGGATAGACCCGGTGTGCCGTTCTCACCCCCTCCAATATTTAGAAAGATGTTTCCAATAGACGCCACCACACGGGACTTATGGCAAACGGTCCCTAAGGTGGAGGGAGCAGTTTCTACTTTAGCTAAGCGTACCACTATCCCGGTGGAGGATAGCTGTGCCTTTTCAGATCCAATGGATAAAAAGTTAGAGGGTTACCTTAAGAAAATGTTTGTTCAACAAGGTTTTATATTGCAACCTCTTGCATGCATTGCGCCTGTCACGGCTGCAGCAGCATTTTGGTTTGAGTCTCTGGAAGAGACACTTGAATCAGCTCCATTAGATGAGATTACACACAAGCTTAAAGCCCTTAAGTTAGCTAACTCATTTATTTCGGATGCCGTAGTACATTTAACTAAACTTACGGCTAAGAATTCCGGATTCGCCATTCAGGCGCGCAGAGCACTGTGGCTAAAATCCTGGTCAGCTGATGTTACTTCTAAATCTAAATTGCTTAATATTCCTTTCAAAGGGCAGACCTTATTCGGGCCCGGGTTGAAAGAAATTATCGCTGACATTACAGGGGGTAAAGGCCATGCCCTGCCTCAAGACAGAGCCAAACCTAAGGCTAGACAGTCTAATTTTCGTTCCTTTCGTAATTTCAAAGCAGGAGCAGCATCAACTTCCTCTGCACCAAAACAGGAAGGAGCTGTTGCTCGCTACAGACAAGGCTGGAGACCTAACCAGTCCTGGAACAAGGGCAAGCAGGCCAGGAAACCTGCTGCTGCCCCTAAGACAGCATGAATCGAGGGCCCCCGATCCGGGAACGGATCTAGTGGGGGGCAGACTTTCTCTCTTCGCCCAGGCTTGGGCAAGAGATGTCCAAGATCCCTGGGCGTTAGAGATCATATCTCAGGGATACCTTCTGGACTTCAAATCCTCTCCCCCAAGAGGGAGATTTCATCTGTCAAGGTTGTCAACAAACCAAATAAAGAAAGAGGCGTTTCTACGCTGCGTACAAGATCTTTTATTAATGGGAGTGATCCATCCGGTTCCGCGGTCGGAACAAGGACAAGGGTTTTACTCAAATCTGTTTGTGGTTCCCAAAAAAGAGGGAACTTTCAGGCCAATCTTGGATTTAAAGATCCTAAACAAATTCCTAAGAGTTCCATCGTTCAAAATGGAAACTATTCGGACAATTTTACCCATGATCCAAAAGGGTCAGTACATGACCACAGTGGATTTAAAGGATGCTTACCTTCACATACCGATTCACAAGGATCATTACCGGTATCTAAGATTTGCCTTTCTAGACAGGCATTACCAGTTTGTAGCTCTTCCATTCGGATTGGCTACGGCTCCAAGAATCTTCACAAAGGTTCTGGGTGCTCTTCTGGCGGTACTAAGACCGCGAGGAATTTCGGTAGCTCCATACCTAGACGACATTCTGATACAAGCTTCAAGCTTTCAAACTGCCAAGTCTCATACAGAGTTAGTACTGGCATTTCTAAGGTCGCATGGATGGAAGGTGAACGAAAAGAAGAGTTCTCTCTTTCCACTCACAAGAGTTCCCTTCTTGGGGACTCTGATAGATTCTGTAGAAATGAAGATTTACCTGACAGAAGACAGGTTAACAAAGCTTCAAAATGCATGCCGTGTCCTTCATTCCATTCAACACCCGTCAGTAGCTCAATGCATGGAGGTGATCGGCTTAATGGTAGCGGCAATGGACATAGTACCCTTTGCACGCCTACATCTCAGACCGCTGCAATTGTGCATGCTAAGTCAGTGGAATGGGGATTACTCAGACTTGTCCCCTACTCTGAATCTGGATCAAGAGACCAGAAATTCTCTTCTATGGTGGCTTTCTCGGCCACATCTGTCCAGGGGGATGCCATTCAGCAGGCCGGACTGGACAATTGTAACAACAGACGCCAGCCTACTAGGTTGGGGCGCTGTCTGGAATTCTCTGAAGGCTCAGGGACTATGGAATCAGGAGGAGAGTCTCCTACCAATAAACATTCTGGAATTGAGAGCAGTTCTCAATGCCCTTCTGGCTTGGCCCCAGTTAACAACTCGGGGGTTCATCAGGTTTCAGTCGGACAACATCACGACTGTAGCTTACATCAACCATCAGGGAGGGACAAGAAGCTCCCTAGCAATGATGGAAGTATCAAAGATAATTCGCTGGGCAGAGTCTCACTTTTGCCACCTGTCAGCAATCCACATCCCGGGAGTGGAGAACTGGGAGGCGGATTTCTTAAGTCGTCAGACTTTTCATCCGGGGGAGTGGGAACTTCATCCGGAGGTCTTTGCCCAAATACTTCGACGTTGGGGCAAACCAGAGATAGATCTCATGGCGTCTCGACAGAATGCCAAGCTTCCTCGCTACGGGTCCAGATCCAGGGATCCGGGAGCGGTTCTGATAGATGCTTTGACAGCACCTTGGACCTTCGGGATGGCTTATGTGTTTCCACCCTTCCCGATGCTTCCTCGATTGATTGCCAGAATCAAACAGGAGAGAGCATCAGTGATTCTAATAGCGCCTGCATGGCCACGCAGGACTTGGTATGCAGATCTAGTGGACATGTTATCCTGTCCACCTTGGTCTCTACCTCTGAAACAGGACCTTCTGATCCAGGGTCCCTTCAAACATCAAACTCTAATTTCTCTGAAGCTGACTGCTTGGAAATTGAACGTTTGATTTTATCAAAACGTGGTTTTTCTGAGTCAGTTATTGATACCTTAATACAGGCTAGGAAGCCTGTTACCAGAAAGATTTATCATAAGATATGGCGCAAATACTTATATTGGTGCGAATCCAAGAGTTACTCATGGAGTAAGGTTAGGATTCCGAGGATATTGTCTTTACTACAAGAAGGTTTAGAAAAGGGTTTATCCGCTAGTTCCTTAAAGGGGCAGATTTCAGCTCTGTCCATTCTTTTACACAAACGTCTGTCAGAAGTTCCGGACGTTCAAGCTTTTTGTCAGGCTTTAGCTAGGATCAAGCCTGTGTTTAAAACTGTTGCTCCACCATGGAGTTTGAACTTAGTTCTTTATGTTTTACAGGGTGTTCCGTTTGAACCCCTTCATTCCATTGATATCAAGCTGTTATCTTGGAAAGTTCTATTCGATTTCCTCGGCTCGAAGAGTCTCTGAGTTATCCGCCTTACATTGTGATTCTCCTTATCTGATTTTTCATTCAGACAAGGTAGTTCTGCGTACTAAACCTGGGTTCCTACCTAAGGTGGTCACTAACAGGAATATCAATCAAGAGATTGTGGTTCCATCTTTGTGTCCTAATCCTTCTTCGAAGAAGGAACGTCTGCTACACAATCTAGATGTAGTCCGTGCCCTGAAATTTTATCTACAGGCAACTAAGGATTTTCGACAAACGTCTTCCCTGTTTGTCGTTTATTCTGGTCAGAGGAGAGGTCAAAAAGCTTTGGCTACCTCTCTCTCTTTTTGGCTTCGTAGCATAATTCGGTTAGCCTATGAGACTGCTGGACAGCAGCCTCCTGAAAGAATTACAGCACATTCTACTAGAGCTGTGGCTTCCACTTGGGCCTTTAAGAATGAGGCTTCTGTTGAACAGATTTGCAAGGCTGCAACTTGGTCTTCTCTTCATACTTTTTCCAAATTTTACAAATTTGACACTTTTGTTTCTTCGGAGGCTGTTTTTGGGAGAAAGGTTCTTCAGGCAGTGGTTCCTTCCGTATAAAGAGCCTGCCTGTCCCTCCCGTCATCTGTGTACTTTAGCTTTGGTATTGGTATCCCAGAAGTAATGATGACCCGTGGACTGACCACACTTAACAGGAGAAAACAAAATTTATGCTTACCTGATAAATTCCTTTCTCCTGTAGTGTGGTCAGTCCACGGCCCGCCCTGTTTTTTATGGCAGGTAAAAAAATTTTTTGAATTATACTCCAGTCACCACTACACCCTTTGGCTTCTCCTTTCTCGTTGGTCCTTGGTCGAATGACTGGAGGTGACGTAGAGGGGAGGAGCTATATAGCAGCTCTGCTGGGTGAATCCTCTTGCACTTCCTGTTGGGGAGGAGTTAATATCCCAGAAGTAATGATGACCCGTGGACTGACCACACTACAGGAGAAAGGAATTTATCAGGTAAGCATAAATTTTGTTTTTTTAAGACACGATGTGTCCACGGATCATCTTAATTACTAATGGGATATTCACCTCCTGGTCAGCAGGAGGAGGCAGAGAGCACCACAGCAGAGCTGTTAAATAGCTCCTCCCCTCCCTCCCACTAGAGTCATTCTCTTTGCCTACGTTAGTGCTAGGAAGAGGTAAAGTTAGGTGTAAGAAAAGATTCTTCAATCAATAGTTTATTATTTTTAAAGTAGTACAAGATTGTGCTGCTTTGTTCTAGGGCAGCGGTTCCCAACCTGTAGGTTGGGGGTACTTGAAGATATTATTTGTAATGGCGGAATTTTGCTGCCCGCCCGCCATAAACTATTTTTTTTAATTTATTTGTGTCCTCGTAGCGACTTAGATCTACTGATTGGAGAGTGTAAATGCGCGCGCTGCACTTGGGCGGGCATTATCCTGCGCTAGCTCTACAGAACACAGGAGTCTGGTGAGTCTTCCTTCAATTTCCCTTGCGCGTCTTTGTTTCCAGTATTGACAGACACAGACAGGATTGACTTGACTGGCACCCGCAGCTGAGCCGCCAACACTGTCCACACAGGCGGTACTTACAGGTAGGTTAGGGCTTTCATTATATTACCCTGGCCTAAATTGAACTTGACAGATGACAGACCGTAGTACTACTTTATTTTTACAGTACTCAAAATCTCAGCAAATTGAATCCACTGGCTTATATTGGGCTCAGACTTTTATAATATTAAACAAGAACTTTGTAAGGCAAGCAATGAGCAGAGAGGCTGTCTAACATGACTATGCTCAGTGCACATAGCTTACTAATCTTATTTAATATTATAAAAGTAATTTTCTAAAAAACATAATTTAAAAACATCAGGTATGATACAGTAATAATATGATTTCCTCCTTATATCCAAAATATGCAATCATTTAATTTTCCAGTATTCTTCTCCTATTGCACATTTGTTAATGCCAGTGTCAGTGATGCTATATTTATATTACAATGAATGTTTACTTTCCATTTTAATTTTGGTGAAAAGTATTTGTTCCATACTTAGGTGAGAAACACTGACATATATTTAATAATTAAATCTATGAGTCAGTGTTTCTCACCTAAGTATGGAACAAATAATGTTCACTTACATTCATTGTAATATAAATATAGCATCACTGGCATTAACATATGTGCAATAGGAGAAGAATAATGGAAAATTAAATGATTGCATGTTTTTGTGCAACAGACTAAATATTTTGAATATAGGGACTGGGGCTGGGCAATTACATTTTTTTGTGGGAAATTTAGGCTGCTATAATAAAAAAAATGAAATACATTATGTAAAATCAAAATTAAAAGCCTTTAAATGTCATTATGTTAATTTGAGTCATTTGATTTAGCTGCTAACCTAAGAAAATTTAAAAAACAAAACTTTTTTTGAGTGATGGGTGACGGTAATGAAGAGAGGGGGTACTCATAAATGAAAAGCCCAATCAAGGGGTAGGGGAGAGAAAAAAGGTTGGGAACCGCTGTTCTAGGGTGTAGCCGTAGTCCATATCAGTCTCTTCACTAGAGCGTTGGAGGCTTTAGAGCAATGGGAACTTGTGGGACATAATTCTCACTGCACCTCCCATGTATTTTGCTGCCCTGTATGCCTTTAGTCTGAGGAAAAGGATTACTCAGCATGCCTTTTTTCCACAGGTCAATGGGAGGGAGAGGACCTCTTAAACCTGGGATCTGCCTTGCTGTCAGGCAGAAGATGAGGTAAGTGCTAACTTTTTGTCTAGGAAAAGCAGGGAAATCTCAGAAAAAAAGTTTTTTCACTTTATTATTTTATTGAAAGCCTCATTAAAAATAAGGAATAGATTCTCCTATTGTGTTAGGGGACACTATGACAGTTTGGGCTTTATTATTCTATTCAAGCCTCATTAAAGTTGGGATAGATTCTCCTATTGTGTTAGGGGATACTAGGAAAACTTGGACGCAGGCACTGGGGCTGAATGCGACATGACCCTCATCTCCCGGCGGTTTCATAACATAATTTTAACAGACCGGGAGATTACATGTTGATTACTACGGGTTTGGGCGCTGCTACATGAAATTTAGAGCAGGCTCAGTGCGTAGGGGGTTTTTGTGTTTAAACTAACGAACTACGCAATTATTTATAAAGCTGGTCAATCCGTTTTTTTGGCAATGGCGACAGAGAGTTATTGATATGCCCACGATGGGCGGTACTTATGTGACGCCATTTTAGTTGCACAGCTGTTCCTCTTCTTCCGGTTCTCGGAAAGTACGGAGGCTGTTTAGTTTAAGTTTTTGGCGCTTAGAGCAGCGCTTCAGTTGCATCAGAATTTTGTGCGGATGGGCTGACAGGCACCTCAGCTGCGTTAAGCTGAGGTATAGAGGGGGTTGGCTGAGGCAGCAATCTTTACAACGGACTTCCTTATGTACCGATCCACCCCTTTTTTTTTCTGCTTGCATACGAATAAAAAGTTATTCTTTTAAATTGAAAGAAACAGTAGAGTCTGTTATGTGACCTATTAAGTCATCTCTGTCCACCCAGATAAGAAAGTTACTGTTTAACATTTAAAGAGACAGTAACAGTCTTTATGTGTTCAATTTTATTAAAAAGTTAAGATTTTTATTGGATTAATCATTTTGTCTCTATTCCCTATGTTGTGAGAGAACTGCCACTTAAATAAAGGAGTTACTATTTCAAATTTAAAGAGACAGTACTGTTTTTATATGTTAATTTTATTAAAAAGGTTAAAAACTTTTATTTGATTAATCATGTTTTCTCTGTTCACTATGTTGTGAGAGATTTTTTTCCAGAGGAATAAAATATTTTCTCCAACATTGGTGTGTCCGGTCCACGGCGTCATCCATAACTTGTGGGAATATTCTCTTCCCCAACAGGAAATGGCAAAGAGCACAGCAAAAGCTGTCCATATAGTCCCTCCTAGGCTCCGCCCACCCCAGTCATTCTCTTTGCCGCTGAACAAGCAGCATCTCCACGGAGATGGTGAAGAGTATGTGGTGATTAGTTGTAGTTTTTTTTTATTCTACTCTCAAGAGTTTGTTATTTTAAAATAGTGCTGGTATGTACTATTTACTCTGAAACAGAAAAAGATGAAGAGTTCTGTTTGTGAGAGGAATATGATTTTAGCAGCAGTAACTAAAATCGTTTGCTGTTTCCACACAGGACTGTTGAGATGAGATAACTTCAGTTGGGGGAAACAGTTGGCAGACTTTTCTGCTTAAGGTATGACTAGCCATATTTCTAACAAGACTGTGTAATGCTGGAAGACTGTCATTTTCCCCATCATGGGGACGGGTAAGCCATTTTCTTAGTCTCAAACAGAATAAAGGGCTTAATATGGGCTATAAAACTGGTAGACACTTTTATGGGCTAGATCGATTGCTTTATTTGGGCATTTTATTCAGCTTGATGTTGAAATTCACACTTTATAACTATGAAGGCACTGGTTTAGACACCTTCCCAGTCAGGAAGGGCCTTCTATGTAGTAGGCAGAGCCTCATTTTCGCGCCATTACTGCGCAGTTACTTTTGAGAGCAGGACATGCAGCTGCATGTGTATGGGTCTGGAAATAGTTGAAAAGGTTCCTGAAAGGCTTCATTTGGTATCGTATACCCCCCTGGGTTTGGTAAGGTCGCAGCAAAGGCTGTAGCTGGGACTGTGGAGGGCTTAAAACTGTCATTTTAAGGGTTACAAGTCTGGGGTGCAATACTTTGAATGCTTTAAGACACTGTGGTGAAAATTTGGTTAAAATTGAACAATTCCTTCATAGTTTTTCACATATTCAGTAAAAAAGTGTGCCCTGTTTAAAATTTAAAGAGACAGTAACGGTTTTGTTTTAAAACGGTTTTTGTATTTTATTGACAAGTTTAAGCCTGTTTAACATGTCTGTGCCTTCAGATAAACTATGTTCTGTATGTATGGAAGCCAATGTGTCTCCCCCTTCAAAAATGTGTGATAATTGTGCCATAGCGTCCAAACAAAGTAAGGACAGTACTTCCACAGATAGTAAAGTTGCCCAAGATGATTCATCAGATGAAGGGAGTAGACATAGTTCTAAATCATCTCCTTCTGTGTCTACACCAGTTTTGCCCACACAGGAGACCCCTAGTACTTCTAGCGCGCCAATGCTTGTTACTATGCAACAATTGACGGCAGTAATGGATAACTCCATAGCAAATATTTTATCCAAAATGCCTGCATTTCAGAGAGAGCGCGATTGCTCTGTTTTAAACACTGTAGAGCAGGAGGGCGCTGATGATAATTGCTCTGTTATACCCTCACACCAATCTGAAGGGGCCATGAGGGAGGTTTTGTCAGATGGGGAAATTTCTGATTCAGGTAAAATTTCTCAACAGGCAGAACCTGATGTTGTGACATTTAAATTTAAGTTAGAGCATCTCCGCGCACTGCTTAAGGAGGTGCTATCTACTCTGGATGATTGTGACAACCTGGTCATTCCAGAAAAATTGTGCAAGATGGACAAGTTCCTAGAGGTTCCGGTGCACCCCGACGCTTTTCCTATACCCAAGCGGGTGGCGGACATAGTGAATAAGGAGTGGGAGAAGCCCGGCATACCTTTTGTCCCCCCTCCTATATTTAAGAAATTATTTCCTATGGTCGACCCCAGAAAGGACTTATGGCAGACAGTCCCTAAGGTCGAGGGGGCAGTTTCTACACTAGCCAAGCGCACTACTATTCCTATCGAGGATAATTGTGCTTTTAAAGATCCTATGGATAAAAAATTGGAGGGTTTGCTAAGATTTTTGTACAGCAAGGTTACCTCCTGCAACCTATTTCATGCATTATTCCTGTCACTACAGCAGCGTGGTTCTGGTTCGAGGAACTAGAAAAGTCGCTCAGTAGAGAGACTCCGTATGAGGAGGTTATGGACAGAATTCACGCACTTAAGTTAGCTAATTCCTTTATTTTAGATGCCGCTTTGCAGTTAGCTAGATTAGCGGCGAAAAATTCAGGGTTTGCAATTGTGGCGCGCAGAGCGCTCTGGCTAAAGTCTTGGTCTGCGGATGTATCTTCCAAGACAAAATTGCTTAATATCCCTTTCAAGGGTAAAACCCTTTTTGGGCCAGAATTGAAAGAGATTATCTCAGACATCACTGGGGGTAAGGGCCACGCCCTCCCACAAGATAGGCCTTTCAAGGCCAAGAATAAGTCTAATTTTCGTTCCTTTCTCAATTTCAGGAACGGACCGGCCTCCAATTCTGCAGCCTCTAGACAAGAGGGTAATGCTTCGCAAACCAAACCAGCTTGGAAACCGATGCAAGGCTGGAACAAGGGTAAGCAGGCCAAGAAGCCTGCTGCTGCTACCAAAACAGCATGAAGGAGTAGCCCCCGATCTGGCACCGGATCTAGTAGGGGGCAGACTCTCTCTCTTCGCTCAGGCTTGGGCAAGAGATGTTCAGGATCCCTGGGCACTAGAAATAGTCTCTCAGGGTTATCTTCTGGAATTCAAGGAACTACCCCCAAGGGGAAGGTTCCACATGTCTCACTTATCTTCAAACCAAATAAAGAGACAGGCATTCTTACATTGTATAGAAGACCTGTTAAGAATGGGAGTGATACACCCAGTTCCAACTGTGGAACAAGGACTGGGGTTTTACTCAAATCTGTTTGTAGTTCCCAAAAAAGAGGGAACTTTCAGACCAATTCTGGATTTAAAGATTCTAAACAAATTTCTCAGAGTGCCATCGTTCAAAATGGAAACTATTCGAACGATTTTGCCTACAATCCAGGAGGGTCAATTTATGACTACCGTGGATTTAAAGGATGCGTATCTACATATTCCTATCCACAAAGATCATCATCAGTTCCTAAGGTTCGCCTTTCTGGACAAACATTACCAGTTTGTGGCTCTCCCATTCGGGCTAGCCACTGCTCCAAGGATTTTCACAAAGGTACTCGGGTCTCTTCTAGCGGTTCTAAGACCAAGGGGCATTGCAGTGGCACCTTACTTGGACGACATTCTGATACAAGCGTCGTCGCTTTCAAAGGCAAAGGCTCACACAGACATCGTTCTGGCCTTTCTCAGATCTCACGGATGGAAGGTGAACATAGAAAAAAGTTCCCTGTCTCTGTCGACAAGAGTTCCCTTCTTGGGGACAATAATAGCTCAGTGCATGGAAGTAGTAGGGTTGATGGTTGCAGCAATGGACATAGTTCCTTTTGCGCGAATTCATCTAAGACCATTACAACTGTGCATGCTGAAACAGTGGAATGGGGACTATACAGACTTGTCTCCAATGATTCAAGTAGATCAGAAGACCAGAGACTCACTCCGTTGGTGGCTAACCCAGGATCACCTGTCCCAGGGAATGAGCTTCCGCAGACCAGAGTGGGTCATCATCACGACCGACGCCAGTCTAGTGGGCTGGGGCGCGGTCTGGGACTCCCTGAAAGCTCAGGGTCTATGGTCTCGGGAAGAGTCTCTTCTCCCGATAAACATTCTGGAACTGAGAGCGATATTCAATACTCTCAGCTCTTGGCCTCAACTAGCAAAGGCCAGATTCATAAGATTCCAATCAGACAACATGACGACTGTTGCTTACATCAACCATCAGGGGGGAACAAGGAGTTCCCTGGCGATGAGAGAAGTGACCAAAATCATAAAATGGGCGGAGGATCACTCCTGCCACCTATCTGCGATCCACATCCCAGGAGTGGAAAACTGGGAGGCGGATTATCTGATTCATCAGACATTCCATCCGGGGGAGTGGGAACTCCACCCGGAGATATTTGCCCAGTTGACTCAATTATGGGGCATTCCAGACATGGATCTGATGGCGTCTCATCAGAACTTCAAGGTTCCTTGCTACGGGTCCAGATCCAGGGATCCCAAGGCGACTCTAGTGGATGCATTAGTAGCGCCTTGGGCCTTCAACCTAGCTTATGTGTTTCCACTGTTTCCTCTCATTCCCAGGCTGGTAGCCAGGATCAAACAGGAGAGGGCCTCGGTGATCTTGATAGCTCCTGCGTGGCCACGCAGGACTTGGTATGCAGACCTGGTGAATATGTCATCGGCTCCACCATGGAAGCTACCTTTGAGGCAGGATCTTCTTGTACAGGGTCCATTCGAACATCCAAATCTAGTTTCCCTCCAGCTGACGGATTGGAAATTGAACGCTTGATTTTATCTAAGCGTGGGTTTTCGGATTCTGTGATAGATACTCTGGTACAAGCCAGAAAACCTGTAACTAGAAAAATTTACCATAAAATATGGAAAAGATATATCTGTTGGTGTGAATCCAAGGGATTCTCATGGAGTAAGATCAAAATTCCTAGGATCTTTTCTTTTCTTCAAGAAGGTTTGGATAAGGGATTATCAGCGAGTTCTCTAAAGGGACAGATTTCTGCTTTATCTGTCTTGTTACACAAACGACTGGCAGCTGTGCCAGATGTTCAAGCTTTTGTTCAGGCTTTGGTCAGGATCAAGCCTGTTTACAGACCTCTGACTCCTCGATGGAGTCTGAAATTAGTTCTTTCAGTTCTTCAAGGGGTTCCGTTTGAACCTCTACATTCCATAGATATCAAGATGTTATCTTGGAAAGTTCTGTTTTTGGTTGCTATTTCTTCTGCTAGAAGAGTTTCTGAGTTATCTGCTCTGCAGTGTAATCCGCCCTATCTGGTGTTCCATTCAGATAAGGTTGTTTTGCGTACTAAACCTGGTTTTCTTCCAAAGGTTGTTTCCAACAAGAATATTAACCAGGAAATAGTTGTGCCTTCTTTGTGTCCGAATCCAGTTTCAAAGAAGGAACGTTTGTTACAAAATTTAGATGTAGTTCGTGCTTTAAAGTTCTATTTAGAAGCAACAAAGGATTTCAGACAAACGTCTTCTCTGTTTGTCGTTTATTCTGGCAAGAGGAGAGGTCAAAAAGCTACTGCTACCTCTCTTTCCTTTTGGCTGAAAAGCATCATCCGATTGGCTTATGAGACTGCCGGACGGCAGCCTCCTGAACGCGTCACAGCTCACTCTACTAGGGCTGTGGCTTCCACATGGGCCTTCAAGAACGAGGCTTCTGTTGATCAGATATGTAAGGCAGCGACTTGGTCTTCCCTGCACACTTTTGCCAAATTCTACAAATTTGATACTTTTGCTTCTTCGGAGGCTATTTTTGGGAGAAAGGTTTTGCAAGCCGTGGTGCCTTCCGTTTAGGTAACCTGATTGGCTCCCTCCCTTCATCCGTGTCCTAAAGCTTTGGTATTGGTTCCCACAAGTTATGGATGACGCCATGGACCGGACACACCAATGTTGGAGAAAACAGAATTTATGCTTACCTGATAAATTACTTTCTCCAACGGTGTGTCCGGTCCACGGCCCGCCCTGGTTTTTTAATCAGGTTGGATTAATTTCTTTCTTTATCTACAGTCACCACGGCACCCTATGGTTTCTCCTGTTTTTCTCCTGTCCGTCGGTCGAATGACTGGGGTGGGCGGAGCCTAGGAGGGACTATATGGACAGCTTTTGCTGTGCTCTTTGCCATTTCCTGTTGGGGAAGAGAATATTCCCACAAGTTATGGATGACGCCGTGGACCGGACACACTGTTGGAGAAAGTAATTTATCAGGTAAGCATAAATTCTGTTTTCTCGCAAATGTACAATTTTTTTTATAGCCCACACATGCAGTGCCTGCGCTTCCTCACAAACTTCACCTGGAGTTATTAGTCAAGACATCGCTTCCATAGGATCATTTAAGCGATATCTGTTGTATGGTCTGTTTTTCCCATGCTGTAGGGAAAACGCTTGAGTAAATGTTGCTAATACAGTTGTATCTATTCCGAATTTTCCTCCCTGAAGCATGAGGAGTATAATTTGGTAGTATATAAGGGGGAAAGCTCAGACTCTGTCTGTGAAATTCCTTTGTCTGATACTGAAGTTTTTTCTTTCAGTTTAAGCTTGAACAGCTCCGTTGGTTATTTTAGGAGGTTTGAGCTACCCTGGATGACGCCGACTTCACCGGCGTAGTCAATTCCTTTAAGTCCAGCAATCTTTACAAGGATGATTGGAAGGATAGGGAGAAACTGGGTATCCCCTTTTCTCCAGATTTAGCAGACTCTATCAAGGAGTTTTTCCAATGGTACCCAGGGATTGTGTGTACGTTAGAGTTACAACTACCTGCGGTTTGTATTGTTTTGTCACCAGTGCGGTGGCATACTGGTTGATGCGTTGTCTGTTCTATTAGGACAGAGACTCCTCTCAAATGAATCCAGGATAGGGTTGAGGCAATTAAGTTAGCCAACGCCTTTATGTCAGATGCTCCACTTCAAGGTTTTTAAACTGGGAGCTAGGATTTCAGGTTTTGCCATAATGCCCGCAGAACGTTAAGACTGTGAATGCCTCATCCGAGTATAAATTTTTGGTGATTCCCTACAAGGGGAAGACCTTGTTTGGTTCTGTTTTAACGGAAATTCTCTCTGATATTACAAAAGGTAAGGGTAATTCCTTCCCTCAGGATAAGAAAGCAGTTGTCAGTTTAGTTTAGTTCCTTTCGATCTTTCAAAGGAAGTCGTTCAACTCTTTCTTCCAAGCAGGAGCGGTCCAAACTTTACTGTTGACCCAGTCAATCTTGGAATAGGGGAAAGCAATCCAAGAATCCTGCTGATGAATCAAAGTCAGCATGACAGGCCTGTCCCCAATCCGGGAGGATTTTGTATCCCAGGGATACAATATAGAGTTCAGGATTTTTTCTCCCAGGGGCAGGTCTTTGTTTTCAAGATTATCTGCAGTAGAAGAGAGGCGTTCTTACTCTGCGTAGGAGATCTCTCTGACATGGGAGTGATAGTTCCTGTTCAGTTTCAGGAACAGGGTCTGGGATTTTATTCCAACCTGTTTGTGGTTTCCAAATAAGAGGGAACCTTCAGACCTATTTTAGATCTCAAAGGTCTAAACAAATTTCTCAGAGTACCGTCCTCAGATGGAAACTATTCGTTCCATTCTCCCTTTGATCCAAGAGGGTCAATTTATGACAACCGTGGATTTAAAGGATGCGTATCTGCATGTTCCCATTCACAGGGATCATCACAAGTTTCTAAGCAAGGGTTCTGGGATCACTGTTGACGGTGCTTCGGTTAAGGGGCATTGCATTGGCGCCCTATCTGGACGACATCCTAGTCCAGGCACCATCCTTACAACAAGCAAGATCCCACATGGATTTCACGAGAGGAAGGTATATTTGAGAAAGAGTTCCTCAGTCCCAAAGACAAGGGTTACTTCTTGGGAACCATAATAGATTCCCTATCAATAAAGATTTTTCTGACAGAAGTCAGGAAATTAAAGATTTTCGATTCTTGTTTAGCCCTTCAGTCCACTCCGCGGCTATCAGTGGCTCAGTGCATGGAGTTAATCGGGCTGAGGGTAGCGGCACATCATCCCGTTTGCTCGGTTCTATCTCAGATCCCTGCAGTTAAGCATGCTCAGGTAATGGAACGGAGATTATACGGATTTGTCTCCTCGAATACTACTGGAGCAGGAGACAAGGGATTCTCTTCAATGGTGGTTGTCTCTGGATCATCTTTACCAGGGAACCTGCTTTCGCAGACCATCTTAGGTAATTGTGACAACAGACGCCAGCCTTCTAGGGTGGGGAGCAGTCTGGGGTTCCCTAAAGGCTCAGGGAGTGTGGACTCAGTCGGAGTCTGTTCTTTCCATAAACATCCTGGAGCTGAGAGCGATCTTCAATGCTCTTCTGGCCTTGCCTCAGTTAGCCTCGGTCCAGTTTATCAGGTTCCAGTCGGACATTACATCAATCATCAGGGAGGAACGAGGAGTTCCTTAGCGATGACAGAGGTAACCAAGATAATTCAGTGGGCGGAGGCCCTTTCTTGTTGCCTGTCGGCGATCCACATCCCAGGGGTGGACAACTGGGAGGCGGACTTTCTGAGCAGGCAGACCTTTCATCTGGGGGAGTGGGAACTCCATCCGGAAGTGTTCTCCAGCCTGATTTTCAGGTGGGGTCAGCCGGAATTAGATCTCATGGCATTTCAACAGAATGCCAAGCTCCCGAGATACGGGTCGAGGTCCAGGGACCCCCAGGCGGAGCTGATTGATGCTCTGGCGGTTTCTTGGACCTTCAGTCTAGCTGCAGCATACCTATTTCCTCCGTTTGCTCTTCTTCCTCGGGTCATTGCTCGAATCAAGCAGGAGAGGGCATTGGTAATCTTCATTTCACCGGCTTGGCCTCGCAGGATTTGGTATGCAGATCTGGTGGACATATCATATCTGTCACCTTGGAGACTTTCGTTGAGAAAGGACCTTCTACTTAAAGGGCCCTTCCTTCACCCAAATCTAGTTTCTCTGAAGCTGACTGCTTGGAGATTGAACGCTTAATTTTATCCAAGCGGGGTTTTTCTGACTCGGTCAGAGAGACCATGATTCAGGCTCGTAAACCTGTAACTAGAAAGATTTTCCATAAGATATGGCGTCAATATCTCTATTGGTGCAAATCCACGGGCTACTCATTGAGTAGAGTTAGGATTCCTAGAATTTTGTCCTTTCTCCAAGAGGGTTTGGAGGAAGGTTTATTGACGAAATCTCTGCCTTATCTATTTTGTTACACAAACGTCTGGCAGATGTTCCAGATGTACAATCATTCTGTCAGGCCTTGGTCAGGATCAGGCCTGTGTTCAAACCAGTTACTCCTCCATGGAGTCTTAATTTAGTTCTCAAAGTTTTTCAAGGGGCTCCGTTTGAGCCTATGCATTCCTTAGATATTAAGTTGTTAATCTTGGAAAGTTTTTTTTCTTGTTGCTATTTCTTCTGCTCGGAGAGTGTCAGAGCTCTCGGCATTACAGTATGTGCCTCCTTATCTTATTTTCCATTCAGATAAGGTAGTCTTACGTACTAAATTAGGATTTCTTCCTAAGGTTGTTTCTGATTGGAACATTAATCAGGAGACTGTTGTTCCTTCCTTGTGTCCTAATCCTTCTTCTCAGAAGGAAAGACTTCTGCACAATTTGGACGTGGTCCGTGCTTTAAAGTTTTACCTGCAGACGACTAAGGATTTTTCGTCAGTCTTCTTCTTTGTTTGTGGTTTTCTCAGGAAAACGTAAGGGACAGAAAGCTACGGCTACTTCTTTCTTTTTGGCTGAAGAGTTTAATACATCTTGCATATGAGACTGCTGGACAGCAGCCTCCCGAGAGAGTTATGGCTCATTCCACGAGGGCTGTTGCTTCCTCATGGGCGTTCAAACATGAAGCTTCTGTGGAACATATTTACAAGGCTGCAACTTGGTCCTCTCTTCACATTTTTTCAAAGTTCTACGAATTTGACACTTTTGCCTCGGCTGAGGCCGCTTTTGGGAGAAAGGTTCTTCAAGCAGTGGTGCCTTCCGTTTAGGTTCCCTGTCTTGTCCCTCCCATATCATCTGTGTACTCTAGCTTAGGTATTGAATCCCATTAGTAATTAAGATGATCCGTGGACTCATCGTGTCTTAAAAAAGAAAAGAAAATTTATGCTTACCTGATAAATTTATTTATTTTTTGACACGATGAGTCCACGGCCTGCCCTATTCTTTTAGACAGGTTATGGGTTATTGTAAACTTCAGACACCTCTGCACCTTGGCTTTTCCTTTCTCTTCCTAACTTCGGTCGAATGACTGGAGTGGGAGGGAGGGGAGGAGCTATTTAACAGCTCTGCTGTGGTGCTCTTTGCCTCCTCCTGCTGACCAGGAGGTGAATATCCCATTAGTAATTAAGATGATCCGTGGACTCATTGTGTCAAAAAAGAAATACATTTATCAGGTAAGCATAAATTTTCTTTTCCGTTGCCTTGCTATAGAAAAACATATAAGGCAAGTCTAAACCTTTTGAACAAATTCACACCTTGCTTGCTGCAATTGTTTTTTAATAGTTAAACATTGCCCACTTCTTGCTTTATTTGAAGAGGCCAAACCAGGCTTGTTTCTGGAGTAGACACTAGCCTTGATTATTCTGTTAAAGGAACATAAAAAACAATTGCAGCAAGCAAGGTGTGAATTTATTCTCTTGGGATCCTGTGTTGAAGGAACATCAATGCACTAGCTGAACACATTGGTTGATACAATGACAAGAGGCATATATTTGCAGCCACCAAAGAGCAGATATCTCAAAGAAGTTTGTTGATGCCCCCGAGCCTATTCAGGTATGATTTTCAACAAAGGTTACCAAGAGAACAAAGCAAATTACATAATGACAATAAGTTGTTTAAAATAGCACTATATCGTAATAACATACGTTCAATTTGACTTTACTGTCCCTTTAATATTGATTGCATTGTTTTGTTACCTGTTGAAGTCATTTAGGGAAATATGTGTAGCACGGTTAGCCTTGATACGTTTGCAGTTTGAATTTTCAGTTCAGAGAATTTGAGAAATCAACAATTTAGATAGCTAATTTACATGGGAAGATGGCTAAATAAATAAAGTATACAGTGTTTACTGTCCCTTTAATGGTCTGCTTCTTTCTTGTAGGTCGGAGGCAGTCTCGCAGACAGCTACGCAATGAGAAAGATAAACCCCTGCCACCTCTCCTGGCGAGGGTCGGAGGGAACATAGAGGTAATGCTGAAACTATTATTTGTGTACTGGGATGTAAATCATGTGCTCATATACATTTATGGAAATATATAATTATTGTAAATTTGTGTTTCAAGGAAAAGGCTAACAGAATGTAAATTACATCAACAAGGTTCCATCTATAAATATGACAGCACATTGCGCATACTCTTTGTATTTGTGTGTATATGTCATTATTTTGAACATTTCATATATGGTGTGTCTATAGTGTACATAAATGGTATAAGGGTTCTTTGATACCTCTTTTGCTTAGGTCCTGGGATTCAACACAAGACAGCGTAAAGCTTTTTTGAATGCAGTTATGCGCTGGGGGATGCCTCCTCAAGATGCTTTTACCACACACTGGCTGGTGAGAGACCTGCGAGGCAAGTCTGAGAAAGAATTCAAGTAAGTGGCATTAATTGATAGCAGTAGCGTTTGTCTCTCTATCACACATTTGTGATGGCACTTTCTAAATATGCAGCAACAATACAAATGAAACCTACTCCTAATCACAGTAATGGATACATGTTCCCACATGATGACGCTCTTACTCATCTGATGCCCGCTTAGTTGCTCTTGGTCTGTTTCCTGGAGGGTGTAATTAAGATACTTGCCCCTCCCTCAGACAGATGCACATTATACTCTGCACTCAGGTATACATTTGGGAAAGAACTGAGGTGTCTGATTCCCACCATCTGTTGCAGAACAATGGTTATATATCATAACACATACACGTGGGTTAAGATGCCTAGGCATGTCTGATGGGAAACCACAAACTATTGCATTTCTTCTCACTTTTGTTATTTCCTGTTCTCTTTCAAAGTCTGTTTTCTCCATATTTACACATTGTTTACTATTCTTTTATATCTGTCAGTCTTTTTTCTTATTACCATTTTAGATTGTGTATAATGGAGTGTTGCAGGCTTTTTAAATAACTTCTCCTGACTATGGGCCAGATTACGAGTGGAGCACTAATTAACGTTCCTGCTTGAGTGTTAACTGTGCTATAACTATGCTTTTTGCATTCGTCGGGTTGCGTTCATATTATCAGTTGAAAGTAAACTGTTTTCGCTCATGCACTAACCCGGCGAGTGCAAAAAGCCGAAATTAGAATATCGCACCTGACAACCTATTCCCCCATAGATGTAAATAGAGCAAAAGTGAGCTAACGATATGAGAATATGAATATTTCACATAGAAGAAAATGTTCAATTTATTCATAAATAAATATTTCTATATATACCTGATGGTATTTTGGTACAATATATATCTATACCCGATTATATACATGTATAGATATATACAGATTAGGGCTGCACGATTAATTGCATGATGCGATTAATCGCGATTTTAAATCGCCACGATTTTAAATCGCGGGAGTATGCGATTTTTTTTAAATAAAAACGTGTTCGGTTTGTGATCTCAGTAGCAGCCGATCAATTGATGTCTAAAAGCAGAGCCCATGCAGGAGAGTGAAGAGGAGGGAAAGTCACTTACTTATATTTCCCCCTAGGGACGTCTGCAGTCTGAAACTTAGAGTATGTACTATGGCTGCACGATTAATCGTATGATGCGATTAATCGCGATTTTAAATCACGGCAGTATGAAATTTTTTTTATTACAAAAACAATCTTCAATGCAGTACAGTCAGTCACATGGGAGGATTTTCTTTTTATGAAAAAAATCGCATACTCCCGCGATTTAAAATCGCGATTGATCGCATCATGCAATTAATCGTGCAGCCCTAATACAGATATATATTTAGGAATATCTGTTAATAAATACTTAGAACATATTCTGCTATGTGCAATATTTACAGTAAATAAACAGTATAACCCTTTATTAAAAATGAATATTGCATAAATATGCTTTCTTTTGCATGATGTACCGAGTCCACGGATTCATCCTAACTTGTGGGATATTGTCCTTCCTAACAGGAAGTAGCAAAGAGAGCACCACAGCAGAGCTGTCTATATAGCTCCCCCCTTAACTCCACGCCCCGTCATTCTCTTTGCTGGCTCTAAGCTGGAAGGGTAAAGAGAAGAGGTGTTAAACTGTTAGTTTTTATTTTACCTTCAATCAAGAGTTATTTTTTTATTTTTATTTTATTTTTAAATGGTACCGGTGTTGTACTATTTACTCTCAGGCAGGACATAGATGAAGATTTCTGCCTGGAGGATTATGATCTTAGCATTTGTAACTAAGGTCCACTGCTGTTCCCACAGAAGCTGAGGAGTATAGGAAAACTTCAGTGTGAGGAACAGTTTCTTGCTATACAGCAATGAGGTATGTTCAGTCATATTTTCTGCAGAGACTGTGTTAGCTCAGAAAGGCTGACAGTGTCCCCATTAGGGGAAGGGTAAGCAGTAATCCTAGTGTTATCAGAGGTTTTTACTAGCTTGCATAAAGGGTTTAATTTTTTTGTGG
Organism: Bombina bombina; assembly: GCF_027579735.1. Taxonomy (NCBI): domain Eukaryota; kingdom Metazoa; phylum Chordata; class Amphibia; order Anura; family Bombinatoridae; genus Bombina; species Bombina bombina. Next base: position 860,851,788 of record NC_069504.1, on the reverse strand, counting down.
GCACTCAGTTTGTTATGTGAATTTGGGACAAACGTTTTTGTGTCTGGGAGTAACATTTTGTGTTTTATGGGACATTTGCTTGAGGGTTCTTTGGGGTTATTTATAACCCACATGGCTTTCAGGCAGGCTTTGTTAGTTTTGTGTAGGCCCCAGCAACATCGAGTGATGTGGGCGGGGCCTACATTTACAAGCAGCAAGCAACTTCTCCTGAGGTCCTGAGAGTCTTCTGAGGGACTAATTGAAGCTTTAAACCCCATATTATCGCTTCCTAAGGGCAGGTAGGGCCACAGCAGAGCTGTGGCAAGGTGCTTTAGGGGGTTCTAACCGGTTTTATACATATTTCAATCCGTTTTTTTCATTTGGGGGTTTATTGCTTATTAACTTGTGCAATCCTTCTAAAGCTTAGTGGGTACACTGTTAAAATTTCAGAAAAATTGAAGCAATTTTAAGCAGTTTTGCAGTTTGTGTATGCCTTTTTTTCTCTTAAAGGCAGAGTACCGTTGCAAATTGTGTTTTTTTCATTAAATAAAGTGTTTTCCAAGCTTGCTTGCTTTATTACTCGTCTGTTAAACATGTCTGACACTGAGGAAACTCATTGTTCAATTTGTTTAGAAGCCATTGTGGAACCCCCTCTTAGAATGTGTCCCACTTGTACTGATATGTCTATAAATTGCAAACAGCATATTTTGACTTATAAAAGTTTGGCATTAGATGATTCTCAGACAGAAGGAAATCAGGTTTTGCCATCCAGTTCTCCCCAAGTGTCACAACCAGTAACGCCTGCACAAGTGACGCCAAGTACTTCTAGTGCGTCTAATTCTTTCACCTTGCAAGATATGGCTTCATTTATGAATACTACCCTCACAGAGGTTTTATCTAAATTGCCAGGGTTGTTAGGGAAGCGCAGTAGCTCTGGGTTAAGAACAAATGCTGAGCCTTCTGACGCTTTAGTAGCCGTATCCGATTTTCCCTCACAATGTTCTGAAGTAGGGATGAGGGATTTGCTGTCTGAGGGAGAGATTTCTGATTCAGGAAAGATGTTCTCTCAAACAGATTCAGATATGACGGCATTTAAATTTAAGCTAGAGCACCTCCGCTTATTGCTCAGGGAGGTTTTAGCTACTCTGGATGATTGGGACCCTATTGTAGTTCCAGAGAAATTGTGTAAAATTGACAAATATTTAGAGGTTCCTGTTTACACTGATGTGTTTCCGGTCCCTAAGAGGATTTCGGACATTGTTACTAAGGAGTGGGATAAACCAGGTATTCCGTTCTCTCCCCCTCCTGTTTTTAAGAAAATGTTTCCCATTTCTGACACCATAAAGGACTCATGGCAGACGGTCCCTAAGGTGGAGGGAGCTATTTCTACCTTGGCTAAGCGTACAACTATACCTATTGAAGACAGTTGTGCTTTCATTGATCCTATGGATAAAAAATTAGAGGGTATCCTAAAGAAAATTTTTGTTCATCAAGGTTTTCTTTTTCAATCTAAAGCATGCATTGTTCCTGTAACCACTGCAGCTGCCTTTTGGTTTGAGGCTCTAGAAGAGGCTCTTCAGATGGAGACCCCACTAAATGATATTTTGCACAGAATTAAGACTCTTAAGTTGGCTAATTCTTTTATTACAGACGCCGCTTTTCATCTTGCTAAATTAGCGGCTAAGAATTCAGGTTTTGCCATTTTAGCACGTAGAGCGTTATGGCTTAAGTCCTGGTCAGCTGATGTGTCATCTAAATCTAAGCTTTTGTCCATCCCTTTCAAAGGTAAGACCCTATTTGGTCCTGCATTGAAAGAGATCATTTCAGACATTACTGGAGGGAAGGGTCATACCCTCCCTCAGGATAAGTCAAATAAGACAAGGACCAAACAAAATAATTTTCGTTCCTTTCGAAACTTCAAGAGTGGTCCCTCTACCTTTTCCCCTGCTGCTAAGCAAGAGGGGAACTTTGCTCAATCCAAGCCAACCTGGAGACCTAATCAGGCTTGGAACAAGGGTAAACAGGCCAAAAAGCCTGCTGCTGCCACTAAGTCAGCATGAAGGGGTAGCCCCCGATCCGGGACCGGATCTAGTAGGGGGCAGACTCTCTCTCTTTTCTCAGGCCTGGGCAACAGACGTTCAGGATTCCTGGGCAGTAGAAATTGTAACCCAGGGATACCTTCTAGATTTCAAGGATTCCCCTCCAAGGGGGAGGTTCCATCTTTCTCAATTGTCTGTAAACCCGACAAAAAGAGAGGCGTTCTTACGCTGTGTAGAAGACCTTTTTACCATGGGAGTGATCTGCCCAGTTCCAAAAGCAGAACAGGGGTAGGGGTTCTACTCCAATCTGTTTATAGTTCCCAAAAAGGAGGGAACCTTCAGACCAATTCTGGATCTCAAGATCCTAAACCAATTCCTAAGAGTTCCATCTATCAAGATGGAGACCATTCGGACTATCTTACCATTGATCCAGGAGGGTCAATATATGACCACCGTGGACTTAAAGGATGCGTATCTACACATTCCTATACACAAAGATCATCACCAGTTTCTCAGGTTCGCCTTTCTGGACAAGCATTATCAGTTTGTGGATCTTCCTTTCGGGTTGGCCACAGCGCCGCAAATCTTCACGAAGGTGCTAGGGTCCCTTCTGGCGGTTCTAAGGCCACAGGGCATAGCAGTGGCGTCTTATCTAGACGACATTCTAATTCAAGCATCGTCCTTCCAACTAGCCAAGTCTCACACGGACTTAGTGTTGGCCTTTCTAAGGTCTCACGGGTAGAAAGTGAACGTAAAAAAGAGTTCTCTTTCCCCCCTCACAAGAGTTTCATTTCTAGGGACTCTGATAGACTCGGTGGACATGAAAATATTTTGGAGGTCAGGAAATCAAAGATTTTGTCCACCTGCCGAGCTCTTCATTCCATTCCTCGGCCATCAGTGGCTCAGTGTATGGAGGTAATCGGACTAATGGTAGCGGCAATGGACATAGTTCAGTTTGCTTGCTTGCATCTCAGACCACTGCAACTATGCATGCTCAATCAGTGGAATGGGGATTATGTGGATTTATCTCCTCAGATAAATCTGAATCAAGAGACCAGAGACTGTCTTCTTTGGTGGTTGTCACAGGATCATCTGTCCCAGGGAATGTGTTTCCGCAGGCCAGAATGGGTTATAGTCACGACAGACGACAGTCTTCTGGGCTGGGGTGCAGTCTGGAATTCCCTGAAAGCTCAGGGTTTGTGGACTCGGGAAGAGGCTCTCCTACCGATAAATATTCTGGAATTAAGAGCGATATTCAATGCTCTCCAGGCATGGCCTCAGCTGGCTTCGGCCAGATTCATCAGGTTTCAGTCGGACAACATCACGACTGTGGCTTATATCAATCATCAGGGCGGAACAAAGAGTTCCTTAGCGATGATAGAGATCTCAAGGATAATCCAATGGGCAGAGGCTCACTCTTGCCATCTGTCAGCGATCTATATCCCAGGTGAAGAGAACTGGGAGGCAGATTTTCTAAGTCGTCAGACTTTTCATCCGGGGGAGTGGGAACTCCATCCGGAGGTGTTTGCTGGTCAGCTGGTTCGGCTATGGGGCACACCAGAGTTGGATCTGATGGCGTCTCGTCAGAACGCCAAACTTCCTTGTTACGGCTCCAGGTCAAGGGATCCTCAGGCTGTACTGATAGATGCTCTAGCAGTACCCTGGTCGTTCAACCTGGCTTATGTGTTTCCACCTTTCCCTCTCCTTCCACGTCTGATTGCCAGAATCAAACAGGAGAGAGCATCTGTGATTTTGATAGCGCCTGCGTGGCCACGCAGGACTTGGTATGCAGACCTGGTGGACATGTCATCCCTTCCACCATGGTCTCTGCCATTGAGACAGAACCTTCTGATTCAAGGTCCATTCAAGCATCCAAATCTAATTTCTCTGCAGCTGACTGCTTGGAGATTGTGCACTTGATTCTATCAAAGCGGGGTTTCTCTGAGTCAGTCATAAATACCTTGATTCAGGCTCGAAAGCCTATTACCAGGAAAATTTATCATAAGATATGGCGTAAATATCTTTTTTGGTGCGAATCCAAAGGCTTCTCCTGGAGTAAAATCAGGATTCCTAGGATTTTGTCTTTTCTCCAAGAGGGATTGGAGATAGGATTATCAGCTAGTTCCCTAAAGGGACAGATATCTGCTCTGTCTATTTTGTTGCACAAGCGTCTGGCAGATGTTCCAAACGTTCGGGCTTTTTGTCAGGCTTTAGTTAGAATTAAGCCTGTGTTTAAACCTATTGCTCCGCCATGGAGTCTAAATTTAGTTCTTAGAGTTCTTCAGGGGTTTCCGTTTGAACCCAAGCATTCCATAGATTTTAAGCTTTTATCTTGGAAAGTTTTGTTCCTAGTTGCTATCTCTTCAGCTCAAAGCGTTTTTGAACTATCTGCATTACAATGTGACTCACCTTATTTTGTGTTCCATGCTGATAAGGTGATTTTGCGTACCAAGCCTGGGTTCCTACCTAAGGTTGTTACTAACAGGAATATCAATCCGGAAATTGTTGTTCCTTCTCTGTGTCCTAATCCTTGTCCTAAGAAGGAACGTCTGTTGCACAACTTGGATGTGGTTCGTGCTTTGAAATTTTATTTGCAGGCAACCAAAGATTTTCGTCAAACATCTTCTTTGTTGTCTATTCTGGAAAGCGTAGGGGTCAAAAGGCTACGGCGACTTCTCTTTCCTTTTGGCTGAAAAGCATCATCCGTTTGGCTTATGAGACTGCTGGACAGCAGCCTCCTGAAAGGATTACAGCTCATTCTACTAGAGCGGTAGCTTCCACATACTTTTGCTTCTTCGGAGGCTATTTTTGGGAGTAAGGTTTTGCAAGCAGTGGTGCCTTTCGTTTAGGTTCCTGTCTTGTCCCTCCTTTTCTTGTTTCTCCTTTTCTTCCTTGGCCTTCGGTCGAATGACTGGGGGGTGGAGTTAAGGGGGGAGCTATATAGACAGCTCTGCTGTGGTGCTCTCTTTGCTACTTCCTGTCAGGAAGGACAATATCCCACAAATTAGGATGAATCCGTGGACTCGGTACATCGCAAAAGAAAGAAATTTATCAGGTAAGCATAAATTTTGTTTTTACATGTTTTCATCTACTTAACTGCAAAGGTTTCCAATGCACTTATATATACACATATCCAGGTACGCAAGTTACTTGTGCCCTATTCTACAAATGTTTTACTCCTGTTTGACCATCCACTTTGTTTTGAATAACTCTCTTAGACGAGGAGTGTTTCCGTATTAAATGCAGTCTCCACAAAGACACTTACATGGTGGGCTTTCATGTGCTGTAACGCTGAACATGACTTAACATTAAAGGGGCTCTTTACTATACTTGTTTTTGTTCTTCCTTATAATAGTTATTTCATTAAATAAAACCAGATATTTCTAACACAAAATTAAACCTAAATTTCTCATACATTTAATACCCTGTAGTTGGAAACAGATTTTATTGTGCAAAGTAGAAAATATCTTTATCATCTAGGAAGGAAGAGAAATGCATTCTCACTACTGTATGTTAACTATATGTTAACAGGTCTCTCAGATATGTTGACAACTGAGTTATTTTGTCATTTCTTTAATGCAAGGTTTATCAATTTCAATGATATAATTATATCTCTTTTGGCTCATTGTGGGTAAAGCTTTGGCTTTTTGGAATGTGGGATAAAACAGAATTTGTATTTGCAAACTTAGGCCTAGATTACAAGTTTTGCGTTAGAGGCTATGCAGTGCTAACGAGCAGTTTTCCCTCACCGCTTACTTACCTGCAGCGCTGGTATTACGAGTTTTCAGAAACCCGTCGTTAAAAGACAAGAAGTGAGCGTTGAGCAAAATTATGCTCATTACCGCACTCCAATACCAGCGCTGCTTAAGTCAGTGGTGAGCTGGTCGTACCTGCTTGTGCACGATTTCCCCATAGGAATCAACGGGGTGAGCCGTCTGAAAAAAAAGTCTAACACCTGCAAAAAAGCAGCGTAAAACTCCTTAACGCAGCCCCATTGATTCCTATGGGGAAATAAAAGTTATGTCTACACCTAACACCCTAATATGAACCCTGCGTCTAAACACCCCTAATCTTACACTTATTAACCCCTAATATGCCACCCCCGACATCGCCGAAACCTACATTATAATTATTAACCCCTTATCTGCCGCTCTGGACACCGCCGCCACCTACATTATATGTATTAACCCCTAATCTGCTGCCCCCAACATCGCCGACACCTACATACTATTTATTAACCCCTAATCTGCCGCTCCCAATGTCGCCGCAACCTACCTACATTTATTAACCCCTAATCTGCCGTCCCCAACGTCGCCGCCACTATATTAGTTATTAACCCCTAAACCTAAGTCTAACCCTAACACCCCCTAACTTAAATATAATTAAAATAAATCTAAATAAAATTACTATCATTAACTAAATTATTCCTATTTAAAAATAAATACTTACCTGTAAAATAAACCCTAAGATAGCTGCAATATAACTAATAGTTACATTGTAGCTATCTTAGGGTTTATTTTTATTTTACAGGCAAGTTTGTGTTTATTTTAACTAGGTAGAATAGTTATTAAATAGTTATTAACTATTTAATAACTACCTAGCTAAAATAAATACAAAAGTACCTGTAAAATAAAACCTAACCTAAGTTAGAATAACACCTAACACTACACTATAATTAAATAAATTAACTAAATTAAATACAATTGCCTAAATTAAATTAGCTTAAGTACAAAAAAAAACAAACACTAAATTACAAAAAAGAATAAACAAATTACAGATATTTACACTAATTACACCTAATCTAATAGCCCTATTAAAATAAAAAAGCCCCCCCAAAATAAATAAACCCCCTAGCCTAAACTACCAATAGCCCTTAAAAGGGCCTTTTGCGGGGCAATGCCCCAAAGTAATCAGCTCTTTTACCTGAAAAAAAAAATACAAACAACCCCCCCAACAGTAAAATCCACCACCCACACAACCAACCCCTCAAATAAAATACTATCTAAAAAAAACTAAGCTCCCCATTGCCCTGAAAAGGGCATTTGGATGGGCATTGCCCTTAAAAGGGCAGTTAGCTCTATTGCAGCCCAAAGTCCCTAACCTAAAAATAAAACCCACCCAATACACCCTTAAAAAAAACCTAACACTAACCCCCTGAAGATCGACTTACCGGGAGAAGTCTTCATCCAAGCCGGGCCAAAGTCCTCAATGAAGCCGGGAGAAGTCTTCATCCAAGCCGGGCGAAGTGATCGTCCAGACGGGCAGAAGTCTTCATCCAGATGGCATCTTCTATCTTCATCCATCCGACGTGGAGCGGGTCCATCTTCAAGACATCGGATGCGGAGCATCCTCTTCATCCGGAGTCTTCTTACTGACTGAAGGTACCTTTAAGTGACGTCATCCAAGATAGCGTCCCTTAGATTCCGATTGGCTAATAGAATTCTATCAGCCAATCGGAATGCATCAGCCAATAGGATTTTTTCTACCTTAATTCCGATTGGCTGATAGAATTCTATCAGCCAATCGGAATCTAAGGGACGCCATCTTGGATGACGTCACTTAAATGTACCTTCATTCAACTTTAGTCGTCGGATGAAGAGGATGCTCCCTGTCGGATGCCTTGAAGATGGACCTGCTCCGCGCCGGATGGATGAAGATAGAAGATGCCGTCTGGATAAGACTTCTGCCCGTCTGGAGGACCACTTCGCCCGGCTTGGATGAAGACTTCTCCTGGCTTCGTTGAGGACTTCGGCCCGGCTTGGATGAAGACTTCTCCTGGTAAGTCGATCTTCAGGGCGTTAGTGTTAGGTTTTTTTAAGGGTGTATTGGGTGGGTTTTATTTGTAGGTTAGGGACTTTGGGCTACAATAGAGCTAATTGCCCTTTTAAGGGCAATGCCCATCCAAATGCCCTTTTCAGGGCAATGGGGAGCTTAGTTTTTTTTAGTATTTTATTTGAGGGGTTGGTTGTGTGGGTGGTGGGTTTTACTGTTGGGGGGGTTGTTTGTATTTTCTTTTTTAATGTAAAAGAGCTGATTACTTTGGGGCAATGCCCCGCAAAAGGCCCTTTTAAGGGCTATTGGTAGTTTAGGCTAGGTTTTTTTTTTTTTGGGGGGGGGGGGGGGGCTTTTTAATTTTAATAGGGCTATTAGATTTGGTGTTTGCGATGCGGGAGGGTCTCGGTTTAGGGGTTAATAGGTAGTTTATGGGTGTTAGTGTACTTTTTAGTTATGAGTTTTATGTTACGGCGTTGTACCATAAAACTCATAACTACTGACTTTTAAATGCGTTAGGACTCTTGACGGGGTAGAGTGTACCGCTCACTTTTTGGCCTTCCAGGACAGACTCGTAATATCAGCGCTATGGAAGTCCCATAGAAAAAAGACTTTACGAAGTTTACGTAAGTCGTTTTGCGGTAAGGCCAAAGAAGTGTGCGTTGACCCTAAACCTTCAAGACTCGTAATAGCAGCGGTAGTAAAAAAGCAGCGTTAGGACCTTTTAAGGCTGCTTTTTTACCCTAACGCACAACTCATAATTTAGCCGATAATTTTTACAGGGCGAGAGAGCACAGAGAATTATTCCAGGTTCCACTTTACATGTCTCGTGTCTTTTGTTTGGCCATGAGCTAAATTGTTCAATATTAAATGCAGTCTACACAAAGACACCTAACATGGTGGGCTTTCATGTGCTGTAACGCTGAGTATGACTTAATTGTTTTTGGTTCTTCATTATTGTAGTTATTTCATTAAATAAAACCAGATATTTTTAGCGGAAAATTAAACCTAAAGGAGAAATTTCTAATACATTTAATACCCTGAAGTTGGAAACAGATTTTACAGTACAAAGTAGAAAATATCTTTTTCTTCTTAAATGGAAAGAGTCCACAGCTGCATTCATTACTTTTGGGAAATTAGAACCTGACCACCAGGAGGAGGCAAAGACACCCCAGCCAAAGGCTTAAATACTCCTCCCTCTCCCCTCATCCCCCAGTCATTCTTTCCCTTTCGTCCCAGGAGGTTGGCAGAGATGTGTCAGAATTTTTAATTATTGTTTTTTGTCTCTTATGGAGGGTAGTACTCTTCGGCATGGGACAGAAGTTTTAAGTAGTCCTGTCAGTCTCTCAGTGAGGGCTTGGATTAAAGTTAGAGTCCGGAGATGCAGGGAGAGTCTTTCTGCAAAACCATCCCAACCCATATTAACAGCTACTCAAGCAATCGCCGTTGTCGAACTTCGCTCCACTGTCTGCTTTCTTCTCTCAAGTCCATGGCGGAGGCGATGCCACTATTCGTCACACTTGAAAGGCTGTGTTCCTGAGGGTTAATATCACCTGAGGGGGGTTATTGAACATGGGGGTTTATAATCATGTTTGTTATGCGATTCAACCTGCTTATGTATGATGTTTATGAGCTTGTGGTTGGAACTTTGAGGCCTTTGGAAGTGACACAGCCTTTTGGTTGGGCGCCCTTTTTTGGACTGTTCGGTTCACCTTGTGTTCGGGCGTGGTTATGTTCTGTTCCCTTTTTCCGCATTCCTGACCGTGTGGAGAAGGAGATATTCTAGTCCGCATGGGTCTGGTCATAGGAGGTGGTGAGTGCCCCAGCCATTGTGGGTGTTAGGTGCCGTTTTATTTTCTTCATACTTTAGTCCATATTGGTATTTCCTCTATCCAGTTATGGAGGATTCTGATGCTGAGACTGTGCTCGTTTCAGATTCAGTTACGGAGGATTCTGATACTGAGACTATTTTGATTTCAGATTCTGTGTCCTTCTGTGTCCATTTTTGGGCCTCTGGATTTGTCCTTTTGGGCTTAATCCAACAGCTTGCACAGGATAGCTGTCTAGCATGCAGAAGGTTTGCAGTTTGAAACCAGTTGCCGCTCTTGACACCTTGCAGGTGTACGCGGAAGCTGTTTATAATGTATCTAGATGCAGCTCTTACTCTTTGACGTGTACTGTCTGTCTGAGTTATAAGAGACCTTTGGGTCTTCTTCCATTGTCTCCTTGTGAGTTGGATCTCCTTTTAGGGATCTGTGTTTCTGGGTGATGGTTGTTCCCTGCGGGGACTTTGTTTAGCTCAGGGTTTTCCGGAGCTGGGTAGGCTTAGTGCCTTTCTCTTTCTTTTGTCCTTTGTGCAGAGGTGATAGGGAGACTAGTCCTGCTAGTAGGATTTTTTTGACCTCGAGGTATCCCTTGGTTGTCCTGAGGCTTTGAGAAGTATCTTCATACGACTACTAGCCTTTCTCCTTGGTGAGTTGGACTTTTGCTAGGAGTGGTTCCTTCCTTTGGTCGGGGCTTTCGAGTTTTTCTCGCTATCCGGATTCTCTGGATATGCATCCATATCCCTTATGTCTGGCTTTTTGGCCAGTTGGGGTGTTTAGTTCTAGGGTATGGTTTGACTGAACTATTAGGTGCCCGGACCTGTTCTTCTCCCTGAGACTTCCGGTTGCTGAAGCTTCGCTTGGCCTTTTTCCTGACCCAGTTTTGGGTGGTTTTGGAATCTTGGATCTCAGGGCTGGTCCGGGTGTTCCAGGGTAGTGGGTTATTGGGCTATGTTCTTGCTATGCATCTACCTGACCTGATCTGGTTGGCCAGGTTTTCGGAGTATTTTTTACTCTTTGCCACAAGAGTAGCCCATGTCATCTAGTGGTTAGCTGTGTGGTTTGCGCCTCAAGGGTTGTTGGTTCATACTCAGCTGCTGGCGCTGGATGTCCAATTTCTGGTGTGCCTTAGGGTTGCATTCCCCTGGTCAGCTTGCCAGTGTTCCCGTGGATTCCCTGCTCTGCAGGCGAATGGGTTGCCTGTGCCTCTGCTTGGCAAGCTACTTGTAGGGGGGTCCTTTTCTAGGACATCTGGGTTGGGAATTTATCTTCCCATTAGCCGGTGACTTCGGGCCTTGAGGACAGTTGTTGCCCTTCCGGTATCATCCCTTTTCTTTAGGGGATATTCTCCTCCCTATGGAGATGGAGTCCTTGCTTGGGGCTTCTCCTGGATGGGAGGCAGAAAGGTGGGATTGGTTCCTCCTGGGGTCTTGCTGGCTCCAAGTCAGACTTGTTGGGCCTTTATTTTGATAGATCCTTAGGTCTATGGCCTTGTTGTCTGTTTTCAGAGTCGGGTTGTACTTGTACTCTGTGGGTAAACTGTGCTATCCTTATATTCGTTCCTGTACCTGTTTCGGGATTCTTTTGTTCCCCTGTCTTGGATCCCTGAGGCTGGGTTGGTCCAGCTGGGTGTGGGTCTGCAGGTCAGGATGGCCGAGCGGTCTAAGGCGCTGCGTTCGGGTAGCAGTCTCCTCTGGATGTGTGAGCTTGTTTAGTCTATCCTGTTAGCTAAGTCTGCTAGGGTCTAGATTTTCCTTTCTCTTGCTCCATTGATTTCAGAAGAGGGTTTACTCTTCCTTCGGGTTCTGAGGGTATACTCTCCTTCTCGGGGGACCTTGATTGAGGTTTTGTGTTCCCCTCTTTAGGGACCTGTGTGTAGGTCCGGCGACTTAGGTTGCCTGGAGCGTGCCCTCTGTCCTGGGGTTGCTTTTGCGTTCTGTTTCTTGCTTGACTGCTTCTTCTTCCTCGCAAGTACCCTCTGTTCTCAAACTTGGGGCTTTTCACCTGGGTGTATTACACACTTTTTCATGGTCGAATGCTTTGGTATTCTATGGTCAGACACTGGGAGGACTTTTCCTCATTAGTTGCATTCCGTGCTTGCAGTATGTTGGAGAGACGTCTGTTTTGTCTCTGTGCCCGGTCTTATCCCGGGTTTCGCTTGGTATAGGCGTGGCCTCCTTTCCCTGTTTGGGTCCCTTTGGGTCTCTGTGAGCTGGGCTCACTCTTGGGAGTGTTCTTTTTTTGTATTAGGGGACCTTTCAGTTCCTCGGTTCTCCTTTCCTTGTCCCCTTGGGGTTTCGGCTGGTGTACCCTTCATTTGTGGGGGGTGAGCGGTGGGGGACCGTCTGTTGGACGACGGTGTCTCCTGGAGGACTGTTGGCTATTGGGTAGAGGTTCAGGCCTGGTGCCCTCAGTATGGGCCGCCTATTGTACCCTCCTGTCTTGGCATTCAGTGTCCTCTATAGCTTGGGTATTGTTTTCCCAAAAGTAATGAATGCAGCTGTGGACTCTTTCCATTTAAGAAGAAAAACATAAATTATGCTTACCTGATAATTTCCTTTTCTTCTGATGGAAAGAGTCCACAGCTCCCCACCCATAATTTTATGTGGAGCGTCCTTATATTCTTCGGGCACCTTTTTCACCCTGATATTTCTCCTACTGTTCCTTGTTCCTCGGCAGAATGACTGGGGGATGAGGGGAGTGGGAGGAGTTTTTAAGCCCTAGGCTGGGGTGTCTTTGCCTCCTCCTGGTGGCCAGGTTCTTATTTCCCAAAAGTAATGAATGCTGTGGAGTCTTTCCATCAGAAGAAAAAGAAATTATCAGGTAAGCATAATTTATGTTTTTATCATCTAGCCAGGAAGAGAAATGGATTCTCACTACTGTATGTTAACTATATGTTAACAGGTCTCCCAGATATGTTGAAAACTGAGTTATTTTGTCATTTCTTTAATGCAAAGTTTATCAATTTCAATTAAATAATTATATATTTTTTGGCACATTGTGGGTAAAGCTTTGGTTTTTTGGAATGTGGGATAAAACAGAATCTGTATTTGCAAACATATTTTTTACAGGACGAGAGCACAGAGAATTATTTCAGGTTCCACTTTAAAGTCTCGGGTCTTTTGTTTGGCCATGTGCTAAATTGTTTTTTGTTTTTTTTAGGGGAAGTATCAGTAAATCCTTATGCTTTTAAACTGTGTGTTTGTGTTTAATTTTATATACTGTATCTCAAACTTCTTTATTTTAATTTTTGTTCAGATTTTGACTCTTTTTTGTGTCTTCCTAACTCACTAGAGCCTATGTGTCTCTCTTTATGAGACACCTATGTGAGCCTGGCGCTGATGGTTCAGAGACGTTTGCAGATGGTGTCCCCCGTGAGGGATTATCTCGTCAGCAGGTTCTGACCCGCATTGGAGTTATGTCTCTAGTAAAGAAAAAGGTATACTAATCATGTTATAGTATGAAGATATAAAAATTTTATTGATTTGCCTGTGTTGCTCTGTCTGGTATTAATGTTATATAGATGGCCTGTTTTATATAGCACAGTAGTAATAATTACCAATGGTTGCATAAAAATTTTAAATAATTGATATACATGTCTTATTAAATATAGAAAGTTCCAAAATGTAGCAAATAATGTATTGCTGTGATAAAGAGCGGAAAGGTTAGAATGATGAAGCAGTGCTGATATAATTAGTGTGAGCTAAAGCCATTATAATTTATGCAATGAACACTTTATAATAAAAGATTTAACAGTAGAAAACAAAATATAGCAAATTTAAACTTATAAAATATCATTTAAAAAGCCCAATAGAATATATATATATATAGGCTAAGTCCTGTTTTGTCTCTGCTCTTAATATACAGTCCCGCACTCGTAAAAATTAAGTTTTTCATGGGACTTCCATAGCGCAGCCATTACGAGTTTTGCAGTGAGGCTAAAAAGCTTGCCTTACAACCTATAATGACAAGATCCGTAACGCCATCTGAGAGCAGTAGTTATGAGATTTACGAAACAAAACTGTTACATAAAACTCATAACTAAAGTTTTAGAAAGTACACCAACACCCATAAACTACCTATTAACCCCTAAACCGAGGCCCTCCCGCATCACAAACATTATTTTAAAGTGATAAACCCCTAATCTGCCGCTCCCGACATCGCCGCCACAGCTGCATTCATTACTTTTGGGAAAATAAGAACCTGGCCACCAGGAGGAGGCAAAGACACCCCAGCCAAAGGCTTAAATACTCCTCCCACCCCCCTCACCCCCCAGTCATTCTTTGCCTTTTGTCCCAGGAAGTTGGCAGAGAAGTGTCAGAAGTTTGTTTTCGTCTTTTATGGAGGGTAGTACTCTTCGACATGGGACAGGAGTTTTAAGTAATCCTGTCAGTCCCTCAGTGAGGGCTTGGATGAAAGTTAGAGTCCGGAGATGCAGGAAGAGTCTTTCTGTGAAATCATCCCGACTCATTTTAACAACTCCACAAGCAATCAGCATTGTCGAACTTCGCTTTGCTGCCTGCTTTCTTCTCTCAAGTCCATTGCGGAGGCGAGGCTACTATCTGTCACACTTGAAGGGCCGTGTTCCTGTTCCACGGCGTAGATTCCGGTAAGATCGTTTCATTTTACTTCTTCATGATTGTACTGTAACTCATTTGTTCCTACGAACTCACATGAAAAATACAGGGTCTCAGTGGGACTCCTTTAGCATCTTGGAATCAAGGGTTAATATCTCCTGAGGGGGATTACTGAACGGGGGGGGGGGGTTAATCATGTTTGTTATGTGATTCAATCTGCGTATGTGTAGTGTTAACTAGGCTTTTGGAACATAACAGCCTTTCGAAGTGACGCGACCTTATGGCCGGGCGTGCTTTTTTTGGACTGTACGGTTCACCTTGTGACCGGGCGTGTTTACTTTCTGGTCTCCCATTTCTCCAACATAGGTGTGTCCGGTCCACGGCGTCATCCTTACTTGTGGGATATTCTCCTCCCCAACAGGAAATGGCAAAGAGCCCAGCAAAGCTGGTCACATGATCCCTCCTAGGCTCCGCCTTCCCCAGTCATTCTCTTTGCCGTTGTACAGGCAACATCTCCACGGAGATGGCTTAGAGTTTTTTAGTGTTTAACTGTAGTTTTTATTATTCAATCAAGAGTTTGTTATTTTAAAATAGTGCTGGTATGTACTATTTACTCTGAAACAGAAAAGAGATGAAGATTTCTGTTTGTAAGAGGAAAATGATTTTAGCAACCGTTACTAAAATCGATGGCTGTTTCCACACAGGACTGTTGAGAGGAATTAACTTCAGTTGGGGGAAACAGTGAGCAGACTTTTGCTGCTTGAGGTATGACACATTTCTAACAAGACGATGTAATGCTGGAAGCTGTCATTTTCCCTATGGGATCCGGTAAGCCATTTTTTATTACATGAAGAAAAAAAAGGGCTTCACAAGGGCTTTTAAGACTGTAGACATTTTCTGGGCTAAAACGATTTATATATAAGCATATTTTATACCCCATAGCCTTGAGGAATTATTTTAATCTTGGGAACTATGTAAAATAACCGACAGGCACTGTATTGGACACCTTATTCTCTAGGGGCTTTCCCTAATCATAGGCAGAGTCTCATTTTCGCGCCTCTATTGCGCACTTGTTTTTGGGAAGCATGACATGCAGATGCATGTGTGAGGAGCTCTGATACATAGAAAAGACTTTCTGAAGGCGTCATTTGGTATCGTATTCCCCTTTGGGCTTGGTTGGGTCTCAGCAAAGCAGATACCAGGGACTGTAAAGGGGTTAAATATAAAAACGGCTCCGGTTCCGTTATTTTAAGGGTTAAAGTTTCCAAATTTGGTGTGCAATACTCTTAAGGCTTTAAGACACTGTGGTGAAATTTTGGTGAATTTTGAACAATTCCTTCATACTTTTTCACATTTGCAGTAATAAAGTGTGTTCAGTTTAAAATTTAAAGTGACAGTAACGGTTTTATTTTAAAACGTTTTTTGTACTTTGTTATCAAGTTTATGCCTGTTTAACATGTCTGAACTACCAGATAGACTGTGTTCTGTATGTGGGGAAGCCAAGGTTCCTTCTCATTTAAATAGATGTGATTTATGTGACACAAAATTTAGAGAAAATGATGCCCAAGATGATTCCTCAAGTGAGGGGAGTAAGCATGGTACTGCATCATCCCCTCCTTCGTCTACGCCAGTCTTGCCCACACAGGAGGCCCCTAGTACATCTAGTGCGCCAATACTCCTTACTATGCAACAATTAACGGCTGTAATGGATAATTCTATCAAAAACATTTTAGCCAAAATGCCCACTTATCAGCGAAAGCGCGACTGCTCTGTTTTAGAAAATACTGAAGAGCATGAGGACGCTGATGATATTGGTTCTGAAGTGCCCCTACACCAGTCTGAGGGGGCCAGGGAGGTTTTGTCTGAGGGAGAAATTTCAGATTCAGGGAAAATTTCTCAACAAGCTGAACCTGATGTGATTACATTTAAATTTAAATTGGAACATCTCCGCGCTCTGCTTAAGGAGGTGTTATCTACTCTGGATGATTGTGAGAATTTGGTCATTCCAGAGAAATTATGTAAAATGGACAAGTTCCTAGAGGTCCCGGGGCCCCCCGAAGCTTTTCCTATACCCAAGCGGGTGGCGGACATTGTAAATAAAGAATGGGAAAGGCCCGGTATACCTTTCGTCCCTCCCCCCATATTTAAAAAATTGTTTCCTATGGTCGACCCCAGAAAGGACTTAGAAGATAGTTGTGCTTTCAAAGATCCTATGGATAAAAAATTAGAAGGTTTGCTTAAAAAGTTGTTTGTTCAGCAAGGTTACCTTCTACAACCAATTTCATGCATTGTTCCTGTCACTACAGCAGCGTGTTTCTGGTTCGATGAACTAGAAAAGGCGCTCAATAATAATTCTTCTTCTTATGAGGAGATTATGGACAGAATTCATGCTCTCAAATTGGCTAATTCTTTCACCCTAGACGCCACTTTGCAATTGGCTAGGTTAGCGGCGAAAAATTCTGGTTTTGCTATTGTGGCGCGCAGAGCGCTTTGGCTAAAATCTTGGTCAGCGGATGCGTCTTCCAAGAACAAATTGCTTAACATTCCTTTCAAGGGGAAAACGCTGTTTGTCCCTGACTTGAAAGAGATTATCTCTGATATCACTGGGGGCAAGGGCCACGCCTTTCCTCAGGATAGGTCTTTCAAAGCCAAAAATAAACCTAATTTCTCCAACATAGGTGTGTCCGGTCCACGGCGTCATCCTTACTTGTGGGATATTCTCTTCCCCAACAGGAAATGGCAAAGAGCCCAGCAAAGCTGGTCACATGATCCCTCCTAGGCTCCGCCTACCCCAGTCATTCTCTTTGCCGTTGTACAGGCAACATCTCCACGGAGATGGCTTAGAGTTTTTTAGTGTTTAACTGTAGTTTTTATTATTCAATCAAGAGTTTGTTATTTTAAAATAGTGCTGGTATGTACTATTTACTCAGAAACAGAAAAGAGATGAAGATTTCTGTTTGTATGAGGAAAATGATTTTAGCACCGTAACTAAAATCCATGGCTGTTCCACACAGGACTGTTGAGAGCAATTAACTTCAGTTGGGGGAACAGTGTGCAGTCTCTTGCTGCTTGAGGTATGACACATTCTAACAAGACGATGTAATGCTGGAAGCTGTCATTTTTCCCTATGGGATCCGGTAAGCCATGTTTATTACGATGGTAAATAAGGGCTTCATAAGGGCTTATTAAGAATGTAGACTTTTCTGGGCTAAATCGATTCATTTTTAAAACATATTTAGCCTTGAGGAATCATTTTATCTGGGTATATTGATATTATAATATCGGCAGGCACTGTATTAGACACCTTATTTCTCTGGGGCTTTCCCAAAGCATAAGCAGAGCCTCATTTTCGCGCCGGTGTGGCGCACTTGTTTTTGAGAGGCATGGCATGCAGTCGCATGTGAGAGGAGCTCTGATACTTAGAAAAGGCTTTCTGAAGGCGTCATTTGGTATCGTATTCCCCTTTGGGTTTGGTTGGGTCTCAGCAAAGCAGATACCAGGGACTGTAAAGGGGTTAAAGTGTTAAAACGGCTCCGGTTCCGTTATTTTAAGGGTTAAATGTTCCAAATTTGGTGTGCAATACTTTTAAGGCTTTAAGACACTGTGGTGAAAATTTGGTGAATTTTGTACAATTCCTTCATGTTTTTTCGCAATTGCAGTAATAAAGTGTGTTC
The DNA here is from genome assembly GCF_027579735.1 of Bombina bombina. NCBI lineage: Eukaryota > Metazoa > Chordata > Amphibia > Anura > Bombinatoridae > Bombina > Bombina bombina. The sequence continues at coordinate 860,833,924 of NC_069504.1, read as the reverse complement.
AGTTTAAAATTTAAAGTGACAGTAACGGTTTTATTTTAAAACGTTTTTTGTACTTTATTATCAAGTTTATGCCTGTTTAACATGTCTGAACTACCAGATAGACTGTGTTCTGAATGTGGGGAAGCCAGAATTCCTGTTCATTTAAATAAATGTGATTTATGTGATAATGACAATGATGCCCAAGATGATTCCTCAAGTGAGGGGAGTAAGCATGGTACTGCATCATTCCCTCCTTCGTCTACACGAGTCTTGCCCACTCAGGAGGCCCCTAGTACATCTAGCGCGCCAATACTCCTTACTATGCAACAATTAACGGCTGTAATGGATAATTCTGTCAAAAACATTTTAGCCAAAATGAACCCTTGTCAGCGTAAGCGTGGCTGCTCTGTTTTAGTTACTGAAGAGCATGACGACGCTGATATTAATATCTCTGAAGGGCCCCTAACCCAATCTGAGGGGGCCAGGGAGGTTTTGTCTGAGGGAGAAATTACTGATTCAGGGAACATTTCTCAACAGGCTGAACCTGATGTAATTGCATTTAAATTTAAGTTGGAACATCTCCGCATTCTGCTTAAGGAGGTATTATCCACTCTGGATGATTGTGAAAAGTTGGTCATCCCAGAGAAACTATGTAAAATGGACAAGTTCCTAGAGGTGCCGGAGCTCCCAGAAGCTTTTCCTATACCCAAGCGGGTGGCGGACATTGTTAATAAAGAATGGGAAAGGCCCGGTATTCCTTTCGTCCCTCCCCCCATATTTAAAAAATTGTTTCCTATGGTCGACCCCAGAAAGGACTTATGGCAGACAGTCCCCAAGGTCGAGGGAGCGGTTTCTACTTTAAACAAACGCACCACTATACCCATAGAGGATAGTTGTGCTTTCAAAGATCCTATGGATAAAAAATTAGAAGGTTTGCTTAAAAAGATGTTTGTTCAGCAGGGTTACCTTCTACAACCAATTTCATGCATTGTCCCTGTCACTACAGCCGCATGTTTCTGGTTTGATGAGCTGATAAAGGCGCTCGATAGTGATTCTCCTCCTTATGAGGAGATTATGGACAGAATCAATGCTCTCAAATTGGCTAATTCTTTCACCCTAGACGCCACTTTGCAATGGGCTAGGTTAGCGGCTAAGAATTCTGGGTTTGCTATTGTGGCGCGCAGAGCGCTTTGGTTGAAATCTTGGTCGGCTGATGCGTCTTCCAAGAACAAGCTACTAAACATTCCTTTCAAGGGGAAAACGCTGTTTGGCCCTGACTTGAAAGAGATTATCTCGGATATCACTGGGGGTAAGGGCCACGCCCTTCCTCAGGATCGGCCTTTCAAGGCGAAAAATAGACCTAATTTTCGTCCCTTTCGTAAAAACGGACCAGCCCAAAGTGCTACGTCCTCTAAGCAAGAGGGTAATACTTCTCAAGCCAAGCCAGCTTGGAGACCAATGCAAGGCTGGAACAAGGGAAAGCAGGCCAAGAAGCCTGCCACTGCTACCAAGACAGCATGAAATATTAGCCCCCGATCCGGGACCGGATCTGGTGGGGGGCAGACTCTCTCTCTTCGCTCAGGCTTGGGCAAGAGATGTTCTGGATCCTTGGGCGCTAGAAATAGTCTCCCAGGGTTATCTCCTGGAATTCAAGGGACTTCCCCCAAGGGGGAGGTTCCACAGGTCTCAGTTGTCTTCAGACCACATAAAAAGACAGGCGTTCTTACATTGTGTAGAAGACCTGTTAAAAATGGGAGTGATTCATCCTGTTCCAATAAGAGAACAAGGGATGGGGTTCTACTCCAATCTGTTCATAGTTCCCAAAAAAGAGGGAACGTTCGGACCAATCTTAGATCTCAAGATCTTAAACAAGTTTCTCAAGGTTCCATCTTTCAAGATGGAAACCATTCGAACTATTCTTCCTTCCATCCAGGAGGGTCAATTCATGACCACGGTGGATTTAAAGGATGCGTATCTACATATTCCTATCCACAAGGAACATCATCGGTTCCTAAGGTTTGCATTCCTGGACAAACATTACCAGTTCGTGGCGCTTCCTTTCGGATTAGCCACTGCTCCAAGGATTTTCACAAAGGTACTAGGGTCCCTTCTAGCGGGGCTAAGACCAAGGGGCATTGCAGTAGTACCTTACCTGGACGACATTCTGATTCAAGCGTCGTCCCTTCCTCAAGCAAAGGCTCACACGGACATTGTCCTGGCCTTTCTCAGATCTCACGGCTGGAAAGTGAACGTGGAAAAGAGTTCTCTATCCCCGTCAACAAGGGTTCCCTTCTTGGGAACAATTATAGACTCCTTAGAAATGAGGATCTTTCTAACAGAAGCCAGAAAAACAAAACTTCTAGACTCTTGTTGGATACTTCATTCCGTTCCTCTTCCTTCCATAGCTCAGTGCATGGAAGTGATCGGGTTGATGGTAGCGGCGATGGACATAGTTCCTTTTGCGCGCATTCATCTAAGACCATTACAACTGTGCATGCTCAGTCAGTGGAATGGGGACTATACAGACTTGTCTCCGAAGATACAAGTAAATCAGAGGACCAGAGACTCACTCCGTTGGTGGCTGTCCCTGGACAATCTGTCTCAAGGGATGACGTTCCGCAGACCAGAGTGGGTCATTGTCACGACCGACGCCAGTCTGATGGGCTGGGGCGCGGTCTGGGGATCCCTGAAAGCTCAGGGTCTTTGGTCTCGGGAAGAATCTCTTCTACCGATAAATATTCTGGAACTGAGAGCGATATTCAATGCTCTCAAGGCCTGGCCTCGGCTAGCGAGGACCAAGTTCATACGGTTTCAATCAGACAACATGACAACTGTTGCGTACATCAACCATCAGGGGGGAACAAGGAGTTCCCTAGCGATGGAAGAAGTGACCAAAATCATTCTATGGGCGGAGTCTCACTCCTGCCACCTGTCTGCTATCCACATCCCAGGAGTGGAAAATTGGGAAGCGGATTTTCTGAGTCGTCAGACATTGCATCCGGGGGAGTGGGAACTCCATCCGGAAATCTTTGCCCAAGTCACTCACCTGTGGGGCATTCCAGACATGGATCTGATGGCCTCTCGTCAGAACTTCAAAGTTCCTTGCTACGGGGCCAGATCCAGGGATCCCAAGGCGGCTCTAGTGGATGCACTAGTAGCACCTTGGACCTTCAAACTAGCTTATGTGTTCCCGCCATTTCCTCTCATCCCCAGGCTGGTAGCCAGGATCAATCAGGAGAGGGCGTCGGTGATCTTGATAGCTCCTGCGTGGCCACGCAGGACTTGGTATGCAGATCTGGTGAATATGTCATCGGCTCCACCTTGGAAGCTACCTTTGAGACGAGACCTTCTTGTTCAGGGTCCGTTCGAACATCCGAATCTGGTTTCACTCCAGCTGACTGCTTGGAGATTGAACGCTTGATTTTATCGAAGCGAGGATTCTCAGATTCTGTTATCGATACTCTTGTTCAGGCCAGAAAGCCTGTAACTAGAAAGATTTACCACAAAATTTGGAAAAAATATATCTGTTGGTGTGAATCTAAAGGATTCCCTTGGGACAAGGTTAAGATTCCTAGGATTCTATCCTTCCTTCAAGAAGGATTGGAAAAAGGATTATCTGCAAGTTCCCTGAAGGGACAGATTTCTGCCTTGTCGGTATTACTTCACAAAAAGCTGGCAGCTGTGCCAGATGTTCAAGCCTTTGTTCAGGCTCTGGTTAGAATCAAGCCTGTTTACAAACCTTTGACTCCTCCTTGGAGTCTCAATTTAGTTCTTTCAGTTCTTCAGGGGGTTCCGTTTGAACCCTTACATTCCGTTGATATTAAGTTATTATCTTGGAAAGTTTTGTTTTTAGTTGCGATTTCTTCTGCTAGAAGAGTCTCAGAATTATCTGCTCTGCAGTGTTCTCCTCCTTATCTGGTGTTCCATGCAGATAAGGTGGTTTTACGTACTAAACCTGGTTTTCTTCCAAAAGTTGTTTCTAACAAAAACATTAACCAGGAGATTATCGTACCTTCTCTGTGTCCGAAACCAGTTTCAAAGAAGGAACGTTTGTTGCACAATTTGGATGTTGTTCGCGCTCTAAAATTCTATTTAGATGCTACAAAGGATTTTAGACAAACATCTTCCTTGTTTGTTGTTTATTCAGGTAAAAGGAGAGGTCAAAAAGCAACTTCTACCTCTCTCTCTTTTTGGATTAAAAGCATCATCAGATTGGCTTACGAGACTGCCGGACGGCAGCCTCCCGAAAGAATCACAGCTCATTCCACTAGGGCTGTGGCTTCCACATGGGCCTTCAAGAACGAGGCTTCTGTTGATCAGATATGTAGGGCAGCGACTTGGTCTTCACTGCACACTTTTACCAAATTTTACAAGTTTGATACTTTTGCTTCTTCTGAGGCTATTTTTGGGAGAAAGGTTTTGCAAGCCGTGGTGCCTTCCATTTAGGTGACCTGATTTGCTCCCTCCCTTCATCCGTGTCCTAAAGCTTTGGTATTGGTTCCCACAAGTAAGGATGACGCCGTGGACCGGACACACCTATGTTGGAGAAAACAGAATTTATGTTTACCTGATAAATTTCTTTCTCCAACGGTGTGTCCGGTCCACGGCCCGCCCTGGTTTTTAATCAGGTCTGATAATTTATTTTCTTTAACTACAGTCACCACGGTACCATATGGTTTCTCCTATGCAAATATTCCTCCTTAACGTCGGTCGAATGACTGGGGTAGGCGGAGCCTAGGAGGGATCATGTGACCAGCTTTGCTGGGCTCTTTGCCATTTCCTGTTGGGGAAGAGAATATCCCACAAGTAAGGATGACGCCGTGGACCGGACACACCGTTGGAGAAAGAAATTTATCAGGTAAACATAAATTCTGTTTTTCGTCCCTTTCGCAGAAACGGACCAGCCCCAAGTGCTACGTCCTCTAAGCAAGAGGGTAATACTTCTCAAGCCAAGCCAGCCTGGAGGCCAATGCAAGGCTGGAACAAAGGAAAGCAGGCCAAGAAACCTGCCACTGCTACCAAGACAGCATGAGATGTTGGCCCCCGATCCGGGACCGGATCTGGTGGGGGGCAGACTCTCTCTCTTCGCTCAGGCTTGGGCAAGAGATGTTCTGGATCCTTGGGCACTAGAAATAGTCTCCCAAGGTTATCTTCTGGAATTCAAGGGGCTTCCCCCAAGGGGGAGGTTCCACAGGTCTCAATTGTCTTCAGACCACATAAAAAAACAGGCATTCTTACATTGTGTAGAAGACCTGTTAAAAATGGGAGTGATTCATCCTGTTCCATTAGGAGAACAAGGGATGGGGTTCTACTCCAATCTGTTCGTAGTTCCCAAAAAAGAGGGAACATTCAGACCAATCTTATATCTCAAGATCCTAAACAAGTTTCTCAAGGTTCCATCGTTCAAAATGGAAACCATTCGAACAATTCTTCCTTCCATCCAGGAAGGTCAATTCATGACCACGGTGGATTTAAAGGATGCGTATCTACATATTCCTATCCACAAGGAACATCATCGGTTCCTAAGGTTCGCATTCCTGGACAAGCATTACCAGTTTGTGGCACTTCCGTTCGGATTAGCCACTGCTCCAAGAATTTTCTCAAAGGTACTAGGGTCCCTTCTAGCGGTGCTAAGACCAAGGGGCATTGCAGTAGTACCTTACTTGGACGACATTCTGATTCAAGCGTCGTCCCTTCCACAAGCAAAGGCTCACACGGACATTGTCCTGGCCTTTCTCAGATCTCACGGGTGGAAAGTGAACGTAGAAAAAAGTTCGCTATCTCCGTCAACAAGGGTTCCCTTCTTGGGAACAATAATAGACTCCTTAGAAATGAGGATTTTTCTGACAGAGACCAGAAAATCAAAACTTCTAAACTCTTGTCAAATACTTCATTCTGTTCCTCTTCCTTCCATAGCGCAGTGCATGGAAGTAATAGGTTTGATGGTAGCGGCAATGGACATAGTTCCTTTTGCGCGAATTCATCTAAGACCATTACAACTGTGCATGCTCAGTCAGTGGAATGGGGATTATACAGACTTGTCTCCGACGATACAAGTAGATCAGAGGACCAGAGATTCACTCCGTTGGTGGCTGTCCCTGGACAACCTGTCACAGGGGATGAGCTTCCGCAGACCAGAGTGGGTCATTGTCACGACCGACACCAGTCTGGTGGGCTGGGGCGCGGTCTGGGGACCCCTGAAAGCTCAGGGTCTTTGGTCTCGGGAAGAATCTCTTCTCCCGATAAATATTCTGGAACTGAGAGCGATATTCAATGCTCTCAAGGCTTGGCCTCAGCTAGCAAAGGCCAAGTTCATACGGTTTCAATCAGACAACATGACGACTGTTGCGTACATCAACCATCAGGGGGGAACAAGGAGTTCCCTGGCGATGGAAGAAGTGACCAAAATCATCCAATGGGCGGAGACTCACTCCTGCCACTTGTCTGCAATCCACATCCCAGGAGTGGAAAATTGGGAAGCGGATTTTCTGAGTCGTCAGACATTTCATCCGGGGGAGTGGGAACTCCATCCGGAAATCTTTGCCCAAATTACTCAATTGTGGGGCATTCCAGACATGGATCTGATGGCCTCTCGTCAGAACTTCAAGGTTCCTTGCTACGGGTCCAGATCCAGGGATCCCAAGGCGACTCTAGTAGATGCACTAGTAGCACCTTGGACCTTCAAACTAGCTTATGTATTCCCGCCGTTTCCTCTCATCCCCAGGCTGGTAGCCAGGATCAATCAGGAGAGGGCATTGGTGATCTTGATAGCTCCTGCGTGGCCACGCAGGACTTGGTATGCAGACCTGGTGAATATGTCATCGGCTCCACCATGGAAGCTACCTTTGAGACGAGACCTTCTTGTTCAAGGTCCGTTCGAACATCCGAATCTGGTCTCACTCCAACTGACTGCTTGGAGATTGAACGCTTGATCTTATCAAAGCGAGGGTTCTCAGATTCTGTCATTGATACTCTTGTTCAGGCCAGAAAGCCTGTAACTAGAAAAATCTACCACAAAATATGGAAAAAATATATCTGTTGGTGTGAATCTAAAGGATTCCCTTGGGACAAGATAAAAATTCCTAAGATTCTATCCTTTCTTCAAGAAGGTTTGGAGAAAGGATTATCTGCAAGTTCTTTGAAGGGACAGATTTCTGCCTTGTCTGTGTTACTTCACAAAAAGCTGGCAGCTGTGCCAGATGTTCAAGCCTTTGTTCAGGCTCTGGTTAGAATCAAGCCTGTTTACAAACCTTTGACTCCTCCTTGGAGTCTCAATTTAGTTCTTTCAGTTCTTCAGGGGGTTCCGTTTGAACCTTTGCATTCCGTTGATATTAAGTTATTATCTTGGAAAGTTTTGTTTCTGGTTGCAATTTCTTCTGCTAGAAGAGTTTCAGAATTATCTGCTCTGCAGTGTTCTCCCCCTTATCTGGTGTTCCATGCAGATAAGGTGGTTTTACGTACTAAACCTGGTTTTCTTCCGAAAGTTGTTTCTAACAAAAACATTAACCAGGAGATAGTAGTGCCTTCTTTGTGTCCGAATCCAGTTTCAAAGAAGGAACGTTTGTTGCACAATTTGGATGTAGTTCGTGCTCTAAAATTCTATTTAGATGCTACGAAGGATTTTAGACAAACATCTTCTTTGTTTGTTGTTTATTCTGGTAAAAGGAGAGGTCAAAAAGCAACTTCTACCTCTCTCTCTTTTTGGATTAAAAGCATCATCAGATTGGCTTACGAGACTGCCGGACGGCAGCCTCCTGAAAGAATCACAGCTCATTCCACTAGGGCTGTGGCTTCCACATGGGCCTTCAAGAACGAGGCTTCTGTTGATCAGATATGTAAGGCAGCGACTTGGTCTTCACTGCACACTTTTACTAAATTTTACAAATTTGATACTTTTGCTTCTTCTGAGGCTATTTTTGGGAGAAAGGTTTTGCAAGCCGTGGTGCCTTCCATCTAGGTGACCTGATTTGCTCCCTCCCTTCATCCGTGTCCTAAAGCTTTGGTATTGGTTCCCACAAGTAAGGATGACGCCGTGGACCGGACACACCTATGTTGGAGAAAACAGAATTTATGTTTACCTGATAAATTACTTTCTCCAACGGTGTGTCCGGTCCACGGCCCGCCCTGGTTTTTTAATCAGGTCTGATAATTTATTTTCTTTAACTACAGTCACCACGGTATCATATGATTTCTCCTATGCAAATATTCCTCCTTTACGTCGGTCGAATGACTGGGGAAGGCGGAGCCTAGGAGGGATCATGTGACCAGCTTTGCTGGGCTCTTTGCCATTTCCTGTTGGGGAGGAGAATATCCCACAAGTAAGGATGACGCCGTGGACCGGACACACCGTTGGAGAAAGTAATTTATCAGGTAAACATAAATTCTGTTTTCCGCATTCCTGTGTGTGGCAAAGGAGAATTCTAGTCCGCTGGTGTCTGGTTCATAGGAGGTGGTGAGTGCCCCAGCCATTGTGGATGTCAGGTGCCGTTTAAATTGTTTTATATTTAGTTCATTTTTTAGTATCCTTTATCCAGTTATGGACGATACTGATGTTGAGATTGTTCAACTTTCTGATTCAGATTGTTCGTCCTGTGACGAATGCGAATTGGCCCCATTGACTCAGGTCAGTCAGTTATGTTCTTTAGGCCGTTCTAGAGCGCCTTGTTCCTCGGGCTCTGGGATTCAAGGGACTGCTTAGCCATCTGCCTCGTGGGGCCCTGTTCTCCGGGAGGCGAGCTCCCTACCGCTCCCTACTACTACACATGCGGGTAACCCAAGTTATGTTTTGAATTGTTCCCCCCGGAGGTTGTGGCACGTTTTCGCTTTTACATACATTTGGCGCTTGCGCGTCTACAAAGTCCAGATGTTTATTTGCGATTGTGTTCGTGCCCAATTGCCCCAGGTCTCTCGGCCACAGGAGGGTATGTGCAGTTCCCTGCGGGTGTAACTGTTCCTGAGTGTTGTGCCTTTCGTTACAGGCTGGCTTTCCTTCGTGTTCTACTCAGACATGTTTTTGAGCTGTTTGGGGACCCTATCCTTTTCAGTTATGGGACTCACCAGTCTCTTCCTTCGAATGGCTCACCTCGTTAGACATGGGGGGATGAAGTAATCTACTTTAAGTCTTGTTATCAAGATCCTTCCCAGTTTTTTTTGGAAGAACAGGGTTTCCATTAGGCTGGTCTTGTGGATCTTTCTGTTCTTCTTGGGCGTTAACCCTCACGTTGCCTATCATTTTATTTTATCTGGTTAGGATGAATTTTATTTTTATTTTTCATACTATGTTTCCTGCGGGAACTCGCTGTTTGCTTCTACGGAAGTTGTTCGGGACACATTAGTCCCATGTTTGTCTGTTTTGTCTTCCTCCCTCTCTGAGGGCGGATTTAGCCAGCTTAGCAGTTATGACCCTGGTTGCATTCTGGTTCTGCTTGGGTTCAGATCTTCTGTCTCGCGACTTATTCAGACAAGTGGCGCCTATTATAACTTGTTGGTCAGGTTTGGGTGCCGAGTGCTATTAACGTTATTTATGTTTCTTGTTATTTGTTTTCCAAGTTTCAGCTTAGCATTCTCAAGAGGACTTGCGGGTCCGTGCGGCTCTCGGGATAGTTTCAGTCCTAAATAGCTGTCTCTCTGGTAACTGGGTCAGTGAATTTTGCTGTGTCACTTTCTGTTGCTTCCGATACCCTCGGAACCTAGAGTATTTCTTCCCATGTGGGGGGAAAATTAGAGGGTGTTAGCTCCTCTTTTCCGCCGGTCGGGTGGTGTTGCTTTAGGAAATTGTCCTTTTTGGACTTGTTCCTTTAGTGGTTCTCTTCTTCCTTGAGACCTCTTGGATTGTCCATTCTCCTTGTGGATGGGTCACCTTCGGAGGACATGGATTCCCTTCCGGAGTTGGTTGTTCCTTTTTCAGGACATTAGACAGTGAGGTCTTTTTGGGCTCCGGTTAGGGGTCCTTCCCCGGTGTTGGGAATGCTCTGCATCTTCTTCTTGGGATAGAAGAGGTCCTAGTGGTTTTCCACACATATGGTTCAGGTATTGCCATCCAGGTGACATCCAAACCCATGTTTTACTGTAGTCTAACTTCGAATCTGAGGTGATGTGGAGGCTTGATGTTGCTCTGTTCAGGTGACTTGTCCTCACTATTCCCTTTGTGTCTGGAGCTCGTGGCTAGCTGGACAGCTAGCTCAGCATTCTACTGCTCTGTGGCTCCTCTGTACTGTAGCAAACAGAGGGTTGCTAGTTCGGTCCCTGTCGAGGTCTACTCAGCCTTTCCTCCTTTCGAGGTTGATAAAATGAGCAGCGCCTTGTGTCCCTTAAGGGGGATTAGCCACACTTTTCAAGCACAATCATGTTAATGATGCTTGGACGCCTGTTAACTCTAGTGTCCTTTTATGGCCCTGGCTCTTTGGAGTGTTGGGCTCCTGCAAGGGGTGGTCTCTTCCATTTGGGTCGGGACTTGCAAGGGCTTCTTGCTCTAGTTATCCGGATTATTCTGGATTTTTCGGGAAGGAGTGTTTCAGTCCTTATAGCCTTCAGTCATTGATGGCCGGGCAGGGGAGTTTTCCGCTGCGTCACTCTATCTGACATCTGATTTCATCAGAACCTAGAGTTTTCCTCCCCCATGGGGTGGGGGGTTGGAGGGCTTAACGCCCCTTACCGCAGTTGAGTGGTTTTGCCTTAATTTTTAGGCCTCTGGATTTTTCCTTTTGTGCTTGATCCAACAGCTTGTACAGGATAGCTATCTAGCATGTGGAAGGTTTGCAGTTTTAAACCAGTTGCAGCTCTTGACACCTTGCAGGTGTACGTAGAAGCTTTTTATAGTGTATCTAGATGCAGCTCTTACTCTTTGATCTCCTTTTAGGGATCTGTGTTTCCAGGTGATGGTTGTTCCCTGCGGGACTTTGTTTAGCTCTGGGTTTTCCGGAGCTAGGTAGGCTTAGTGCCTTTCTCTTCCTTGTGTCCTCTGCTTGTGCGGAGGTGATAGGGAGACTAGTCCTGCTAGTAGGATTTTTTTACCTAGAGGTATCCCTTGGTTGTCCTGAGGCTTTGAGAAGTATCTTCATATGATTTCTAGCCTTGCTACTTGGAGCATTGGACTTTAGCTAGGGGTGGTTCTTTTCTTTGGTCGGGGCTTTCGAGTTTTTCTCGCTATCCGGATTCTCTGGATATGCATCCATATCCCTTGTGTCTGGCTTTTTGGCCAGTTGGGGTGTTTAGTTCTAGGGTAAGGTTTGCCTGAACTATTAGGTGCCCGGAACTGTTTTTCTCCCTGAGACTTCCAGTTGCTGAAGCTTCACTTGGCCTTTTTTCTGACCCAGTCTTGGGTGGTTTTGGAATCTTGGATCTCAGGGCTGGTCGGGGTGTTCCACGGTAGTGGGAACTTGGGCTATGTCCTTGCTCCATCTACCTGACCTGGTCATGGTTCCCTAGGTTTTAAGAGTATTTTTTACTCTTTGCCACATAGTAGCCCATTTCATCTAGTGGTTAGCTGTGTGGCTTGCGCCTCAAAGGTTGTTGGTTCATACCCAGCTGCTGGCGCTGGATGTCCAATTTCTGGTGCGCCTTAGGGTTGCATGCCTTAGGGTTGCATTCCCCTGGTCAGCTTGCCAGTGTTCCTGTGGATTCCCTGCTCTGCAGGCGAATGGGTTGGCTGAGCTTCTGCTTGGAAAGTATTTGTAGGGAGGTCCTTTTCTAGGACATCTGTGTTGGGTATTTATCTTCCCATTAGCCGGTGGCTTCGGGCCTTGAGGACAGTTGCCCTTCCGGCATCATCCCTTTTTCTTTAGGGGATATTCTCCTCCCTATGGCGATGGAGTCCTTGCTTGGTGCTTCTCCTGGAGGGGAAGCAGAAAGGTGGGATTGGTTCCTCTTGGGGTCTTGCTGGCTGCAAGTCAGACTTGTTGGGCCTTTAGTTTGATAGATCCTTAGGTCTATGGCCTTGTTGTCTGTTTTCAGAGTCGGGCTGTACTTGTACGCTCGTTCCTGTACCTGTTTCGGGAGTCTTTTGTTCCCCTGTCTTGGATCCCTAATGCTGGGTTGGTCCAGCTGGGTGTGGGTCTGCAGGTCAGGATGGCCAAGCAGTCTAAGACGCTGCGTTCGGTCGCAGTCTCCTCTGGATGTGTGAGCTTTGTTGAGTCTATCCTGTTAGCTCAGTCTGCTAGGGTATAGATTTTCCTTTCAAATTGCTCCATTGATTTCAGAAGAGGGTTTACTGTTCCTTCGGGTTCTGAGGGTATACTAAAGGTTTTGTGTTCCCCTTTTTAGGGACCTGTGTGTAGGTTTGGCGACTTAGGTCCTCTGTCTGGGGGTTGCTTTTGCGGTCTGTTTCTTGCTTGACTACTGCTTCTTCTTCCTCGCAAGTACCCTCTGTGTCGTCCTGTTATGGACTCTGTGTTCTCAAGCTTGGGATTTTTCACCTGGGTGTATTACACACTTTTTCATGGTCGAATGCTTTGGTATTCTATGGTCAGACACTGGGAGGATTTTGCCTCTTCAGTCGCATTCCGTGCTTGCAGGATGTTGGAGAGACGTCTGTTCTGTCTCTGTGCCCGGTCTTCTCCCGGGTTTCACTTGGTATAGGCGTTGCCTCCTTCCCCTGTTTGGGCCCCTTTGGGTCTCTGTGAGCTGGGCTCACTCTTGGAGGTGTTCTTTTTTGTATTAGGGGACCTTTCAGTTTCCTTGGTTCTCCTTTGCCTTGTCCCCTTGGGGTTTTCAGCTGGTGTCTCCTTCATTTGTGGGTGGTGAGTGGTGGGGGACTGTCTGTTGGGCGACGGTGTCTCCTGGAGGACTGTTGGCTCAGTTGAGTCTGTTTGCGGTCTATAGTTTGGCTTCTGGACTAACTGCAAGTCAGTCTCATTGGGGCTTTTCCTCATAAAATTTTCTCGGCTTCAGAGGAAGCGGGGTTTTTTATTGGGTAGAGGTTTAGGCCTGGTGCCCTCAGTATGGGCTGCCTATTGTACGCTCCCGTCTTGGCATTTAGTGTCCTCTTTAGCTTGGGTATTGTTTTCCCAAAAGTAATGAATGCAGCTGTGGACTCTTTCCATTTAAGAAGAAAAACATAAATTATGCTTACCTGATAATTTCCTTTTCTTCAGATGGAAAGAGTCCACAGCTCCCCACCCGTAATTTTATGTGGGGCGTCCTTATTATTCTTCTGGCACCTTTCACCCTGATATTTCTCCTACTGTTCCTTGTTCCTCGGCAGAATGACTTGGGAGGAGGGAGTGGGAGGAGTATTTAAGCCTTTGGCTGGGGTGTCTTTGCCTCCTCCTGGTGGCCAGGTTCTTATTTCCCAAAAGTAATGAATGCAGCTGTGGGGGGTTATTAAACAGGGGGGAATAATCTTACATGTTTATTTGATTTTATGCTGCTTTTATGTGTGAGATGTTATGGGCTCATAGGCTGTTATGGAATATACAGGTTTCCCTTTCACTTTGAGAGCCATGCAGCTTACAAGCTTGGCGTGCTTTTTCTCATAGCAGGGACAGTCCTGCATTGTGCACCATGTGATTCTTCCCCTCTTTCCTGACCAGGTTTCTATCAGAGAGGAGTCCTAACTATCTGTACTGTCTGGGTCATGGGAGGTGGGGAGTGCCCCAGCTATTGGGATAAAAAGGTGCAGTTTTTATAAATAAAGTAATGTTTTATTTTTAGAGTTCTCCGGTTATTGCACTAGCGATGGAGGATTCTGTAAAGAGTGATTCCTGTTTATATTGTGAGGAGGCCTTAGTACCGCCCCCTCAATTATGTTTCATATGCCTTGATAATGTAATAATATCAAACATGTTTGATACCACTGAGCCGTCCACCTCTGAGGAGTTGTCGTCCAGTGAGGTGCATACCCTACATGCTTATCTCTCTATACATGCAGTTTCCCATAGCATTGCTGATCCTCCATCTGAAGGGGGCCAATTTTTCACCAGACGTTACTGTGCAGCTCAGACGGCAGTGTCTGTGGCCTTTAATGCTTTACTTCGCCCTGCTAAGCACAAGCGAAAGGTTTCATATTGCACTCCTTCCCAGAGTACATCAGATAATTTATTGGATTTAACTGATAGGGTTACCAGAGGATGAAGTTCTTTCTGAGACATATGAACATTCTGGGTCAGAGTCTGCTGCCTCTAAAGGAAGTTTTTTGGCGAATTCAGTGGTTCCAGAGGCCAAATTGCCTGATGAACCTTTGATTTCTAAATTGGATAGAGTTTGAGGACAGGGTCGTACCTTATCCTTCCCTGCTCTTGTTAGATGGCGAACATTATTAAGAATGTATGGGACTGGATTGTTCCTCTCTTCTCCCTTTAACAAATCGTTCCCGGTCCTGGACTCTCAATGTAGTTGTGAGGTTCCGTCCCTAAAATGGATAGCACTATCTTCACCCTTGCTAAACTTATTACTATCCTGTTTGAGGATAGCTCTTTGTTTTAAGAGCCCATGGATAAAGGATGGAAACTCTGTTAAAAAAGCTGTTTCGACATACGGGATATTTGTTTCAACCGGAGGCGGCCGATGCCGTGGTTGCTGGAGAAACTACCTTCTGATGTGACTCCTTATAGGATTGATCGGGGTGGAGAGGTCCCCTCGATATTACTCAGGAAAGATTTATGGCCTTGAGGGTTGCTAATTCTTTTATCTGTGATGCTATTAGGCAGATTGTTCGCCTAAATGCTAAGACTTCAGCTTTTTCTGTTCAGACCCGTTGGGCTATGGCTGAAGTCATGGTCTGCGGATTGATCAGGGTGGAGAGGTCACCTCGACATTACTCAGGAAAGATTTACAGCCTTGAGGGTTGCTAATTCTTTTATCTGTGATGCTATTAGGCAGATTATTTGCCTAAATGCTAAGACTTCAACTTTTTCTGTTCAGGCCCGTTGGGCTATGGCTGAAGTCATGGTCTGTGGATATGACTTCTAAGTCTAGACTTCTTTCCCTCCCCTTTAAGGGAATGATTTTGTTTGGTCCCGGCCTGGACTCAATTATCTCCACGGTCACAGGGGGCAAGGGTGCCCTTCTACCGCAAGAGAATATGAACGAGTCTAAGGGACAATTTTCATTCTTTTCGTTTTGATAAAGCCCATGTCAGCAGTCCTCCGCTAAGCCTGAGCAAACCAAGATCTCTTGGAAGCCGGCTCAGTCCTATAATAAATCCAAGCAGAGCAAGAAGCCTGCCGAGTCGGCATGAACAGGCGGTCCCCGGTCCTCTTCTGGATCGTGTAGGGGGCAGACTGTTGCTCTTTTCAGTCGCTTGGTTCAGGGACATGCAGGATCCATGGGTCCTGGAGGTCATAGCTTAGGGTTACAAGATAGGTTTCAAGTCTCAGCCACCCAAGGGCAGTTCCTCCTCTCTCTCCTGTCTAGCTGACCAGAAAGGAGGGAAGCCTTTCTGGGGTGCGTACAGGATCTGTCCTCTTAGGAGTTATTGTCCCGGTGCCTATCGCAGTGAGAGGTTTGGGATACTATTCAAACCTTTTCGTGGTTCAAAGAAGGAGGGAACTTTCCATCCGATTTGGACCTTTAGTGCTTAAACAAGTTTTAAATGTCCCCTCGTTCAAGAGGGAGACAATAGGTCCATTCTTCCCCTCGTTCAAGAAGGGCAGTTCATGACCACGATAGATCTGAAGGATGCTTCCTTCACGTACCAATCCTCAAGGACCACTTACAGTTCCTAAGGTTTGTGTTCCTGGACCAGCACTTCCAGTTTATTGATCTTCTGTTTGGTCTAGCTGGTATAGTGGTGAGCATAGCGGCCTTCCAAGTAGTTGACCCGGGTTTGATTCCTGACTAACGCAGCATTCTCCAAGACGTTTTTTGGAGAGTGAACCATTTGGAATCTCTGTCTTCTTCGATCCCATGGATGGAAGATAAATCTAGAGAGAGTTCTCTTGTACCTGGGTAGAATTCTCGGGTACTATAATAGTCTCCATAGACATTAGAATATTTCTAACAGACCAGTGACGTTGCACCTCCTTAAGGCCATCTGTGGCTCGGTGTATGGAAGTGATTGTCTCATGGACCATGGTGTCCAGCATGGACATAATTTCCTTTGCCAGGTTTCACCTCAGACTGTTGCAACTGCGCATACTGAAGCAGTGGAACGGCGATCATTCGGATCTGTCTCACAGATTTTCTTCATAAATGGAAAGAGTCCACAGCTGCATTCATTACTTTTGGGAAATAAGAACCTGGCCACCAGGAGGAGGGAAAGACACACCAGTCAAAGGCTTAAATACTCCTCCCACTTCCCTCATCCCCCAGTCATTCTTTGCCTTTCGTCCCAGGAGGTTGGCAGAGAAGTGTCAGAAGTTTTGTCTGTTATGGAGGGTATTACTCTTCGATATGGGACGGGAGTTTTAAGTAATTCTGTCAGTCTCTCAGTGAGGGCTTGAATAAAGGTTATAGTCCAGAGATGCAGGAAGAGTCTTTCTGCGAAACCATCCCGACTCATCTTAACAACTCCACAAGCAATCAGTGTTGTCGAACTTCGCTTCGCTGCCTGCTTCTCTCAAGTCCATGGCGGAGGCGAGGCTACTATCCGTCACACTTGAAGGGCCATGTTCCTGTTCCACGGCGTAGATTCCGGTAAGATCGTTTCATTTTACTTCTTCATGATTGTACTGTAACTCATTTGTTCCTGCGAACTCACATGAAAAATACAGGGTCTCAGTGGGACTCCTTTTGTATCTTGGAATCAAGGGTTAATATCTCCTGAGGGGGATTATTGAACAGGGGGAGGGGGGGTTAATCATGTTTGTTTTGTGATTCAATCTGCTTATGTGTAGTGTTAACTGGGCTCGTGGCTTTTTGGAACATAAAGCCTTTTCGAAGTGACGTGACCTTACGGTTGGGCACGCTTTTTTTGGACTGTACGGCTCACCTTGTGACCGGGCATGTTTATGTTCTGGTCTCCCATTTCCACATTCCTGACTGTGTGGTGACAGAGAATTCTAGTCCGCTGGTGTCTGGTTCATAGGAAGTGGTGAGTGCTCCAGCCATTGTGGGTGTCAGTTGCCGTTTAAATTGTTTTATATATAGTCCATTTTTTGGTATCCTTTATTCAGTTATGGAGGATGCTGATGTTGAGATTGTTCAACTTTCTGATTCAGATTGTTCGTCCTGTGACGAATGCGAATTGGCCCCATTGACTCAGTCAGTCAGTTATGTTCTTTAGGCCATTCTAGAGCGCCTTGGGCTCCTCGGGCTCGGGGATTCAAGGGACTGCTGAGCCATCCGCCTCGGGGGGCCCTGTCCTTCAGGAGGCGAGTTCCCTACCACTCCCTACTACTACTACTACACATGCGGGTAACCCAGGTTATGTTTTTTCCTCCTCGGAGGGTGGATTGTGGCACATTTTTGCTTTTACATACTTTTGGCGCTTGCTCGTCTACAAAGTCCAGATGTTTATTTGTGATTGTGCTCGTGCCCGATGGCCCCAGGTCTCTTGGCCACAGGAGGGCATGTGCAGTTCCCTGTGGATGTAACTGTTCCTGAGTGTTGTGCCTTTTGTTACAGGCTGGCTCGCCTTCGTGTTCTTTTTTTTTTTTTTTTTAAATCTTTTCTTTATTAGCCACATAATCAGCAACAACAACAAAAAACAATATACACAAGAATAGTCCTCCTATACATAAGCAGTGAATATGAAATAACATACAAAATATCCTCCACGGATCAGTAGCGTCTAACAAAATCCACATAGCTCACTCATAGAAGAGTTTTTCCCCTTTTTTTTTCCTTCATATTTTTATAACAAAAATCCTATTCTTGTCTTTAAATGACTCTTGAGGGGGGCTATCCTAGAATGACTAATCCCTTTTTCCACCATTTTTTTTTCTATCTACTCAATACATTAAAAAATAAACAACCAAAAAAAACACAAATAAACAAAGAAGAAGAAAGAAATAGGGAGAGGAAAGAAGGAAAAAAAAAAAAAAAAAAAAAAAGGGCCTAACCTCTCCTTCCCCCTCCCCCCCCTCCCCAAATCCCAAGACACCAGGAAAAATTTACCTATCTTATAACTATCATTGCGAAATAAGGATTATCCAACCTCGTTCCTATTTCTTAACCAAGAATCTGGAAAAACCCCATGTATAACCAGTTCTGCAAAACTTACTGACGCCAGAAATGGTCTCAGGATCTGTCTCTGTGAGCCACAAGGAAATGTCTTTATAACCACCGCCCAATCGTTCAAAAAATTTTGAATTTTCCTCTCAGAAACAAATTGTATATGGAAAGATTCAAAGATAATCTGTGCTTGTATATCTCTTAAAACTTGGGACAAAGTGGGGGCCCTCTTCACCATCCAATTTTTAAAAATATTATATCTAACTGTGAGTATAATTGTATTAAGAGTATTCAATCTATCCCCTCTTTTTATTTCATAGAAGAGTAACACTATATCCTGAAACGACAGCGAAATAGTAGCATTAAACACTCGATTATACCAAAATTGAACTTTCATCCATAGCTGAAATATTTTAGGGCAGGTCCATAACATGTGGCGGAGGTCAGCCCGGTTAAAGGCACAATGTTCACAGGAATAACTTTTGTGTGGATAGAACTTAGCCAGACGGTCTGGCGAAAGATAAGAATGATTTAATAGCTTTAAATGGGATTCTTTCCATGTAACCGATACCATAAGTTTAGCAACTCCTGCAAGGCTATCACTGACCTTCTCAGAATCAATGGACGTAATATGTGGACGCCAGGGGTTGATTATTTTATCCCCTATCAGTATACCTTGCTTCGTCAGCATAATATCATAGACCAGGGAAATTGAACAGTCGCCCAGTATGAATTTCCTGATGCAGCCCTTAATCTCAGTCCAATCGCTCACTCTGCTTGCCAACCAATCTTGAGAATTAACAAAATGCCGGACCTGAAAATAAGCGAACCGCTGCCACCTAGAAAGAGAAAATTGTTCCCTAATAGTATCCCATGGAAGCATCTGAAAGTCATCATTAACCAATTGTTGGACATATTCTAATCCCTTAACCTGCCAGTCATAGAAAGATTTCTGATCAATACCGGGGGGAAATAGTGGGTTCCCCCTAATTGGTAGATATTCCGAAAAGGAAGGATCAATTTTCAGCAGTCTACAGATTTTATCCCAAGCTATAATTAAATTCCTAAAAGACATCAGTGACGATACCTCCACAGGGAGAGACTGCGGGGGACAGTGTATAAGGGCTTTTAATGACCAAGGTTTAACCATGAAAGATTCAATGTCAATGGCAGTAAACTGCTCCACTTGCGAGATCCAATCAAAAACAAACTTGCTTAAAGCTGCATAATTATAGAGCCGGATATTGGGGAATGCCATACCAGCACTGGTGTATTTTTGTGTAAGTCTGTCCAGGGATATACGTGGTTTTTTGGATTTCCAAATAAATTTTGAGAAACTGGCTGTCAATTTTTTAAGATCTTTATTGGAGATCAAGAGAGGTAGGTTTTGAAGATAATAAAGGATTTTTGGGAAAATTATCGTTTTAATAAGATTAACTGCTGCCGTAAGTGATAAAGGAAATGTTACCCATATTTTAAGATCCTCTTGGATTTTCTGAAACAATCCTTCAAAATTAGCCTGATACCACAATTTTGGATTTCTATTGATCTCTAATCCAAGATATCGGACCGCCTCCACCTTATGAAAAATAGTAGGGAGATGAACCCTATTCGGCTCCCCTAACCACATCAATTCGCTTTTTTCCATATTGATCTTATAACCTGCAAATGAGCTAAATTGATTTATCACATAGATCACGTTCGGAATTGTATCAGACACTTTATTAAGAAAAAGAAGGATATCATCTGCATAAAGTAATATTTTCAAATTTTGGCTACCCAATGGAATCCCAGGAAGAATTTGACGTAGTTTAACAGCCAGAGGTTCTAATACTATATTAAAAAGAAGAGGTGAAAGCGGACAACCTTGTCTTGTTCCTCTTTGCAAAAAGATCCCAGAAGAAACCTTACCATTGATTAATAAATATGATACTGGGTTTTGATATATTTTTTGCACAAAACTGGAAAAGTTACCAGCGAATCCAAATTCAGCCAATGACGAAAACAGATGCTTCCAAGAAATACAATCAAAAGCTTTAACCGCGTCTAAAGTAAGAACTGCTATGTTTTTATAGTCCCTTCTTTCTCCCCTCCGTTCTATATTCCAGATATAATCCACCAAGGTTATTAATTTTCTAATATTCTTAGAGGAACATCGGGCCGGCATAAAGCCCACCTGATCCGGATGAATAAGTTTTTCCAAACAAAGGACAAATCTATGCGATAAAATAGCCGCGAGAATTTTATAGTCCGCATTGAGGACAGAGATAGGCCTATATGAGGCCGGGTCTTTTGGAATTTTCCCTTTTTTAAGAATCAAAGAAATATTAGCGGCTGTAAAAAATGAGGAAGGGGTATTATCTGCTGTAAAATAGCTGTTAAATAACTTTTCTAATATTGGAGTAAGTGGTTCTGACAAAGTTTTATAAAATTCGGCTGGAAACCCATCCGGGCCTGCAGCTTTATTCAACTTAAGTCTTGAAATCACCCCACTAATTTCTCCTGCTGAAATGGGAGCATTCAACATAGCCAAATCTTCTAATTGAACCTGAGGAACCGAAATCGTAGACCAGAAATTAATTTCATTATCCCGATTAAAAACCCCTTCCGAATATAATTGTCTATAGAAATCAAGAAAGATTCTAGAGATTTCTTCCAAGTCCGAGGTGCATTTATCCTTATACTGTAACACCGGTATGGAATTCTTATGTTTCCTCACTTTAACTAATCTTGCCAAACTCTTTGCAGAACTGCCATGAATACTCTTGAAACGCAAGTTAATTTTCACCTCTTCTTCTTGATGTTTTTGTATCAAAACAACATCTCTCTCTTTCTTGGCAATCAAATAGACATTCCAATTAATCCTAGAAGGTGAGCCACAATAATTCCTAAATGCATTTTTTACCTGGTCAGATAGATGTACCTCCCTAGCACGGATTTTCTTATTCCTTAAATATAAAAATCCCTTTATTTCACCTCTTAAGACCGCTTTGCCTGCTTCCCAAAAGGTTTAGATTTTGCAAAGATAATCCGCGTTCAGTCTAGAATATTCATTCCATCTCTCCTCCAACCAGGCCATAAATCTCGGCTCATTAGATAGATATCTAGGATAGATAAATCTAAAATTCCTGTCCTCCAAACCGTTTTGTGTAATCAAGGTAAGCATAATTATCGCGTGGTCGGAGATCATTATATCTCCAATTTCAGCCTCCAATTTAGTATTTGGAATTGAACCTGCCACCAAAAAGAGATCTATTCGCGAAAATGTTCTGTGCGCTTTAGATTCACAAGTAAATCTTTGGATATCCGGGTTTAATCCGCGCCACACATCATGAACCTGCAATTTCTGACAGAATCTCTGAAAAATTTTTGAGTTTCTCTTGTTGTCTGATAGGTTTTTAGCTGATAATCTGTCTATTTCCGGATATAGGGTCATATTGAAATCGCCTCCAATTATTAAGTTCTCTTTAATATAAGGAAATAATTTAGTCTTAATTTTATCCCAGAACCTTCTATTAAATTTATTGGGGCCATAGATATTACATAACGTGAATTTAGTTTTATTTATATTGATATGTAAAATAATAAATCTGGCTTCCGGGTCTATTTCAGCCTGAATAATGTTATAATCAAGAGTCTTATTTATCAAAATCGCTACTCCACATTTCCTACCTTGAGCCGCCGAGGTTATCACCTCCCCTACCCATTTAATCTTAAGCTTATTAGCCGCCTTTTCATCTAGATGAGTTTCTTGACGAAAAGAAATATCTGGGTTCTTCCTTGCCATAAGTTTAACAATGAGTTTACGCTTGGAGGGTGAAGAAATCCCCCCCACGTTCCAAGAAATAATCCTAAGTGACATTAATTACTGGGAGGTATTATCTTAACACCTAAACCTGACGACGGAGAAGGAAGAGGAGGAAGGAGAGGAGAATAGGAGAAAAGAAGAAGAAGAAGGAAAGAAAAGGGAGAGAAAAAACAAACAAAAAAAAAAACAAGTAATATTCTTAACTTGCGTATCATAAAAATGCAATCTTAACTTTTTAAAGTTTAACCCCTCAAATTTTAAGGCATACCTATAATAACTACATAAATCTGAATTTCCAACCATTTTTAAGTTCTTATAAGCCATTTTATCCAGCTTAGACTGGCACACATATTTGTCTCATCAAATTTATTTGTCTTTAAGAAATTCTTTAGCTTCCTCAGCCTCAGAGAAGGTCAGACGAGATCCCCCGTACTCAACTATAATTTTTGCAGGATAAATCATGCGTGCCTGAATTCCTTTATTGATAATTTGCGTCCGTCTTCTCTGAGAAGTTTCCACTGAAAAATCCTGGAACAACATAACTTTATTGTTACCAAAACTCAGGGGATCCTTTAATTTTTTGTAAAGTTTCATTATTTCTAATTTGTCTTGGAAATTCAATACCTTGCATATAGCAGTCCTATTTCTACCCTGCACTGATTCTAGCGATTTCTTTTGACCAATCCTATGGGCTCTCTCAATTGCAATAGGAAGCATAGATTGTGGGACTCCCAGTCTCTGCGGTAATACCATAGACGTGAAATGTAGAAAATCTTCAAACTCCGAAGCCTCTGGGAGACCCACAATTCTTATATTGTTCCTTCTTGCCCTATCCTCCATGTCGTCTAACCGGCTCTGTAGGGTATTAATTTTCATATCTTGTCGGGTAATAATATTATCTTGAGTACTGACCTGATCTTCTAAGTCGGATATCCTACTCTCCGCTTCCTGCATTCGATTAGAGAATTGTCTTACCTCGGCTGACAAGGATATAATTTCCGCAGAAATAGAGCCCAATTCTTTTTTAATCATGTCAAATTGAGGTGAAAATAAGTCCGATATTTGGGAAATCAAGGTATGTGTTTCAGTAGTATTAGCTATTAATTCTGTAGAATCATCAGTATTAGCCTCTGGAGCTTTCACTCTTTTGTCTTTTATTTTACTTGGCATTCTGGGGGAGGAAGACTTCCCTTGTGAAAGATATTTATCCATAAAGTAGATCAAAAGTGATCCACCCGTGAAAAAAAAAATAAAAAATATATATATAAATTGTGAGACGTGCTTGTGTGAATATTTTAAACTACGTGGATTAGGCCGTGAAAGCACCAACCGATGATTGGTTTATATAAGTATTCAATCCCAAGGATCCCTAAGGGGGCGTCGTGAATTCTTCTAATGTCCCGCCAATAATCCCCAAACACCAAGTGAAAGTGAAAAGTGAATTTTAAGAGGGAAGAGAAAAAAAATCCTCCACAGGATGCCACGCCGCTATTTGTCCGAATTAGGCCCTATACCCAAACAGAGATTAGACAATTCCTGACTATACTAACACTCTGCTAACTCGCTAGCTTAATATTAAATAACAATTTAAAAACAGATCTCCTTCTTTGTTTCAGAACTGGAATAGATCAAGCACTTAAATCTATTAAGGCAACAAAAAATATTCTAGCAATATAAGATATCTAAACTACTTGTCAAGTTGCTAAGGTGATAACCAGTTTTTAACACATTTAGTGCAGGTAGCTAATATAGAGTTAGCAGCACAGAAAAATTAGACCATATACCCACCCAAAAATTGGATAATTTCTAGCTATACTATCAATCTACTAATTCGTTAGCTTGATATGAGTAACAATTTAAACACAAATCTCCTTCTTTGTTTCAAAACCGTAATAAAGCAAGCACTTAAGTCTATTAGAGCAACACAAAAAAAAAAAAAAAAACCCTCTAACAGTGCAACATATCTGGTCTACTTGCAAGGTAGCTAAGGTAATAATCAGTTTTAAACACATTAGTACAGACAAATAATACAGTGTTGTAGATACAGAAAGAGAACTGGCCTTAAGATTATCTATAACAATCAACATAGGTCTCTGTTTATCACTTAAAATATGCAGCAGGGGAAAATGTCAACCAGTAAACAAACCTCTATATATCAGCCATAGCTCTTTAATACATTCTCTTAATGCTTTAATTTCCTGCTATTCCTCCTTCTACTACCTATAGGACAAGGAGTCTCCACTAATATCTAGTTCCCCTCCTGCAATGCATACATTTAAGCAAACAAGATTAACACAACGAGACCTATAAAAGAGCCCTTGCGTGGTACTCATTACCAACAAAAGAAATATTCAAGTACCATAGTCCCAAGTACTGTGATAATAAGTCAAAGTGGAGCCTGTTCCGAGGTTATTTCATGGACCCATATCATAGTCCCAGCACTGAACTTTTCAGGACTTTTCAAGACTACAGGACCCCGTTTTGTAGAAAAAACACAAAGATATTACTCGCTCCAGATATTCAAAAGCGCCAGTTTTCAGGGTAGTCACTTTTCCTGTGTTTGCTCCTATATCAATTGCTGTCAAGGCTCCCCCACGAAAGTAGAATTTTGACCACCTTTGGCGGTCACCAGGGAGCGTCTTGGATAGTCTAATTGAGACCGTGATAACCAAACAGCTTACCAGCGCTTTCACTTCAGCTCACCCAGACAGCTCCGGACCCAGCCACCACCGCTCTGCGGCTTCACCATGCAATCTCCGCCAGCCGGAAACACCCCCGACCAGGTGACCACATTAAACAGATACCCGCGCCGGCTCTACAGCTTACCAGGAAGCCCTTGGAGTGGATCAGACAGGCAGCGGGACCTAAGTGCAGAGAGACTCTCGGGGGCCAACAGGTATGTTCAAATCTTAGAATAGACCGGCCAGGGTAAGGTTGTTTTAATCAATCCAGTTAGAGTATCATAGTTTGTACAACTCACCAGGGAGCGACAACGTGCGGCTACACCAGCAGTATTGCCGCAAGATCACCGGGGGGAATTAAGCAGATATTCCCAGGTAGCTTCGTTTCGAGGAAACTTGTAGCAGAGGGGGGAGCCCTTGTATGGCAAGATAGAGCTCAGAGAATCAGAGAAAGTTTAAAAGACACTGCAGCTAGAGAGTAGCTGCTACCATTAGGCTTGTGTAGACTTCCACTCTCGTGCGGGTCCAGGCCCAGCTGAGCGCCACACTCAATCGCCTTGGAACGTTTCCAGGACAAGTGGCAGAGAGCGGGGAGCTGCTGGAATCGGCGTCCTCTCACAGCACCGGCATGCAGCAAACCTGCATGACTCCTCCCCCAACGGAAGTCCACCGCCTTTGTGTTCTACTCAGACACGTTTTTGATCTGTTTGGGAACCCTATCCTTCTCGGCTATGGGACTCATCAGTCTCCTCCTTCGAATGGCTCACCTCGTTAGACATAGGGGGATGACGTAATCTCCTTTAAGTCTTATCGAGATCCTTCCCAGTTTTGTTGGAAGAAGAGGGTTTCCTTTAGGCTGGTCTTGTGGATCTTTCTGTTCTTCTTGGGCGTTAACCCTCGGGTTGCCTGTCATTTTATTTTATCCGGTTAGGATGAATTTTATTTTTATTTTTCATACTATGTTTCCTGCGGGAACTTTCTCTGGCATCGATACTCTCTGTTTTCTTCTTCGGAAGTTGTTCGGGACACGTTAGTCCCATGTTTGTCTGTTTTTTCTTCCTCCCCATCTGAGGGCGGATTTAGCCAGCTTGGCAGTTATGACCCAGGTTGCAGGCTGGTACTGCTTGGGTTCAGATATTCTGTCTCGCTGCTTATTCAGACACATGGCGCCTATTATACCTTGCTGGTCAGGTTGGGGTGCCGAGTGCTCTCAATATTCTTTATGTTTCTTGTTATTTGTTTTACAAGTTTCAGCTTGGCATTCTCAAGAGGACTTGCGGGTCTGTGCGGCTCTCAGGATTGTTTCAGTCCTTAAATAGTCGTCTCTCTGGTCAGTGAATTTTGCTGCGTCACTCTCTGTTGCTTCCGATACCCTCGGAACCTAGAGTATTCCTTCCCACGTGGTGGGAAGGTTAGAGGGTTTAGCGCCTCTTTTCCGCCGGTCAGGGTGGTGTTGCCTTTAGGAGGCCCTGGGAATTGTCCTTTCTGGACTTGTTCCTTTGGTTCTCTTCTTCATTGAGACCTTTTTGGTCTTTGTCCGTTTCTCCTTGTGGATTGGGTCACCTTCGGGGAACTTGGATTCCCTTTGGGATTTGGTTGTTCCTTTTTCGGGACATTAGACACTAGACAGTAAGGTCTTTTTGGGCTCCAGTTAGGGGTCCTATCCTGGTGTTGGGAATGCTCTGCATCTCCTTCTTGGGATAGAAGAGGTCCTAGTGATTTTCCACTAATATGGTTCAAGTATTGCCATCCAGGTGGCATCCAAACCTGTGTTTTACTGTCCTCTGACTTCGAATCTGAGGTGATGTGGAGGCTTACTGTTGCTCTGTTTGGGTGACTTGTCCTCACTGTTCCCCTTGTGTCTGGAGTTTGTGGCTAGCTGGACAGCTAGCTCAGCATACTAATGCTCTGTGGCTACTCTGTACTGTGGCAAACCAAGGGTTGCTAGTTCGATCCCCGGCGAGGTCTACTCAGCCTTTCCTCCTTTCGAGGTTGATAAAATGAGCGGCGACATGTGTGCCCCTTAAGGGGGATTAGCAGCGCTTTTCAAGCACAATCATGTTAATGTTGCTTGGATGCCTGTTAGCTCTAGTGTCCTTTTATGGCCTTGGAGGGCTTTGTTTTTTGGAGTGTTGTGCTCCTGCAAGGGGTGGTCTCTTCCCTTAAGGTCGGGACTTGCAAGGGCTTCTTGCTCTTGTTATCAGGGTTATTCTGGATTTTTCCCTGGGAGGTCTGTTTTTTATATCAGACGAGGGATTTATGTTCCTGGAAGATTGTTTAATCTAAACATTTGTGAGGCCCGGGCTTCTTGTCCTGATCTTCAGGTTGTCAAGGGTTTTACTCAGTGTTTTCTCTTTGTGGATCCCGCTGTGGGATGTTGCCGGACCTTATGATCCTAGGACTGGCCTGGGGGTTCCAGTTTCCGGGCTACTTGGGCTTAGCCCTTGTTCTGGCTGTTCTGTTTTACAACTTGGCCAGATTTACTCAGAGCTGGGGGTCCATGGGGCTTGTCTTGTGCCGGACGATACGGTTCCCTTGGGACAGCCAACTAATGTGACCTGATGTTGGGCTTTCCTGCCTAGCAAGTGGAAGGTTTGCGGTTGCTCAGCTGTCACTTTTGTTTTAAGGGGTTCTTTCCGTGTTCGTCAGTGACGTGGCCTTGTGTTCTCTCGGTTCTTCCTACGACTTCCTGTCTTATGGGCAGGTGTTTATCGATGCTCTCCTCTTCAGGGGGCTCGTTGTCCTCCTTACGGAGTTGTGGTTCCTTTTTATAGGGGCCTCTCCTGTGTTCGGGAGGTTGGAACAGATGTTTTATCTGGTTCGGGGATTGGTCTGCTCTTTGAGTTCTTCCTTTCCATCTGGGGAGCTGCTGGCTCTGCATTGAGACTTTAGTTGGTTGGCTTTGCTAGATCTCCTTGTTTCTATCGCCTGCTCGATTGTCTCTAAGTTGAAGTGGCTGTGTCCATTCTTCCGCCATTTTGGGGGCCGGTCTTGGGGTTCCTTTCTGTTCCCTTGCTTTCAGATCTGCCGTTGCTTGGGCTGGTCCGGCTAGGTGTAGGATCTGAGATCTGTTGTTCATCCTCAGGTCTTGGGGTGCCAGTGGACATTTTATTAGAGGTTCTGTGAGTAGGCCTGGCGGCCTGGATTGCCTAAGTGTTTCCTCTGTCTTCGAGGTTGGGCAATCTGCTATTTTGTTTGGCCACTTTTTCCTTACGGATAGTGTTTTCTCCTACGGATGGCAGCGTGTTATTGGTCTCGGGTATTTATCTTTCTGAGTTTGCTACTTGTAATTTTTCTGTTTGCTCAGTCTCTGAGCTCTGACGTTTTGAGGACTTTGTCTTCAGCTGTCTTTTTCGGTGCTGTTGCACAATGTTTGGGAGATGTGTCTTCTCCTTGATGATGCCCGGTTGCTCCTTGTGGGTTGGGCATCGTCTCCCCTTGTTCTCGGGAT
Source organism: Bombina bombina (assembly GCF_027579735.1). Taxonomy (NCBI): domain Eukaryota; kingdom Metazoa; phylum Chordata; class Amphibia; order Anura; family Bombinatoridae; genus Bombina; species Bombina bombina. The sequence continues at coordinate 860,805,954 of NC_069504.1, read as the reverse complement.
ACATTCGGGTCTCTGTGGACTTGGCCTTCTTTTGAAGGGGTTTTTTCCTTTATTGGATCTTGCTGTACCTTTTGGGTATCCCTTTGGCTCACCCTTGTCCTCTCCCTTTTGGTGATTTTGGTACTGTACTAGTAAGGGTTGTGTGGGGACCGACTGCTGGGCGACGGTTCTCCTGGAGGAGTGTTGGCTCAGTGAGTCTGCTTTGCGGTCTCTAGTTAGGCTTTCGGACTATCTGCAGGTCAGTGTCCTTGGGGCCTTTTCCTTCTAGTTTTTTTGCCCGGCTCCGACGAAGCGGGGTTTGGTTGGGTTGGGTTTTTTTCAGGTCTGGTTCCCTCAGAATGGGCCGCCTATTGTACCCTCCCGTTGTTGCATTCAGTGTCCTCTATAGCTTGGGTATTTTTTCCCCAAAAGTAATGAATGCAGCTGTGGACTCTTTCCGTTTAAACTTAAATTATGCTTACCTGATAATTTTCTTTTCTTCAGATGGAAAGAGTCCACAGCTCCCCACCCGTATTTTTTCTGTGGGGCGTCTCTTATTTTTTTTTATCTTCTGGCACCTTTTCACCCTGGTATTTCTTCTACTGTTCCTTGTTCCTCGGCAGAATGACTGGGGGATGAGGGAAGTGGGAGGAGTATTTAAGCCTTTGGCTGGGGTGTCTTTGCTTCCTCCTGGTGGCCAGGCTCTTATTTCCCAAAAGTAGTGAATGCAGCTGTGGATTCTTTCCATCTGAAGAAAAGAAAATGATCAGGTAAGCATAATTTAAGTTTTCTCTGGACAACCGATAGAGAGAATTGCTCTCTTGGTGTTTTTGTCCAGATCCCTTGTCCCAAGAGATGTCCGTCTCAAAACCATCCTGGGTGATGGTGACTATGGTTGCGAGTCTGTCAGGATGGGGAGCTGTTTAGGGTGCCAGGAAGGCACATTGCCTATGGACTCAGGAGAAAAAAAGCTCCTTCCCGATCGCATTTGGGATCTTCGGGCATTATACATTGCTCTGACGGCTTGTCCTCTGCTGGGTTCGTCCTAGTTTATCAGATTCTAATCAGACAATATATCCTTGGTGGCGTACATCAACCATCAGGGTGGGAACGAGTAGCTCCCTAGCTATGAGGGATGTATCTCGGATTCTGGAGTGGGCGGAGACCCACATTTGTTCACTGTCAGCGATCCACATTCCGGGTGTGGACAACTGGAAAGCTGATTTTCTCAGCAGCCAATACTTTAATCTGTGGGATTGGTCTCTCCATCCCTAGTGTTTGTGGAAATTTGCAAGAGGAAGATCTTATGACGTCTCATTACCAAGTTACCCAGATATAGGTTGAGGTACAGGGATCCTCAGGCGGAGCTAAAAGATGCATAAGCTGGGTCTTGGAGGTTCAATCCAATTTATCTTTTACGGCCGTTACCACTACTTTCTAGTGTAGTGACTCCAATCAAGCAGGCATCAGTGATACTGATTGTTCTGTTTTGGTCGTGAAGGATATGGTTTGCGGAACCTTGTCAAAGGGATCTGCTGACCAAGGTCTCTTTGTTCATCTGTCTAGATCTCTGAGGCTGACTGCGAGGAGATTGAACGCTTAGTCTTAGCCAAGAGAGGGTTTTCTGAGAGTGTTATTTTTACTCTCATTTAATCTTGTAGCTGGTTTCTCGTTGCATCTATCATAAGGTGTGGAGGACCTACTTATTCTGTTCTCCAGGATGAACTGGAGAAGGGCTTTTCTGCAAGTCCCTTGAGGGGACACATTTCGGCCCTTTCTGTGTTACTGCACAAGAGGTTCGCTGAGCTTCCTGATGTGCAGTCATTTGTTAAGGCTCTGCTAGGATCAGACCTGTGTTTAGATCTATTGCCCCTCTTTGGAGTTTAAATCTTGTTCTTTAGGTTGCACAGGTTCCGTTGGAGCCTATGCATGAAGTAGACATTAAATTATTGCGTTGGAAGGTCCCTTTTCTACAGGCTATTGCTTCTGTGAGCAGAATATCTGTGATTACTGCCTTGCAATGCGTCCCTCCTTATCTGGCTTTCCATGCTGATAAGGCTGTTCTACGAACCAAGTTAGGTTTTCTTCCTAAGGTTGTGTCAATTAGCAACATCATTCAAGAGATTGTGGTTCCTTTCAACGTAATTTTGGATGTGGTTTGTGCCTTGAAGTTCTATCTTCAGGCCACGTAGTAATTTAGACAAACTTCTTTCTCTGTCTGTTCTCTTTCTGGGAAGCGTGGGGGTCAGAGGGCCTCTTCGACTTCCTTATCTTTTTGGCTGAGGAGTGTCCTCCATTTCGCCTTGAGACATTAGGACATAAGCCAACTCTGAGGATTACGGCTCATTCAACTAGAGCTGTGACCTCTTCTTGGGCCTTTAAGAACGAGGCTTCTATGGAGCAGATTTGTAAGGCGGCTACTTGGCCCTTGGTACTTTATTATAGATTAGGGTTTTTATATTTTGGTGTGGGTTTTTTATTTTTTTAAAAGAGTATTAAAATAGGAATAATTTGTATTATTTGTGATAATTTCGTTTGTTATTTTTTGTAATGGTAGTTTTTTTTTTTTTTTTTTTAATTTTAGTGTTTTTTATTTTTTGTAATGGTAGTTTTTTTATTTTTTGTAATGTTAGGTTTTAGTGTAAGGCAGCTTAGGTTTTATTTCACAGGTAAGTTTGTATTTATTTTAACTAGGTAGTTAGTAAATAGTTAATAACTATTTACCAACTAGTTTACCTAGTTAAAATAAATACAAACTTACCTGTGAAATAAAAATAAAACCTAAGATAGATACAATATAGCTATTAGTTATATTGTAGCTAGCTTAGGTTTTATTTTACAGGTAAGTTTGTATTTAGTTTTAAATAGGTATTATTTAGTTAATAATTGTAACTTAAAAGGGACAGTCTAGTAAAAAAAAACTTTCATGATTCAGATAGAGCATGTAATTTTAAACAATTTTCCAATTTACTTTTATCACCAATTTTTCTTTGTTCTCTTGGTATTCTTAGTTGAAAGCTTAACCTAGGAGGTTCCTATGCTAATTTCTTAGACCTTGAAGGCCGCCTCTTAAGAATGCATTTTAACAGGTTTTTCACCACTAGAGGGTGTTAGTTCATGTTTTTCATATAGATAACACTGTGCTCGTGCACGTGAAGTTACCTGGGAGCCATTACTGATTGGCTAAACTGCAAGTCTGTCAAAAGAACTGAAATAAAGGGGCAGTCTGCAGAGGCTTAGATACAAGATAATCACAGAGGTAAAAAAATATATAAATATAACTGTGTTGGTTATGCAAAACTAGGGAATGGGTAAAAAAGGGATTATCTATCTTTTAAAACAATAACAATTCTGGTGTAGACTGTCCCTTTAATTTAGCTCTATTTTAATTATGTTAAAGTTAGGGGGTGTTAGGGTTAGGGTTAGGTTTAGGTGTTAATAGTTTAATTTAGGTTGTTGCGATATGGGGGGCTGGCGGTTTAGGGGTTAATAGGTTTATTTAGTGGTAGTGATGTGGGAGGACAGAGGTGTAGGGGTTAATAGCTTTATTTAGTGGCAGCGATGTCAGGGAGTGGCGGAATAGGGGTTAATAGATTTATTATAATGTGGGCAATGTTGAGGTGCAGGGTAATAGGGGTTAATAACTTTAGTATAGTGGCGGCGATATCGGGAGTGGCAGATTAGGGGTTAATAGTTTTATTTTGGTGGCGGCGATATCAGGAGCGGCAGATTAGGGGTTAGTAACATTATGTAGGTGTATGCGATGTCGGGGGCAGCAGATTAGGGGTGTTTAGATGTGGGGTTTATGTTAGGGTGTTTTAGTACTTTTTTTTCCTCACAGACATCAATAGGGCTGCGTTACAGAGCTTTTCATTCCGCAATCGCAGGTGTTAGTTGTTTCTTTTTGCCCGCTCTCCCCATTGATGTCTATGGGGAAAGCGTGCACGAGCATGTCAAAACAGTGCTTGTATTGTGTGCGGTATGGAGCTCAACGCAACCATATCGCACGCACAAGGCGGCTGTTTCAAAACTTGTAATGGCTGCGCTATAGAGGGTTAAATAACGCAACTTTTGTTGCGTTCATTAAATTCCCTATAGCGCGCATAACTTGTAATCTACCTGTTTGATCTGATATCAGATGTCTGTGGTGGCACCTATTCTTAAGAGCTTATTTATTAATTGTCATACCTGTTCTAGCCACCTTTATTTTACTCAATTAAAAACTTTTGTTTCACCATAGGAATAAGAGAAAACAAGGATGTTTTTAAAAAATAAACCATTTTATTCATGATTATTACATGTTGCTTACTAAGCTTTTGTTTGTATTTAGTACCTGAGATATTTCACTTTTTTTTTTCCATTTTCAATTTGCAACCAAGTCATTTGGAACTGAAGGGCTTGGGTAGATATCAAGTCTAAATGGTTGAAGTGTCAATGACTTTGTAGGTGTTTCTACCTATACTTAGTGTTTTGCTGGACCTATTACCTACTCTGAATGTAACATGTATTTCTATCATTAGTGTTACACAAAAGCTTTTTGTATTTAAAGCCAACCAAGTAGCTTCAATACGACACCTCTGGTTAATAGGAATCCATTTTGTCTTCCTATTTTTCCCACACAATCCACCTCAATTTAGTCTCAAACAGTAATATAGTATCAATTATATAAAGTTATACTTCGTTTCATGTCAGTTCAACTTAAAAGGGCCTTACCACATCTATTGAGGCACCTCATAATAGCCTGGGAGCAAATAGCCTTAGGAATTAATTAGATGTACACTTTAAGAAACATGCATTGCCATTTTTTAAAAATAAGACTTATATACGCTTTTTTGCTCTTCACAGGTGCAGGAGTTTGAGCATATCAATGGGCGTTGGAGTATGCCAGAACTTATGCCTGATCCCAGCCTGGATTCAAAACTCTCATCTCGGGCATCCTCACCCACAGTAAAAACCTCCACTACCACTCCAGAGCCTAGTCTCACCAACACTCCCTGCACTTCCAAACCAGGTAGAGAGAAACTATGTAAAGGAAGTTAAGCTTTTCTCAGCACTTTAATCCGGTATTTTGTATTTTCTCTTATATTCATTGTAATGGCACATGGGTATAATTGAAGACAATTGAGCTTTTATTTAGCCCCCCAGTTGGAGAAAGCAGACGCTTCAAAATGTTTGCGACTTCCTCTTTCCTCAAGTTTTCTTAATTTTCTGCTTGTAGAAGGCTGGCAGCAAACCATAATGTATTTTAAAATTAAGGGACATGAAATTCAAAACATTCACGCTTCAGATAGAGCATGCAATTTTTTATTTTTTTTTCAATTTACTTCTGTTATCAAATTTAATTTGTTTTCTTTGTGTATCCTGTGTTGAAAAGCATACCTAGGCAGACTCAGGAGCAATAATGCAATGGGAGCTAGCTTGTGATTGGTGGCTACACAACACATACTCCTCTAGTTATTGTCTCACCAGATGTGTTCCCAGTGCCAGTGCATTGTCGCCCTAGAGCTGACTTTATCTATGTTAAACTCTTTTACAGGGGTTAAAGCCCAATAATCTGCCTCCCAATTAGTGGACTGAATACTTTCCAATTCATATAAAATTCATTCCACACAAAAAATATATAATTATAAGCAAAAGTCAGCTCAATTCAACTTCTTTAATTAATGTATTAAAAGCTCAATATGGGCTACATTATAGTGAAATGATTAAACAACATATTTGTGCATAGCTTTAATAGAAAAAAAAATATTCTCTGCATTAAAATGGCCTAAACTTGCAGGGAGAGCTCTCTTTATTTAAACTTTCGTGGTATATGCAAAGCCCTTTTATCTTATCTCTGTCTGAATACGCAAAAGTTGATATTAAGTATATTAGTCTGATCCTGCCTAACAAGCGGCTAGATTTAGAGTTTGGCGTTAGCCGCCAAAACCAGCGTTAGAGGCTCCTAGCGCTGGTTTTGGGCTACCGCCGGTATTTGGAGTCAGTCAGGAAAGGGTCTAACGCTCACTTTCCAGCCGCGACTTTTCCATACCGCAGATCCCCCTACGCCATTTGCGTATCCTATCTTTTCAATGGGATCTTTCTAACGCCGGTATTTAGAGTCGTGGCTGAAGTGAGCGTTAGAAATCTAACGACAAAACTCCAGCCGCAGAAAAAAAGTCAGTAGTTAAGAGCTTTCTGGGCTAACGCCGGTTTATAAAGCTCTTAACTACTGTGCTCTAAAGTACACTAACACCCATAAACTACCTATGTACCCCTAAACCGAGGTCCCCCCACATCGCCGCCACTCTATTAAAATTTTTTAACCCCTAATCTGCCGACCGCAAACCACCGCCACCTACGTTATCCCTATGTACCCCAATCTGCTGCCCCTAATACCGCCGACACCTACATAATATTTATTAACCCCTAATCTGCCGCCCCCGCTATCGCTGACACCTGCATATTTTTTTTAACCCCTAATCTGCCGCTCCGTACACTGCCGCAACCTACATTATACCGATGTACCCCTAATCTGCTGCCCCTAACACAGCCGACCCCTATATTATATTTATTAACCCCTAATCTGCCGCACCCAAAGTCGCCTCCACCTACCTACACTTATTAACCCCTAATCTGCCGACCGGACCACACCGCTACTATAATAAATGTATTAACCCCTAAAGCTAAGTCTAACCATAACACTAACACCCCCCTAAATTAAATATAATTTAAATCTAACGAAATAAATTAACTCTTATTAAATAAATTATTCCTATTTAAAGATAAATACTTACCTGTAAAATAAACCCTAATATAGCTACAATATAAATTATAATTATATTGTAGCTATTTTAGGATTTATATTTATTTTACAGGCAACTTTGTATTTATTTTAACCAGGTACAATAGCTATTAAATAGTTATTTACTATTTAATAGCTACCTAGTTAAAATAATTACAAGATTACCTGTAAAATAAATCCTAACCTAAGTTACAATTAAACCTAACACTACACTATCAATAAATTAATTAAATACAATACCTACAAATAACTACAATTAAATAAACTAACTAAAGTACAAAAAATAAAAAAGAACTAAGTTACAAAAAATAAAAAAATATTTACAAACATTAGAAAAATATTACAACAATTTTAAACTAATTACACCTACTCTAAGCCCCCTAATAAAATAACAAAGACCCCCAAAATAAAAAAATGCCCTACCCTATTCTAAATTAAAAAAGTTCAAAGCTCTTTTACCTTACCAGCCCTGAAAAGGGCCATTTGCGGGGCATGCCCCAAATAATTCAGCTCTTTTGCCTGTAAAAAAAAACATACAATACCCCCCCCCCCAACATTACAACCCACCACCCACATACCCCTAATCTAACCCAAACCCCCCTTAAATAAACCTAACACTAAGCCCCTGAAGATCTTCCTACCTTATCTTCACCATGCCAGGTTCACCGATCCGTCCTCCGAAGTCTTCATCCAAGCCCAAGCGGGGGCTGGCGATCCATAATCCGGCTGAAGTCTTCTATCAAGCGGCGGCTGAAGAGGTCCAGAAGAGGCTCCAAAGTCTTCATCCTATCCGAGAAGAAGAGGAGATCCGGACCGGCAACCATCTTGATCCAAGCGGCATTTTCTATCTTCATCCGATGACGAACGGCTCCATCTTGAAGACCTCCGACGTGGATCCATCCTCTTCTTTCGACGTCCAAATGAAGAATGAAGCTTCCTTTAAGGGACGTCATCCAAGATGGCGTCCCTCGAATGGCTTATAGGATTCTATCAGCCAATCGGAATTAAGGTATGAAAATTCTGATTGGCTGATGGAATCAGCCAATCAGATTCAAGTTCAATCAGATTGGCTGATTGGATCAGCCAATCAGATTGAGCTCACATTCTATTGGCTGATCGGAACAGCCAATAGAATGCGAGCTCAATCTGATTGGCTGATCCAATCAGCCAATCGGATTGAACTTGAATCTGATTGGCTGATTCCATCAGCCAATCAGAATTTTCATACCTTAATTCCGATTGGCTGATAGAATCCTATCAGCCAATCGGAATTCGAGGGACGCCATCTTGGATGACGTCCCTTAAAGGAACCTTCATTCTTCATTTGGACGTCGGAAGAAGAGGATGGATCCGCGATGGAGGTCTTCAAGATGGAGCTGTTCGTCATCGGATGAAGATAGAAGATGCCGCTTGGATCAAGATGGTTGTCGGTCTGGATCTCCTCTTTTTCCCGGATAGGATGAAGACTTTGGAGCCTCTTCTGGACCTCTTCAGCCGCCGCTTGATAGAAGACTTCAGCCGGATTATGGATCGCCAGCCCCCGCTTGGGCTTGGATGAAGACTTCGGAGGACGGATCGGTGAACCTGGCATGGTGAAGATAAGGTAGGAAGATCTTCAGGGGCTTAGTGTTAGGTTTATTTAAGGGGGGCTTGGGTTAGATTAGGGGTATGTGGGTGGTGGGTTGTAATGTTGGGGGGGGGGTATTGTATGTTTTTTTTTACAGGCAAAAGAGCTGAATTATTTGGGGCATGCCCCGCAAATGGCCCTTTTCAGGGCTGGTAAGGTAAAAGAGCTTTTGAACTTTTGTAATTTAGAATAGGGTAGGGCATTTTTTTTATTTTGGGGGTCTTTGTTATTTTATTAGGGGGCTTAGAGTAGGTGTAATTAGTTTAAAATTGTTGTAATATTTTTCTAATGTTTGTAAATATTTTTTTATTTTTTGTAACTTAGTTCTTTTTTATTTTTTGTACTTTAGTTAGTTTATTTAATTGTAGTTATTTGTAGGTATTGTATTTAATTAATTTATTGATAGTGTAGTGTTAGGTTTAATTGTAACTTAGGTTAGGATTTATTTTACAGGTAATTTTGTAATTATTTTAACTATTTTAGCTATTAAATAGTTTTTAACTATTTAATAGCTATTGTACCTGGTTAAAATAAATACAAAGTTGCCTGTAAAATAAATATTAATCCTAAAATAGCTACAATATAATTATTCGTTATATTGTAGCTATATTAGGGTTTATTTTACAGGTGAGTATTTAGCTTTAAATAGGAATAATTTATTTAATAAGAGTTAATTTATTTCGTTAGTTTTAAATTATATTTAACTTAGGGGGGTGTTAGTGTTAGGGTTAGACTTAGCTTTAGGGGTTAATCCATTTATTAGAGTAGCGGCGAGATCCGGTCGGCAGATTAGGGGTTAATAATTGAAGTTAGGTGTCGGCGATGTTAGGGAGGGCAGATTAGGGGTTAATACTATTTTTCTCCAACATAGGTGTGTCCGGTCCACGGCGTCATCCTTACTTGTGGGATATTCTCTTCCCCAACAGGAAATGGCAAAGAGCCCAGCAAAGCTGGTCACATGATCCCTCCTAGGCTCCGCCTACCCCAGTCATTCTCTTTGCCGTTGTACAGGCAACATCTCCACGGAGATGGCTTAGAGTTTTTTAGTGTTTAACTGTAGTTTTTATTATTCAATCAAGAGTTTGTTATTTTAAAATAGTGCTGGTATGTACTATTTACTCTGAAACAGAAAAGAGATGAAGATTTCTGTTTGTAAGAGGAAAATGATTTTAGCAACCGTTACTAAAATCGATGGCTGTTCCACACAGGACTGTTGAGAGGAATTAACTTCAGTTGGGGGAACAGTGAGCAGACTTTTGCTGCTTGAGGTATGACACATTCTAACAAGACGATGTAATGCTGGAAGCTGTCATTTTCCCTATGGGATCCGGTAAGCCATTTTTATTACAGAGTAAATAAGGGCTTCACAAGGGCTTGTTAAGACTGTAGACATTTTCTGGGCTAAATCGATTCATATATAACATATTTAGCCTTGAGGAATCATTTAATATGGGTATTTTTGTAAAATAATATCGGCAGGCACTGTTTTAGACACCTTATTCTCTAGGGGCTTTCCCTAATCATAGGCAGAGCCTCATTTTCGCGCCGGTATTGCGCACTTGTTTTTGAGAAGCATGACATGCAGTCGCATGTGTGAGGAGCTCTGATACATAAAAAAGACTTTCTGAAGGCGTCATTTGGTATCGTATTCCCCTTTGGGCTTGGTTGGGTCTCAGCAAAGCAGATACCAGGGACTGTAAAGGGGTTAAAGATAAAAACGGCTCCGGTTCCGTTATTTTAAGGGTTAAAGCTTCCAAATTTGGTGTGCAATACTTTTAAGGCTTTAAGACACTGTGGTGAACAAAAAGCTGGCAGCTGTGCCAGATGTTCAAGCCTTTGTTCAGGCTCTGGTTAGAATCAAGCCTGTTTACAAACCTTTGACTCCTCCTTGGAGTCTCAACTTAGTTCTTTCAGTTCTTCAGGGGGTTCCGTTTGAACCCTTGCATTCTGTTGATATTAAGTTATTATCTTGGAAAGTTTTGTTTTTGGTTGCAATTTCTTCTGCTAGAAGAGTTTCAGAATTATCTGCTCTGCAGTGTTCTCCTCCTTATCTGGTTTTCCATGCAGATAAGGTGGTTTTACGTACTAAACCTGGTTTTCTTCCGAAAGTTGTTTCTAACAAAAACATTAACCAGGAGATAGTCGTGCCTTCTTTGTGTCCGAATCCAGTTTCAAAGAAGGAACGTCTGTTGCACAATTTGGATGTTGTTCGCGCTCTAAAATTCTATTTAGATGCTACAAAGGATTTTAGACAAACATCTTCCTTGTTTGTTGTTTATTCTGGTAAAAGGAGAGGTCAAAAAGCAACTTCTACCTCTCTCTCTTTTTGGATTAAAAGCATCATCAGATTGGCTTATGAGACTGCCGGACGGCAGCCTCCTGAAAGAATCACAGCTCATTCCACTAGGGCTGTGGCTTCCACATGGGCCTTCAAGAACGAGGCTTCTGTTGATCAGATATGTAGGGCAGCGACTTGGTCTTCACTGCACACTTTTACCAAATTTTACAAGTTTGATACTTTTGCTTCTTCTGAGGCTATTTTTGGGAGAAAGGTTTTGCAAACCGTGGTGCCTTCCATTTAGGTGACCTGATTTGCTCCCTCCCTTCATCCGTGTCCTAAAGCTTTGGTATTGGTTCCCACAAGTAAGGATGACGCCGTGGACCGGACACACCTATGTTGGAGAAAACAGAATTTATGTTTACCTGATAAATTACTTTCTCCAACGGTGTGTCCGGTCCACGGCCCGCCCTGGTTTTTTAATCAGGTCTGATAATTTATTTTCTTTAACTACAGTCACCACGGTATCATATGGTTTCTCCTATGCAAATATTCCTCCTTTACGTCGGTCGAATGACTGGGGTAGGCGGAGCCTAGGAGGGATCATGTGACCAGCTTTGCTGGGCTCTTTGCCATTTCCTGTTGGGGAAGAGAATATCCCACAAGTAAGGATGACGCCGTGGACCGGACACACCGTTGGAGAAAGTAATTTATCAGGTAAACATAAATTCTGTTATTATAGGGTTATTGAGGCGGGAGTGAGGCGGATTAGGGGTTAATAACTTTATTATAGTGCGGCGCTGTGCGCTCGGCAGATTAGGGGTTAATTATTGTAGGTAGCTGGCGGCGACGTTGTGGGGGGCAGATTAGGGGTTAATAAATATAATATAGGGGTCGGCGGTGTTAGGGGCAGCAGATTAGGGGTACATAGGGATAACGTAGGTTGCGGCGGTGTACGGAGCGGCAGATTAGGGGTTAATAATAAAATGCAGGGGTCAGCGATAGCAGCGGCGGCAGAATAGGGGTTAATAAGTGTAAGGTTAGGGGTGTTTAGACTCGGGGTACATGTTAGGGTGTTAGGTGCAGACTTAGGAAGTGTTTCCCCATAGGAAACAATGGGGCTGCGTTAGGAGCTGAACTCTGCTTTTTTGCAGGTGTTAGGTTTTTTTTCAGCTCAAACTGCCCCATTGTTTCCTATGGGGGAATCGTGCACGAGCACGTTTTTGAAGCCAGCCGTGTCGGTAAGCACCGCTGGTATCGAGAGTTGCAGTTGCGGTAAATATGATATACGCTCCTTTTTTGGAGCCTAACGCAGCCCTTCTGTGAACTCTAAATACCAGCGGTATTTAAAAGGTGCGGCCAGAAAAAAGCATGCGTAGCTAACGCACCCCTTTGGCCGCAAAACTCTAAATCTAGGCGACGGTTAGTACAACCCCGAAATACCAGGCAATTCTTCTTTGAACAAGGGAAATGGCTACCCCAAATAATTGTTTCGGCCTCCTTTGGGGCTTGTCAGTGACGTGCAGCCATATCCCTCTAAGCACATTGGGCAAGGAGTCCTCTCTGGTTTCCCCCATCACCCTTAGGGAGACTTTCTTTTTGTTTCTATTTGTATTATGACTCTGGGGAAAGTCTTCCTAAATATATTTTCACAGTTCATTGGTACATGCATATTTTTCCATGATTGTAAGGAGAGGATTTCAGCCAGTCTGCAGCTCAGAGTTTCTCTCCCTGCACTGTTTTGTGAGGGGCCTTTTAAGAAGGCTGACCACACCCTTCCCTAAGTAGCCTAATTAGCCCCATGTATAACTTATTGCCTGCCTTAACCTGAGACTAACATAGTAGCCAGCTATAACTTCCCTTCTTGGACAGTACAATCTGTCACAGGCCCTAAATGAGATTTATACTTACTGATAAATACTAATTATGGTAGAATCAATTGAAAACTTGTCCCGTTTTTTTATTGTGCATTTTTCCTAGTCTATCCTAACATCCTATTTTGGGTCAAACCTTTATCCTTCATTTTAAAACAAGTTTCTTGCCTATGCATATACTAACTCGAGAAGGAAGTGGGGAGTTATATGTGGGGCTCCTCTCTGTTCACATTTAACCCTAGAAGTCAGAACTCATGTATTCAGAAATGCTGATGTGAAGCAACTAATATATAAATGACTTCATTTAGAAAAAAATATTTAAACAAATATTTACTTATAAAATATGTGTATGTGTGTTGTTACACACACACTACAAATGAGTGTCAAGTATATATTACAAGGAAGTTATGCATGTGAAATATAAAGAAATTGTGAATTTATTAGTTTTCTTCTTAAATGGAAAAAGTCCACAGTTGCATTCATTACTTTTGGGAAATAAGAACCTGGCCACCAGGAGGAGGCAAGGACACCCCAGCCAAAGGCTTAAATACTGCTCCCACTCCCCTCATCCCCCAGTCATTCTTTGCCTTTTGTCCCAGAGACGTGTCAGAATTTTAATTTTAGTTTAGCCTCTTATGGAGGGTACTACTCTTCGACATGGGACAGGAGTTTTAAGTAGTTCTGTCAGTCTCTCAGTGAGGGCTTGGATGAAAGTTAGAGTCCGGAGATGCAGGAAGTTTCATTCTGCGAAACCACCCTGACTCATATTAACAGCTCCTCAAGCAAGTCCATGGCGGAGGCGATACTACTATTTTTACCCAAGCTTATATCTAAGTAAGAATACAAATAGAGTGAATATAGTATAAACTTAATATTGATATATAGCACTCAAGGGCATATGTATTTACATATGCATATATACCTAATGATAATGAACACACCAGCATTGGAGGGCAACAATTGGAGAAACAGTCTGTAAGAGGTTAATTACTGTGTGTTAATCATCTGGTGATGTAATACATCTGTTGACAAATCAGTAAGGAGTATAGCCTTTATAAGGATAGATGGAGGATAATGGAGTTAAGGCTTCTGATGACGGCGTAAGCCGAAACGCGTCAAGCTCTTAATATACACTTGCAAGTGTTTGTTTTATTTGTTCCATGCTGTGGAAAATAACCAATAAAGTATTTTCTTCTGTTATGTGTGATCAGTCCACGGGTCATCATTACTTCTGGGATATAACTCCTCCCCAACAGGAAATGCAAGAGGATTCACCCAGCAGAGCTGCATATAGCTCCTCCCCTCTACGTCAGTCCCAGTCATTCTCTTGCACCCAACGACTAGATAGGATGTGTGAGAGGACTATGGTGATTATACTTAGTTTTTATGACTTCAATCAAAAGTTTGTTATTTTAAAATAGCACCGGAGCGTGTTATTACTTCTCTGGCAGAGTTTGAGGAAGAATCTGACAGAGATTTTTTACTATGATTTTAACCGGAGTCGTTAAGATCATATTGCTGTTCTCGACCATCTGAGGGAGGTAAAGGCTTCAGATCAGGGGACAGCGGGCAGATGAATCTGCATTGAGGTATGTGGCAGTTTTTATTTTCTGAATGGAATTGATGAGAAAAGCCTGCCATACCGTTAAAATGACATGTATGTATACACTTCAGTATTCTGGGGATGGTATTTCACCGGAACTACTGTGTTAAGGTCACTAATCCTTTTAATAACTATTCTCATGTTAAACGTTTTTGCTGGAATGTAGAATCGTTTACATTGCTGAGGTACTGTGTGAATAAATGTTTGGGCATTATTTTCCACTTGGCAGTTTTTTGCTTTAATTGTGACAGTTTCGTTTCTCTTCACTGCTGTGTGGGAGAGGGAGGGGCCGTTTTTGGCGCTCTTTGCTACGCATCAAAAAATTCCAGTCAGCTACTTTTATATGTCCTGCATGATCCGGTTCATTTCTGACAGATCTCAGGGGTCTTCAAACTTCTTTGAAGGGAGGTAAATTCTCTCAGCAGAGCTGTGAGAATTCTTATAGTGACTGTGTATAAAAAACGTTGTTTTGTTTTCTTATGTACAAATTTAATTAGTGTTGTTTTTTACTAATGGGAACAAACCTTTGCTAAAAGTTGTGTTGTTTTAAAATTTGATGCAATAACTGTTTTTCAGTTCATTATTTCAACTGTCATTTAATCGTTAGTACCTCTTTGAGGCACAGTACGTTTTTTGCTAAAAAAGATTATAACCAAGTTGTAAGTTTTTTGCTAGTGTGTTAAACATGTCTGACTCAGAGGAAGATATCTGTGTCATTTGTTCCAATGCCAAGGTGGAGCCCAATAGAAATTTATGTACTAACTGTATTGATGCTACTTTAAATAAAAGTCAATCTGTACAATGTGAACAAATTTCACCAAACAGCGAGGGGAGAGTTATGCCGACTAACTCGCCTCACGCGACAGTACCTGCATCTCCCGCCCGGGAGGTGCGTGATATTTTGGCGCCTAGTACATCTGGGCGGCCATTACAGATAACATTACAAGATATGGCTACTGTTATGACTGAAGTTTTGTCTAAATTACCTGAACTAAGAGGCAAGCGTGATCACTCTGGGGTGAGAACAGAGTGCGCTGACAATGCTAGGGCCATGTCTGATACTGCGTCACAGCTCGCAGAGCATGAGGACGGAGAGCTTCATTCTGTGGGTGACGGTTCTGATCCAAACAGATTGGACTCAGATATTTCAAATTTTAAATTTAAATTGGAGAACCTCCGTGTACTACTAGGGGAGGTCTTAGCAGCTCTCAACGATTGTAACACTGTTGCAATACCAGAGAAACTGTGTAGGTTGGATAAATACTTTGCGGTACCGGCGAGTACTGACGTTTTTCCTATACCTAAGAGACTAACTGAAATTGTTACTAAGGAGTGGGATAGACCCGGTGTGCCGTTCTCACCCCCTCCAATATTTAGAAAGATGTTTCCAATAGACGCCACCACTCGGGACTTATGGCAAACGGTCCCCAAGGTGGAGGGAGCAGTTTCTACTTTAGCTAAGCGTACCACTATCCCGGTGGAGGATAGCTGTGCTTTCTCAGATCCAATGGATAAAAAATTAGAGGGTTACCTTAAGAAAATGTTTGTTCAACAAGGTTTTATATTACAACCCCTTGCATGTATCGCGCCGATTACGGCTGCGGCAGCATTTTGGATTGAGTCGCTGGAAGAGAACCTTAGTTCCTCTACGCTAGACGACATTACGGACAGGCTTAGAGTCCTTAAACTAGCTAATTCTTTCATTTCGGAGGCCGTAGTACATTTAACCAAACTTACGGCTAAGAACTCAGGATTCGCCATACAGGCACGCAGGGCACTGTGGCTAAAATCCTGGTCAGCTGATGTTACTTCTAAGTCCAAATTACTTAATATACCTTTCAAGGGGCAGTCCTTATTCGGGCCCGGTTTGAAAGAAATTATCGCTGACATTACGGGAGGTAAGGGCCACGCCCTACCTCAAGACAAGGCCAAAGCTAAGGCTAGACAGTCTAATTTTCGTCCCTTTCGGAATTTCAAAACAGGAGCAGCATCAACCTCCACTGCACCAAAACAGGAAGGAGCTGTTGCTCGTTACAGGCAAGGCTGGAAGCCTAACCAGTCCTGGAACAAAAGCAAGCAGGCCAGGAAACCTGCTGCTGCCCCAAAGACAGCATGAACCGAGAGCCCCCGATCCGGGACCGGATCTAGTAGGGGGCAGACTCTCTCTCTTCGCCCAGGCCTGGGCAAGAGATGTTCAGGATCCCTGGGCACTAGAGATCATATCTCAGGGATACCTTCTAGACTTCAAATTATCTCCCCCAAGAGGGAGATTTCATCTGTCAAGGTTGTCAACAAACCAGATAAAGAAAGAAGCGTTTCTACGCTGCGTACAAGATCTGTTAACAATGGGAGTGATCCATCCGGTTCCGTGGTCGGAACAAGGACAAGGGTTCTACTCAAACCTGTTTGTGGTTCCCAAAAAAGAGGGAACTTTCAGGCCAATCTTAGATTTAAAGACTCTAAACAAATTCCTAAGAGTTCCATCGTTCAAAATGGAAACTATTCGGACTATTTTACCCATGATCCAAGAGGGTCAGTTCATGACCACAGTGGATTTAAAGGATGCTTACCTTCACATACCGATCCACAAAGATCATCACCGGTATCTAAGGTTTGCCTTCTTAGACAGGCACTACCAGTTTGTAGCTCTTCCATTCGGATTGGCTACGGCTCCAAGAATCTTCACAAAGGTTCTGGGTGCCCTTCTAGCGGTACTAAGACCGCGAGGGATTTCGGTAGCTCCGTACCTAGACGACATTCTAATACAAGCTTCAAGCTTTCAAACTGCCAAGTCTCATACAGAGTTAGTTCTGGCATTTCTAAGGTCGCATGGATGGAAAGTGAACGAAAAGAAGAGTTCTCTCTTTCCTCTCACAAGAGTTCCATTCTTGGGGACTCTTATAGATTCTGTAGAAATGAAGATTTACCTGACAGAAGACAGGTTAACAAAACTTCAAAATGCATGCCGCGTCCTTCATTCCATTCAACACCCGTCAGTAGCTCAATGCATGGAGGTGATCGGCTTAATGGTAGCGGCAATGGACATAGTACCTTTTGCACGCCTACACCTCAGACCGCTGCAACTATGCATGCTAAGTCAGTGGAATGGGGATTACTCAGATTTGTCCCCTACTCTGAATCTGAATCAAGAGACCAGAAATTCTCTTCTATGGTGGCTTCATCGGCCACACCTGTCCAGGGGAATGCCATTCAGCAGGCCAGACTGGACAATTGTAACAACAGACGCCAGCCTACTAGGTTGGGGCGCTGTCTGGAATTCTCTGAAGGCTCAGGGACTATGGAATCAGGAGGAGAGTCTCCTTCCAATAAACATTCTGGAATTGAGAGCAGTTCTCAATGCCCTTCTGGCTTGGCCCCAGTTAATAACTCGGGGGTTCATCAGGTTTCAGTCGGACAACATCACGACTGTAGCTTACATCAACCATCAGGGAGGGACAAGAAGCTCCCTAGCAATGATGGAAGTATCAAAGATAATTCGCTGGGCAGAGTCTCACTCTTGCCACCTGTCAGCAATCCACATCCCGGGAGTGGAGAACTGGGAGGCGGATTTCTTGAGTCGCCAGACTCTTCATCCGGGGGAGTGGGAACTTCATCCGGAGGTCTTTGCCCAAATACTTCGACGTTGGGGCAAACCAGAGATAGATCTCATGGCGTCTCGCCAGAACGCCAAACTTCCTCGCTACGGGTCCAGATCCAGGGATCCGGGAGCAGTTCTGATAGATGCTTTGACAGCACCTTGAAACTTCAGGATGGCTTATGTGTTTCCACCCTTCCCGCTGCTTCCTCGATTGATTGCCAAAATCAAACAGGAGAGAGCATCAGTAATTCTAATAGCACCTGCTTGGCCACGCAGGACTTGGTATGCAGATCTAGTGGACATGTCATCCTGTCCGCCTTGGTCTCTACCTCTGAGACAGGACCTTCTGATACAGGGTCCATTCAAACATCAAAATCTAACTTCTCTGAAGCTGACTGCTTGGAAATTGAACGCTTGATTTTATCAAAACGTGGTTTTTCTGAGTCGGTTATTGATACCCTGATTCAGGCTAGGAAGCCTGTTACCAGAAGGATTTACCATAAAATATGGCGGAAATACCTATACTGGTGCGAATCCAAAGGTTACTCCTGGAGTAAGGTTAGGATCGCTAGGATATTGTCTTTTCTACAAGAAGGTTTAGAAAAGGGTTTATCAGCTAGTTCATTAAAGGGACAGATTTCAGCTCTGTCCATCTTGTTACACAGACGTCTGTCAGAAAATCCAGACGTCCAGTCCTTTTGTCAGGCTTTAGCTAGGATCAAGCCTGTGTTTAAAGCTGTTGCTCCACCATGGAGTTTAAACTTAGTTCTTAACGTTTTACAGGGTGTTCCGTTTGAACCCCTTCATTCCATTGATATAAAAATGTTATCTTGGAAAGTTCTGTTTTTAATGGCTATTTCCTCGGCTCGAAGAGTCTCTGAGTTATCAGCCTTACATTGTGATTCCCCTTATCTGATTTTTCACTCAGACAAGGTAGTTCTGCGTACTAAACCTGGGTTCTTACCTAAGGTAGTCACTAACAGGAACATCAATCAAGAGATTGTTGTCCCATCCTTGTGTCCAAATCCTTCTTCAAAGAAGGAACGTCTTTTACACAATCTGGATGTAGTTCGTGCCCTCAAGTTCTACTTGCAGGCAACTAAAGATTTTCGCCAAACTTCTTCCTTGTTTGTCGTTTACTCTGGACAGAGGAGAGGTCAAAAAGCTTCTGCTACCTCTCTCTCTTTTTGGCTTCGTAGCATAATACGTTTAGCCTATGAGACTGCTGGACAGCAGCCTCCTGAAAGAATTACAGCTCACTCCACTAGAGCTGTGGCTTCCACTTGGGCCTTTAAGAATGAGGCCTCTGTTGAACAGATTTGCAAGGCTGCAACTTGGTCTTCGCTTCATACTTTTTCCAAATTTTACAAATTTGACACTTTTGCTTCTTCGGAGGCTATTTTTGGGAGAAAGGTTCTTCAGGCAGTGGTTCCTTCTGTATAATGAGCCTGCCTATCCCTCCCGTCATCCGTGTACTTTTGCTTTGGTATTGGTATCCCAGAAGTAATGATGACCCGTGGACTGATCACACATAACAGAAGAAAACATAATTTATGCTTACCTGATAAATTCCTTTCTTCTGTTGTGTGATCAGTCCACGGCCCGCCCTGTTTTAAGGCAGGTAAATATCTTTTAAATTATACTCCAGTCACCACTTCACCCTTGGTTACTCCTTTCTCGTTGTTTCTTGGTCGAATGACTGGGACTGACGTAGAGGGGAGGAGCTATATGCAGCTCTGCTGGGTGAATCCTCTTGCATTTCCTGTTGGGGAGGAGTTATATCCCAGAAGTAATGATGACCCGTGGACTGATCACACAACAGAAGAAAGGAATTTATCAGGTAAGCATAAATTATGTTTTTGGACTTTTAATTCTATCCCGTAGCAACGCTTTTTTTGTTCTTCAAGCGATACTACTATTTGTCACACTTGAAAGGCTGTGTTCCTGTTCCACTGCGTTGATTCCGGTAAGATCATTTCATTTTACTTTATTCAATGTACTGTAAAGTGATGTTTCCCATGAGGCTAAAGCTCCTCTTGGGTTTAACTTATAACATAAGGGTCTCAGTGAGTCTATGTTAGATCTTGGAATCGAGGGTTAATATCTCCTGAGGGGGGTTATTGGACGGGGGGGATTATAATCATGTTTGTTATGTGATTCAACCTGCTTATTTGTGAGGTTTATGGGCTTGTGGTTTAGAAATTTGAGGCCTTTGGAAGTGACGCGGCTTTTAAGCTGGGCGCGCTTTTTGGACTGTACAGTTCACCCTGTGTCTGGGCGTGGTTATGCTCTATTTCCCATTTCCGCATTCCCAAGTGTGTGGCGACCGAGATATTCTAGTCCGCAGGGGTCTGGTCATAGGAGGTGGTGAGTGCCCCAGCCATTGGTGGTGTCAGGTGCCGTTTTTGTTTTTTTACTGTTTATAGTCCATATTGACATATCCTCTTATAGTTATGGGGGATTCTGATGCTGAGACTGTGCTCATTTCAGATTCAGCTACTGATTCTGACACCGAGACGATTATAATATCTGATTCAGATTCTGTGTCCAGTGACGAATCCGGTTTAGCCTCGTTGACTCCTGTCAATCAGTCTTGTTCCATATGCCACATGAGAGCACCCGGTTCCTCGGGCTTGGGGAATCAGGGATCTGCTGAGCCGTCCGCCTCTGGGGGTCCTGTCTCCCAGGGAGCGAGTTCCCTACCGATTCATCCTCCTACACATGTGGGTAATTCAGTTTATAGTTCCTCCACGCGGGGTGGTGTGTTCCCTCCGAAGCTTGCGGCACGTTTTCGCCTTCAGATAATGTTGGCGCTTGCTCGTCTGCATAGTCCAGACGTTTCTTTGAGAATGTGCTTGTGCACTATTGTCCCGGGTATTCCGCCTTGGGCTGGGCCTCCGCAGTATCCTGAGGGTTCTGTTCCGGAGTGTTGTGCTTTTCGGTACCGGATTGCACACCTTTGCGTATTGCTCAGACATCTGTTTGAGTCGCTGAATGACCCTATAGTTCATAGATATGGGGATTTTCAGCCTGATGATCTGAATGGTACAACTAGTTAGACATATGGGGATGAGGTAATCTCCTATTGTCTTTATTTTGAGTTCTTTCCCAATTTTTGTGGCGCTCCATTTGGCTGGTCCTATGGGTAGGCCCGTGTCTTTTTTGGGCATTAACCTTCGGGTTGCCTTATATTTTATTTGTATCCGATGGATGTCTTTTATTTGTTTTCTTTTACAAGATATTTCATCCTTCATCCTTACTTATGGGATGTCGCCTCCTGGTAAGCAGGAGGAGGCAAAGAGCACCACAGCAGAGCTGTATATATAGCTCCTCCCTTCCCCCCCCACCCCAGTCATTCTCTTTGCCTGTGTTAGTGATAGGAAGAAGTAAAGTGAGGTGTTAGTTTAGATTCTTCAATCAAGTGTTTATTATTTTTAAATGGTACCGGTGTGTACTATTTTGCTCAGGGCTGGAGCTACTGGCTTTAAGCAACGGACTGGGGAGACTGTCATTCCAATATCAAGCTCCCATATTGTTTGCTGCCCTGCTGATGGTCTTAGCAGATATTATCTAAGACCCTGTTTTGTCCACACAGAGCTGATGGAGGGGTGGAAAAAGAACATCTTCCTTGTGTTGGACAGCCTCATACTGCGTTCAGTATTAAGGTATGTGCAGTCACTTACTTCTGGGGAGACTGTAGTATCTCAGAAAGGACTGGTACTGATTCCCTCTACCGGGAAGGGGTAATCAATTTGCACAGGGTAAAGAGTAGTGTGCATAGGTATCCCCTCTTTTATTAGGTAAAGCTTAGCAGGCGCTATCAGGACCCTAATAAATGTTTATTCAGTTGGATGTGATCAGGGCTATGACGCAGGGAGTGTGTGGCAGCTAAGTGTTCTGCATTTCCGTTTGTAATTTAATGGGAACAAGAGAGCGGTTTTTATTTGTGGGGGCACATTTGGCTTATATTTGCATGACTTCGGTCAGATTGGTGATCCAACATTTTTTCCCATGCGGTTCTTATGAGGATCGTTATTCAGGGCCGAGTCCGCGGGGCCTAGTATTTTGCGCGCTGAGACGCGCACTTGCTATCCGGATCCTGACTATTGGAAGAGTTTCTCAGAGCTCCGGTGTGGCCTAAGACAGTTTGTGTTAATAAACTACTCAAGCAGTCTTGGGAGCACCGCTCTTGAAGGTCTATCAGGACTCGTGGGGGCAGGTAGGCGCCACAGCAGAGCTGTGGCGAGGTGCTGGTGCTTAAATCCACATAACTTGTCTATACAGCATACCGGACAATTTTGAAGATAGTCCTGTGGTTGCCTTGTTATTTCATATTATTGCGGTGCAGTAAAAAAGTATACATTTTATTTTTTAAAGGCACAGTTCATCGTTTTTTTTCCAACAAAATTACTAAAGGTGTTTGTTTTTACTCACATTAAAACGACCAGTATTGCTATTGCTGGTTTGTTTGTCATGTCTGAACTTCTGGAAAGTACATGTTCTAAGTGTTTAGATGCCAATGTGGAACCCCCTTTTACTTTTTGTCCCTCATGTACTGAGAGGGCTTTACTATTTAAAGAACAAATTTTCTTTAATGCAAGTATATCTAAGGATGTTTCTCAGACTGATGAGACTCAGGGTATGCCGCAACTTTCTCCCCAAGCGTCACAACCTTTAACGCCCGCCCAAACGACGCTGTGTTCTTCAACTGCGTCCACTTCATTCACTCTGCAGGATATGGCTGCAGTTATGTCATCCACTCTTACAGAAGTTTTATCTAAGTTGCCAGTGTTACAAGGCAAACGCAGCAAGACAGAAGCCCATGTGGTCCCTGCGACTTCTGATGCTTTGATGGCTATCTCCGATGTACCCTCCCAGGGCTCTGAATTGGGGGGTAGGGAGACCCTGTCTGAGGAGGAACTGTCTGATTCAGGAAGTACATTGCCCCAAACAGATTCGGACGTCATGTCTTTCAGATTTAAACTTGAACACCTCCGTCTGTTGCTGTGAGAGGTTTTGATGACTCTGGATGACTGTGACTCTATTGTGGTCCCACCAGAGAAATTGTGTAAGATGGACAAATACTTAGAGGTTCCTTCTTATTCCAATGTTTTTCCGGTTCCTAAGAGAATTTCGGAAATTGTTGTAAGGGAATGGGGAAGACCGGGTATCCCGTTCTCTCCTTCCCCTATTTTTAAGAAAATGTACCCTTTAGCTGACACCGTTCGGGACTCTTGGCAGACGGTCCCTAAGGTGGAGGGAGCTATCTCTAACTCTGGCGAAGCGTACGACTATTCCTTACAAGGACAGTTGTGCTTTCAAAGACCCCGTGGATAACAAATTGGAGGGTCTTCTCAAAAAACTATATGTTCATCAAGGGTTTTTATTGCAACCAGCGGCCTGCATTGTAACAGTCACAGCCGCGGCTGCTTTTTGGTTTGAAGTTCTAGAAGAGTCTCTTAGGACTGAGACTTCTTTGGAGGAAATACAAGATAGAATTAAGGCCCTTAAGCTGGCTACTTTTTTTATTACGGATGCTGCCTTTCAGTTCACCAAATTGGCGGCTAAGAGTTCGGGATTCTCCATCTTAGCACAGAGAGCCCTATGGTCGAGATCTTGGTCTGCGGATGTGTCCTCTAAATCCAAGCTTTTGGCTATTCCTTTTAAGGAAAAGACGCTATTCGGGCCTGACTTGAAAGAAATCATTTCTGACATTACGGGAGGTAAGGGTCACCTCCTCCCTCAAGATAAGACATCTAAACAAAGGGGAAGACAGAGTAATTTTCGTTCCTTTCGCAATTTCAAAGGAGTCACCCCTCCCTCTTTCGCTAAGCAGGAAGGGAATTATTCACAAGCCAAGTCCACCTGGAGACCCAACCAGGCTTGGAACAAGGGTAAACAACCCAAGAAGCCCGCTGCTGCTCCCAAGACAGCATGAAGGGACGGACGTTCAGGATCCCTGGACACTAGAAATCGTGTCTCAAGGGTATCAGTTGGAGTTCAAAAATTCCTTCCCAAGGGGAAGGTTTCTTCTTTCACGATTGTCTGTAGACCAGATAAAAAGAGAGGCGTTCTTACGTTGTGTAAAAGACCTCTCCACTATGGGAGTAATTTGTCCCGTTCCAAAACAGGAACAGGGGCAGGGGTTTTACTCAAATCTTTTTGTGGTTCCTAAAAAAGAGGGAACGTTCCGACCCATTTTAGATCTCAAGAGTCTAAACAAGTTTCTCAGAGTTCCATCCTTCAAGATGGAGACTATTCGGACAATTCTTCCATTGATCCAGGAGGGTCAATATATGACTACCGTGGACTTAAAGGATGCATATCTGCATATTCCTATCCACAGAGATCATCACCAGTTCCTGAGGTTTGCCTTTCTGGACAAACATTTTCAGTTTGTGGCCCTTCCTTTAGGGCTGGCCACGGCGCCCAAGATCTTCACAAAGGTCCTAGGGTCTCTGCTGGCGGTTCTCAGACCGCGGGGCATTGCAGTGGCGCCTTATCTGGACGATATTCTGAACCAGGCATCGTCTTACCAGCTGACAAAGTCTCATACCGACATGGTTCTATCCTTTCTAAGGACTCACGGGTGGAAGGTGAATCTAGAAAAGAGTTCACTAATTCCACAGACAAGGGTTCCTTTCCTGGGAACTCTAATAGACTCTGTATCCATGAAAATCTTCTTGACGGAAGTCAGAAAGTTAAAGATTCTGAATACATGCCGATCCCTTCAGTCCAATCCTCGGCCATCAGTGGCTCGGTGCATGGAGGTAATTGGATTGATGGTGGCGGCAATGGACATCATTCCGTTTGCTCGTTTTCATCTCAGACCTCTACAACTGAGCATGCTCAGACAGTGGAATGGAGATTATGCAGATTTGTCTCCTCAGATAGATCTGGATCAGGAGACAAGAGACTCTCTTCTTTGGTGGTTGTCGCAGGATCATTTGTCCCAAGCGACGTGCTTCCGCAGACCCTCATGGGTGATAGTGACAACAAACGCCAGTCTACTAGGATGGGGTGCAGTCTGGAATTCCCTGAAGGCTCAGGGTGTGTGGAAATTCTGCCAAATTCATCCATTTTCAGTCAGACAACATCACGACTGTGGCTTCTGATGACGGAAGTTTCCAAGATAATTCGGTGGGCGGAGGCTCACTCTTGTTATCTGTCAGCAATCTACATCCCAGGAGTGGACAACTGGGAAGCGGATTTTTTGAGCAGACAGACGTTTCATCTGGGGGAATGGGAACTCCATCCGGAGGTCTTTGCCACCCTGATTCTCAGATGGGGCAGACCGGAGCTGGATCTTATGGCATCTCGTCAGAATGCCAAGATCCCGAGATACGGATCCAGGTCCAGGGATCCTCAGGCCGAACTGATAGATGCCTTGGCAGTGCCTTGGTCATTCAACCTAGCTTATGTGTTTCCACCGTTTGCTCTCCTTCCTCGGGTGATTGCTCGGATCAACCAGGAGAGGGCTTCAGTGCTTCTCATCGCTTCTGAGTGGCCTTGCAGGACTTGGTATGCCGATCTGGTGGTCATATCATCTCTGCCACCGTGGAAGCTCCCATTGAGAAGGGACCTTCTCATTCAGGGACCCTTCCGTCATCCGAATATGATTTCTCTACAGCTGACTGCTTGGAGATTGAACGCTTGATTTTATCTAAGCGAGGGTTCTCTGATTCGGTCATTGATACCTTGATTCAGGCACGTAAGCCTGTTACTAGAAAGATTTACCATAAGATATGGCGTAAATATCTTTATTGGTGTGAATCCAAGGGTTACTCATGGAGTAAGATTAGGATTCCTAGGATTTTGTCCTTTCTCCTAGAAGGATTGGAGAAGAGGTTATTAGCAAGTTCCTTAAAGGGACAGATTTCTGCTCTATCTATTTTGCTACACAAACGTCTGGCAGATATTCCGGATGTTCCATCTTTTTGTCAGGCTCCGATTAGGATCAGGCCTGTGTTTAGACCTATTACTCCTCCTTGGAGTTTGAATTTAGTTCTTAAGGTTCTTCAAGGGGTTCCGTTTGAACCTATGCATTCCATAGATATTAAATCGTTATCTTGGAAAGTTTTGTTTTTGGTTGCTATTTCTTCTGCTCGCAGAGTTTCTGAGCTTTCGGCTCTACAATGTGATTCTCCTTACCTTATTTTTCATTCCGATACGGTAGTGTTACGTACCAAACCTGGTTTTCTTCCTAAGGTTGATTCCAACAAAAATATTAATCAGGAAATTATTGTTTCTTCATTGTGTCCCAATCCTTCTTCTAAGAAGGAGCGTCTGTTACATAACTTGGACGTGGTCCGTGCCCTGAAGTTTTACTTGCAGGCGACTAAAGAATTTCGTCAATCATCTTCATTATTTGTTGTTTTTTCCGGAACACGTAGGGGTCAGAAAGCTACGGCTACCTCCCTTTCTTTTTGGCTGAAGAGTATCATCCGTTTTGCATACGAGACTGCTGGACAGCGGCCTCCTGAAAGAATTATGGCTCATTCTACTAGGGCTGTGGCTTCCTCATGGGCATTTAAAAATGATGCTTCGGTTGAACAGATTTGCAAGGCTGCAACTTGGTCGTCTCTTCACACTTTTTCCAAATTTTACAAATTTGATACTTTTGCCTCGTCCGAGGCTGTTTTTGGGATAAAGGTTCTTCAAGCAGTGGTGCCTTCCGTTTAGGTTCCTGTCTTGTCTCTCCCTTTCATCCGTGTGCTATAGCTTTGGTATTGTATCCCCTAAGTAAGGATGAAATCCGTGGACTCGTCATATCTTGTAAAAGAAAAGGAAATTTATGCTTACCTGATAAATTTATTTCTTTTACGATATGACGAGTCCACGGCCCACCCTGTCCTTTTCTAAGACAGGTTTTTATTTTTGTTAAACTTCAGTCACCTCTGCACCTTGGCTTTTCCTTTCTCTTCCTAACTTCGGTCGAATGACTGGAGTGGGAGGGAAGGGAGGAGCTATATATGCAGCTCTGCTGTGGTGCTCTTTGCCTCCTCCTGCTGACCAGGAGGCGATATCCCATAAGTAAGGATGAAATCAGTGGACTCGTCATATCGTAAAAGAAATAAATTTATCAGGTAAGCATAAATTTCCTTTTTTGTTTCCTTCGGGAACCATCTGGGATTGATACTCTTCGTTACTTCTACGGAAGTTGTTTGGACATGTTAGTCCTACGTTTAAAAATGTCTGTTTCTCCAACATAGGTGTGTCCGGTCCACGGCGTCATCCTTACTTGTGGGATATTCTCCTCCCCAACAGGAAATGGCAAAGAGCCCAGCAAAGCTGGTCACATGATCCCTCCTAGGCTCCGCCTACCCCCGTCATTCTCTTTGCCGTTGTACAGGCAACATCTCCACGGAGATGGCTTAGAGTTTTTTAGTGTTTAACTGTAGTTTTTATTATTCAATCAAGAGTTTGTTATTTTAAAATAGTGCTGGTATGTACTATTTACTCTGAAACAGAAAAGAGATGAAGATTTCTGTTTGTAAGAGGAAAATGATTTTAGCAACCGTTACTAAAATCGATGGCTGTTTCCACACAGGACTGTTGAGAGGAATTAACTTCAGTTGGGGGAAACAGGGAGCAGACTTTTGCTGCTTGAGGTATGACACATTTCTCCAACATAGGTGTGTCCGGTCCACGGCGTCATCCTTACTTGTGGGATATTCTCTTCCCCAACAGGAAATGGCAAAGAGCCCAGCAAAGCTGGTCACATGATCCCTCCTAGGCTCCGCCTACCCCAGTCATTCTCTTTGCCGTTGTACAGGCAACATCTCCACGGAGATGGCTTAGAGTTTTTTAGTGTTTAACTGTAGTTTTTATTATTCAATCAAGAGTTTGTTATTTTAAAATAGTGCTGGTATGTACTATTTACTCTGAAACAGAAAAGAGATGAAGATTTCTGTTTGTAAGAGGAAAATGATTTTAGCAACCGTTACTAAAATCGATGGCTGTTCCACACAGGACTGTTGAGAGGAATTAACTTCAGTTGAGGGAACAGTGAGCAGAATTTTACTGCTTGAGGTATGACACATTCTAACAAGACGATGTAATGCTGGAAGCTGTCATTTTCCCTATGGGATCCGGTAAGCCATTTTTATTACAGACAATAAATAAGGGCTTCACAAGGGCTTTTTAAGACTGTAGACATTTTCTGGGCTAAATCGATTCATATATAAACATATTTAGCCTTGAGGAATCATTTTAATCTGGGTATTTTGTAAAATAATATCGGCAGGCACTGTTTTGAACACCTTATTCTCTAGGGGCTTTCCCTAATCATAGGCAGAGTCTCATTTTCGCGCCGGTATTGCGCACTTGTTTTTGAGAAGCATGACATGCAGTCGCATGTGTGAGGAGCTCTGATACATAGAAAAGACTTTCTGAAGGCGTCATTTGGTATCGTATTCCCCTTTGGGCTTGGTTGGGTCTCAGCAAAGCAGATACCAGGGACTGTAAAGGGGTTAAAGATAAAAACGGCTCCGGTTCCGTTATTTTAAGGGTTAAAGCTTCCAAATTTGGTGTGCAATACTTTTAAGGCTTTAAGACACTGTGGTGAAATTTTGGTGAATTTTGAACAATTCCTTCATACTTTTTCGCAATTGCAGTAATAAAGTGTGTTCAGTTTAAAATTTAAAGTGACAGTAACGGTTTTATTTTAAAACGTTTTTTGTACTTTGTTATCAAGTTTATGCCTGTTTAACATGTCTGAACTACCAGATAGACTGTGTTCTGAATGTGGGGAAGCCAAGGTTCCTTCTCATTTAAATAGATGTGATTTATGTGACACAAAATTTAGAGAAAATGATGCCCAAGATGATTCCTCAAGTGAGGGGAGTAAGCATGGTACTGCATCATCCCCTCCTTCGTCTACACCAGTCTTGCCCACTCAGGAGGCCCCTAGTACATCTAGCGCGCCAATACTCCTTACTATGCAACAATTAACGGCTGTAATGGATAATTCTATCAAAAACATTTTAGCCAAAATGCCCACTTATCAGCGTAAGCGCGACTGCTCTGTTTTAGATAATACTGAAGAGCATGAGGACGCTGATGATATTGTTTCTGAAGGGCCCCTACACCAGTCTGAGGGGGCCAGGGAGGTTTTGTCTGAGGGAGAAATTTCAGATTCAGGGAAAATTTCTCAACAAGCTGAACCTGATGTGATTACATTTAAATTTAAGTTGGAACATCTCCGCGCTCTGCTTAAGGTGGTGTTATCCACTCTGGATGATTGTGAGAATTTGATCATCCCAGAGAAACTATGTAAAATGGACAAGTTCCTAGAGGTCCCGGGGCCCCCAGAAGCCTTTCCTATACCCAAGCGGGTGGCGGACATTGTAAATAAAGAATGGGAAAGGCCCGGTATACCTTTCGTCCCTCCCCCCATATTTAAAAAATTGTTTCCTATGGTCGACCCCAGAAAGGACTTATGGCAGACAGTCCCCAAGGTCGAGGGGGCGGTTTCTACTTTAAACAAACGCACCACTATACCCATAGAAGATAGTTGTGCTTTCAAAGATCCTATGGATAAAAAATTAGAAGGTTTGCTTAAAAAGATGTTTGTTCAGCAAGGTTACCTTCTACAACCAATTTCATGCATTGTCCCTGTCACTACAGCCGCGTGTTTCTGGTTCGATGAGCTAGAAAAGGCGATCACTAGTGATTCTCCTCCTTATGAGGAGATTATGGACAGAATCCGTGCTCTCAAATTGGCTAATTCTTTCACCCTAGACGCCACTTTGCAATTGGCTAGGTTAGCGGCGAAAAATTCTGGGTTTGCTATTGTGGCGCGCAGAGCGCTTTGGTTGAAATCTTGGTCAGCGGATGCGTCTTCCAAGAACAAATTGCTTAACATTCCTTTCAAGGGGAAAACGCTGTTTGGCCCTGACTTGAAAGAGATTATCTCTGATATCACTGGGGGTAAGGGCCACGCCCTTCCTCAGGATAGGTCTTTCAAGGCCAAAAATAAACCTAATTTTCGTCCCTTTCGTAGAAACGGACCAGCCCCAAGTGCTACGTCCTCTAAGCAAGAGGGTAATACTTCTCAAGCCAAGCCAGCCTGGAGACCAATGCAAGGCTGGAACAAGGGAAAGCAGGCCAAGAAACCTGCCACTGCTACCAAGACAGCATGAAATGTTGGCCCCCGATCCGGGACCGGATCTGGTGGGGGGCAGACTCTCTCTCTTCGCTCAGGCTTGGGCAAGAGATGTTCTGGATCCTTGGGCACTAGAAATAGTCTCCCAAGGTTATCTTCTGGAATTCAAGGGGCTTCCCCCAAGGGGGAGGTTCCACAGGTCTCAATTGTCTTCAGACCACATGAAAAAACAGGCATTCTTACATTGTGTAGAAGACCTGTTAAAAATGGGAGTGATTCATCCTGTTCCATTAGGGGAACAAGGGATGGGGTTCTACTCCAATCTGTTCGTAGTTCCCAAAAAAGAGGGAACGTTCAGACCAATCTTAGATCTCAAGATCCTAAACAAGTTTCTCAAGGTTCCATCGTTCAAAATGGAAACCATTCGAACAATTCTTCCTTCCATCCAGGAAGGTCAGTTCATGACCACGGTGGATTTAAAGGATGCGTATCTACATATTCCTATCCACAAGGAACATCATCGGTTCCTAAGGTTCGCATTCCTGGACAAGCATTACCAGTTCGTGGCACTTCCTTTCGGATTAGCCACTGCTCCAAGGATTTTCACAAAGGTACTAGGGTCCCTTCTAGCGGTGCTAAGACCAAGGGGCATTGCAGTAGTACCTTACTTGGACGACATTCTGATTCAAGCGTCGTCCCTTCCTCAAGCAAAGGCTCACACGGACATAGTCCTGGC
Organism: Bombina bombina; assembly: GCF_027579735.1. Classification (NCBI taxonomy): domain Eukaryota; kingdom Metazoa; phylum Chordata; class Amphibia; order Anura; family Bombinatoridae; genus Bombina; species Bombina bombina. The sequence goes on along the minus strand of NC_069504.1, from coordinate 860,775,369 downwards.
CTTTCTCAGATCTCACGGATGGAAAGTGAACGTAGAAAAGAGTTCTCTATCTCCGTCAACAAGGGTTCCCTTCTTGGGAACAATAATAGACTCCTTAGAAATGAAGATTTTTCTGACAGAGGCCAGAAAAACAAAACTTCTAAACTCTTGTCAAATACTTCATTCCGTTCCTCTTCCTTCCATAGCGCAGTGCATGGAAGTAATAGGTTTGATGGTAGCGGCAATGGACATAGTTCCTTTTGCGCGCATTCATCTAAGACCATTACAACTGTGCATGCTCAGTCAGTGGAATGGGGACTATACAGACTTGTCTCCGACGATACAAGTAAATCAGAGGACCAGAGATTCACTCCGTTGGTGGCTGTCCCTGGACAACCTGTCACAAGGGATGAACTTCCGCAGGCCAGAGCGGGTCATTGTCACGACCGACGCCAGTCTGATGGGCTGGGGCGCGGTCTGGGGACCCCTGAAAGCTCAGGGTCTTTGGTCTCGGGAAGAATCTCTTCTACCGATAAATATTCTGGAACTGAGAGCGATACTCAATGCTCTCAAGGCTTGGCCTCAGCTAGCAAAGGCCAAGTTCATACGGTTTCAATCAGACAACATGACGACTGTTGCGTACATCAACCATCAGGGGGGAACAAGGAGTTCCCTGGCGATGGAAGAAGTGACCAAAATCATTCAATGGGCGGAGACTCACTCCTGCCACCTGTCTGCAATCCACATCCCAGGAGTGGAAAATTGGGAAGCGGATTTTCTGAGTCGTCAGACATTACATCCGGGGGAGTGGGAACTCCATCCGGAAATCTTTGCCCAAATTACTCAACTGTGGGGCATTCCAGACATGGATCTGATGGCCTCTCGTCAGAACTTCAAGGTTCCTTGCTACGGGTCCAGATCCAGGGATCCCAAGGCGACTCTAGTAGATGCACTAGTAGCACCTTGGACCTTCAAACTAGCTTATGTATTCCCGCCGTTTCCTCTCATCCCCAGGCTGGTAGCCAGGATCAATCAGGAGAGGGCATCGGTGATCTTGATAGCTCCTGCGTGGCCACGCAGGACTTGGTATGCAGATCTGGTGAATATGTCATCGGCTCCACCATGGAAGCTACCTTTGAGACGAGACCTTCTTGTTCAAGGTCCGTTCGAACATCCGAATCTGGTCTCACTCCAACTGACTGCTTGGAGATTGAACGCTTGATCTTATCAAAACGAGGGTTCTCAGATTCTGTTATTGATACTCTTGTTCAGGCCAGAAAGCCTGTAACTAGAAAAATTTACCACAAAATATGGAAAAAATATATCTGTTGGTGTGAATCTAAAGGATTCCCTTGGGACAAGGTAAAAATTCCTAAGATTCTATCCTTTCTTCAAGAAGGATTGGAGAAAGGATTATCTGCAAGTTCCTTGAAGGGACAGATTTCTGCCTTGTCTGTGTTACTTCACAAAAAGCTGGCAGCTGTGCCAGATGTTCAAGCCTTTGTTCAGGCTCTGGTTAGAATCAAGCCTGTTTACAAACCTTTGACTCCTCCTTGGAGTCTCAACTTAGTTCTTTCAGTTCTTCAGGGGGTTCCGTTTGAACCCTTACATTCCGTTGATATTAAGTTATTATCTTGGAAAGTTTTGTTTTTGGTTGCAATTTCTTCTGCTAGAAGAGTTTCAGAATGATCTGCTCTGCAGTGTTCTCCTCCTTATCTGGTGTTCCATGCAGATAAGGTGGTTTTACGTACTAAACCTGGTTTTCTTCCGAAAGTTGTTTCTAACAAAAACATTAACCAGGAGATAGTCGTGCCTTCTTTGTGTCCGAATCCAGTTTCAAAGAAGGAACGTTTGTTGCACAATTTGGATGTTGTTCGCGCTCTAAAATTCTATTTAGATGCTACAAAGGATTTTAGACAAACATCTTCCTTGTTTGTTGTTTATTCTGGTAAAAGGAGAGGTCAAAAAGCAACTTCTACCTCTCTCTCTTTTTGGATTAAAAGCATCATCAGATTGGCTTATGAGACTGCCGGACGGCAGCCTCCTGAAAGAATCACAGCTCATTCCACTAGGGCTGTGGCTTCCACATGGGCCTTCAAGAACGAGGCTTCTGTTGATCAGATATGTCGGGCAGCGACTTGGTCTTCACTGCACACTTTTACCAAATTTTACAAGTTTGATACTTTTGCTTCTTCTGAGGCTATTTTTGGGAGAAAGGTTTTGCAAGCCGTGGTGCCTTCCATTTAGGTGACCTGATTTGCTCCCTCCCTTCATCCGTGTCCTAAAGCTTTGGTATTGGTTCCCACAAGTAAGGATGACGCCATGGACCGGACACACCTATGTTGGAGAAAACAGAATTTATGTTTACCTGATAAATTACTTTCTCCAACGGTGTGTCCGGTCCACGGCCCGCCCTGGTTTTTTAATCAGGTCTGATAATTTATTTTCTTTAACTACAGTCACCACGGTATCATATGGTTTCTCCTATGCAAATATTCCTCCTTTACGTCGGTCGAATGACTGGGGTAGGCGGAGCCTAGGAGGGATCATGTGACCAGCTTTGCTGGGCTCTTTGCCATTTCCTGTTGGGGAAGAGAATATCCCACAAGTAAGGATGACGCCGTGGACCGGACACACCGTTGGAGAAAGTAATTTATCAGGTAAACATAAATTCTGTTTTCTAACAAGACGATGTAATGCTGGAAGCTGTCATTTTCCCTATGGGATCCGGTAAGCCATTTTTATTACATGAAGAGAAAAAAAGGGCTTCACAAGGGCTGTTAAGACTGTAGACATTTTCTGGGCTAAAACGATTTATATATAAGCATATTTTATACTCCATAGCCTTGAGGAATTATTTTAATCTTGGGAACTATGTAAAATAACCGGCAGGCACTGTATTGGACACCTTATTCTCTAGGGGCTTTCCCTAATCATAGGCAGAGTCTCATTTTCGCGCCTCTATTGCGCACTTGTTTTTGGGAAGCATGACATGCAGATGCATGTGTGAGGAGCTCTGATACATAGAAAAGACTTTCTGAAGGCGTCATTTGGTATCGTATTCCCCTTTGGGCTTGGTTGGGTCTCAGCAAAGCAGATACCAGGGACTGTAAAGGGGTTAAATATAAAAACGGCTCCGGTTCCGTTATTTTAAGGGTTAAAGCTTCCAAATTTGGTGTGCAATACTTTTAAGGCTTTAAGACACTGTGGTGAAATTTTGGTGAATTTTGAATAATTCCTTCATACTTTTTCACATATGCAGTAATAAAGTGTGTTCAGTTTAAAATTTAAAGTGACAGTAACGGTTTTATTTTAAAACGTTTTTTGTACTTTGTTATCAAGTTTATGCCTGTTTAACATGTCTGAACTACCAGATAGACTGTGTTCTGTATGTGGGGAAGCCAAGGTTCCTTCTCATTTAAATAGATGTGATTTATGTGACACAAAATTTAGAGAAAATGATGCCCAAGATGATTCCTCAAGTGAGGGGAGTAAGCATGGTACTGCATCATCCCCTCCTTCGTCTACACCAGTCTTGCCCACACAGGAGGCCCCTAGTACATCTAGTGCGCCAATACTCCTTACTATGCAACAATTAACGGCTGTAATGGATAATTCTATCAAAAACATTTTAGCCAAAATGCCCACTTATCAGCGAAAGCGCGACTGCTCTGTTTTAGAAAATACTGAAGAGCATGAGGACGCTGATGATATTGGTTCTGAAGTGCCCCTACACCAGTCTGAGGGGGACAGGGAGGTTTTGTCTGAGGGAGAAATTTCAGATTCAGGGAAAATTTCTCAACAAGCTGAACCTGATGTGATTACATTTAAATTTAAATTGGAACATCTCCGCGCTCTGCTTAAGGAGGTGTTATCTACTCTGGATGATTGTGAGAATTTGGTCATTCCAGAGAAATTATGTAAAATGGACAAGTTCCTAGAGGTCCCGGGGCCCCCCGAAGCTTTTCCTATACCCAAGCGGGTGGCGGACATTGTAAATAAAGAATGGGATAGGCCCGGTATACCTTTCGTCCCTCCCCCCATATTTAAGAAATTGTTTCCTATGGTCGACCCCAGAAAGGACTTATGGCAGACAGTCCCCAAGGTCGAGGGGGCGGTTTCTACTCTAAACAAACGCACCACTATACCCATAGAAGATAGTTGTGCTTTCAAAGATCCTATGGATAAAAAATTAGAGGGTTTGCTTAAAAAGATGTTTGTTCAGCAAGGTTACCTTCTACAACCAATTTCATGCATTGTTCCTGTCACCACAGCAGCGTGTTTCTGGTTCGATGAACTAGAAAAGGCGCTCAATAATAATTCTTCTTCTTATGAGGAGATTATGGACAGAATTCATGCTCTCAAATTGGCTAATTCTTTCACCCTAGACGCCACTTTGCAATTGGCTAGGTTAGCGGCGAAAAATTCTGGTTTTGCTATTGTGGCGCGCAGAGCGCTTTGGCTAAAATCTTGGTCAGCGGATGCGTCTTCCAAGAACAAATTGCTTAACATTCCTTTCAAGGGGAAAACGCTGTTTGGCCCTGACTTGAAAGAGATTATCTCTGATATCACTGGGGGCAAGGGCCACGCCCTTCCTCAGGATAGGTCTTTCAAAGCCAAAAATAAACCTAATTTTCGTCCCTTTCGCAGAAACGGACCAGCCCCAAGTGCTACGTCCTCTAAGCAAGAGGGTAATACTTCTCAAGCCAAGCCAGCCTGGAGGCTAATGCAAGGCTGGAACAAAGGAAAGCAGGCCAAGAAACCTGCCACTGCTACCAAGACAGCATGAGATGTTGGCCCCCGATCCGGGACCGGATCTGGTGGGGGGCAGACTCTCTCTCTTCGCTCAGGCTTGGGCAAGAGATGTTCTGGATCCTTGGGCACTAGAAATAGTCTCCCAAGGTTATCTTCTGGAATTCAAGGGGCTTCCCCCAAGGGGGAGGTTCCACAGGTCTCAATTGTCTTCAGACCTCATAAAAAAACAGGCATTCTTACATTGTGTAGAAGACCTGTTAAAAATGGGAGTGATTCATCCTGTTCCATTAGGAGAACAAGGGATGGGGTTCTACTCCAATCTGTTCGTAGTTCCCAAAAAAGAGGGAACATTCAGACCAATCTTAGATCTCAAGATCCTAAACAAGTTTCTCAAGGTTCCATCGTTCAAAATGGAAACCATTCGAACAATTCTTCCTTCCATCCAGGAAGGTCAATTCATGACCACGGTGGATTTAAAGGATGCGTATCTACATATTCCTATCCACAAGGAACATCATCGGTTCCTAAGGTTCGCATTCCTGGACAAGCATTACCAGTTTGTGGCACTTCCGTTCGGATTAGCCACTGCTCCAAGAATTTTCACAAAGGTACTAGGGTCCCTTCTAGCGGTGCTAAGACCAAGGGGCATTGCAGTAGTACCTTACTTGGACGACATTCTGATTCAAGCGTCGTCCCTTCCACAAGCAAAGGCTCACACGGACATTGTCCTGGCCTTTCTCAGATCTCACGGGTGGAAAGTGAACGTAGAAAAAAGTTCGCTATCTCCGTCAACAAGGGTTCCCTTCTTGGGAACAATAATAGACTCCTTAGAAATGAGGATTTTTCTGACAGAGGCCAGAAAATCAAAACTTCTAAACTCTTGTCAAATACTTCATTCTGTTCCTCTTCCTTCCATAGCACAGTGCATGGAAGTAATAGGTTTGATGGTAGCGGCAATGGACATAGTTCCTTTTGCGCGAATTCATCTCAGACCATTACAACTGTGCATGCTCAGTCAGTGGAATGGGGACTATACAGACTTGTCTCCGACGATACAAGTAGATCAGAGGACCAGAGATTCACTCCGTTGGTGGCTGTCCCTGGACAACCTGTCACAGGGGATGAGCTTCCGCAGACCAGAGTGGGTCATTGTCACGACCGACGCCAGTCTGGTGGGCTGGGGCGCGGTCTGGGGACCCCTGAAAGCTCAGGGTCTTTGGTCTCGGGAAGAATCTCTTCTCCCGATAAATATTCTGGAACTGAGAGCGATATTCAATGCTCTCAAGGCTTGGCCTCAGCTAGCAAAGGCCAAGTTCATACGGTTTCAATCAGACAACATGACAACTGTTGCGTACATCAACCATCAGGGGGGAACAAGGAGTTCCCTGGCGATGGAAGAAGTGACCAAAATCATTCAATGGGCGGAGACTCACTCCTGCCACTTGTCTGCAATCCACATCCCAGGAGTGGAAAATTGGGAAGCGGATTTTCTGAGTCGTCAGACATTTCATCCGGGGGAGTGGGAACTCCATCCGGAAATCTTTGCCCAAATTACTCAATTGTGGGGCATTCCAGACATGGATCTGATGGCCTCTCGTCAGAACTTCAAGGTTCCTTGCTACGGGTCCAGATCCAGGGATCCCAAGGCGACTCTAGTAGATGCACTAGTAGCACCTTGGACCTTCAAACTAGCTTATGTATTCCCGCCGTTTCCCCTCATCCCCAGGCTGGTAGCCAGGATCAATCAGGAGAGGGCATCGGTGATCTTGATAGCTCCTGCGTGGCCACGCAGGACTTGGTATGCAGACCTGGTGAATATGTCATCGGCTCCACCATGGAAGCTACCTTTGAGACGAGACCTTCTTGTTCAAGGTCCGTTCGAACATCCGAATCTGGTCTCACTCCAACTGACTGCTTGGAGATTGAACGCTTGATCTTATCAAAGCGAGGGTTCTCAGATTCTGTCATTGATACTCTTGTTCAGGCCAGAAAGCCTGTAACTAGAAAAATCTACCACAAAATATGGAAAAAATATATCTGTTGGTGTGAATCTAAAGGATTCCCTTGGGACAAGGTAAAAATTCCTAAGATTCTATCCTTTCTTCAAGAAGGTTTGGAGAAAGGATTATCTGCAAGTTCTTTGAAGGGACAGATTTCTGCCTTGTCTGTGTTACTTCACAAAAAGCTGGCAGCTGTGCCAGATGTTCAAGCCTTTGTTCAGGCTCTGGTTAGAATCAAGCCTGTTTACAAACCTTTGACTCCTCCTTGGAGTCTCAATTTAGTTCTTTCAGTTCTTCAGGGGGTTCCGTTTGAACCCTTACATTCCGTTGATATTAAGTTATTATCTTGGAAAGTTTTGTTTTTGGTTGCAATTTCTTCTGCTAGAAGAGTTTCAGAATTATCTGCTCTGCAGTGTTCTCCTCCTTATCTGGTGTTCCATGCAGATAAGGTGGTTTTACGTACTAAACCTGGTTTTCTTCCGAAAGTTGTTTCTAACAAAAACATTAACCAGGAGATAGTCGTGCCTTCTTTGTGTCCGAATCCAGTTTCAAAGAAGGAACGTTTGTTGCACAATTTGGATGTAGTTCGTGCTCTAAAATTCTATTTAGATGCTACAAAGGATTTTAGACAAACATCTTCTTTGTTTGTTGTTTATTCTGGTAAAAGGAGAGGTCAAAAAGCAACTTCTACCTCTCTCTCTTTTTGGATTAAAAGCATCATCAGATTGGCTTACGAGACTGCCGGACGGCAGCCTCCTGAAAGAATCACAGCTCATTCCACTAGGGCTGTGGCTTCCACATGGGCCTTCAAGAACGAGGCTTCTGTTGATCAGATATGTAAGGCAGCGACTTGGTCTTCACTGCACACTTTTACGAAATTTTACAAATTTGATACTTTTGCTTCTTCTGAGGCTATTTTTGGGAGAAAGGTTTTGCAAGCCGTGGTGCCTTCCATTTAGGTGACCTGATTTGCTCCCTCCCTTCATCCGTGTCCTAAAGCTTTGGTATTGGTTCCCACAAGTAAGGATGACGCCGTGGACCGGACACACCTATGTTGGAGAAAACAGAATTTATGTTTACCTGATAAATTACTTTCTCCAACGGTGTGTCCGGTCCACGGCCCGCCCTGGTTTTTTAATCAGGTCTGATAATTTATTTTCTTTAACTACAGTCACCACGGTATCATATGATTTCTCCTATGCAAATATTCCTCCTTTACGTCGGTCGAATGACTGGGGTAGGCGGAGCCTAGGAGGGATCATGTGACCAGCTTTGCTGGGCTCTTTGCCATTTCCTGTTGGGGAGGAGAATATCCCACAAGTAAGGATGACGCCGTGGACCGGACACACCGTTGGAGAAAGTAATTTATCAGGTAAACATAAATTCTGTTTTTGTTTTCCCCTATAAGGTAAAGTTTTTGCAGCTTGCCGGTTAGGACCCTTGGTACAGGCTGGTCCTGTAGGGTTCGTTCCTTCTTGCGGCTGTTCAGACACGTGGCGCTGTTCTGCTGAGCTGGTTTGGTAGATGCGCTGAGTGCTCAGGTTATCATTATTTTTCATGTTCCACTAAGCATCCGAAAAGAACCGGCGGGTTCGTGAGGCGGGAAGGATTGTCTCAGTCCTTATAGCCTCCAGTCATAGATGACTGGGCGAGGGGGGGTGTTCCGCTGCGTTACTCTGACTCTGGTGTTCCTTAGAGTTCCTCCTCCATGTGGGGGAGGGTTTGGGGGGGTTTTAGGCCCCGTCACCACTGTTTGAGTGGCTTGGCCTTCAGTTTTAGGCCTCTGGATGGTCCTGGTGGGACTTGATCCTACAGCTTGTATGGATAGCTGTCCAGCATGCGGAAAATTTTGCAATTTGAAGCCTATTGCAGCTCTCGGCACCTTGTGGGTGTATGTGTATGCCGTTTCTAGTGTATCTATATACAGCTTTTACTCTTGGACGTGATGGTCCGACTGAGTTATGAGGCCTTTGGGTCTCCTTATATGTTTCTGGGTGAGTTAGATCTCCTTTTAGGGATCGGCGTTCTGGATGATAGTTGATCCCTGTGGGGATTTTGCTTAGCTCGGGGTTCCCTGGAGCTTGGAAGGTTTAGCGCCTTTCTCTTCTCTGTGTCCTCTGCCTTTGTGGAGGTGATGGGAAGACTAGCCCTGCTAGTAGGGTTTTGTGGACCTCAATGTATCCCTTCTGTTGTCCTGAGGCTTGGGAAGTCCCTTCATACGACTTCTAGCCCTGCTCCTTGGGGTGTTGGACTTTGGCTAGCGGTGGTTCCTTCTTTTGGTCAGGACTTTCGAGTTCTCCTCGCTATCCGGATTCTCTGGATATGTCTCCATTTCCTTTTTCTGGCTTTTTGGCCAGCTGGAATGTTTAGTTCCAGGGTAAGGTTTCCTGAACTATTAGGCACCCAGACCTGTTTTTCTCGCTGAGACTTCCATTTTCTGAGGCTTCGCTTGGCCTTCTTCCTTACCCAGTCTTGCGTTGTTTTGGAATCTTGGATGTAAGGGTTGGTCGGGGTGTTCCACGGTAGTGGGAACTTGGGCTATGTCCTTGCTCCGTCTACCTGACCGGGTCAGGGTTGACCTGGTTTTAGGTGTATTTCTTACTCTTTACAACAGAGTAACCCATGTCATCTAGGGGTTTGCTGTGTGGCTTGCGCCTCAAGGGTTGTGGGTTTATCAGTACACAGAAAGTGACGTCGCTACAGCCCAGGAGGTGTGTGAGGGGCTGACCAATTACTGTCCTCCAAAATCGGTCAATGCAGATACACTGTTGGCGGGGTGCCAGCTTGAAGGAAAGTCGAGCATAGGATTAAGTGCTGAATAGCACGAAACATGTTAGGACTCCGCTCCCCCCTCCTGTGAATCTTTGCTTTTGTGCTGTGCTCTGCTGGTTTGCATTGGATATGTTCTTCATTTTTTAATGTTCAAATAAAGATTGGAATTTTTAACCTACTATTTTGGAGTGCTGCTTCCTCCTGATTCTTGTTGTGGGTTTATACCCAGCTGCTGGCGTTGGAGTCTAATTACTGGTGCGCCTTAAGGTTGCATTCCCTTGGTCAGTTTGCCAGCGTACCCGTGGATTCTCTGCTCTACAGGGATTGGGTCAGCTGTGCCTCCGTTTGGCAAAGCTGCCTATAGGGGGATCCTTTCTAGGATATTTGTGTTGGGGATCTTTCTTCCCGATTGGCCGGTGGCTTTGGGCTTTGAGGACAGTTGTTGCTTTTCCAGCTTCTTCCTGTTTTTCTTAAGGGGATATTCTCCCTCCTAGGGCTCCCCCTTGACAGGAAGTGAAGGGTGGAATTGGTTCCACCTGGTGTCTTGCTGGCTCCAAGTCAGTCTGTGGGGCCTTATTTGGTTCCTTAGGTCTATGGCTTTGTCTGGTTTCAGAGTCATGTTATACTTGTACTCTGGGGAAATTACTGTACCATCTTATGCTCGTTCCTGTACCATTTTCGGGATTCTTTTGTTCCATGTATTGGATCCCTGTGGCTGGGTTGGTTCAGCTGGGTGTGGGTCTACAGATCAGGATGGCTGAGCGGGCTATGGGTCTCAGTCTCTTCTGGATGTGTGAGCTTATTGAGTTTATCCTGATAGCTCAGTTTCCTAGGAGATGGATTTTCCTTTCTCCTTGCCCCTTTGACAGGAGAGGCTTTACTCTTCCTTCGGGTTCTGAGGGTATACCCTCCTTCTCGGGGGGGCCTCAATGGAGGTTTTGTGTTCCCCTTTTTTAGGGACCTGTGAGTAGGTCCGGCGGCTTAGATGGCCTGGAGCGTGCCCTCTGTCGAAGGGCTGTTTTTATGCGGTCTGTCTTTCTTGATTACTACTTCTTATCCTTACAAGCTTCCTCCGGGCTGTCCTGTTATGGACTCTGTGTTCTCAAGCGTGGAGTTTTCGCCTGGGGCTATTACAAGCCTTTCACGGTCTAATCCTTTAGTATTCTATGGACAGGCGCTGGGAGGATTTTGCCTCTTTTGTTGAATTCCATGCTTGCAGGATGTTGAGGAGACGTCTTTTCTGTCTCTATGCTCTGTATTTTCCTGGGTTTTGCTTGGTATAGGCATGGCCTCCTTCCCTGTTGGGTCCATTTGGGTCTCTGTGAGCAGGGCCCACTCTTGGAAGTGTTTTTTCTTGTGTTCAGGGACCATGCGGTTTTCTCTGTCCTCCTTTGCCTTGTCCCCTTGAGGATTTCGGCTGGGTCTCCCTTCATTGTGAGGGATGAGTGGTGGGGGACCGTCTGTTGGGCGACAGTGTCTCTTGGTGGACTGTCGGCTCAGTTAAGTACTGGGGCTTTTCCTTTAAAAAAAATTCTCGGCTTCGGACGAAGCTGGATTTTTCATTGGGTAGAGTTTCAGGCTTGGTGCCCTCAGTATGGGCTGCCTAATGTACCCTCCCGTCTTGGCATTCAGTGTCCTCTATAGCTTTGGTATTGTTTTCCCAAAAGTAATGAATGCAGCAGTGGACTCTTTCCATTTAAGAAGAAAAACATAAATTATGCTTACCTGATAATTTTCTTTTCTTTTGATGGAAAGAGTCCACTGCTCCCCACCCGTAATTTTATGTGGGGCATCCTTATATTCTTCTGGCACCTTTTCACCCTGATGTTTCTTCTACTGTTCCTTGTTCCTCGGCAGAATGACTGGGGGATGAGGGGAGTGGGTGGAGTATTTAAGCCTTTGGCCGGGGTGTCTTTGCTTCCTCCTGGTGGCCAGGTTCTTATTTCCCAAAACTAATGAATGCAGCTGTGGGCTCTTTCCATCAGAAGAGAAGGAAATTATCAGGTAAGCATAATTTATGGTTTTTTTACCTAATTCTTGCAGCCACACCGGCCCCAAGCGAGAAGGGTGAAAATGGAGGGACTCCAAATGAGAAAGATGAGGTAGACGGAAAAGAGGAGAGAGATAAAGAGATCAAGGGAACAGATACAATAGAGACAGATGCTGAACAAACTGGTAATTTGAGGGTACGTCTTCTGCTTTGTATAGTTCAGAGGATTTTAAGCTTGATGGCTTTTGAGCGCACACTAAACAAAATTCAGAGTCTGGTACATATGGGTATAGTCTGGTACATATGGGTATAACAGCATTTTATAAAGAATTAGAATGCTATCAAAGCACTTGGAACACCTGTTGAAATAAATTGCAGTATACCCCTATGTCTACCATAAATGTGTCATCTGCTAATAAACAATATCTTTATTACAACTTGCATTGTCAGTTTGAAAGAACTGGCCTAATTGGATGCATTACTTGTTACAGATTGTTACAAAGAGTTGCGATTTTGAAGCCTCAAATGTGCATTTCATCTCTTACTTTTGTGTTTAGACTCCAAGTCCAAATAATACAATGCCTCCACCTTCTAATGCTGGCTCTGAAAAGAGTGATGGGAAAATGGCTTTGGAAACACCAAATCCACCAGCTTTGAGGGAGGAAACAGCTGAAGCTCCTACAACAGAAGAGAAGACTTGTAAGAGTAAATATCTTTCCTTTTTCTCTTTCATTCTCTATTTCTTGCTCTTCCCACTCTGTAAATATGTATATATGTATCTGTCATCTATATATATTTTCTTAATAAAAGGTTACACAGACATACTATTTTGTTCCTTTGCTTAGTTTTCACATACTTTCAAGGTGCCATGTTGCAGATAGATTCAGTAATATAATTTGTACTTGTTCTTGCTATACTCGTCTTGATTGTGACTCTTGACTAACATTAGTTTTCCTGGAATTCAAGCAGAATACCACCTGAGTTTGACTATTGTGCTTAAAGGGACATAAAACAAGTTGAGATAGAGACAAAATATAATAATATGTACATTCATTACTTTACCTGCAAATGTATACTGCAGTGCCTCGCCATTAACCCTTTCTTTTAAGTTTCTGATTTGTACAGCTCTAACTCCCCCCACACAATTCCTTTTATGGCTGTAGCTATATCCATTGTTGTTTTGGTAAAATGCACAAATGAATAGGGATTATCTGCTGGAGCATGCCTAGAAGCTGTATTTCTTCTGTTATGTGTGATCAGTCCACGGGTCATCATTACTTCTGGGATATAACTCCTCCCCAACAGGAAATGCAAGAGGATTCACCCAGCAGAGCTGCATATAGCTCCTCCCCTCTACGTCACTCCCAGTCATTCTCTTGCACCCAACGACTAGATAGGATGTGTGAGAGGACTATGGTGATTATACTTAGTTTTTATAACTTCAATCAAAAGTTTGTTATTTTACAATAGCACCGGAGCGTGTTGTTGCCTCTCTGGCAGAGTTTGAAGAAGAATCTACCAGAGTTTTTACTATGATTTTAACCGGAGTAGTTAAGATCATATTGCTGTTTCTCGGCCATCTGAGGGAGGTAAAAGCTTCAGATCAGGGGACAGCGGGCAGATGAATCTGCATTGAGGTATGTAGCAGTTTTTATTTTCTGAATGGAATTGATGAGAAAATCCTGCCATACCGTTATAATGACATGTATGTATACTCTACACTTCAGTATTCTGGGGATGGTATTTCACCGGAATTACTCTGTTAAAAGTACACTAAACCTTTTAATAGGTATTTATCATGTTAAACGTTTTTGCTGGAATGTAGAATCGTTTGCATTTTCTGAGGTACTGAGTGAATAAATATTTGGGCATTATTTTTCCACTTGGCAGTTACTTGTTTTAATTGTGACAGTTTCGTTTCTCTCTCACCGCTGTGTGTGAGGGGGAGGGGCCGTTTTTGGCGCTCTTTGCTACGCATCAAAAATTTCCAGTCAGTTACTCTTGTATTTCCTGCATGATCCGGTTCATCTCTAACAGAACTCAGGGGTCTTCAAACTTCTTTGGAGGGAGGTAGATTCTCTCAGCAGAGCTGTGAGACTTATATATTGACTGTGATTAAAAAAACGTTGCTCTGTAATTTTTATTTTCAAATTTAATTATTGTTAATTTACTAATGGGAACAAACCTTTGCTAAAAGTTGTGTTGTTTTTAAGGATTGAGACTATAACTGTTTTTCAGTTCATTATTTCAACTGTCATTTAATCGTTTAGTGCTTCTTTGAGGCACAGTACGTTTTTGTTAAATAAGATTGTAACCAAGTTGCAAGTTTATTGCTAGTGTGTTAAACATGTCTGACTCAGAGGAAGATACCTGTGTCATTTGTTCCAATGCCAAGGTGGAGCCCAATAGAAATTTATGTACTAACTGTATTGATGCTACTTTAAATAAAAGCCAATCTGTACAATTTGAACAAATTTCACCAAACAGCGAGGGGAGAGTTATGCCGACTAACTCGCCTCACGTGGCAGTACCTGCATCTCCCGCCCGGGAGGTGCGTGATATTATGGCGCCTAGTACATCTGGGCGGCCATTACAGATAACATTACAAGATATGGCTACTGTTATGACTGAAGTTTTGGCTAAATTACCAGAACTAAGAGGCAAGCGTGATCACTCTGGGGTGAGAACAGAGTGCGCTGATAATACTAGGGCCATGTCTGATACTGCGTCACAACTTGCAGAGCATGAGGACGGAGAGCTTCATTCTGTGGGTGACGGTTCTGATCCAAACAGATTGGATTCAGATATTTCAAATTTTAAATTTAAATTGGAAAACCTCCGTGTATTACTAGGGGAGGTTTTAGCGGCTCTTAATGATTGTAACACTGTTGCAATACCAGAGAAATTGTGTAGGTTGGATAAATACTTTGCGGTACCGGCGAGTACTGACGTTTTTCCTATACCTAAGAGACTAACTGAAATTGTTACTAAGGAGTGGGATAGACCCGGTGTGCCGTTCTCACCCCCTCCAATATTTAGAAAGATGTTTCCAATAGACGCCACCACACGGGACTTATGGCAAACGGTCCCTAAGGTGGAGGGAGCAGTTTCTACTTTAGCTAAGCGTACCACTATCCCGGTGGAGGATAGCTGTGCTTTTTCAGATCCAATGGATAAAAAATTAGAGGGTTACCTTAAGAAAATGTTTGTTCAACAAGGTTTTATATTGCAACCCCTTGCATGCATCGCGCCGATTACGGCTGCGGCAGCATTTTGGATTGAGTCTCTGGAAGAGAACCTTAGTTCATCTACGCTGGACGACATTACGGACAGGCTTAGAGTCCTTAAACTAGCTAATTCATTCATTTCGGAGGCCGTAGTACATTTAACCAAACTTACGGCTAAGAACTCAGGATTCGCCATTCAGGCACGTAGAGCGCTGTGGCTAAAATCCTGGTCAGCTGATGTAACTTCTAAGTCCAAATTACTTAATATTCCTTTCAAGGGGCAAACTTTATTTGGGCCCGGTTTGAAAGAAATTATCGCTGACATTACAGGAGGTAAGGGCCACGCCCTGCCTCAAGACAAAGCCAAAGCTAAGGCTAGACAGTCTAATTTTCGTCCCTTTCGGAATTTCAAAACAGGAGCAGCATCAACTTCCACTGCACCAAAACAGGAAGGAGCTGTTGCTCGTTACAGACAAGGCTGGAAACCTAACCAGTCCTGGAACAAGGGCAAGCAGGCCAGGAAACCTGCTGCTGCCCCAAAGACAGCATGAACCGAGGGCCCCCGATCCGGGACCGGGTCTAGTGGGGGGCAGACTCTCTCTCTTCGCCCAGGCTTGGGCAAGAGATGTTCAGGATCCCTGGGCGCTAGAGATCATATCTCAGGGATACCTTCTAGACTTCAAATTCTCTCCCCCAAGAGGGAGATTTCATCTGTCAAGGTTGTCAACAAACCAGATAAAGAAAGAAGCGTTTCTACGCTGTGTACAAGATCTGTTATTAATGGGAGTGATCCATCCGGTTCCGCGGTCGGAACAAGGACAAGGGTTTTACTCAAACCTGTTTGTGGTTCCCAAAAAAGAGGGAACTTTCAGGCCAATCTTGGATTTAAAGATCCTAAACAAATTCCTAAGAGTTCCATCGTTCAAAATGGAAACTATTCGGACAATCTTACCCATGATCCAAAAGGGTCAGTACATGACCACAGTGGATTTAAAGGATGCTTACCTTCACATACCGATTCACAAAGATCATTACCGGTATCTAAGGTTTGCCTTCTTAGACAGGCATTACCAGTTTGTAGCTCTTCCATTCGGATTGGCTACGGCTCCAAGAATCTTCACAAAGGTTCTGGGTGCCCTTCTGGCGGTACTAAGACCGCGAGGAATTTCGGTAGCTCCGTACCTAGACGACATTCTGATACAAGCTTCAAGCTTTCAAACTGCCAAGTCTCATACAGAGTTAGTTCTGGCATTTCTAAGGTCGCATGGATGGAAAGTGAACGAAAAGAAGAGTTCTCTTTTTCCTCTCACAAGAGTTCCGTTCTTGGGGACTCTTATAGATTCTGTAGAAATGAAGATTTATCTGACAGAAGACAGATTAACAAAGCTTCTAAATGCATGCCGTGTCCTTCATTCCATTCAACTCCCGTCAGTAGCTCAATGCATGGAGGTGATCGGCTTAATGGTAGCAGCAATGGACATAGTTCCCTTTGCACGTCTACATCTCAGACCGCTGCAATTGTGCATGCTGAGTCAGTGGAATGGGGATTACTCAGACTTGTCCCCTACTCTGAATCTGGATCAAGAGACCAGAAACTCTCTTCTATGGTGGCTTTCTCGGCCACATCTGTCCAGGGGGATGCCATTCAGCAGGCCGGACTGGACAATTGTAACAACAGACGCCAGCCTACTAGGTTGGGGCGCTGTCTGGAATTCTCTGAAGGCTCAGGGACAATGGAATCAGGAGGAAAGTCTCCTGCCAATAAACATTCTGGAATTGAGAGCAGTTCTCCATGCCCTTCTGGCTTGGCCCCAGTTAAAAACTCGGGGGTTCATCAGGTTTCAGTCGGACAACATCACGACTGTAGCTTACATCAACCATCAAGGAGGGACAAGAAGCTCCCTAGCAATGATAGAAGTATCAAAGATAATTCGCTGGGCAGAGTCTCACTCTTGCCACCTGTCAGCAATCCACATCCCGGGAGTGGAGAACTGGGAGGCGGATTCTTGAGTCGCCAGACTTTTCATCCGGGGGAGTGGGAACTTCATCCGGAGGTCTTTGCCCAAATACTTCGACGTTGGGGCAAACCAGAGATAGATCTCATGGCGTCTCGCCAGAACGCCAAACTTCCTCACTACGGGTCCAGATCCAGGGATCCGGGAGCGGTTCTGATAGATGCTTTGACAGCACCTTGGAACTTCGGGATGGCTTATGTGTTTCCACCCTTCCCGCTGCTTCCTCGATTGATTGCCAAAATCAAACAGGAGAGAGCATCAGTGATTCTAATAGCGCCTGCATGGCCACGCAGGACTTGGTATGCAGATCTAGTGGACATGTCATCCTGTCCGCCTTGGTCTCTACCTCTAAGACAGGACCTTCTGATACAGGGTCCATTCAAACATCAAAATCTAACTTCTCTGAAGCTGACTGCTTGGAAATTGAACGCTTGATTTTATCAAAACGTGGTTTTTCTGAGTCGGTTATTGATACCCTGATACAGGCTAGGAAGCCTGTTACCAGAAGGATTTACCATAAGATATGGCGTAAATACCTATACTGGTGCGAATCCAAAGGTTACTCCTGGAGTAAGGTTAGGATTCCTAGGATAATGTCTTTTCTACAAGAAGGTTTAGAAAAGGGTTTATCGGCTAGCTCATTAAAGGGACAGATCTCAGCTCTGTCCATCTTGTTACACAGGCGTCTGTCAGAAAATCCAGACGTCCAGGCCTTTTGTCAGGCTTTAGCTAGGATCAAGCCTGTGTTTAAAGCTGTTGCTCCGCCATGGAGTTTAAACTTAGTTCTTAACGTTTTACAGGGTGTTCCGTTTGAACCCCTTCATTCCATTGATATAAAATTGTTATCTTGGAAAGTTCTGTTTTTAATGGCTATTTCCTCGGCTCGAAGAGTCTCTGAGTTATCAGCCTTACATTGTGATTCTCCTTATCTGATCTTTCACTCAGACAAGGTAGTTCTGCGTACTAAACCTGGGTTCTTACCTAAGGTAGTCACTAACAGGAATATCAATCAAGAGATTGTTGTTCCATCCTTGTGTCCAAATCCTTCTTCAAAGAAGGAACGTCTTCTACACAATCTGGATGTAGTTCGTGCCCTCAAGTTCTACTTGCAGGCAACTAAAGATTTTCGCCAAACTTCTTCCCTGTTTGTCGTTTATTCTGGACAGAGGAGAGGTCAAAAAGCTTCTGCTACCTCTCTCTCTTTTTGGCTTCGTAGCATAATACGTTTAGCCTATGAGACTGCTGGACAGCAGCCTCCTGAAAGAATTACAGCTCATTCCACTAGAGCTGTAGCTTCCACTTGGGCCTTTAAGAATGAGGCCTCTGTTGAACAGATTTGCAAGGCTGCAACTTGGTCTTCGCTTCATACTTTTTCCAAATTTTACAAATTTGACACTTTTGCTTCTTCGGAGGCTATTTTTGGGAGAAAGGTTCTTCAGGCAGTGGTTCCTTCTGTATAATGAGCCTGCCTATCCCTCCCGTCATCCGTGTACTTTTGCTTTGGTATTGGTATCCCAGAAGTAATGATGACCCGTGGACTGATCACACATAACAGAAGAAAACATAATTTATGCTTACCTGATAAATTCCTTTCTTCTGTTGTGTGATCAGTCCACGGCCCGCCCTGTTTTAAGGCAGGTAAATATCTTTTAAATTATACTCCAGTCACCACTTCACCCTTGGTTTCTCCTTTCTCGTTGATTCTTGGTCGAATGACTGGGAGTGACGTAGAGGGGAGGAGCTATATGCAGCTCTGCTGGGTGAATCCTCTTGCATTTCCTGTTGGGGAGGAGTTATATCCCAGAAGTAATGATGACCCGTGGACTGATCACACAACAGAAGAAAGGAATTTATCAGGTAAGCATAAATTATGTTTTTTGCTTATTTTTGAAAATTATTTTAAAATACTTCCCAACAATATGCAAACTATTTTTACTTAATTAGACCTTTTAGGATATGCACAGATCTCAACCTGTTTTATGGCACTTAAATAAGTTGAAGATAATTATTTCACTATATAAATTTATAACATTTAAATGCAAACCTCAATTCAAATACGTGTGCTGGAGTACATTCCTTAAAGAGAAATGCATTGTAATTGTTTAATATTTTTTTTAAATAATTGTGCAATATGTGTGCAATTATATGGTGTAATAACAGGCTTACCTAAAAAAGAAAAAATATTGCACCTTATATCGTTAGGCAGACAAAAGTCCTTTTACTGTATCCTTTATAGATCTCTTTTCTAGTGCTGTGATCTCTTTAAAAAAACGTGTCACAGGGTTGCTGTCTAATCACAGTCTGATCTCACCATTTACCTTTATGTAGTGCACTCCTGTACTGAATAAGGCAGCCGGAATATATATTTAAAAAAACCATTTACTGTTCCTTTAAGGTTATTGGTGTGCTTTTAATATGACTGATTTGTTTAGAAAAATGTGACTATGAACATCATGTAGATGAGATCTAATACTGCAAACATGCTGTCATAAAATTAAATAATTTTTTAATAATACATTTAAAGTGAAGGTCAATTTTGATGAATTAGTGCCCGGTTTTTAATAATCCTATTATAGACAAGGGCACTTTAATTCATCAAAATTGACATTTCACTCAAAAACTTACCTTTTAATCCTTGCAGCTGCTCCAGCACTTCCTCCGCCTGTCGCAAGCCGTCTTCGTGGGTCCAAAATTACGAATCCGGCTTCCTACAATCACGGCGTTGCACCAGGCCAAGATTCCCCCGGGGGGAAAGCTGTGATTGGAGGAAGCCAGATTCGTAATTTCTGACGTCTGTCGAGGCTTCCGATGGCCGTGGGAATTGCTGGAGCAGCTGCCAGAATGAAAAGGTAAGTTTTTGAAGAAAAAGAGTGAAATGTCAATTTTGATTAATTAAAGTGCCCTTGTTTCTCTTACTTGGTGTATTCAGTCCACTGATTCATCCTTACTTGTGGGATATTCTCAATCCCTACAGGAAGTGGCAAAGAGAGCACACAGCAAAGCTGTCCATATAGCTCCCCTCAGGCTCCGCCCCCCCAGTCATTCTCTTTGCCGCTCTAACAAGTAGCATCTCCACGGGGGTGGTAAAGAGTATGTGGTGTTAGATTTGTAGTTTTTATTTCTTCAATCAAGAGTTTGTTATTTTAAAATAGTGCCGGTTTGTACTATTTACTCTGAGGCAGAAAGTGATGAAGATTTCTGCTGAGAGGAAAAAGATTTTAGCATGTTGTAACTAAAATCCATTGCTGTTCCCACGCAGGACTGTTGAGTACAGGAGAACTTCAGTTGGGGGGAACAGTTTGCAGGCTTATACTGCTTAAGGTATGTTCAGTCATTTTTTCTAACAAGACCTGGTAGTGCTAGAAGACTGACAGATATCCCATGAGGGTTGGTAAGCCATTTTCTGAGACACAGTATAGAAAGATGGCTTCAGTTAAGGGCTTTAATACTGACAGACACTGTGATGGGCTAAATCGATTACTTATTAAGGTAATCTTATGTTTATTAAGCGTTTTTAAACGTTGCAAACACTTTTTGGGCACTTTTTTTACGCCTGGCATTTTATAAGACAGCTAATCTGACTCAGAAAGGCCCCATATCTCTGGAGTAAGAAGGAGGGGGCCTCATTTTCGCACCTCAATTGCGCAGTTGATTTACAACACAGCTCCACGCAGCTTCATGTGCAGAGCCTTTAGAGTACAGGAGGACTTTAGGGAGGCTTAATTTACACCTGCAAATAACCCTAAAGGAAGGTAAAGCCACAACAAAGACTGTGGCATAGTACTGTAGTGGGTTAAACCGGGTATTTACTTCATTTTGCTCCGGTTTGGGCATTAAGGGGTTAATCGATTTGAAAACTTGTGTGCAATCATTTCAAGGCATTAGGATCATGTGGTGAAAATTTCATTACGATCGGATGTTTTTTGATGATTTGGTAAAAAAGTGTGTTCCTTTTTATTAAAAACTGGGCACTAATTAATCAAACTTGACCTTCACTTTAAACATACATTATAATACACATATTAAATTATCTAATTCTTTATAATGTATTTAAAGGTACAGTCAAGTCAAATTTAAAATGTTATGATTCAGAGAAGGCATGCTGTTTTAAACAACTTTGTAAAGCCCAATAAAAAAAAACCTTGCTATAGTCCGTTGCTGCTAGCAAGAATTTTGAGGAAGGTTCTGATACACTGACTGATGGCATAGACGTGAGAATGATGGCTTTAGAGCTGTGCACAAGGCACAAAAATAAAAATGCATTTTTACTCACTTTTTCAGTCCTGTGCATTCTAATGATTTTTTTTGTTTGTTTTTTTTTGTTCCTGCACATATCTGCACTCATATAAGTGCTTTTATATATTTGTATTGAGTGTCATACTACCATCCCTTTCAAGGTATTATTATTTATTATTTTTACTTTTTTTTGGAGATGTTCAGCGCTATGCCACTTTGGGCGGCATGTATAAAAGTCTGACGGTCAAAAACATTTCAGGAATGTGGTGATGTATCTGCGTACATGCACAGATTGTGAGGTAGCAAAATCTGATGCGCAGCAGAGGAGATGCGTGCGTGCATTCTCAGTTACCGGGAGAAAAACATATCTGGAATGTAATGACATACCTGCACCCATGCGCAGATTGTGAGGTAGCGAAATCTGATAGAACACTGGCATGGAGAGAAATGACGCAAAATCTTTGGAAGCTTATTTTGAGCATTATATTGTAATATAAGTAACTCTATCACTTTGGTCCCACAGTGAGAATGACAAGTGTGACCAGTTTCAAACTTGTGTATTTACAGCATCTGATCCTGAGAAGCCACAGGATAGTGGTACAGAAAAAGATAGCGTTCCAGAAATTCCTGAGGAAGGAGCATCAGAAACCTCAAAAGGTAAGCTTATGCACTGCAGAGAAACAAATCTGATATGTGCTTTATTTTATATAACAGTTTTGTCACATTATGAACTGAAAGAGACACTAAGTTTTACTCACTTTGTGTTAACTTACTAAAGGTATGATAATGTATCCTATGTGTGCCATAATATATCCAATCTATCACCCTACAGAGAAAAGATCTATTTGAGAAATGTTTTTTCAGGCACAGAAGAAATTAAGTTGGAGAGAGAAACACAGAAAGATGGGAAACCGAACTGCCAGAGAGAAGACATGAAAAGTAGTAATGGAAGGAAGGAAGAGATTAGACCAGAAAGAGCACGATTTATGTTTAATATTGCAGATGGAGGATTTACAGGTGAGTTAAAAGCAGAATGGAGAACAAAAGGCTATTGCTAGACTGGGTATTATCTTCTGGGTATTTGCTAAATGGATAGGGCAAGAAACCTATGCAATGAATAGGTTAAAACATGGGATAATGTAAACTGAGAAAATCAGATTCTCACTTACTTGTTCAGATGGTGATTTTCATGCCACTTCCATCCTACCAGACTTAGTTTCATGTTGCTGCCTTTGGATATTTAGCATGTTTGATGGTCTGTTAGATTTCAGATGATTATTATTTATTAGTGACCATACACATCAGGGCTGTATTGTAGTGGTTAAAGACATGCTTTACTAATTAGGTTGTCAAAAAAAAAGGCATGAGCGCTGGAAAGAATTTGTCATATATCCAAGGATCCTAATCTTTTTATGAATCTTTTTATGAATTTTTGTGTCTTTAAATATATACATTTCTTTCATGTAATTGGCAAGAGTCCATGAGATAGTGACGTATGGGATATACAATCCTACCAGCTGGGGCAAAGTTTCCCAAACCTCAAAATGCCTATAAATACACCCCTCACCACACCCACAATTCAGTTTTACAAACTTTGCCTCCTATGGAAGTGGTGAAGTAAGTTTGTGCTAAGACTTCTATGTTGACATGCGCTTCTCAGCATTTTGAAGCCCGATTCCTCTCAGAGTACAGCGAATGTCAGAGGGATGTGAAGGGAGTATCACCTATTGAATGCAATGGTTTTCCTCACAGGAGATCTATTTCATAGGTTCTTTGTTATCAGTCGTAGAGATTCATCTCCTACCTCCCTTTTCAGATTGAAGATATACTCTCATATACCATTACCTCTACTGATAACTGTTTCAGTACTGGTTTGGCTATCTGCTATATGTGGATGGGTGTCTTTCGGTAAGTATGTTTTTTATTACTTAGGACACCCCAGCTATGGTTTGGCACTTTATAAATTTATATAAAGTTCTAAATATATGTATTGTACTTATATTTGCCATGAGTCAGGTTCATGTATTTCCTTGTGCAGACTGTCAGTTTCATATTTGGGGAAAATTAACATATTAAGAAATATTTTTTCTTACTTGGGGTTTAGTCTTTTTTTCAAATTGACTACATTTTCTCCAACATAGGTGTGTCCGGTCCACGGCGTCATCCTTACTTGTGGGATATTCTCTTCCCCAACAGGAAATGGCAAAGAGCCCAGCAAAGCTGGTCACATGATCCCTCCTAGGCTCCGCCTACCCCAGTCATTCTCTTTGCCGTTGTACAGGCAACATCTCCACGGAGATGGCTTAGAGTTTTTTAGTGTTTAACTGTAGTTTTTATTATTCAATCAAGAGTTTGTTATTTTGAAATAGTGCTGGTATGTACTATTTACTCAGAAACAGAAAAGAGATGAAGATTTCTGTTTGTATGAGGAAAATGATTTTAGCAACCGTAACTAAAATCCATGGCTGTTCCACACAGGACTGTTGAGAGCAATTAACTTCAGTTGGGGGAACAGTGTGCAGTCTCTTGCTGCTTGAGGTATGACACATTCTAACAAGACGATGTAATGCTGGAAGCTGTCATTTTCCCTATGGGATCCGGTAAGCCATGTTTATTACGATGGTAAATAAGGGCTTCACAAGGGCTTATTAAGACTGTAGACTTTTCTGGGCTAAATCGATTCATTATTAACACATATTTAGCCTTGAGGAATCATTTTATCTGGGTATATTGATATTATAATATCGGCAGGCACTGTATTAGACACCTTATTTCTTAGGGGCTTTCCCAAAGCATAAGCAGAGCCTCATTTTCGCGCCGGTGTGGCGCACTTGTTTTTGAGAAGCATGGCATGCAGTCGCATGTGAGAGGAGCTCTGATACTTAGAAAAGACTTTCTGAAGGCGTCATTTGGTATCGTATTCCCCTTTGGGTTTGGTTGGGTCTCAGCAAAGCAGATACCAGGGACTGTAAAGGGGTTAAAGTGTTAAAACGGCTCCGGTTCCGTTATTTTAAGGGTTAAAGCTTCCAAATTTGGTGTGCAATACTTTTAAGGCTTTAAGACACTGTGGTGAAAATTTGGTGAATTTTGTACAATTCCTTCATGTTTTTTCGCAATTGCAGTAATAAAGTGTGTTCAGTTTAAAATTTAAAGTGACAGTAACGGTTTTATTTTAAAACGTTTTTTGTACTTTATTATCAAGTTTATGCCTGTTTAACATGTCTGAACTACCAGATAGACTGTGTTCTGAATGTGGGGAAGCCAGAATTCCTGTTCATTTAAATAAATGTGATTTATGTGATAATGACAATGATGCCCAAGATGATTCCTCAAGTGAGGGGAGTAAGCATGGTACTGCATCATTCCCTCCTTCGTCTACACGAGTCTTGCCCACTCAGGAGGCCCCTAGTACATCTAGCGCGCCAATACTCCTTACTATGCAACAATTAACGGCTGTAATGGATAATTCTGTCAAAAACATTTTAGCCAAAATGAACCCTTGTCAGCGTAAGCGTGGCTGCTCTGTTTTAGTTACTGAAGAGCATGACGACGCTGATATTAATATCTCTGAAGGGCCCCTAACCCAATCTGAGGGGGCCAGGGAGGTTTTGTCTGAGGGAGAAATTACTGATTCAGGGAACATTTCTCAACAGGCTGAACCTGATGTAATTGCATTTAAATTTAAGTTGGAACATCTCCGCATTCTGCTTAAGGAGGTATTATCCACTCTGGATGATTGTGAAAAGTTGGTCATCCCAGAGAAACTATGTAAAATGGACAAGTTCCTAGAGGTGCCGGGGCTCCCAGAAGCTTTTCCTATACCCAAGCGGGTGGCGGACATTGTTAATAAAGAATGGGAAAGGCCCGGTATTCCTTTCGTCCCTCCCCCCATATTTAAAAAATTGTTTCCTATGGTCGACCCCAGAAAGGACTTATGGCAGACAGTCCCCAAGGTCGAGGGAGCGGTTTCTACTTTAAACAAACGCACCACTATACCCATAGAGGATAGTTGTGCTTTCAAAGATCCTATGGATAAAAAATTAGAAGGTTTGCTTAAAAAGATGTTTGTTCAGCAGGGTTACCTTCTACAACCAATTTCATGCATTGTCCCTGTCACTACAGCCGCATGTTTCTGGTTTGATGAGCTGATAAAGGCGCTCGATAGTGATTCTCCTCCTTATGAGGAGATTATGGACAGAATCAATGCTCTCAAATTGGCTAATTCTTTCACCCTAGACGCCACTTTGCAATTGGCTAGGTTAGCGGCTAAGAATTCTGGGTTTGCTATTGTGGCGCGCAGAGCGCTTTGGTTGAAATCTTGGTCGGCTGATGCGTCTTCCAAGAACAAGCTACTAAACATTCCTTTCAAGGGGAAAACGCTGTTTGGCCCTGACTTGAAAGAGATTATCTCTGATATCACTGGGGGTAAGGGCCACGCCCTTCCTCAGGATCGGCCTTTCAAGGCGAAAAATAGACCTAATTTTCGTCCCTTTCGTAAAAACGGACCAGCCCAAAGTGCTACGTCCTCTAAGCAAGAGGGTAATACTTCTCAAGCCAAGCCAGCTTGGAGACCAATGCAAGGCTGGAATAAGGGAAAGCAGGCCAAGAAACCTGCCACTGCTACCAAGACAGCATGAAATATTGGCCCCCGATCCGGGACCGGATCTGGTGGGGGGCAGACTCTCTCTCTTCGCTCAGGCTTGGGCAAGAGATGTTCTGGATCCTTGGGCGCTAGAAATAGTCTCCCAGGGTTATCTTCTGGAATTCAAGGGACTTCCCCCAAGGGGGAGGTTCCACAGGTCTCAGTTGTCTTCAGACCACATAAAAAGACAGGCGTTCTTACATTGTGTAGAAGACCTGTTAAAAATGGGAGTGATTCATCCTGTTCCACTAAGAGAACAAGGGATAGGGTTCTACTCCAATCTGTTCATAGTTCCCAAAAAAGAGGGAACGTTCAGACCAATCTTAGATCTCAAGATCTTAAACAAGTTTCTCAAGGTTCCATCGTTCAAGATGGAAACCATTCGAACTATTCTTCCTTCCATCCAGGAAGGTCAATTCATGACCACGGTGGATTTAAAGGATGCGTATCTACATATTCCTATCCACAAGGAACATCATCGGTTCCTAAGGTTCGCATTCCTGGACAAACATTACCAGTTCGTGGCGCTTCCTTTCGGATTAGCCACTGCTCCAAGGATTTTCACAAAGGTACTAGGGTCCCTTCTAGCGGTGCTAAGACCAAGGGGCATTGCAGTAGTACCTTACCTGGACGACATTCTGATTCAAGCGTCGTCTCTTCCTCAGGCAAAGGCTCACACGGACATCGTCCTGGCCTTTCTCAGATCTCACGGCTGGAAAGTGAACGTGGAAAAGAGTTCTCTATCCCCGTCAACAAGGGTTCCCTTCTTGGGAACAATTATAGACTCCTTAGAAATGAGGATCTTTCTTACAGAGGCCAGAAAAACAAAACTTCTAGACTCTTGTCGGATACTTCATTCCGTTCCTCTTCCTTCCATAGCTCAGTGCATGGAAGTGATCGGGTTGATGGTAGCGGCAATGGACATAGTTCCTTTTGCGCGCATTCATCTAAGACCATTACAACTGTGCATGCTCAGTCAGTGGAATGGGGACTATACAGACTTGTCTCCGATGATACAAGTAAATCAGAGGACCAGAGACTCACTCCGTTGGTGGCTGTCCCTGGACAATCTGTCACAAGGGATGACGTTCCGCAGACCAGAGTGGGTCATTGTCACGACCGACGCCAGTCTGATGGGCTGGGGCGCGGTCTGGGGATCCCTGAAAGCTCAGGGTCTTTGGTCTCGGGAAGAATCTCTTCTACCGATAAATATTCTGGAGCTGAGAGCGATATTCAATGCTCTCAAGGCTTGGCCTCAGCTAGCGAGGACCAAGTTCATACGGTTTCAATCAGACAACATGACGACTGTTGCGTACATCAACCATCAGGGGGGAACAAGGAGTTCCCTAGCGATGGAAGAAGTGACCAAAATCATTCTATGGGCGGAGTTTCACTCCTGCCACCTGTCTGCTATCCACATCCCAGGAGTGGAAAATTGGGAAGCGGATTTTCTGAGTCGTCAGACATTGCATCCGGGGGAGTGGGAACTCCATCCGGAAATCTTTGCCCAAGTCACCCAGCGGTGGGGCATTCCAGACATGGATCTAATGGCCTCTCGTCAGAACTGCAAAGTTCCTTGCTACGGGTCCAGATCCAGGGATCCCAAGGCGGCTCTAGTGGATGCACTAGTAGCACCTTGGACCTTCAAACTAGCTTATGTGTTCCCGCCGTTTTCTCTCATCCCCAGGCTGGTAGCCAGGATCAATCAGGAGAGGGCGTCGGTGATCTTGATAGCTCCTGCGTGGCCACGCAGGACTTGGTATGCAGATCTGGTGAATATGTCATCGGCTCCACCTTGGAAGCTACCTTTGAGACGAGACCTTCTTGTTCAGGGTCCGTTCGAACATCCGAATCTGGTTTCACTCCAGCTGACTGCTTGGAGATTGAACGCTTGATTCTATCGAAGCGAGGATTCTCAGATTCTGTTATTGATACTCTTGTTCAGGCCAGAAAGCCTGTAACTAGAAAGATTTACCACAAGATTTGGAAAAAATATATCTGTTGGTGTGAATCTAAAGGATTCCCTTGGGACAAGGTTAAGATTCCTAAGATTTTATCCTTCCTTCAAGACGGATTAGAAAAAGGATTATCTGCAAGTTCCCTGAAGGGACAGATTTCTGCCTTGTCTGTGTTACTTCACAAAAAGCTGGCAGCTGTGCCAGATGTTCAAGCTTTTGTTCAGGCTCTGGTTAGAATTAAGCCTGTTTACAAACCTTTGACTCCTCCTTGGAGTCTCAATTTAGTTCTTTCAGTTCTTCAGGGGGTTCCGTTTGAACCCTTACATTCCGTTGATATTAAGTTATTATCTTGGAAAGTTTTGTTTTTAGTTGCAATTTCTTCTGCTAGAAGAGTTTCAGAATTATCTGCTCTGCAGTGTTCTCCTCCTTATCTGGTGTTCCATGCAGATAAGGTGGTTTTACGTACTAAACCTGGTTTTCTTCCAAAAGTTGTTTCTAACAAAAACATTAACCAGGAGATTATCGTACCTTCTCTGTGTCCGAAACCAGTTTCAAAGAAGGAACGTTTGTTGCACAATTTGGATGTTGTTCGCGCTCTAAAATTCTATTTAGATGCTACAAAGGATTTTAGACAAACATCTTCCTTGTTTGTTGTTTACTCCGGTAAAAGGAGAGGTCAAAAAGCAACTTCTACCTCTCTCTCCTTTTGGATTAAAAGCATCATCAGATTGGCTTACGAGACTGCAGGACGGCAGCCTCCCGAAAGAATCACAGCTCATTCCACTAGGGCTGTGGCTTCCACATGGGCCTTCAAGAACGAGGCTTCTGTTGATCAGATATGTAGGGCAGCGACTTGGTCTTCACTGCACACTTTTACCAAATTTTACAAGTTTGATACTTTTGCTTCTTCTGAGGCTATTTTTGGGAGAAAGGTTTTGCAAGCCGTGGTGCCTTCCATTTAGGTGACCTGATTTGCTCCCTCCCTTCATCCGTGTCCTAAAGCTTTGGTATTGGTTCCCACAAGTAAGGATGACGCCGTGGACCGGACACACCTATGTTGGAGAAAACAGAATTTATGTTTACCTGATAAATTACTTTCTCCAACGGTGTGTCCGGTCCACGGCCCGCCCTGGTTTTTTTAATCAGGTCTGATATTTTATTTTCTTTAACTACAGTCACCACGGTACCATATGGTTTCTCCTATGCAAATATTCCTCCTTAACGTCGGTCGAATGACTGGGGTAGGCGGAGCCTAGGAGGGATCATGTGACCAGCTTTGCTGGGCTCTTTGCCATTTCCTGTTGGGGAAGAGAATATCCCACAAGTAAGGATGACGCCGTGGACCGGACACACCGTTGGAGAAAGTAATTTATCAGGTAAACATAAATTCTGTTTTTCTTGCAAATTGCGGGCAGTACTAGGCCCGCAGGTGCGCCAAATGCTAGACTTCATTGCGTCATTCTTGGCGCAAGAATTTTTTGGCGCAAAAGTACGTCCGTTGATGCAAGTTCGTCATTTCCGGCATCGTAGTTGACGCCGAGTCCTTACACAGGGTTGCGTCGTTAGTGACGCAAGTGTGTCATTTCCGGATGTTGTTGGCGCCAAAAAAAATTCAGTTACGTTGTGCGTCATACTTGCCGCCAAATTTTTCATTAATTTATTACCCCATTGCTATTTGCCTCTTGCCTTTTTCTATGTCAGAGGGCTATGCTATTTGCATTTTTTCCCATTCCTGAAACTGTCATTTAAGGAAATAGATAATTTTGCTTTATATGTTGTTTTTTCTTTTTTTTTTTTAACAACTTTATTTTTCAAATTTTTCTCAGGGTAAACCCGATCAGCATCACATAGCATTACACAATTATATTCATTCTTTGACATAACAGTGTATAACACAGTATAGACTTTTCAATGCGGCTGGGTCCGATCAAAGTTCATAAAGTCTTTTCTTGAGCCATGTGAGGCGGTCAGGCCCCTTTTCATACTTAGAACAGTTATAACAAAACATAACCTCAACAACAAAAAGAAAATAACTAAAAATAATATAAAATAAAATAAGGAGAATAAGATAACAATAAGAATAAGGTAAATAATTAGTTAGGTAAGAGATAATGGCAATCAGCATCAAAGAGATCACTGACATTGTAAGATTATACATTTCGAGGTATATTAGAAACTCGCTCCTAGGCACTAACCGCACATTGGTGAACTCTTCATTACCCATATAAGTCTCATCCTGCGTCAATCATGACTGTGCGTGTGCAGGTCTGTTACATAGTCTGCTATATTGAAAAACCTTGAACATTCCTAAAATCAGAGGCAGTATTGCCAATAATTAACACCGGGTACAAAATATGAGACATAAAGCAATCTAGGTACCTTCACTATGTAAGTGTAATGGAATTGATATTCAGGCTTCTGCTACGGCGGATGGCTGTGGCCCCCATTCATGGGTCTCCTCACTGGACCAAGAGTCCCTCAAGTCAGTCAGTCGTGGTCAGTTTAAGAGTCAGAGTCGGATTCTGAGGTGCACCAGCGTCCACGCAAGTTTTCAGTCAGCATAAACAGAGTGTTCAAAGGGACGTAATACTTTTTTCCTGAGGCCCTTCGGTAGGTACATAAGGTATGCGTCCCACTTGTTCATAAATGATTTAATTCTAGCATCTTGGTCACTCTGTGTGTCTGCAAGTTCTACCAAGAATTGTTGGTATAGGGCATGAATTAGTTTTTTGAAAGGGGGTTCCCTATTTTTAACCCAGTATTGCAGGATCAATCTCCTAGCCATGAGCACTACGAGGTTAAAGAACCTCTGGTGGTTGGAAGATGGAGAGGTGTCTTGAAAGAGGAATACACTAGCTACCGTTAGAGTTATATCTGTTGTAAGTACTTTTGACAGCCAAAATTTGGTCTTGCCCCAAAATCTCCGTAGTTTCGGGCAGTCCCACACTAGGTGTACCAAGTCTGGGGTATGAGCTGAGCACTTAGGGCATTCATCTACAGCATCTTGAACCCATTTGGATCTGATGTGAGGTGTTATATATGCATGATGCAGGAATTTAGTTTGCGTTTCTCGTAGGCTCTCTGAAAGGGTGGCTACTCTTACCCTAGTTATGCTCTGTGTGATATGTTCTTCCATTACTTCAGGGATCCTCTGGTCTTGCCATTTAGTAGTGATGTCCTGCAGTGTTTGTGGTTCATGATGTGCAACTATCAGTTTGTAAATGGGGGATATGGAGTGTTGTCCTTGAGCTGCCATGTTGCAAAGGGAAGCAATCTTAGTTATGTCCAGGGAAGCTAAACCTTCTGTCAGTAGGCTTTGCACGTAATGTCTACTCTGGAAATAAGCGAATCTGTGTGTGATAGGGAGGGCGTACTGCGTTCGTAGGTCGTTGAAGGGGTGTATCTGCTGTGTCAGGGGGTTAATCAGTTGCGCTACCGTGGTCAAACCCTTTTGTTCCCAGTGTTGAAAGACAGTTGTGGTATACCCTGGAATGAAGTTAGGGTTCCCTTGGAGCGGTAAGTATTTGCTAAATATGAACTTTATTCCCCATGTTTTGCATAGCTTGGCCCAGGCTCTCAGCGGATCTCTGAAAAGTATGTTTTGCTTTATATGTGGGGGGAGTGTCGCCATCGATGTGTGTGGCAGGAAGGCCGGGTGTATGGGTGTCAGGAGTTCTCTTTCCACAGGAGGAGAGAAGTACTCTGATTGTGTCAGCCACCCCACCACTATCTTAGATAGAGATGCCCAGTTGTACCATTGAAGGTTAGGGAGACCAAGTCCGCCCGCCCCAATTGGCATTGCCAGATGGAGTCTATTAATTCTCGGTTTCCTGTGTTGCCAGATAAATTTGCCAAACAGAGCCGACAAGTTGCCGAGATCTCGTTTGGTCAGTAAAAGAGGTAGCATCTGTAGGGGATAAAGTAATTTTGGTAGTATAATCATTTTCAGGAGTTGGGTTCTACCCGTCAGTGATAGAGGTAGATTTCTCCAGCCTGTCATCTGATTTTGAATGTGAGTTATTGTTTTGCCTATATTTAGGTGGTACAATTTGTTCACATCGATATTGAGATGTATTCCCAGGTATGTGAAGGTGCCCTTAGTTACTTTAAAATCAATGCCCTGCAGTTGTGTTTTATTTGTATTACGTAGCCATGTTAATTCGGACTTGTCTATGTTAATTTTATAACCGGAAACATTACCGAATAGTTCTAAGATGCGTAATATTTCAGGTAGGGTAATATGTGGATTAGGGACATATAATAGGAGGTCATCAGCATATAAAGATAAGTGTACTGTCTGTCTGTGAATTTTTAGACCCTCACTGTGTTGGCGGATGTAGCATGCCAGGGGTTCAATTGCCAGGTTGAAGAGTAGTGGGGACAGGGGGCAACCCTGTCTGGTTCCCCTTTCTAAGCGGAATGAGGGAGATATTTGACCATTAATGAGTATGGAAGCTGAGGGTGAAGTGTATAGTTGTTGGAGTGCTTGAAGGAAGTGCCCATGTATGCCAAACTGTTCCAGAGAGGTATAGAAGTGGTCCCATTCTATTCTATCGAACGCTTTTTCGGCGTCAATGGCGAGTAAACATGCATCTACAGTGGGTTTTTGGTGTTCTGTATAATATGAGTTGCAGTAGTGAGCTATGATAGCTAATGTTTTCCTAATGTTAATTACTGAGGATCGATTCTTAATGAAGCCAGTTTGGTCTGGGTGCACCAGATCTGGCAGTATGTTTGCCAACCTGCTTGCCAAGATTTTGGTATATAATTTATAATCGCTGTTAAGCAGAGATATCGGTCTATATGAGGAGGTTAATGTATGGTCTCTGTTTGGCTTTGGTAGAATACATATGTTAGCATCTGTAAACCTTGCATCTGGGGTAGATGTTCCTAACAGGTAGCTAGTGTAGGTGGAAGCTAGTACTGGGGCTATATCGGTGCTAAGGATCTTGTAATATTCAATAGGAAGGGAGTCTGGTCCTGCAGCCTTTCCTATTTTTGAGGTGCCAATGGCCTTCAGCACTTCCTGTATATGTATGGGCGAGTTAAGATTGTCTCTCTGTGTTTCAGTTAGTTGGGGTATGGTAACCTTACTCTAAAATGTGTGCTTGTCTTCTGCTTTTGTGTTTTGACTGGTGTATAGTGATTTGTAGTATGTTGTGAATTCCTTCATTATATCTTTGGTGTCCGTCTTAAGGTGTGTCCCAGATTTGATTGCTGTTATGATGGATTTAGGTGTGTGTAATTTCACCAAATTTGCCAGAAGTCTGCCAGCCTTATTCCCATGTCTATAAAACCTCCCCTGTCGATGTATATTAAACTTATGGTCTAGGATCTGTAAGTGTGAGTCTCTCTCTTTCTTGGCATCATAGTATTTCTGACGATTCAGTGTTGTAGGGTTAGTTAGGTATGTATTGTATGCCTCAGTCAAGTTACAGAGGAGTTGTGTGGTGACTTTCGCTTGTGACTTAGTGTGATTTGACGTGTAGGCTGTGATTCTTCCCCTAATAACCGCCTTAGAGGCATGCCAAAACAAATCAGGGTTGGCTCTGTGTTGGTTATTGTCAGAAGTGTATTCTAGCCAGAAGGCCTTCAGGTGTTGGCGGAAATCTGCATTAGTGTATAGATATGAAGGGAACCTCCAAGCTCTCTGGAAAGGAGGCAGTTTGCATGGCTGTAAAGTTAGTTTTATGGGAGCATGGTCTGAAATTGTGATTGGGAGGATAGAACTGTCTAGTATATTGGGAGCAAGTTGAGGAGATGTGAGGAAGTAGTCAATGCGTGAGAAAGTATGATGAGTCTTAGAGACACAGGTATAATCTCTGTAGTCTGGGTGTCTAGACCTCCAGAGGTCATGTAGTCCCAACCCCTCTCTGAAAGTCGATATTATTTGTATTTCTTTTTTATGTTTGGGGTGTGATCTTTGCTGTGTAAGAGGAAGTGTTGGGTCCGGGAATCTATCTAATGGAAGTGCTTGCGCCATGTTAAAATCCCCTCCCACTATCACTGGGGAATCTGAGTGTAGGGCAATGAGTGATTGAAGAGACGCCCAGAACATCTGATCAGAATGGTTGGGGCCATATACATTACATAGCTGATACTTATTTGCGTCAACATGAACAGTAGTGAATATGTATCTGCCTTTGTTATCTATTTTTGTATTGGAAAAAGTTACTGGCAAGTTTTTGCGTACTAGGATGGCCACCCCACACTTCCTGCCCTCCGAAGGGGAGTAAAAAATGCGCCCCACCCACCTTATTTTTAATTTTTCGTGTTCCTCAGCCGTGAGGTGCGTTTCTTGCAGTAGAGCAATATCAGCATGTAATGAGTTAAGAAATTGGATGATTTTGCTCCTCTTGGCTGGGGAAGTTATGCCCCCCACATTCCAAGATATCTTAAGGTTTGTGGCCATGGAAGGGGTTGATGGAATATTTGGGATGATGCATCTGTGTGGAGGTACAAGAGGCAGATAGTGCTAGAAATAGGGGCTGCAACCAAGGTGTGAATAGTATCCTGAGGGAAAAGGTGAGGGAGTGTAGTGGTAACTTTTTTGTGATCTGTTGTGTGATATGGAAAAGAAGAGGACTCACATACAGTATCGATGAGAAGTGATCAGTCAATGTATTCGTCATTAGTCGGAATCTCCATTTGCAGTTAGCCCATCCGCCGAGCTCAGCCCTTAAGTGTTCCACTAGAGTAGAGGGAAAAATAAAGTTAAAGTATACAATGGTACGTGTTTTATAAGCGAAGGATGATATCGGTACAGCATATTATGAGGGCTATCTAGAATACACTGGGAAATGGTTAGGTAACTTGGCTTGATGGCATCAGGGCCAAATATATGGTCAGTATGTAGATTACTCAAAAATGGAAAAAGGTATGCAAAAGAAATAAAATAAATCATTAAAAAAACAAGAACAACAACAACAACAGTTTGTAATAACTTATGTTCTAAAGAGGTGGGGGCTCCAGGAGTGTATAGAGCAGTTCTCCTTAGGGACCACTCCTGTGTCCATTTCCAAGGTGTGACCCCACCAGCGAGTGGAGGGTCTTCAGCTTGGAGGACCTCTTGTTTCATGTAAACCATCATTTTGAAAAAGAAAAAGAAAAACCAGGCAGCAAAGTTGTATATGTTCAGGTTCCTGGATCCACTTGCTGTTTCTCCATTTCTAGAAAAACTTTCAGTTCTTTGGGAGATCGGAAGAATTTGGCACCCCTAGGGGTCTGTAGCCTGAGTTTGGCAGGATAGAGAAGTGCCACTTGTCTGCCCTCCTCATATAGTTTGGAGCAATAGGGGGCAAATTCCTTGCGTAGCTTAGTTACTTCTGCTGAGAAGTCCTGAAACAGTAGGAGTTTTTTCCCTTCAAAAATAACATCAGCCTCATGCAACCTATAAGCCCGCCGTAAAGCAATTTTTTCTTGGTAGTTCAGACATTTAAATATAACCTGGCGAGGTCTGGTTGCGGAGGTAGTAGAGAGGCCGTTGTCTGGGCCGATACAGTGGGCTCTTTCCACGTCTAGAGGAAGACGATCCGGATCGACACCTAGTAGTTTTGGAAACGTGAGGGCTGTAAATTCCAGCAGATCTTTACTCTTGATGCTTTCTGGAACTCCAATTATGCGGAGGTTGTTTCGCCTACTACGGTTTTCAAGATCTTCGACCTTGTCTTGTAGTGCCTGGTTTTGCCGTAGTAGTTGTTTGATGGAGGTAGAGGTGCTGTTCTGTCTGTCCTCCACATCTGAAATCCTCTGTTCTGCCTGATTCATGCGTGTGGAAAATTGGCGCACCTCATTGGTTAAAGTGTCCATGCCTGTTTGAAGGGATTCCATTTTAGGCAAAAAAAAGGATTTTAATTCTTGTAGCAGATTTGTTGATTCGGTAATTGCTGGTTGAGAGGAGCCTGGGGAAGGGGGATTGTCAATCTGTGATTCTGTAACATGCCTCTGCCTCCTATCAGTTTGCTTTGATTTTGAGGTCATCCTGCTTTCTAATGTGTTGGTGATAGGTTTGAAGTATTTATCAACCTTCATGTGAGGTGTATAAGGCACTGATATTATGATAATACAGTTCAGAGAAAAATAGAGCTTGATGTGCTTGTGCCACTAGGTGTCACTGTTGCTTTAGAAATGGTGGATAGCAGGAGATACATGTGAGAGGATTTGCAAGGGCCTTTTTTTTTCCTTTTTTCACTCTCCCTATCACGTGGCTGCAATAAACTTTCTTTCAAGTCTCTGACCTAGACCATACATGTACTACAACACTCTTTTAAAATGAAGAAATTCTGGTTGCCATGTGTTTGCTAGTTGTTGTAGCACTCAGGCATCCCCAGCATCAAGATATGAAATCGTGTAGGATTCAGTTTAGTTAGTTTAGTTGGTGCCGGAACAAAGTTCGATTACCATGTGCTTGCTAGTTGTTGTGGCACTTAGGCATCTGTAGCATTAAGATGTGAAATCGCTTAGGATTCAGTTAGTTTGTGCCGGAATATGTATTAAAATGGGGTTGGCAAATAAAATACAGTCAGTGTTATTGTACGTCTTTCTTGCGTTGCTTAATCTGGGCCTGTCTGAATTTTTAACTCTCACACTGGTACCTCAAGTGCAGCACTGCTGCTGTGTCCGTCTCCCAGCTGGACTCCTTGCAGCAGGACTTTCTGTTATCGCCTGTGTTCTGCCTGGTATGCGAGTCCTCTGGATTTAGATGTAGACAGGTCTCCAGCAAGTGTGATTGTGTAACCAGGATTTCAGGGATCTATTCCAGCATGGCGCCCTGTAGGTTGAGTGTGGCCCGGTCCCCTTGCTTGTTTTTCTGCCTTGTCTCTCGGCGGGTATTGCCTTTCCGTTACTTGTGTGTCATCCGGCACTGGGGTTGTCTGTGTCCCAGTGTCTGCCACTGCTCCGCGGGCTCCGTTGTGCGATCTGTGGCCTAAGGGTCTTTCCAATATGGCGCCCAGTAGTTGCGGTGTATCTGCGCGATGTTGCGCAACAGGTTCGTTCCGAGGGCAAGGGCGATGTAGGGCCCCTCACTAAAGGCTGCCAGTCCGGGCTTGTTATTGCCCAACAAGGCTAGTGTGTGGGAAAAACGGCAGACAGCAGAATCAATGGAGATAGGAGCTCTTAGAACACGGAGCTCTCACTCCTTGCTGCCTGTCGCTAGCTCCGCCCACCGGAAGTCGTTGTTTTTTCTTTTACATTTTGCAAGATGTCTCAATCTGATCCTGTCTCAGAAGTATCTGTTGGAACTTTGCTGCCTGACATCGGTTCTACCAAAGCTAAGTGCATTTGTTGTAAGATTGTGGAAATTATATCTCCGAATGTCATTTGTAATAGTTGTCATGATAAACTTTTACATGCAGAGAATGTATCCATCAGTAATAGTACATTGCCAGTTGCAGTTCCTTCAACTTCTAATGTACATGATATACCTATGAATTTTAAAGAATTTGTTACTGATTCTATTCAGAAGGCTTTGTCTGCATTTTCGCCTTCTTATAAACGTAAAAGGTCTTTTAAAACTTCTCATAAAGTTGATGAAATTTCAAATGACCGACAACATAATGATTTATCCTCCTCTGATGAGGATCTATCTGATTCAGAAGTTCCTTCCTCAGATATTGACACTGACAAATCTACTTATTTATTTAAAATAGAGTATATTCGTTCTTTGTTAAAAGAAGTGTTAATTACTTTGGATATTGAGGAAACCAGTCCTCTTGACGTTAAGACTAGTAAACGTTTGAATGCTGTTTTTAAACCTCCTGTGGTTACTCCAGAGATTTTTCCTGTTCCTGATGCTATTTCTGATATGATTTCTAAGGAATTGAATAAGCCAGGTACTCCTTTTATTCCTTCTTCAAGGTTTAAAAAATTGTATCCTTTACCAGCAATTTCTATAGAGTTTTGGGAAAAGATCCCCAAAGTTGATGGGGCTATTTCTACTCTTGCTAAACGTACCACTATTCCTATGGAAGATAGTACTTCTTTTAAAGATCCTTTAGTGTCATGTTTTCATTCATATGCTTACTCATATTCACGCCATTTACCTGTGTGTAAATAGTACTTATCTGGCCCTTTAACAATCTATTTTCCTTTGGATCCGCTATTTAAGGCCACCTTCCAGTTAGCAAATTGCTTGGTATTGAAGCTACTTCCTGTCTAAGTATAGCTTCCAACCGCAAGCACCTCACTCCCTGCAATCCTGATATACTCCAAACCCTCTTTGAGCATAGAAATCATGTCAGGCAAGTACTCTCTAGACTGAGGAGTTATTCTTTGTACGCTAAAGGGGAAAAATGTATCTTTAACTCACATTCCATATCCTTTCTCTGTTATCAAATATCTGATACCGGGATTCAAATGGATGATACAAAGATCCAGACTATCCTAGATTGGCCAAAACCCACAACCAAAAAGGATGTGCAGAGGTTCATGGGCTTTGCCAATTTTTATCGAAAGTTCATTAAGAACTTCGCCTCTCTTGCAAAACCACTGACTAATCTCACGAAAAAAGATATTAAATTCCAATGGACTAACAACACCCAAATGGCTTTCGACATCCTGAGGGAGAAGTTCACTTCAGCACCCATTCTTCGGTTCCCGAACCCTAACCTACAATTCATTTTGGAAGTAGATGCCTCAGAGTTTGCCATAGGGGCAGTTCTATCACAGAGAGAACAACTAAAACAACCCTTACATCCTTTTGCCTACTACTCAAGATCACTAACAACTCCAGAAACACATTATCCAATTGGGGATAAGGAATTACTGGCAATCAAGGCAGCATTTGAACACTGGCGTCATCTGCTAGAAGGTGCTAGCTTCCCTACTATCGTGTACACAGACCATTGGAATCTGCAATACCTGAAATCCACCAAAACGCTTACAGCCAGGCAAGTACGTTGGAACTTATACTTCTCCAGGTTCAATTTTCTCATAACGTATAGACCAGCAAAAAAAAGAATGGTAAAGCCGATGCTTTATCACGCTTACCCACAAATTCTCCTAACTTATTTTCTCCAGAATCACTCATCCCTGAAGAGAATTTTCTCTTACTTACCATTGACTCCATTCCCTTCCTTAAAGAAGAACAATCGAAGGATATGACTAAATCCTTATATAACTTGCATCTGGAATCGGATTCCTTATTCTACCATGAAGACAAAATATATATACCTCCATCAGTAAGAAATTTACTCCTACATTCAGCACATGAATCTCCCTTAGCCGGTCATTCAGGAATATATAAAACCCAAGAATTACTGAAGGGATCCTATTGGTGGCCAAATATGACCACAGACATCTCTAAGTATATAAACTCCTGTCGGACCTGTACTACCTCCAAAAGGACGAAACAAGCGCCTTATGGATTACTCTTACCTCTGACCACTCCATCCAGACCGTGGATGGATATTGCTTAGGATTATATTGTCGATTTACCAAAGTCTTCCAATAACACTACCATCGTAGTTGTCGTTGATCTGTTCAGTAAAATGATACATCTAATACCTTTTCATAAATTGCCTACCGCTGCTGAGACTCTCCAAATTCTTCTCACCAACGTTTTTAAACTACATGGCTTACCAAAGAAGATACTCACTGACCGTGGATCTCAGTTCACCAGTAGATTAGGGGCTGAATTTTGCAAAGCCTTCGTTATAGACAAAAGACTCACGACTTCTTACCATCCACAGAGCAATGGACAAACTGAGAGGTGTAACCAGTGGATAGAACAATTCCTTCGTCTGTACTGTTGCTCAGAACAACATTCTTGGTCAGAACTTCTGCCATATGCTGAATT
This sequence comes from Bombina bombina, assembly GCF_027579735.1. NCBI lineage: Eukaryota > Metazoa > Chordata > Amphibia > Anura > Bombinatoridae > Bombina > Bombina bombina. Next base: position 860,735,998 of record NC_069504.1, on the reverse strand, counting down.
TGTTTTTAACAACACCAAACATTCCACTACCAAACAATCACCTTTTCTCATAAACTATAGTTACCATCCTAGTTTTCAAATTCTCCCTGATAACGAGTCTTCTTCACCTCACGTTATGGATTTAACAACTTCCATCTCCTCAAACTTCACTACTGTCAGAGATACAATCGAGGAAGCTAAGAGACTTTACAAACGGTATTATGATAAAAAGCGAACAGTGCCTCCTCAGTACTCAATTGGTGACCTCGTATGGCTGTCCACAAAAAACTTGCACCTCTCGACTCCTTCCAGGAAACTTTCTCCTCTATATATTGGACCTCTCCCTATTGTTAAAGGGACAGTCTACACCAGAATTTTTATTCTTTTAAAAGATAGATAATCCCTTTATTACCCATTCCCCAGTTTTGCATAACCGACACAGTTATATTAATATACTTTTAACCTCTGTGATTATCTTGTATCTAAGCCTCTGCAAAGTGCCCCTTTATTTCAGTTCTTTTGACAGACTTGCAGTTTAGCCAATCAGTGCCTGCTCCCAGATAACTTCACGTGCACGAGCAAAGTGTTATCTATATGAAATACGTGAACTAACACCCTCTAGTGGTGAAAAACTGTTAAAATGCATTCTGAAAAGAGGTGGCCTTCAAGGTCTAAGAAATTAGCATATGAACCTCCTAGGTTAAGCTTTCAACTAAGAATACCAAGAGAGCAAAGCAAAATTGGTGATAAAAGTTAATTGGAAAATTGCTTAAAATTACATGCCCTGTCTGAATCATGAAAGTTTATTTTGGCCTAGACTGTCCCTTTAAACTTATCAACGTTAATGCAGTACGACTACAGCTACCTGATTCACTCAAAATTCACCCTACATTTCACGTGTCTCTTCTGAAGCCTTATCGCTCAGTCCGGGATTCCACCTCAAACCCGATCCTCCCTCAAGTCTCCATCAATCCCAACACTGAATACGAGGTTCACTCCATAGTGGATATGAGACTATTTCGAGGTGCTTTGCAATATCTCATAAGTTGGAAGGGATACCCAGAGGAGGACAATTCTTGGGAACCAGCTTCCAACATTTCTGCTCCCAGGCTTATCTCTCGTTTCCATCAGAGGAACCCTGATCGCCCACATCCATGAGCTGCGGAGCTGCTCCTTGAGGGGGGTATCCTGTCATGTTTTCATTCATATGCTTACGCATATTCACGCCATTTACCTGTGTGTAAATAGTACTCATCTGGCCCTTTAACAATCTATTTTCCTTTGGATCCGCTATTTAAGGCCACCTTCCAGTTAGCAAATTGCTTGGTATTGAAGCTACTTCCTGTCTAAGTATAGTTTCCAACCGCAAGCACCTCACTCCCAATTCCTGCAGTCTTCGGAGTTCTCATCTCTGCTACAGGATTTCCTCGGCAGCTGTCTACGCTCAGCTGTTCCATCAGACCGGAACTCTGTCTGTCTCCGTGCGGTGACGTCACATGCCAACTCGTCTGCCGCCTGTCAGCCCTTCAGCTGCGTTACAGGATTTCTCAGGATAGTTCCTGCACCTCCTCCGAGCTCAATTCTAACTCCACGCTTCAGGTACATTCTTCCCCTATTACCTGCAACCTGTATATAACAAGTACGGAATCTCTCCTCCTGTTAACATCTCTGCTCACTATATTTGTATGCATAGATTTTTCAGAATTGTTGCAACTTGCCACACTCCATTACTCCTGTGTTAACACTTTCCGGGTTTGATGAAGTAATTGTACTGCTGCATTATTCAGTGATCATGTCACAGGTGGCAGCCGTAGTTCAATGTATTCAAACAACCCAATTACTAAACTGCATAAGAGGTTTTTTGGGACTTCACATTACTATTCTCAGTAATTGATGTAATTTCCCATTTTTCTCTCAGCTACAAAATTACATTTACTTGTGCATCTCAGCAACTGTGGTTCCAACCAAACCATTGCTTATTTTACAGAGCCTGCTTAAGGCATCACATTTATATAGGAAACTTGAATCTTATCTAAGGAAAGCCTATTTATATTCAGGTCATCTTCTCAGGCCTGCAATTTCTTTGGCTGATGTTGCGGCTGCATCAACTTTTTGGTTGGAGAGTTTAGCGCAACAAGAATATTGATCCGGATATACCTAGAATTGTTCGCTTACTGCAACATGCTAATCATTTTATTTGTGATGCCATTTTTGATATTATCAAAATTGATGTTAGATCCATGTCTTTAGGTATTTTAGCTAGAAGAGCTTTGTGGCTTAAATCTTGGAATGCTGATATGACATCTAAGTCTAGATTATTATCTCTCTATTTCCAAGGTAATATTTTATTTGGTTCTCAGTTGGATTCTATTATTTCAACTGTTACTGGGGGAAAGGGAGTTTTTCTGCCTCAGGATAAAAAACCTAAGGGCAAATCTAAGGCTTCTAACCGTTTTCGTTCCTTTCGTCAAAATAAGGAACAAAAATCTAATCCTTCCCCCAAGGAATCTGTTTCAAATTGGAAGCCTTCCTCAAATTGGAATAAATCCAAGCCTTTTAAAAAACCAAAGTCAGCCCCTAAGTCCACATGAAGATGCGGCCCTCATTCCAGCTCAGCTGGTAGGGCGCAGATTAGGGTTCTTCAAGGATATTTGGATAAATTCTGTCCAAAATCAATTGATTCAGAGCATTGTCTCTCAAGGGTATCGAATAGGATTCAGAGTAAGACCTCCTGTGAGAAGATTCTTTCTCTCACATATCCCAGCAAATCCAGTAAAAGCTCAGGCTTTCCTGAAGTGTGTTTCAGACCTGGAGTCTTCAGGGGTAATCATGCCAGTTCCTTTTCAGGAACAAGGTCTGGGGTTTTATTCAAATCTATTCATTGTCCCAAAGAAGGAAAATTCATTCAGACCAGTTCTGGATCTGAAAATTTTAAATCGTTATGTAAGAGTAGCAACTTTCAAGATGGTGACTATAAGGACTATTCTACCTTTTGTTCAGCAAGGACATTATATGTCTACAATAGACTTGCAGGATGCATACCTCCATATTCCGATTCATCCAGAACATTATCAGTTTCTAAGATTCTCTTTTCTAGACAAGCATTACCAATTTGTTGCTCTTCCATTTGGCCTAGCAACAGCTCCAAGAATCTTTTCAAAGGTTCTAGGTGCCCTACTCTCTGTAATCAGAGAGCAGGGTATTGCGGTGTTTCCTTATTTGGACGATATCTTGGTACTAGCTCAGTCTTTACGTTCTGCAGAATCTCACACAAATCAACTAGTGTTGTTTTTTCAAAAACATGGTTGAAGGATCACTTTACCAAAAAGTTACTTGATTCCTCAGACAAGGGTCACCACTTTCCAGATTGATTCAGTGTCCATGACTCTGTCTCTAACAGACAAGAGACGTTTGAAATTGGTTGCAGCCTGTCGGCACCTTCAGTCTCAGTCATTCCCTTCAGTGGCTATGTGCATGGAAGTTTTAGGCCTCATGACTGCAGCATCGGACGCGATTCCTTTTGCTCATTTTCACATGAGACCTCTTCAGCTTTGTATGCTGAATCAATGGTGCAGGGATTATACAAAGATATCACAATTAATATCCTTAAATCCCAATGTTCGACACTCTCTGACGTGGTGGTTAAATCACCAGCGTTTAGTTCAAGGGGCTTCCTTTGTTCGGCCAACCTGGACTGTGATCACTACAGATGCAAGTCTTTCAGGTTGGGGAGCTGTTTGGGGATCTCTGACAGCGCAAGGGGTTTGGAAATCTCAAGAGGCGAGATTACCAATCAATATTTTAGAACTCCGTGCAATTCTCAGAGCTCTTCAGTTTTGGCCTCTGTTGAAGAGAGAACCGTTCATTTGCTTTCAGACAGACAATATCACAACTGTGGCATATGTCAATCATCAGGGTGGGACTCACAGTCCCCAGGCTATGAAAGAAGTATATCGGATACTTGCATGGGTGGAATCCAGCTCCTGTCTAATCTCTGCGGTGCACATCCCAGGTGTAGACAATTGGGAGGCGGATTATCTCAGCCGTCAGACTTTACATCCAGGGGAGTGGTCCCTCCATCCAGATGTGTTTTCTCAGATTGTTCAGATGTGGGGTCTTCCAGAGATAGATCTGATGGACTCTCATCTAAACAAGAAACTTCCCAGATACCCGTCCAGGTCCAGGGATGTTCAGGCGGAAGCAGTGGATGCACTGATACTTCCTTGGTGTTATCATCCTGCTTACATTTTCCCGCCTCTAGTTCTTCTTCCAAGAGTGATCTCCAAAATCATCATGGAACAATCGTTTGTGTTGCTGGTGGCTCCAGCATGGCCACACAGGTTTTGGTATGCGGATCTTGTTCGGATGTCCAGTTGCCAACCTTGTCCACTTCCGTTAAGGCCGGACCTACTGTCTCAAGGTCCGTTTTTCCATCAGGATCTCAAATCATTAAATTTGAAGGTATGGAAATTGAACGCCTAGTGCTAAGTCATAGAGGTTTCTCTGACTCAGTGATTAATACTATGTTACAAGCTTGTAAATCTGTCTGTAGAAAGATTTATTATCGAGTTTGGAAGACCTACATTTCATGGTGTTCCTCTCATAAATTCTCTTGGTATTCTTTTAGAATCCCTAGAATTTTACAGTTTCTTCAGGATGGTTTGGATAAGGGTTTGTCTGCAAGTTCCTTGAAGGGACAAATCTCTGCCTTTTCTGTTTTATTTCACAGAAAGATTGCTAAACTTCCTGATATTCACTGTTTTGTACAGGCTTTAGTTCGTATTAAGCCCGTCATTAAAACAATTTCTCCTCCTTGGAGTCTTAATTTGGTTTTGAAGGTGTTACAGGCTCCTCCATTTGAGCCTAGGCATTCTTTGGACATTAAACTTCTTTCTTGGAAAGTGTTGTTCCTTTTGGCTATCTCTTCTGCTAGAAGAGTTTCTGAGCTATCTGCTCTTTCTTGTGATTCTCCTTTTCTGATTTTTCATCAGGATAAGGCGGTTTTGCGGACTTCATTTAAATTTTTACCTAAGGTTTTGAATTCTAACAACATTAGTAGATAAATTGTTGTCCCTTCTTTGTGTCCTAATCCTAAGAACTCTTTGGAAAGATCCTTACATTATTTGGATGTGGTGAGAGCTTTGAAATATTATGTTGAAGCCAGTAAAGATTTCAGGAAGACTTCTAGTCTATTTGTTATATTTTCTGGTCCTAGGAAAGGTCAGAAGGCTTCTGCTATTTCCTTGGCTTCTTGGTTAAAGCTTTTGATTCATCAAGCTTATTTGGAGTCGGGTCAGACCCCGCCTCAGAGAATTACAGCTCATTCTACTAGATCAGTCTCCACTTTGTGGGCTTTTAAGAATGAAGCTTCAGTTGATCAGATTTGCAAAGCGGCAACTTGGTCCTCTTTGCATACATTTACTAAATTCTACCGTTTTGATGTATTTGCTTCTTCAGAAGCAGTTTTTGATAAAGTTCTTCAGGCAGCTGTTTCAGTTTGATTCTTCTGCTGATGTTTTAAGTTTTTCTTGTCATTAAAGAATAAACTTATAATTTGGGTTGTGGATTATTTTTTCAGCGGAAAATGGCTGTTTTTTATTTTATCCCTCCCTCTCTAGTGACTCTTACATGGAGTTCCACATCTTGGGTATTGATATCCCATATGTCACTAGCTCATGGACTCTTGCCAATTACATGAAAGAAAACATAATTTATGTAAGAATTTACCTGATAAATTCATTTCTTTCATATTGGCAAGAGTCCATGAGGCCCACCCTTTTTATGGTGGTTATGATTTTTTGTATAAAGCACAATTATTTCCAAATTCCTTTGTTGATGCTTTTTACTCCTTTCTTTATCACCCCACTACTTGGCTATTCGTTAAACTGAATTGTGGGTGTGGTGAGGGGTGTATTTATAGGCATTTTGAGGTTTGGGAAACTTTGCCCCAGCTGGTAGGATTGTATATCCCATACGTCACTAGCTCATGGACTCTTGCCAATATGAAAGAAATTAATTTATCAGGTAAATTCTTACATAAGTTATGTTTTTTAAGGTAGTCTTGTTTTTGTTCACAGCTAGGTATTTTCTGAGCTGGATGTTATTCTTTGTGTTCTCCTTATCTGATTTTCATTAGGATAACACAGAACTCTCGTCATTTCTGCTGAAGAGATATTCTTTTCAGAATATTCATTCTGAAGTTCTGGTTTCTTCATTCTTCTCTGTCATTCTGTAAATCAGCTTCTACACAGATAATGTTGATAGAGCTCACATATGGATTTACTTTGTGATCTTGATGGCTTATGATCTCTGGGAAAACTTGGGTACTTTTAGGCTCCTGGTTCATTCCACTAAAGGGGTTGTAACTCATCATAAAGCTTCAGAGAAACAGTTATTAAAACATCTGCTTGATCTTCCTTATTAAAGTGCCATAAAACATGTTGAGATTTGTGCATATCCTAAAAGAGCTAAATAATTAAAAATAGTTTGCATAAAAAAATTGTTTAAACATTGCTGGCAAGTATTTTCAAATAAGTTTAAAAAATAAGCAAAATTAGTTACATAGCCATGCTGTCTGGAGTAGTCCGATCCACACCCCCAATCAGTGATTATGATCAGAAACACAGGCATTGTATTTCAACTGAGTTCACAGCTGCTTATTTGGTTCTAGGCATGCTTCAGCTGATGAGTATTAAAGTCTTGCATTCTACCAAATCAAAGGGGGATATAGATAAAGCCATAGAAGGAATTGTGTGGGGGGAGTTAGAGCTGTGCAATTCGGAAACTTAAAAGAAACGGTTAATGGCAAGGTACTGCAGCATAAATTTGAAGGTAAAGTAATTAAAGTACATATTATTAAATTTTGTCTCTATCCCAACTTGTTTATGTCCCTTTAATTTCCTTATGTTTTACTAGTACCTTTACTAGTTAATGTGTTTGCCTCAAATGCAAGCTGCATTTCGTATGAAGTTCTTACAAATCATGGTTACTCAGTCCTAGCTTTTATTCCCTCCCTAGCTTTTGTATGGTTTACCTTTAGTACTAACTTACTTTTTATCATATAACAGTGTGAGAGAAAAACACATATTTACTTATAAATAATTTTCTCTTCCAGTACTTTATTGCTTGGCTATGCATGATCTGGTTTAATTTTTTTACCGCATTATTTGTGGCCTTAACCCATCAATGGTATTGGTTTTAACATTTAAAATTTAAGCAAATTAAAGTGTTAAAAGTGTTTTTATTTTCATTATCTAGAGAACACATTGTTTAAATAATTGTTCTTTTTTTCATTTGAGTGTCACAAACTAACCACTGGGACGCATGCTTCACATTTTCATCTCTCAAATTACTTCTCCCTATAATCTCTCTAACCTTCCTAGAGGGGACTTTCGGTTTCCTTACTCTTGAAATTGTAATGGAGCAGTGCAAAATCTTGTACAAGGTATAGTTCTACATTGTGGATAGGTGTCTTGTCCTTCTGTTATTGACACAATGATAGTTGGTTCTTTATTTGTTTTATTTGATAGTCTACTTCCACTTTCAACCTTACATTAAGGGTCGCTAGATCATGTCAATCACTTATTCTCTCTGTGGATGAGTTTTTTTCCCATGGTTTCAAACTGTCTCAAAAAGAACTGAGTTGTTTCCCTTCTATAGTGGATTTATAAACTATTTTAATAGCCCAAACTTATTATAGATGAAGCAAGCCAAATACAACACTTTGCCGCCAGTAGAAGGCAAAGACACCCCAGCCAAAGGCTTAAATACCCCTCCCGCTTCCTAATTACCCCAGCCATTCTTTGCCTTTCGTCATGTTAGTAGGTGGCAGATAAGTGTCAGAAGATTCAGAGAGTCCTGAAAAAGGGTATCTGCCCTTCGAGATAGGACTGGAGTTTTAAGTAGTCATGTCAACCTCTCAGTGAGAGTATTGATGAAAGTTAGAGTCTGGAGATGCAGGGAAAGTCTTTCTGCGAAACCATCAAAAGTACTGCCAACAGCTCCTAAGCAATCAGTGTTGACGAGTTTCGCTGCCTGCTTTCTCTTACTCAAGTCCATGTCAGGAGCGCTGCTATAAGACTGTCACACTTGAGAGGCTGTGTTATGTTCCACAGCATGGATCCTGGAGGTAAGATCATTTACATTTTTACACATAAAACGCTATAACAGGGTTACAGTGTGGCTCCTTTATACCTTGATAGGATCCAGGGTTGATATCCTCTGAAGGGGGTTTATTGAACAGTTGGGGTTAATTAATCAGTGCATTAATTATTTACATGCTGCTTTGTGTGATTTTTTTCCTGGGCTGATAGACTGTGTTTTTGGCTGGAATAAACAGTTTCGTTTTTGAAAGTGTTGCACAGCTCCTATTACTTGCTGTATTTGTAATAACAAGGGAAGTGGTCTATGTTCATTTCCTCCATTCTGGCTGAGACTTGAACCTGAGGAGAGCGTTTCCTCTGTTAACTGTCTGGGTCTAGGAGGTGGTGAGTGCCCCAGCCATTGGGAGTATAAAGGTGCAGTTTTCTATAATAAAAAAAAAAGTTTTTATTTTCTTTCTAATGACAAGGTGAGTCCAAGGATCATCATCAATTACTGTTAGGAATATCACTCCTGGCCAGCAGGAGGAGGCAAAGAGCACCACAGCAAAGCTGTTAAGTATCACTTCCCTTCCAACAACCCCCAGTCATTATCTTTGCCTCTAGTACAAGGAAGAGGTGAAGTAATGAGGTGTCCTGGTTAAGATTCTTCTATCAAGATTTTTTTATTTTGACGTCTGAGCAAGATTGCTCTGGCCTTCCATCACAATTTGGGTCTAGCTGTACTCCACGTTAGTCTCTTCAGCAGGGCTGTGGTGGCTTTAAAGCAGTTAGGAACTTGTAAAATGGGCTTTTCTGCATTTTCCTAATATGTTGCTGCCCTGGTATAGAAAGCCTGAGTAAGCTTACTCTGTCTTTCTTTTTACACAGGTCTCTGTGAGGAGCGGCATCCTCTCAAACTTTGTGAGTCGTCTGACTGCCGGACGGCTAGAATACAGGTAAGTGCCTTTTGTTCTTCTGGGGCTAGAAGGCTAGCACTAAAGGGGTTGAGGACCATCTGCTATTAGTGGGACAAATCCTGAGGGAAACTTAGGCAGTTTGCAGGCACGTTTTTCATGAGACTTAAGGAGACTAGGGGTTAATCTCCTTCATAGTAAGGAAGGGGTTAACCACCTTGGGGCTTAGATTTATTGAGTACTATTTGGAGTTTTAACCTGTACTTGGGCAGCTTCCTCTGGCTGGATTAACTGACCCTCCTAGCTTGCTAGTTTGAAACTTGGCAGATGACTGAGAAGAGAGCGCGTGGGACACCATTTCTATAGGAACTGCATAGCTCATATTGCCTTATGAGAAGCAATATCTCTGAGTTAGGGTATTTTTTCTGCCTTTTTAGAAAAAGTGGAGCGCTGTTTTTTTATAATTTATTGCTTGTGTCTGTACCCTGCATAGATTTGTGTGTTGTGGTGTGGCAGGGTGAAGCGCGATGTTTGCGTGCTTCCTCCCTTGCCGTTTTTCGTGCTCCCGCCTCCTTCTCAGGTAGGAGAAGAGCCATTTTGGATCATAGTTTTGATGACTCTGCCTCATTTTCACGACCGAGAGTGGAGCTGTGCTTCTAGTATGATTGGTCCTGAGATAGTGCTGTGAGGCAGAGTCAAGTGCCTTTCATAGTTCCCCTAATCAGGCTCTCGTCTGTTATTTTTACAAACGGAGGTCATATATAGTTTCAGTTTTTGCTGGAATTTTTGAGTGTGTAATTTTATTAAAAAATAATCGATAGAACAATAAACTCAGGTGAAGAATTTGTCTTGAACAAAGGGAGATTTTCTTTAAGGAAAAACGTTTTCTACCGGTACAGTGCACACTTGCGATTTATGCTTGTTACATAAGTTCCACATACTCTTGTTTTATGTTAAACTATTATGTTTTTTATAACATAAGGAATCCTTATCATAATTCCAATAAGATTGTTTGCTAAAAGATGGAACAGTGGTCTGTTCCTAAGTATATTTTAAGTCCAGCAAATCTATATAAATTTAAAGTGACAGAGTCATTTTATATTTAAAATTTATTTTAAATAATGTATATATTTGTATATTTTATTTTAGCCTCATGTCTCCATGGATGATGCTGTATAGGCTATTGCCACAGCTTCTCCTCAATCATCCCAAGTCCTTTTGTTATGGCATCACATGCAGTGCCCTGCAGTTCCTCTCAGTCTCCTGGAGGAGTGTGTTTGCATACAGAATTACAGCTCTGATATCCTCTGCGGTATCTGCGGCTGGTCTGTTTCTCCCTGTTTTCAGGAAAAATGCAAGAGGACATTTAATGTTTCAGATAATAGGGTTTCTGCTCCACATGCTGCTACACAGGTTCACCTTCTTCTAAGTTGAAGGGGATTGCCGGTAGTTTCTGAGGGCGGAATCTCAGATTTGGACAGTTTAATTCCTTCATCTGATAATGAAGTAGTCTCCTTCAGATGTATGCGTCAACACCTCTTGTAATGTTGTAGGAGGTTTTAGCTCCTTGGACGATACCGACCCACCTGTTGTTGTCAACCTTTCAAGTTTTGTAAACTATATCAGTTCTATTTCCTTCCCTGAGGAAGTGTTCTTGACGTGCTATGGGAATTTTCTCAGGAATAGGAAAAGTTGGGGATATCTTTTCCTTGTCTTCCGTCCTTTAAAGGAATCTCCTGTCGCGGTCTCCTTTATAATGCACAATGTCTTTAGTAGGACTTCCTACTTTAGCTATGAGAACTTTGATCCATGTTGAGTTAGATAGCTCCTTTTTGGATCTATGGTTAAGAAGCTGACGGGGAAGCCTACCTGTGACCTTGGGGTACAGCTTAGACTTTATAGTTCTGCAGTTGCAGAGTTAATATTTTATGTTTCCTCCAATCCATGCTTCTGGCGTTTCCTTTTAGGATATTCAACCATAATTTTCCTCTGTCCTTGGAGGTAAAGATGAGAGACTTTCCCTGAATAGGTTCAGGACCTCTTCTCTGGGAGTGCTAATTCCAGTTCCAGTATGGGGACGGGTTCTACATTTTTATCTAGTATCTTTTCTCCTTGGTCATGAGGGCCTGTTCAGAACAAACTTAGAATTTGTGGTTTCTTTGAATGTAATCCTCTCAAGTTTCTTAAAAGGACTTTGGGTCTAAGGATGTTTTTTCTTAACAATATATGGTTCATGTATCTTCCGTCCTTGAACAATCTCTCTTCAGAGTTTTTGTCAATTTTCTTTCCCATGGATGGGATTGAATCTGTGATAGAATCCCCTTATTTCATCTACAAGGGTAGATGCAGGTCTATGTGGCCTAGTGGTTAGCTTGTCTGTCTAGCAAGCTGAAGATCTTGAGTTTGAATCCAGCTGAGGCTACTTGCTTTTAACCCACTTCCGTCAGATCTTCGGAAGCTTAAGTTGGTCAGGTCTGGTCATTACATGGATGGGAAACCACCTGGGTTCGTCGGAGGATGAGGTCTCATAGTGGTCAAATAATTAAGGATTTTTTCCTTTTCCTCTCTCTGCAGTCATATGTCCAGCCAATAGCAAGCTCTTTTGCTGCAGTGGGATTATTTTCCCTTTGTTGTTTCCATATAGGAAGATTTCTCGGATCTATCTCAGAGAATGGATTTTGTTTCGTTCGACTATAGTCTCCTTCCTGTAGTGTTTTTTCAGGATTTTCTGTCTCAGGGCGTGTGCTTCTGGAGACATCCCTGGGTAAGGTGACCATGGATATCAACCTGCTGTCTGATAAGCAGCCTGGGTTTAGTTAAATGACTGCTCTTCCCTATATCATCGGGGGGTGGAGAGTGAGATTTCAAGCCTCTGATGACTGGGCCTCAGTAGTTGTTGGTGTAGTTCTAGTCGGACAATATCATATCAATGGTTTATTTCAACCATTAGGAAGGAACTCTGTGTTCTTTTACCATGCTGGAGGTGTGGATTGTTCGGTGGGCAGATGCTCACACTGGCTGTCTGTCGTCCTCTTGCCGGGGGAGGACATTCTGTCTGTCGTCCTCTTGTCAGGAGAGGACATTCAGGAACTGGAGTTATGATCAGTCAGATGTTTCATCTCGGGTAGTGTTTTCCCATCCAGGGGTGTTCTCTAGGTCGACCCTTTTATTGGGGATGCTCTGGAATTGGCTCGTTTTGATTGCCAAATTTCCTAGTTCGGCTCATGGTCAAGTGATCCGTTGACCGTCCTGTTAAATGCCCTAGTGTTTTCTTTTATTCTCCTTTCACAAATTATTGCTCGTACTCTACAGGAGAGAGCGGCGGGTTTTTATTAGCCCCTACGCAGCATTGCATGATTTGGTTTGCAGACCTACTGAAAATGCAGTCTCTCCTCTTTGCAGTCTGCCTCTGAGGAAGGACTTTCTGATCCAGAATCCTTCCTTCATCTTAATTTCGTTGCTGAAGTTGTCCGCTTGGAGATTAGACATTTAGTTTTGTCTAAACGCTGGTTTTTCTTCGTTGGTCATTTAGATCATGGCTCTGATATTTACACCATAACCTATGGCAATCTCTTCTATTTGTTGAAAATCCAAGAGTTCCTTTTGAGGTAGAGTCTGGATCTAGAAATGTTATCCTTCTCCAAGATGGTCTGGAGAAGGGTTTGTTAGTCAATTTCCCTGAAGGGTTTGATTTTCTTCAATCCAGCTGTGGTAACCTGATGGTCAGCTTAGCTGTCTAGCAAGAGGATAGCCGCAGTTTGAAGCCAGCTGCAGCTACTTGCACCTTGTCTTGTTTTCGCAAGCCTATCTTTAATTTTGCTAAGCGTCTGGCGGACGTGCCGGGTGTGCAATCTCTTGTCCGGCCCTGGTTAGTATTAGGTCTGTGTTAAGTCTGTTGTTCCACCTTGGAGTCTTTATTTTGTTTTTAAGATTTTACAAAAGGCTCTGTTTGAGCCTATGCATTCCATTCATATTAAGTTATTTTCTGGGAATTCTGTCTGCTCTGAGAGTCTTTGAACTCTCGGTTCTGCTGTGTGATTCTCCTTATCTTATATTCAGCAGATAAGACAGTTCCTTGTACCAAGTTTGGGTTTCTTCCTAAGGTTGTTTCGGACAAGTATATTATCAGGAATTTGTAGTTCCTTCTCTCTGTCCTAATCCTTCTTCTCATAAGGAATGTTTATTTCACAACTGGGAAGTTGTGCGTTCTCTTAAGTTCTTTTTGCAAGCTTCGAAGGCCTTTCATCAGTCTTCTGCTTTGTTTTTTTGTTTTTTCCGGACAAGAACTGGCTGTGGCTCAACACACAAGTAAACAGAGTAGTTAGCACAGAGCCATAGGTTCAGATCCCTGATTAGCCCGGTCGAGCATAATGCTTCTCAGACCTTTAAGTTAAATGTGAGGGTCGGTAGGCTTCTGCCACTTCTCCTTTTCTCTGGTTGAGAGGTATTATTTGTTTGGCGTATGAGATTGCTGGATAGCAACCTCCTGAGAGAATCGCAGCTCATTCAACGAAAGCTGTTTCTTCTTCATTTCAAACATGAAGTTTCTGTGGAACAGAATTGCACGGCTGCAACTTGGTCATTTTTGCATACTTTTTCCAAATTCTATCAATTCGATTATTTTGCCTCGGCTGAGGCTTCTTTTGGGAGAAAGGTTGTTCAAGCTGTGGTGCCTTCTGTTTAGGTTGTCTGTCTTGTCCCTCCCTTATCATCTGTGCCCTTTAGCTAGGGTATTGATTCCCAACAATAATTGATGATGATCCGTGGACTCACCATGTCATTAGAAAGAAAACAAAATTTATGGTTACCTGATACATTTCTTTCTTTCTTGACACGGTGAGTCCACGGCCCACCCTGTTTTTCAGCAAGTTTTTTGTTATATAAACCTCAGGCACCTCTGCACCTTGTGTTATTTCTTTCTCTCCTTTTCCTTTGGTCGAATGACTGGGGGTTGTGGGAAGGGAAGTGATACTTAACAGCTTTGCTGTGGTGCTCTTTGCCTCCTCCTGCTGGCCAGGAGTGATATTCCCAACAGTAATTGTTGATGATCCGTGGACTCACTATGTCAAGAAATAAATACATTTATCAGATAAGCATAAAGTTAGTTTTTGTCCTTCTGTGGGTATAACCTGAGCTATGGAGGACTCTGACATGTTAGAAGGTACTCCTTCTGTACTAAATCATACCTGTTTATATTGTGAGGAGGCCGTAGTTTTCCCGCCCACTCAATTATGTTCCACATGCCTTAACACTGTTATAAAGTCTAAGAAGGGAGACAAGCCTGCTACCTCTGAGCCATCTACCTTTCAGGACTCGGCGTCCCGTGAGATAACTACCCTTGCTACATTATCCACTCCACATGCAGTTCCCATAGCACATCTAATCCTCCATCTGAAGGAGGCCTTCTTCCTGCAGACTTTGCAGCACAGTTACAAACTGCGGTGTCTGCGGCCCTCAGTGCATTACCTCGCTCTAACAAATGCAAGAGAAAAGTTAAACATAGCTCTCTTGACCCGGAGTCATCTAAATATTTATGGGATATAGCTATTATGTCCCAGTTATCCGATGATGAATTAACCTCTGTAGCTTCAGAGGGTGAACTTTTCTTAGCGTCTAAGCCTCCTTTAGATTTAAAATTGAGCACTTGTGTTTTTTATTATAGGAGGTTCTGTGTACGTTAGAGGTTCCAGAGGCCGCGCTGCCTGAAGAACCTATAATACCTAAATTAGACAGAGTTTACGAAGACAGGAAAGTTCCTTTGACTTTTCCTGTGCCGGTAAGATGGCGAACATTATTAAGAACGAATGGGAAAGAATTGGTTCTTCCTTTTCCCCCTCGTCTACTTTTAAAAAGTTGTTTCCGGTCCCGGACTCTCAACTGGAGGGGCTCCATTCCTAAGGTGGTTGGTGCTATCTTTACGCTAGCTAAACGTACTACTATACCTCTTGAGGATAGTTCTTCGTTCAGAGAGCCGATGGAGAAGAAAATGGAAACCTTTCTGAGAAAGATGTTTCAACATATGAGATTTTTGTTTCAACCAGCAGCTGCAGTTGCCACGGTTGCCGGAGTGGTTACCTACTGGTGCGATTCTTTGTCGGAACTCATTGAGGTGGAGTCTCCCCTCGAGGATATTCAAGACAGAATTAAAGCTCTGAGAATTGCTAATTCTTTTATCTGTGATGCGAACATGCATTTATTTGCCTAAATGCAAAGGCCTCTGACTTTACGGTCCTAGCCCGCGGGGCGCTCTGGTTGAAGTCTTGGTCTGCAGATATGACTTCTAAGCCCAGACTTCTTTCTCTTCCCTTCAAGGGAAATATTTTATTTGGTCCAGGCCTGGACTCCATTATTTCTACGGTTACCGGAGGCAAGGGTGCCTTCCTACCGCAAGAAAAGAAGAGCAGTCTAAGGGACGACAATCTTCTAATTTTTGTTCTTTTTGTTCGGACAAATCCCAACGACAACAATCCTCCTTTAAGCCCAAGCAACCCAAGAGTATTTGAAAGCCGGCTCAGTCTCAGTCCGGCTCAGTCCTGGAAAAAATACAAGCAGAATAAGAAGCGCGTCAAAAACAAATCGGCATGAAGGGGTGGCCCACGATCCGGGATTGGATTGTGTAGGGGGCAGACGCCTTATTCAAGGACGTACAGGATCCGTGGGTCTTGGAAGTGGTATCTCAGGGATACAAGATAAGCTTCAAATCTCATCCACCAAAGGGCAGATTCCTTCTCTCGAATCTGTCTACCAGACCAGAAAAGAGGGATGCCTTTCTAGGGTGCGTTCGGGAGCTATCCTCCTTATGAGCTGTTGTCCCGGTGCCTATCGAAGAAAGAGGTTTGGGGTTTTATTCAAACCTTTTCGTAGTCCCAAAGAAGGAGGGAACTTTCCACCCAATTCTGGACCTAAAGTGTTAAAACAAATTTCTCAGTGTCCCTTCCTTCAAGATGGAGACGATAAGGTCCATCCTTCCTTTAATTCAGGAAGGCCAGTTTATGACCACTATAGATCTGAAGAATGCTTACCTTCATGTTCCAATCCACGGGGAACACTTTCAGTTCTTGAGGTTTGCATTCCTGGACCAAGAATCTTTTCAAAGGTTCTGGGGGCTCTTCTAGCCGTTGCCAGAACTCAGGGTATTGCAATAGCCCCATACTTAGATGATATACTGGTGCAAGCATCATCCTTTCGTCTTGCAAAAGAATTCTCAGAGTCCCTTCTCAGTCTTCTTTGATCACATGGATGGAAGTTAAACTTGGAAAAGAGTTCTCTTATCCCAAGTACCAGGGTGGAATTCCTGGGTACTATAATAAACTCCATATCCATGAGGATACTTCTAACAGACCAGAGACGTTGCAAGCTAACTTCGGCATGTCTTGCCCTCCGAACCTCCTTGAGTCCCTCTATGGCTCAGTGTATGGAGGTGATTGGTCTCATGGTGTCCTGCATAGACAATATAACTTTGGTGGCTTACATCAACCATCAGGGGGGAACAAAAAGTTCCTTGGAGATGAAGGAGGTATCTCAGATTCTGGAGTGGGCGGAGGCCCACAGCTGTTCGCTGTCAGTGATCCACATTCCGGGTGTGGAGAACTAATAGGCGGATTTTCTCAGCAGGCAATCCTTCCATCCAGGGGAATAGTCTCTCCATCCTGAGGTGTTTGCAGAGATTTGCACCAAGTGGGGGACGCCGGAGATAGATGTCATGGCGTCCCGTCTCAATACCAAGCTACCCAGGTATGGGTCGAGGTCGAGGGATCCCCAAGCGGATCTAATAGATGCACTAGCAGTGCCCTGGAGGTTCAAACTCATATATCTTTTCCCTCCATTACCGTTTCTCCCTTGAGTGGTGGCTGCAAAAAGTACTGTGTTTAGTTTCGGAGTATATCGATTACCCACAGGGGGAGGTTAAGGGAACAGTCTCCACAATGCCTGTGGTAGGCTTGTGACTAACTCCTACACCGGGATTAATTGTGTCACTGCCCCATACTCCCAATTTCCCCTCTGTAGTAGTTGTCTGAGAGGAAAATTGGGCCTCAATTTAGTCTGAGCACCCCTTTCTTGAAAATTCATGGAGCTCCTCATATCTTCACCCACCTACTGGAAGGCAAAGATTTAGACTGACATACCAGTTAGAGGGGGAGGGATGATGTGCTCTTGAAAGTTTAGGAACCTTTGTCTCCTCCTTCTGGTGGCAATTGCCATCCCATGCGTAATGGATTGTTAACTCTTACCACCTTATTAAAGAAAAGGGTTTTTATCTACTTATGAATGTATTTACATTCCCACTCTCTACTAACTTCAGTTTCATAAAGAGCCATTATTATCATGCACTGTAGTTCTGGGTAAACTAATTCAATAGTAAAAGCATTGTTAGATTAAACACGTTTACCTTAATGATAGGAAGAATTTTTTTATCCAAAAAGCACATTCAGAAAGCCTGAGAAGCCTCAATATAAACATCAAACAAGCAAAAGAAAAACCAAAAGAAAAACCCAACATCAGTGATCAATTTTAAAATGTATTACAAAGAAAGGACAAATAGGACATTAAGGAAAATAAGTTTAACATAATATATCCAAGTGGAAATCAACTGAACAAAGAACAATGGAAAACAAAGCAACCATGCCTGACTAGGATTTGCCATATGAATGCTTAGAGGAAAAGGATGAAGCTTTACAAATATGAAAATCTAGAGCTCACTAGTTCCAAAGCAAATAAAAATTACAATGCTGGTGAAAGCAACTAAATGATTGTTAAAAATATACCTGAAAAGGCATAACATCAAAACTGGATGACTTGAAGCATACAGTCTAAGACACTAGGGACAGTAACACAGAAAATAAACAGAAAAAAAGGTTACTTGGTTGCCATAGTGTCAGAAGTTGTTAGCAAATGGGTCACAAGTCCACATAACCTATGAGAAAGATTAGCCACTGACTCTGAGGATAGTACTGATTTAGGCTGCAAGAGGGCTATGCATATAAAAACATAATTTATGCTTACCAGATAAATTCCATTCCTTCCGTATAGGAAGAGTCCACGCCTTCATTCCTTACTGTTGGGAAATACAGCACCTGGCCACCAGGAGGAGGCACAGACACCCCAGCCAAAGGCTTACATATCCCTCCCACTTCCTCATTACCCCAGTCATTCTCCAGAGGGAACAAGAAAAAGTAGGATAAACATTGGGGTATAAATGATGCCAGAGGAATAAAATAAATAATAGGGGACCGCCCATAGACAAGAAACAACGGGCTGGGGCTGTGGACTCTCCCTATCCGTAAGGAAAGGAATTTATCTGGTAAGCATAAATGATGTTTTCCTTACTAAGATAGGGAGAGTCCATGGCTTCATTCCTTACTGTTGGAAAAACTATATACCCAAGCTCCAGCCGAAAGCTGCTTCACTGAAGAAAAAACATCAAACTTGTAAAATTTTGAAAAAGTATGTAAGGAGGACCAGGTAGCTGCCTTACAAATCTGATCCATAAAGGACTCATTCTTAAAGGCCCAAGAGGAAGCCACTGTTCTAGTGGAATGAGCCGTTATCTTCTCAGGAGGACGATGTCCCGCTGTCTCGTAAGCTAAGCGGGTGACACTCCTTAACTAAAAAGATAGGGAAGTCGAAGTAGCCTTCTGTCCCTTACGCTTCCCTGAATAGACAACAAACAAAGAGGAAGATTGTCTAAACTCCTTAGTAGGTATAGTGGATGTGATTAAAAGATGCTACACTCTTACTCTCATAAAGGTAATCCCAAAGAAAGTGAACCAACCTCAAAAGGTCCACCCTTAAACTAGGAGGAAAATCCACACACTTCACACCAGAATAAGTAGGTCCTCCACACCTTGTGGTAGATAAACCTCTCTTGGCTAAGACTAAGCGTTCAATCTCCACGCAGTCAGCCTCAGAGAATCTAGATTTTGATGAACAAATGGACCTTGTATCAGCAGGTCTCTGCGACAAGGTAACTTCCACGGAGGAGATGAGATCTCCACTAGATCCACCAACCACGTCCTTTGCGGCCACGATGGAGCAATCAGGATCACTGATACCCGCTCCTGCTTGATGCGGGAAACTACTACTTACAGGTGGTTAACAGTGGTCTGGGTTCTGGACAGGTAAGTATAATATTAGCACTCACATAGCTCACAGGCTGTCAGCAGGTAGATTTCCATCTTAATATGAGGAGAGTCCACAGCTTAATTCCTTACTTGTGGGAAATACTGAACCTGGCCACCAGGAGGAGAGAGAGACACCACAGCCAAATTCTTAAATACCTCCCCCACTCCCCTCATCCCCTAATCCCTCCAATCGGACAACATAACCTTGGTGGCTTACATCAACCATCAGGGGGGAAGAGGAGCTCCCTAGCAATGAGGGAAGTATCTCAGATTCTGGAATGGGCAGAGGCCCACAACTGCTCGCTGTCAGTGATCCACATTTTGGGTGTGGACAACTGGGAAGTGGATTTCCTCAGCAGACAATCCTTTCATCTGGGGGAATGGTCTTTTCATCCCGAGGTGTTTGCAGAGATTTGCAGCAGATGGGGACACCGGAGATAAATCTCATGGGGTCCCGGCTCAATTCCAAGCTACCTAGATATGGGTCGCGGTCCAGGGATCCTCAGATGGAGTGCCTTGGAGGTTCAGTCTGATCTACATTTTCCCGCCATTACCACTTCTGCCTCGTGTGGTGGCCTGCATCAAGCAGGAGCGAGTGTCAGTGATTCTAATTGCTCCATCGTGGCCTCGGAGGATGTGGTTCGCGGATCTGGTGGGGATGTCCTCATCTCCTCCATGGAAGTTACCTTGTCGCAGGGATCTGCTGGTACAAGGTCCTTTTGTTCATCAAAATCTATATTTTCTAAAGCTGACTGCGTGGAGATTGATTGCTTAGTCCTAGCCAAGAGAGGTTTCTCGGAGAGAGTTATTGATACTCTCATTCAAGCTCATTAGCTGGTCACTCGCCGTATCTATCATAAGGTGTGGAGGACCTACTTATTCTGGTGTGAAGAGTGTGGATTTCCCTGGCATAAGGTCAGGGTTTCCAGGATTCTCTCTTTTCTCCAGGATGGTCTGGAGAAGGGCCTTTCGGCTAGCTCTCTTATGGGAAAGATTTCGGTCCTATCTGTTTTACTGCACAAGAGGCTCGATGAGCTTCCAGATGTCCAGTCCTTTGTTCAGGCTCTGACTAGAATCAGATCTGTGTTCCGACTTAGCGCTCCTCCTTGGGGTTTAAATCTTGTTCTTAAGGTTCCGTTTGAGCCTATGCACGGCCTTGACATTAAATTACTATCTTGGAAGGTTCCCTTTTTACTGGCTATTGCCTCGGCATGCAGAGTATCCCCCCTTACCTAGTATTCCATGCAGATAAGGCTGTTCTTCGTACTGGGTTAGGTTTTCTTCCTAAGGTTGTTTCTGATCGCAACATTAATCAGGAGATTGTCGTTCCTTCCTTGTGTCCTAGCCCTTCTTCTTCTTCAAAGGACCGTTTACTTCATAATTTGGATGTGGTTCGGTCCTTGAAGTTCTATCTTGAAGCCACTAAGGAGTTTAGACAGACGTCTTCTTTGTTTGTTGTCTATTCTGGGAAGCGTAAAGGGCAGAAAGCCTCGTCCACTTCCCTGTCTTTTTGGTTGAGGAGCATTAATATTTGATGTTTTTGCTTCGGCTGAAGCATCTTTTGGGAGAAAGGTTTTGCAGGCTGTGGTGCCTTCAGAATAGGGTCCACCTCTCCTTTTTTACCCTCCTGTTTCATTCAGTGTCCTCTAGAGCTTGGGTATATGTTGCCCACAAGTAAGGAATGAAGCTGTGGACTCTCCTCATATTAAGATGGAAAACATAAATCATGCTTACCAGATCATTTCCTTTCCATCTGTATGAGGAGAGTCCATGGCACATTTTCTCAGTTGGGCGGACCAAAATATTTTGTTGTTCTAGCAGCATTTATGCCCTGATATTTCTCCTACTGTTCCTTGTTCCCTCGGCAGAATGACTGGGGGATGAGGGGAGGTATTTAAGCCTTTGGCTGGGGTGTCTTTGCCTCCTGGGGGACAGGTTCATTATTTCCCACAAGTAAGGAATGAAGCCGTGGACTCTCCTCATACAGATGGAAAGGAAATTATCTGGTAAGCATAATTTATGTTTTTGTAACTGTACATCATAGTCAGGCAACTTCAAGATAGCAGCACATTTTTCTCACTAAGGGTTAACTTATCACCAAGGTTGAGAAAGAGACGAACATATAGATCATAATACTTATGGTGCAGCTGTTACCTCTGTTTGGTATAGGGTACTCTGGCTCTTAGTTATTTTTTTCTTATGTCACATTCTGGTGTACCGTACCTTTAAATTGTTTGGCTATAGCACTATTCAGCGCTCTCACAGGGGTTCTGCATAACATAGATGGTTTTTAATATTTTTATTAATGACTTGGAGCAAGGATTAAATAGCAACATCTCTATTTTTGCAGAGGACACAAAGTTGTGTAAGGTCATTAGGTCAGGGCAGGATGAACTTCCTTTACAAGGGGATCTACAAAAATTAGAAGAATGGACAGGTAATGGAAAATGAGATTTAATACTGGAAAATGCAAAATTCTACATTTTGGAAGTAAATATAAGCAGGTAATCTATTATTTAAAGGGCCAGTAAACCCACCAAATATAACATAGTGCAGAATTATATAACAAAAGCCTAGCGCCAGCTTTCTATTTCAGAGATATTTCAGAGATATTTACCTACGAAATTGAATTTTACAGACTGCCGCTCCTGGCTCTGTTTTTTTTACCTATGGGCATTGGTCAGGCTGTCTAGTCACATCGCGCCCGATCGCGCCATTAAACTGAATGTAGCTCGCTCCCGCTCTGGTCTGGTATGCATTCTTTATTTCTACTAGGAGAGAAATTGGGGTACAAATGGCACTACTATGATGTGACTTCAGGAATTACCATAAATTCAACCTAGATGTCTGCTTTTAAATCTCAAATCTTATACTGCAGATCTAAAGGTACAATGGTGAGGGTGCTGTGTACAAATGATAACCCAAACTTAATCAGTACACAACTGATAATAGTGTACACTTGGATAGCACTCACATTCCTTAGCGGCTAAATTTATAGAGCAACATAATATGGTGGAACAGCAAAATTGAAAATATAAAATGTAACCTTTACTAGAATACTTTTAAAATGAAACAATACACACACATTTAAAAATACAAATGGGTCAAGTCTGGTAATAAATGTATAAATGTTACGTCAAGTAAAAGGCAGGGAGAGTGCTTCTATACGTAAGGGATCTAGACATAGGATGTAGATATTAATCCATAGTCTATTTCCATATAAGTAAGAAATTCTAGGCTTGTGCTGTTGCCATTAAAGTTTCAACTTTATTAGTTGTGTACTGATTAATTTTGTTTTATTTCTACTAGAATTTGGCTAAATAGAGTGGAGTGTACAATGTGTGAGACTTTAGAGTTTAATTCTGATCGGACAGAAACACACACTTTTTTCTAGTTTCGCAGATTCTTTTCTGAGTCCGATCACGTGACCTCCGTTCTGCCGCTTTTATTCATTGTAGAGTGTAGTTAATTAGGCAGTGCATGTGTTTGCTTTAGCGATCGCATATTCTGGCTCTGCTAATAGTAATCGATCCGGATCTGTTTGAGCTCACAGCTTTCAAGGTCGGACAGCCAACTCTGCTTCCTTGCAATTACTAGTGTCAACTCTGGTCCCGGTGCGGTAAGACTCCTCAGCTAGCCTGAGGTATAGAGGTGTGAGGGACTTTGCAATTAAAAATCTAAGTATACTTGGCATTATACGCTTTGAGGGATTACTCTCCTTTCTTAAAGTGACATAATGGTTACTTTTGTTATTCTCCTTATTATTGGGGACCACTTCAGGTATGGACACAGACCAAGATTCTGTTTCTTTGGATAAATGTTTATTATGTTTAGAGGCCCAAATTGTTTTGCCTATTTAATTTGATTCCTCATGCTTAGCTAAGACTCTAAAATTCAAAGATAAATTACTCCCTTCTGAGCCAATTGTCTCTCAGGATAATGCTGTTCAGGATATGCCACAGCTCTCTCCTCAAACGTCCCAAGCCCTAATGGTTTCACATACAGTGCCCTGCGGTTCCTCTTAACTACCTGGGGGTATTTTTTTACCAGTAGATTTTGCTGCACAGATAACTTCTGTGCTGTCTGCAGCTTGATCTGCTTTCCCTGCTTCGGGTAAGCGTAAGAGGAAATCTAAATTTCTCCAACATAGGTGTGTCCGGTCCACGGCGTCATCCTTACTTGTGGGATATTCTCTTCCCCAACAGGAAATGGCAAAGAGCCCAGCAAAGCTGGTCACATGATCCCTCCTAGGCTCCGCCTACCCCAGTCATTCTCTTTGCCGTTGTACAGGCAACATCTCCACGGAGATGGCTTAGAGTTTTTTAGTGTTTAACTGTAGTTTTTATTATTCAATCAAGAGTTTGTTATTTTAAAATAGTGCTGGTATGTACTATTTACTCAGAAACAGAAAAGAGATGAAGATTTCTGTTTGTATGAGGAAAATGATTTTAGCACCGTAACTAAAATCCATGGCTGTTCCACACAGGACTGTTGAGAGCAATTAACTTCAGTTGGGGGAACAGTGTGCAGTCTCTTACTGCTTGAGGTATGACACATTCTAACAAGACGATGTAATGCTGGAAGCTGTCATTTTCCCTATGGGATCCGGTAAGCCATGTTTATTAAGATAGTAAATAAGGGCTTCACAAGGGCTTATTAAGACTGTAGACTTTTTCTGGGCTAAATCGATTCATTATTAACACATATTTAGCCTTGAGGAATCATTTATTCTGGGTATTTTGATATGATTATATCGGCAGGCACTGTTTTAGACACCTTATTCTTTAGGGCTTTCCCTAAGCATAGTCAGAGCCTCATTTTCGCGCCGGTATGGCGCACTTGTTTTTGAGGACAGCATGGCATGCAGCTGCATGTGTGTGGAGCTCTGATACATAGAAAAGTCTTTCTGAAGGCATCATTTGGTATCGTATTCCCCTTTGGGCTTGGTTGGGTCTCAGCAAAGCAGATTCCAGGGACTGTAAAGGGGTTAAATATAAAAACGGCTCCGGTTCCGTTATTTTAAGGGTTAAAGCTTCCAAATTTGGTGTGCAATACTTTTAAGGCTTTAAGACACTGTGGTGAAATTTTGGTGAATTTTGAACAATTCCTTCATACTTTTTCGCAATTGCAGTAATAAAGTGTGTTTAGTTTAAAATTTAAAGTGACAGTAACGGTTTTATTTTAAAACGTTTTTTGTGCTTTGTTATCAAGTTTATGCCTGTTTAACATGTCTGAACTACCAGATTGTGTTCTGACTGTGGGGAAACCAAGGTTCCTTCTCATTTAACTATATGTATTTTATGTCATAAAAAAATTTAGTAAAAATGATGCCCAAGATGATTCCTCAAGTGAGGGGAGTAAGCATGGTACTGCATCATCCCCTCCTTCGTCTACACCAGTCTTGCCCATACAGGAGGCCCCTAGTACATCTAGTGCGCCAATACTCCTTACTATGCAACATTTAACGGCTGTAATGGATAATTCTATCAAAAACATTTTAGCCAATATGCCCACTTATCAGCGAAAGCGCGACTGCTCTGTTTTAGAAAATTCTGTAGAGCATGAGAACGCTGATGATATGGTTTCTGAAGGGCCCCTACACCAGTCTGAGGGGGCCAGGGAGGTTTTGTCTGAGGGAGAAATTTCAGATTCAGGAAACATTTCTCAACAAGCTGAACCTGATGTGATTACTTTTAAATTTAAGTTGGAACATCTCCGCGCTCTGTTTAAGGAGGTGTTATCCAATTTGGATGATTGTGATTATCTGGTCATTCCAGAACCACTATGTAAAATGGAAAAGTTCTTAGAGGCCCCGGGGCCCCCCGAAGCTTTTCCTATATCCAAGCGGGTGGCGTACATTGTTAGTAAAGAATGGGACAGGCCCGGTATACCTTTAGTACCTCCCCCCATATTTATAAAATTGTTTTCCTATAGTCGACCCCAGAAAGGACTGATGGCAGACAGTCCCCAAGGTCGAGGGGGCGGTTTCTACTCTACACAAGCGCGCCACTATACCCATAGAAGATAGTTGTGCTTTCCAAGATCCTATGGATAAAAAATTAGAAGGTCTGCTAAAGATGTTTGTTCAGCAAGGTTCCCTTCTACAACCAATTGCATGCATTGTCCCTGTCACTGCAGCCGCGTGTTTCTAGTTTGATGAGCTAGGAAAGGCGATTATTAGTAATTCTTCTTCTTATGAGGAGATTATGGACAGAATTAGTGCTCTTAAATTGGCTAATTCTTTCACCTTGCAATTGGCTAGGTTAGCGGCGAAAAAATTCTGGGTTTGCTATTGTGGCGCAGAGCGCTTTGGTTAAAATCTTGGGCAGCGGATGCGTCTTCCAAGAACAAATTGCTTGACATTCCTTTCAAGGGGAAAACACTCTTTGGCCCTGACTTGAAAGAGATTATCTCTGATATCACTGGGGGCAAGGGCCACGCCCTTCCTCAGGATAGGTCTTTTCAAGACCAAAAATAAACCTAAGTTTCGCCCCTTTCGCAGAAACGGATCAGCCCCAAGGGCTACGTCCTCTAAGCAGGAAGGTAATACTTCTCAAGCCAATCCAGCCTGGAGACCTATGCAAGGCTGGAACAAAGGAAAGCAGGCCAGGAAACCTGCCATTGCTACCAAGACAGCATGAAATGCGGGCCCCCGATCCGGGACCGGATCTGGTGGGGGGCAGACTCTCTCTCTTCGCTCAGGCTTGGGCAAGAGATGTTCTGGATCCTTGGGCGCTAGAAATAGTCTCCCAAGGTTATTCTCTGGAGTTCAAGGGGCTTCCTCCAAGGGGGAGGTTCCACAGGTCTCAGTTGTCTTCAGACCACATAAGAAGACAGGCATTCTTACATTGGGTAGAAGACCTGCTAAAAATGGGAGTGATTCATCCTGTTCCATTAGGAGAACAAGGGATGGGGTTCTACTCCAATCTGTTCATAGTTCCCAAAAAAGAGGGAACGTTCAGACCAATCTTAGATCTCAAGATCTTGAACAAGTTTCTCAAGGTTCCATCGTTCAAGATGGAAACCATTCGAACACTTCTTCCTTCCATCCAGGAAGGTCAATTCATGACCAAGGTGGATTTCAAGGATGCGTATCTACATATTCCTATCCACAAGGAACATCATCGGTTCCTAAGGTTTGCATTCCTGGACAAGCATTTCCAGTTCGTGGCATTTTCTTTCGGATTAGCCACTGCTCCTAGGATTTTCTCATAGGTACTAGGGTCCCTTCTGGCGGTGCTAAGACCAAGGGGCATTGCTGTAGTACCTTACTTGGACGACATTCTGATTCGAGCGTCGTCCCTTCCTCAAGTAAAGGCTCACACGGACATTGTCCTGGCCTTTCTCAGATCTCACGGATGGAAAGTGAACGTGGAAAAGAGTTCTCTATCTCCGTCAACGAGGGTTCCCTTCTTGGGAACTATAATAGACTCCTTAGAAATGAGGATTTTTCTGACAGAAGCCAGAAAAACAAAACTTCTAGACTCTTGTCGGATACTTCATTCCGTTCCTCTTCCTTCCATAGCGCAGTGCATGGAAGTGATAGGTTTGATGGTAGCGGCAATGGACATAGTTCCTTTTGTGCGCATTCATCTAAGACCATTACAACTGTTCATGCTCAGTCAGTGGAATGGGGACTATTCAGACTTGTCTCCGAAGATACAAGTAAATCAGAGGACCAGAGACTCATTCCGTTGGTGGCTGTCCCTGGACAACCTGTCACAAGGGATGACCTTCCGCAGACCAGAGTGGGTCATTGTCACGACCGACGCCAGTCTGATGGGCTGGGGCGCGGTCTGGGGATCCCTGAAAGCTCAGGGTCTTTGGTCTCGGGTAGAATCTCTTCTACCGATAAATATTCTGGAACTGAGAGCGATATTCAATGCTCTCAAAGCTTGGCCTCAGCTAGCGAGGGCCAAGTTCATACATCAACCATCAGGGGGGAACAAGGAGTTCCCTAGCGATGGAAGAAGTGACCAAAATCATTCTATGGGCGGAGTCTCACTCCTGCCACCTGTCTGCTATCCACATCCCAGGAGTGGAAAATTGGGAAGCGGATTTTCTGAGTCGTCAGACATTGCATCCGGGGGAGTGGGAACTCCATCCGGAAATCTTTGCCCAAGTCACTCAACCGTGGGGCATTCCAGACATGGATCTGATGGCCTCTCGTCAGAACTTCAGAGTTCCTTACTACGGGTACAGATCCAGGGATCCCAAGGCGGCTCTAGTGGATGCACTAGTAGCACCTTGGACCTTCAAACTAGCTTATGTGTTCCCGCCGTTTCCTCTCATCCCCAGGCTGGTAGCCAGGATCAATCAGGAGAGGGCGTCGGTGATTTTGATAGCTCCTGCGTGGCCACGCAGGACTTGGTATGCAGATCTGGTGAATATGTCATTGGCTCCACCATGGAAGCTACCTTTGAGAGACCTTCTTGTTCTAGGTCCGTTCGACCCACTCCAGCTGACTGCTTGGAGATTGAACGCTTGATCTTATCAAAGCGAGGGTTCTCAGATTCTGTTATTAATACTCTTGTTCAGGCCTGAAAGCCTGTAACCAGAAAAATTACCACATAATTTGGTATATCTGTTGGTGTGAATCTGCAGGATTCCCTTGGGACAAGGTTAAGATTCCTAAGAGTCTATCCTTCCTTCGAGAAGGATTGGAAAAGGGATTATCTGCAAGTTCCTTGATGGGACAGATTTCTGCCTTGTCTGTGTTACTTCACAAAAAGCTGGCAGCTGTGCCAGATGTTCTAGCCTTTGTTCAGGCTCTGGTTAGAATCAAGCCTGTTTACAAAATTTTGACTCCTCCTTGGAGTCTCAACCTAGTTCTTTCAGTTCTTCAGGGGGTTCCGTTTGAACCCTTACATTCCGTTGATATTAAGTTATTATCTTGGAAAGTTTTGTTTTTGGTTGCAATTTCTTCTGCTAGAAGAGTTTCAGAATTATCTGCTCTGCAGTGTTCTTCTCCTTATCTGGTGTTCCATGCAGATAAGGTGGTTTTGCGTACTAAACCTGGTTTTCTTCCAAAAGTTGTTTCTAACAAAAACATTAACCAGGAGATAGTTGTGCCTTCTTTGTGTCCTAATCCAGTTTCAAAGAAGGAACGTTTGTTGCACAACTTGGATGTAGTTCGTGCTCTCAAATTTTACTTAGCAGCTACTAAGGATTTCAGACAAACTTTGTCTTTGTTTGTTGTTTATTCTGGTAAACGGAGAGGTCAAAAAGCAACTTCTACCTCTCTCTCCTTCTGGATTAAAAGCATTATCCGATTGGCTTATGAGACTGCCGGACGGCAGCCTCCTGAAAGAATCACAGCTCACTCCACTAGGGCTGTGGCTTCCACATGGGCCTTCAAGAACGAGGCTTCTGTTGATCAGATATGTAAGGCAGCGACTTGGTCTTCACTGCACACTTTTTCTAAATTTTACAAATTTGATACTTTTGCTTCTTCTGAGGCTATTTTTGGGAGAAAGGTTTTGCAAGCCGTGGTGCCTTCCATTTAGGTGACCTGATTTGCTCCCTCCCTTCATCCGTGTCCTAAAGCTTTGGTATTGGTTCCCACAAGTAAGGATGACGCCGTGGACCGGACACACCTATGTTGGAGAAAACAGAATTTATGTTTACCTGATAAATTACTTTCTCCAACGGTGTGTCCGGTCCACGGCCCGCCCTGGTTTTTTTAATCAGGTCTGATAATTTATTTTCTTTAACTACAGTCACCACGGTAACATATGGTTTCTCCTATGCAAATATTCCTCCTTAACGTCGGTCGAATGACTGGGGTAGGCGGAGCCTAGGAGGGATCATGTGACCAGCTTTGCTGGGCTCTTTGCCATTTCCTGTTGGGGAAGAGAATATCCCACAAGTAAGGATGACGCCGTGGACCGGACACACCGTTGGAGAAAGTAATTTATCAGGTAAACATAAATTCTGTTTTCTGTGAGTAAGGCCTCTTACCCCTCTAAATCTGCGCTGGTCAACCTTTTCCAAATTTCTGATGAGGAGGATACTTAAAGTGAATGTAAATTTTGATGTTTAAGTGCCCGGTTTTTAAAACTTTGATTAAAAACAGGGGCACTTTAATTCATCAAAATTTACATTTCACTCCTGTTGTGACAAAAAACTTACCTTTTAATCTTCACAGCAGCTGCTGCTTCCTCCGGTCTCACAAGCCATTTCTGATGTCAGAAATGATTGATAGGTCATCCTCCAATCACAGATTCCCCCCCGGGGGATTCAGTGTCTGATTCACTGCTGTGATTGGAGGAAGCCAGATACCTCATTTTAGACCCAGGAAGAGGCTTTGAAACAGGTGGAGGAAGCTGGAGCTGCTGTGAAGATTAAAAAGTAAGTTTATTTTCACAACAGGAGTGAAATGAAAATATTGATGAATTAAAGTGCCCCTGTTTTTAATCAAAGTTTTAAAAACCGGGCACTTTAGCATCAAAATTTACATTCACTTTAAGTAGCTTCTGAAGGTGAGATCTCAGACTCTGATACAATGGGTGAAAAATCTGAAGAAGTTAATTTCAGATTTAAAAGTAAGGAATCCAAATTCCTATAGGAGGCGCTACAACAAGTGTACAGTATGTATATAAATATAGATACACACATACAAGCTCACTATAAATATAGGATCAATAGTTAGATACTCCTAGTTACAAAAAGTCACACAGTGACATATATAGCATACGCATACATTTGATAGAAGGTAAAGATTTTTTTAAAAAAACTAATGTAAACTGGTTCAGTGGAACTGGAGACCCATCAATAAGATAATAAGATAGTCATACAAAACCAGTCCATTAGTAAATCAGTATATTGAACAATTCCCAGGACAGATCCTTATGTACTGGTGTAGATCCTTTATGGCATCCGTTTGAAGCAGGCAGCACTCTGACGTCACCAGAGGTGATAGGGCAATTCTATAGAAAACACAAGATAGGAAAGAGGTGCCGTATGTGTGAATCAGTATAACAAGCTTGATACATACACACAAGAGACACAGGGTACTCACATTGTATAAAGGCACTCTCTTGTGCCAATAGAAACAAGCTGGTTTTTGACAGCAGACCAGCTAGCTGAACACAGGCAGTAACCCGGATACAACGATGTAGTCACCCACAGATGGATAGCTGGGCTCAGATGATTTCCACTCTCCAGGATAGAGAGACAGTAGAGAATATAGCACTGGGAAGGCTATACCAAACCCTCCCAAGGTAGCGTAGTATCCAATGCACTCAGCAATGAGACTTAGTGGTGCATAAGTGCAATAATGCAACGCGTTTCACGGAACTAACCGTTTCATCAGGCATCACCTGATGACTTGTTTGTTCCGTAATTTCAGATTTAAGCTTGAACATCTCCGGTTGCTACTGAAGGAGGTTCTAGCTACTTTGGATGACTCTGAACCTTCAGTTGCTGTCAACCCTAAAAAGTCTACTAAACTTAATAGAGTTTATCATTCTCCCTCTTCTGTGGATGTTTTTCCTGTTCCAGACAAGATGTCTGAAATTATAGCTCAGGAATGGGATAAGCCAGGGGTTTATTTTTCCCCTTCCCCTGTTTTTAAAAAAATGTTTCCTGTTTCTGACTCCACCCGTGACTCATGGCGCACTGTGCCTAAAGTAGAAGGAGCTATCTCTACTCCAATGGATAAGAAGATAGAGGCTTACTTAAAAAAGATGTACATTCATCAAGGATTACAGTGGCAACCTGCGGCAAGTATTGCTACAGTAGCGGGAGCAGCATTTTATTGGTGATGCCTTGTCTGATCTGATATCAAAAGGGACTACGATAGAGAAGATCCAAGATAGGATCAAAGCTCTTAAACTGGCTAATACCTTTATCTGAGATGCTAACATGCAGGTAATTAGACTGGGAGCTAAGATGTCTAGCTTCACTGTTCTAGCTCGCTGAGCTCTGTGGTTAAAATCCTGGTCGGCTGATGTAACTTCAAAAGCCAAGCTTTTTGTCTTTACCTTGTAAAGGTAAGACTTCATTTGGGCCTGGTCTGGTGGAAATTATTTCTGAAATTACGGATGGAAAGGGGTCTTTCCATTGGGTCTGAAGGGTCAGATATCTGCACTGTCTATTCTTTTGCACAAACGCCTGGCTGATTTGCCAGATGTTAAAGGGACAGTCTAGTCAAAATTAAACCAAGTTTTTCACAGTTAGACAGTACTAGTTCATGTGTGTCATATATAGATAATATTGTGCTCACTCCTGTGGAGTTATTTAGGAGTCAGCACTGATTGGCTAAACTGCATGTCTATCAAAGCACTGAGACAAGGGGAAGTCTGCAGAGGCTTAGATACAAGGTAATCACAGAGGTAAAACATATATTAATATAAAAGTGTTGGTTATGCAAAACTGGGGAATGGGTAATAAAGATTATCTATCTTTTTAAACAATAAAAATTCTGGTGTAGACTGTCCCTTTAAAGCTTTTGTTCAGGCCCTGGTCAGAATCAGGCCTGTGTTTAAACCTGTTGCTCCTCCTTGGAGTCTTAACCTTGTTCTTAAAGTTTTGCTGCAAGCTCCATTTGAGCCGATGCATTCTGTTGATACTAAATTGTTATCTTAAAAGGTTTTGTTTCTTCTTGCTATTTATTCTGCTCGCAGAGTGTCTGAGCTTTCGGCTCTGCAGTGTGATTCCCCGTACATTTGTTTTCATGCAGATAAGGCGGTCCTTCGTACTAAGTTGGGTTTTCTCCCTAAGGTTGTGTTAGATTGAAACATTAATCAGAAAAGTGTTGTTCCTTCTTTTTGTCCTAATCCTTCTTCCCATAAGGAACGTCTTTTGCATAAACTGGATGTTGTGCGTGCGCTAAAATTTTACCTTCAAGCGACTAAAGATTTTCGGCAATCTTCTGCCCTGTTTGTGGTTTTCTCTGGCAAGCGTAAATGTCAGAAGGCCACTTCTACTACTCTTTCCTTCTGGTTAAGAAGTGCTATCTATTTAGCTTATGAGACAGCTGATCAACAGCCTCCTGAAAGAATTACGGCTCATTCCACTAGGGCTGTATCCTCTTCCTGGGCTTTCAAAAATGAAGCTTCTGTGGAACAGATTTGCAAGGCGGAAACATGGTCCTCTTTGCATACTTTTTCCAAATTCTACAAATCTGATACTTTTGCCTCGGCTGAGGCTTCTTTTGGGAGAAAGGTTCTTCAAGCGGTGGTGCCTTATGTTTAGGTCTGCCTGCTTTGTTCTCCTTCCCTTTTCATTCTGTGTCCTCTAGCTTGGGTATTGCTTCCCACTAGTAATAGACCTCAGGCACCTCTATACCCTTATTTTTCTTCTTTTTCCATTTTCCTTCGACTGAATGACTGGGGATTATGGGTAAGGGAAGTTACCCTTAACAGCTTTGCTGGGGTGCTCTTTGCTGCCTCCTGTTGGCCAGGAGTTGAATGTCCCACTAGTAATTGGAATGAAGTCGTGGACTCTCTATGCCCGGAAAGAAAGAAATTTATCAGGTAAGCATACATTTTGTTTTTTCTTGGTTTTATTAGTGTTTTACGGACTTAAGTTAACTCTTGTATGTGTATTGTGCTGCTTGTGCTTTATTTGCTATTTCTGTGTGCTGTTTACCATGGATTATTCTGGTACTGTCCCCAATTTTGAACTTCTTTTTGAGGATAAGTCTTCTGATCATTTATTTAAATGTATTTACTGTAATTTATCTCCAACAGCTCAATAATGCAGCCATTGTATGGCTCTTCTCATGCACTCTTAACAGACAGTCTATCACTGTTATTTCCTCTTAACATAGAAACATAGAATTTGATGGTAGATAAGAACCAAAAAGGCCCATATTACATGTTACTTTTTCCTTAGGATAGCCTTAGGCATGTCCCAGGCATTTTTTATTCCTTTACAGTCTTTGTGTTTACCACCTCAAATGGAAGTTTATTCCATGAATCCACAACCCTTTCTGTAAAAAAATGCTTCCTTAAATTTCTCCTTATAATGTACTAACAGAGTCTGTCCTCCCTCTGTTAGTACATTACAAGGGAGATATTCAGATTTAACTCCTGGACTTTAAGCAGTTGTGCACTCTGCTGTATCTGTGATGTTGGCGGCCATACCCCCTCCAAGTAAGCGCCACAAAGTTTCTGATAAACTTATGTTGTCTGACTTACCTAGTACTTTTGAATTTCTTAAGATCAGAACAGCTAAGAAGTTACTTACAGATTCAGAGGTGATCATAGTTGACCAAGTATTAGTATCAGAACAAAATTCTGGCTCTTCTCCCTTTATGTTTAAAATTTAACATCTGGGAACTCTTTTGAGAGAGGTCTTGAGTACCTTAGGGTGCAAGATCCAAAGTCTGCAGAGGAAACATCTGTTAAGCAAATGCATTTAATTTTCAAACCGGCAGTTACAACTCCAGAAGTATTTCCTGTTCTTGAGACAATCACTGAATTGATTATCACTAGGGATTGGCCTACCAGGTATTCCATTTAGCCCATTATCTATATTCAAAAATATGTTTCCGCTTCCTTCTTCTAGATTAGATCTTTGCCAAACAATTCCCAAGGTAGATGGTGCTATTTTCTATTCTGGGAAATTGGACTACTATTTATTTAGAGGACAGTACATCTTTCAAAGATTAGGTATTTCAATAGTTTCCATACCTGGACAATATCTTGCTTCAGGCTCCATCTTTACCATTAGCAATATCTCAAACCAACAAGACTTTGTTTCTTCACAATCATGGTTGAAAGGTCCACATTTTAAAAAGTTCTCTTTTTCCTCACACCAAAATCTCTTTTCTAGAAGTCATAATAGAGTCGGTATCAAGGAGACCTTCATTGACGGACCAAAGAAGAGTGACATTTCAGTCCACTACAGTCTATTCACAATCCTACAATCCTACTTAGCTTTATGCATCGAAGTTCTGGGTTTGATGATTGCGGCATCAGACATTATTCCTTTTGTTCAATTTCACATGAGACCTCTTCAGCTATGTATGCTTCGTCAATGGTGCAATAAACTCTCAAAAGATCCTTTTGGATCCCACTATAAAAGATTATCCTGGTGGACGTACAACCTCTCTATTCCTCTGGGAGCATCGTTTGTCCAAATTGGACAATAATCACAAAAGATGAAAGTCTCTTGGGTAGGGACGCAGTATGGGGTTCCAGGAGAGCTCAGGGAGATTGGTCTCTTCAGGAGGCGAGGTTACCAAAAAATATTCTAGTACTCCGTGCTATCTTCCGGTTGGCCTCTCATACATAGACTTGTTTCTAATTGGACAATGTCACAGAAGTGGCATACATCAGTCACCACGGGGAACTCACAGTTCTTTTGCAATGAAGGAAGTAGCTTGTATTCTTTCTTGGGCAGAGAAAAATCATTGTTCAATTTCAGCTATTCACATTTCAGGGGTTAAGAATTGGGAAGCAGATTATCTAAGTCGTCAATCTCTTTATCCAGGGGAATGGTCTCTGTATTAAGAAGTATTCAATAAGATACTTGAGGGATGGGGTCTCCCAGAGATAGATCTCATGGCTTCTTGTTTGACCAGCAAATTTCCCAGGTACATTGCAAGATACAGAGATTTTTTTTATTTTTTATTTTGCTTTAAAAGAAGCCTTATTGCAAACTTAAGTAAAATAACAGTATTTCTGATATTAGGCAAATACGTATAAACTCCCGGAGAAAAAAAACTGTAATGATATTATTAATACCGAATTCCATCACTAACTAAAGATGCATTTAAAAAGTGTTACTTTATATAATGATTAATTATGTAAATCTACATTGTTACAATAAAAATATGTATGCAATTATTTGTAATCTGTTATTTTCAATCGCATATCAATTGATCAAGAATTAAAGGACTCATATTTTTTAAACAATGTATTAATCTATGATGATGCCTTTAGGTTTAGATAAGGGGATGTCGGCCAGTTCTTTAAAGGGACAGATTTGAACTCTGTCAGTTCTATTTCACAAAAAAGATTGCAAAACTTCCAGACATTCAGAATTTTGTTCAGGCATTAGTCAGAATTCATCCTGTTATCAGGCCTATTTCTCCCCCTTGGAATCTAAATTTGGGTCTTAGAGTACTGAATTTGAACCAATGCATGCTCTAGACATAACATTTGTTGGAAACCTTTGTTTCGCCTAGCCATTTCATCTGCTAGAAGGTTTTCTGAGTTATCTGCTCTTTCCTTTGACTCTCCTTATCTTTTTTTTTTTTTTACCAAGATTTTAAGAACAAAATTAAATTTCTTCCCTAAAGTGGTCTCTTCTGATTCTATCAATCAGGAGATTATAGTTCCTTCACTTTGTCCTAATCCTCAAAAATCAAAGGAAAGACTTCTTCATAATTTGGATGTAGTAAAATGTAATCTTTGGCTGCAAAGGGTTTCAGACAGTACTCTGGTCTTTTCAATAATTGTTTAGGTCCTTGTAAAGGCCAAAAGGTTTTAGCTGTCACTTTTAGCTTTGTAGTTTACGTGGAGGCTGGTACCCCTCCTCCAGAATTTTTAAAGCCCACTCTATCAGATCTGTTTCTACTTCCTGCGGTTTTAAACTTTAAGCGCCTGTTGAGCAAATTTGCAAAGAAGTAACTTTGTCATCGTTACATACATTTACTAAATGTTATCACTTTGATGTGGCCTTTAGTATCGGCTAGATTTAGAGTTTTGTCGGTAACGACCCGCGTAGCTAACGCTGGCTTTTTTCTGGCCGCACCTTTAAAATAACTCTGGTATTGAGAGTCCACAGAATGGCTGCGTTAGGCTCCAAAAAAGGAGCGTACAGCATATTTAACGCAACTTCAACTCTCGATACCAGAGTTGCTTACGGACGCGGCCAGCCTCAAAAACGTGCTCATGCACGATTCCCCCATAGAAAACAATGGGGCTGTTTGAGCTGAAAAAAAACCTAACACCTGCAAAAAAGCCGCGTTCAGCTCCTAACGCAGCCCCATTGTTTGCTATGGGGAAACACTTCCTACGTCTGCACCTAACACTCTAACATGTACCCCGAGTCTAAACACCCCTAACCTTACACTTATTAACCCCTAATCTGCCGCCCCCGCTATCGCTGACACCTGCATATTATTTTTAACCCCTAATCTGCCGCTCCGTAAACCGCCGCTACTTACATTATCCCTATGTACCCCTAATCTGCTGCCCCTAACACCGCCGACCCCTATATTATATTTATTAACCCCTAATCTGCCCCCCACAACGTCGCCTCCACCTGCCTACACTTATTAACCCCTAATCTGCCGAGCGGACCGCACCGCTATTATTATAAAGTTATTAACCCCTAATCCGCCTCACTAGCCCTATATTAAATAGTATTAACCCCTAATCTGCCCTCCCTAACATCGCCGACACCTAACTTCAATTATTAACCCCTAATCTGCCGACTGGAGCTCACCGCTATTCTAATAAATGTATTAAGCCCTAAAGCTAAGTCTAACCCTAACACTAACACCCCCCTAAATTAAATATAATTTTAATCTAACGAAATTAATTAACTCTTATTAAATAAATTATTCCTATTTAAAGCTAAATACTTACCTGTAAAATAAATCCTAATATAGCTACAATATAAATTATAATTATATTATAGCTATTTTAGGATTTATATTTATTTTACAGGTAACTTTGTATTTATTTTAACCAGGTACAATAGCTATTAAATAGTTAAGAACTATTTAATAGCTAAAATAGTTAAAATAATTACAAATTTACCTATAAAATAAATCCTAACCTAAGTTACAATTAAACCTAACACTACACTATCAATAAATAAATTAAATAAAATACCTATAATTATCTACAATTAAACCTAACACTACACTATCAATAAATAAATTAAATACAATTCCTACAAATAAATACAATGAAATAAACTAACGAAAGTACAAAAAATAAAAAAGAACTAAGTTACAAAAAATAAAAAAATATTTACAAACATTAGAAATATATTACAACAATTTTAAACTAATTACACCTACTCTAAGCCCCCTAATAAAATAACAAAGCCCCCCAAAATAAAAAAATGCCCTACCCTATTCTAAATTACTAAAGTTCAAAGCTCTTTTACCTTACCAGCCCTGAACAGGGCCCTTTGCGGGGCATGCCCCAAGAAGTTCAGCTCTTTTGCCTGTAAAAAAAAACATACAATACCCCCCCCAACATTACAACCCACCACCCACATACCCCTAATCTAACCCAAACCCCCCTTAAATAAACCTAACACTAAGCCCCTGAAGATCTCCCTACCTTGAGTCGTCTTCACCCAGCCAAGCCAAATTCTTCATCCAAGCGGAGCAAGAAGAGGTCCTCCATCCGGTAGAAGTCTTCATCCAAGCGGGCAGAAGAGGTCTTCCATCTGATTGAAGTCTTCATCCAAGCGGGATCTTCTATCGTCATCCATCCGGAGCGGAGCGGCAGCATCCTGAAGACCTCCGACGCGGAACATCCATCCTGGCCGACGACTGAACGACGAATGACGGTTCCTTTAAATGACGTCATCCAAGATGGCGTCCCTCGAATTCCGATTGGCTGATAGGATTCTATCAGCCAATCGTAATTAAGGTTGGAATATTCTGATTGGCTGATGGAATCAGCCAATCAGAATCAAGTTCAATCCGATTGGCTGATTGGATCAGCCAATCGGATTGAACTTGATTCTGATTGCCTCCTCCTAGTGGTGGGAATTGTCATCCCATGCGTAATGGATCATGGACTCTCACCACCATGAAAGAAAGGAATTTATCAGGTAAGTATACATTTTTTCCCCCCTCTATTTTTTAATTGACAATAAAGTCAAAATGAAAGTGATAACATTTCATTCTCTAATCTGTAACAATCTGTAATTTTATCACTAGTGATGCTGCAACTCTGTTATTAATCTGTTAAACACATAATTAAAGTACAGCTGGGTTGTGGGAATAGTGCTACTGATTGGATCAACGGCAGTTTCCGCTCAAGTGATGCTATTAGCATTAACTTTCATGATTCAGATAGAGCGTTCAACTTTCAAATTTTTTTCCATTATCAAATTTGCTTTGTTGTATTGCTATCCTTTTTGAAGTAGTGAACTTGTGTTTAGCTAGCTGGTAATTGGTGGCTGCGCCAAATATGCCTCTTCTAGTGCATTCTTGCTTATCTCTTCAACAAACGATACCTAGAGAATGATTCAATTTTGATGACAAAAGTTAATTGCATGCTCTGTTTGAATCATAAAAGTTTAATTTTGACGTGCAAGTCCCTTTAAAGTGCTAAAAATTGATTTCTCGTTTAAAATTATCTAAATTTTAATGTAATTTCTGTTTTGAGTATAATTTTGTTTAGGTTACATTAGCTAATTATAATTTCTAATAACCACATAACCCTGTGTTCCCTTTCATTTCTCCCACAGAGCTGCACACCTTGTGGCAGAATGAGGAAAGAGCAGCCATTTGCTCTGGGAAACTCAATGAAATCTGGCACCGTCGACATGATTACTGGCTTCTAGCTGGGATTGTGGTGTATCCTACACTCTGATGTATGTGTTCTAAATAACTTGTTTGTTCTTATCTTCCTGTGCTGTTATACGTTGCAGTCAGTGGTATGTACTGTGTTCTTGTGCTGTCTGTGAGATACGGTACTGTCTCATTTCCCTTTTCCAACCACATTTTACTTTTCAAAATGCTGATGTAAAGCCACTTTACTATCTATACCTGGAACCACAAGCATGCCTTCCACTGCTGCCCTTTCATATTCCTGTTGCTTATTTCTCTTGTAAGGTGTATCCAGTCCATGGATCATCCATTACTTGTGGGATATTCTCCTTCCCAACAGGAAACTGCAAGAGGATCACCCACAGCAGAGCTGTCTATATAGCTCCTCCCCTTAACTGCCACCTCCAGTCATTCTCTTGCAGCTCTCGACAAGCATGGAAGCAGTTAGAGAGATGTGGTGTAATTTAGTTGTTTTTCTTCAATTCAAAAGTTTGTTATTTTTAAATGGTACCAGAGTTGTACTATTTTGGTCTCAGGCAGAAAATAGAAGAAGAGTCTGCCTGTGGTCCCTAATGATCTTAGCAGGTTGTAACTAAGATCCATTGCTGTTCTCACACATAACTGAAGAGAGAGGTAACTTCAGCTTGGGGAATGGCGTGCAGGGTATCCTGCTATGAGGTATGTGCAGTCAAAATTTTTCTAGAGAAATGTATATGCTAGAAAATGCTGTTGATACCGGATTTATTTAAGGTAAGCCTGATTACAGTGATTTAATAGCGACTAGTATCATGCTTACTATTAGAGGTAACACTCTTATTATTTTTTCAAATTACTGACATATAAGACGTTTGCTGGGAGTGTTTAAACGTTTTTTATATGCTTTTTGGTGATAAAACTTTATTGGGGCCCAGTTTTTCCACATGGCTGGCTTAAATTTGCCTAGGGATAGTTTGATAGGCCTCTCACTGTGTAGACAGGAAGTGGGAGGGGCCTAATTTCACGCCTAGATGCGCATTAGCTTTTGCAGACTGAGACATCCAGTTTCCTTGAAGGAGTTCCCTGAATGCTTAGGACCTCTCTGAAGGGTTTTGGTGCTTTCCAAAGTCGTTTGTATGAAGGTAGGGCCACAGCAGAGCTGTGGCAGTTTGTTGTGACTGGTAAAAAAACGTCTATTTCGTTTTTTTGATCCGTTTTTTAAACTAAGGGGTTAATCATCCGTTTGCAAGTGGGTGCAATGCTCTGTTAGCCTATTATACACACTGTAAAAATTTCGTTTGATTTACTGCTTTTTTTCACTGTTTTTCAAATTCTGACCTTTTTTATTTTTCTTAAAGGCACAGTACCGTTTTTATTTTTTGCTTGTTAACTTTCTGTAAAGTGTTTTCCAAGCTTGCTGGTCTCATTGCTAGTCTGTTTAAACATGTCTGACATAGAGGAATCTCCTTGTTCATTATGTTTAGAAGCCATGGTGGAACCTCCTCTAAGAATGTGTACCATATTTACTGATTTCACTTTAAGTTATAAAGACCATATTCTGTCTTTAAAAGATTTATCACCAGAGGAATCTGACAAGGGGGAAGTTATGCCGACTAACTCGCCCCACGTGTCAGAGCCTTTGACTGCCGCTCAAGGGACTCACACTCAAGAGGCGCCAAGTACATCTAGCGCGCCCATGGCGTTTACTTTACAAGGCATGGCGGCAGTCATGGATAATACACTGTCAGCGGTATTATCCAGACTACCTGGGTTACGAGGAAAGCGAGACAGCTCTGGGGTTAGAAGAAATACAGAGCACGCTGACGCTTTAGTAGCTATGTCTGATACCCCCTCACAATATGCAGAAGCTGAGGAAGGATAGCTTCTTTCTGTGGGTGATGTGTCTGACTCAGGGAAGATGATTCAACCTGATTCTGATATGGCAACATTTAAATTTAAGCTTGAACACCTCCGCGTGTTACTCAGGGAGGTTTTAGCTACTCTGAATGACTGCGACACCATTGCAGTGCCAGAGAAATTGTGCAGATTGGATAAATACTATGCAGTGCCTGTTTACACTGATGTTTTTCCAATACCTAAAAGGTTTTCAGAAATTATTACTAAGGAATGGGATAGACCAGGTGTACCGTTCTCTCCCCCTCCTATTTTTAAGAAATTGTTTCCAATAGATGCCGCCACACGGGACTTATGGCAAACGGTCCCTAAGGTGGAGGGAGCAGTTTCTACCCTAGCTAAGCGTACTACTATCCCCGTCGAGGACAGTTGTGCTTTCGTAGATCCAATGGATAAAAAGTTAGAGGGTTACCTTAAGAAGATGTTTATTCAACAAGGTTTTATTCTACAGCCTCTTGCATGCATTGCCCCAGTCACTGCTGCGGCGGCCTTCTGGTTTGAGTCCCTGGAAGAGGCTTTACAGGTAGAGACCCCATTGGACGATATACTTGACAAGCTTAGAGCACTTAAGCTAGCCAATTCATTTGTTTCTGATGCCATTGTTCATTTGACTAAACTAACGGCTAAGAATTATGGTTTTGCTATTCAGGCGCGTAGGGCGCTATGGCTTAAATCATGGTCAGCTGACGTTACTTCAAAGTCTAAGCTTCTTAATATTCCCTTCAAGGGGCAGACCCTATTCGGGCCTGGTTTGAAGGAGATCATTTCTGATATCACGGGAGGGAAAGGTCATGCCCTCCCTCAGGACAGGTCTAATAAATCAAGGGCCAAACAGACTAATTTTCGTGCCTTTCGAAACTTTAAGACAAGCGCGGCATCAACTTCCTCTAATACAAAACAAGAGGGAACTTTTGCCCAGTCCAAGTCGGTCTAGAGACCTAACTAACCAGGCTTGGAACAAAGGTAAGCAGGCCAAAAAGTCTGCTGCTGCCTCTTAAGACAGCATGAAGGATTGGCCCCCGATCCGGTAACGGATCTAGTAGGGGGCAGACTTTCTCTCTTCGCCCAGGCTTGGGCAAGAGATGTCCAGGATCCCTGGGCGTTGGAAATTGTATCCCAGGGATATCTTCTGGACTTCAAAGCTTCCCCTCCAAAAGGGAGATTTCACCATTCACAATTATCTGCAAACCAGATAAAAAGAGAGGCATTCTTACATTGTGTTCAAGACCTCCAAGTTATGGGAGTGATCCACCCAGTTCCAAAGGAGGAACAGGGACAAGGCTTCTATTCAAATCTGTTTGTGGTTCCCAAAAAAGAGGGAACCTTCAGACCAATCTTAGATCTCAAAATCCTAAACAAATTTCTCAGGGTCCCATCATTCAAGATGGAGACTATTCGTACCATCCTACCTATGATCCAGGAGGGTCAATACATGACTACAGTGGATTTAAAGGATGCTTATCTTCACATTCCGATACACAAAGATCATCATCGGTTTCTCAGGTTTGCCTTCCTGGACAGGCATTACCAATTTGTAGCTCTTCCCTTTGGGTTAGCTACAGCTCCAAGAATCTTTACGAAGGTTCTGGGGTCACTTCTGGCAGTCCTAAGGCCGCGGGGCATAGCAGTGGCCCCTTATTTAGACGACATTCTGATACAGGCGTCAAATTTCCAAATTGCTAAGTCTCATACGGACATAGTTCTGGCATTTCTGAGGTCACACGGGTGGAAAGTGAACGAAGAGAAGAGTTCTCTATCCCCTCTCACAAGAGTTTCCTTTCTGGGAACTCTGATAGATTCTGTAGAAATGAGGATTTACCTGACAGAGACCAGGTTATCAAAACTTATAAATTCTTGCCGGGTTCTTTATTCTACTTCTCGCCCTTCAGTGGCTCAGTGTATGGAAGTAATCAGCTCAATGGTAGCGGCAATGGACATAGTGCCGTTTGCCCGCCTACATCTCAGACCGCTGCAACTCTGCATGCTCAGTCAGTGGAATGGGGATTACACAGATTTGTCCCCTCTACTAAATCTGGATCAAGAGACCAGGGATTCTCTTCTCTGGTGGCTATCTCGGGTCTTTCTGTCCAAGGGTATGACCTTTCGCAGGCCAGATTAGACAGTAGTAACGACAGATGCCAGCCTTCTAGGCTGGGGGGCAGTCTGGAACTCCCTGAAGACTCAGGGATCGTGGACTCAGGAGGAGACCCTCCTC
Source organism: Bombina bombina (assembly GCF_027579735.1). Lineage (NCBI taxonomy): Eukaryota > Metazoa > Chordata > Amphibia > Anura > Bombinatoridae > Bombina > Bombina bombina. Next base: position 860,693,321 of record NC_069504.1, on the reverse strand, counting down.
CCAATAAACATTCTGGAACTAAGAGCGATATTCAATGCTCTTCAAGCTTGGCCTCAGCTAGGAACAATGAGGTTCATCAGATTTCAGTCGGACAACATCACGACTGTGGCTTACATCAACCATCAAGGGGGAACAAGGAGTTCCCTAGCGATGTTGGAAGTTTCAAAGATAATTCGTTGGGCAGAGATTCACTCTTGCCACCTATCAGCTATCCATATCCCAGGTGTAGAGAACTGGGAGGCGGATTTTCTAAGTCGACAGACTTTTCATCCGGGGGAGTGGGAACTCCATCCGGAGGTGTTTGTACAATTGGTTCAACGTTGGGGCGAACCAGAACTGGACCTCGTGGCGTCTCGCCAGAACGCCAAACTTCCTTGTTACGGATCCAGGTCCAGGGATCTCAAGGCAACGCTGATAGATTCTCTAGCAGCGCCTTGGTCCTTCAACCTGACTTATGTGTTTCCACCGTTTCCTCTGCTCCCTCGTCTGATTGCCAAAATCAAGCAGGAGAGAGCATCAGTGATTTTGATAGCACCTGCGTGGCCACGCAGGACTTGGTATGCAGATCTGGTGGACATGTCATCCCTTCCACCATGGACTCTGCCTCTGAGACAAGACCTTCTACTTCAGGGTCCTTTCAACCATCCAAATCTAATTTCTCTGAGACTGACTGCCTGGAGATTGAACGCTTGATTTTATCAAAGCGTGGCTTCTCCGAGTCAGTCATTGATACCTTAATTCAGGCACGAAAGCCTGTCACCAGGAAAATCTATCATAAGATATGGCGTAAATATCTTTATTGGTGTGAATCCAAGGGTTACTCATGGAGTAAAGTCAGGATTCCCAGGATTTTATCTTTTCTCCAAGAAGGATTAGAAAAGGGATTGTCAGCTAGTTCCTTAAAGGGACAGATTTCTGCTCTGTCTATTCTTTTGCACAAGCGTCTGGCGGATATTCCAGACGTTCAGGCGTTCTGTCAGGCTTTAGTTAGAATCAAGCCTGTGTTTAAACCAGTTGCTCCGCCATGGAGTTTAAATTTGGTTCTTAAAGTTCTCCAAGGGATTCCGTTTGAACCTCTTCATTCCATAGATATCAAGCTTTTATCTTGGAAAGTTCTGTTTTTGGTAGCTATTTCCTCGGCTCGTAGAGTTTCAGAGTTATCTGCCTTACAGTGTGATTCCCCTTATCTGATTTTCCATGCAGATAAGGTAGTTTTGCGTACCAAACCTGTGTTTTTACCTAAGGTGGTATCTAATAAGAATATCAATCAGGAGATTGTTGTTCCGTCATTGTGTCCTAAGCCTTCTTCAAAGAAGGAACGTCTATTACACAATCTTGACGTGGTTCGTGCTTTAAAGTTTTATTTACAAGCTACTAAAGATTTTCGTCAAACATCTGCTTTGTTTGTTGTCTACTCTGGACAGAGGAGAGGCCAAAAGGCTTCGGCAACTTCTCTTTCATTTTGGCTAAGAAGTATAATACGCTTAGCTTATGAGACTGCTGGTCAGCAGCCTCCTGAAAGGATTACAGCTCATTCTACTAGAGCTATGGCTTCCACATGGGCTTTTAAAAATGAGGCTTCTGTTGAACAGATTTGCAAGGCGGCGACTTGGTCTTCGCTTCATACTTTTTCAAAGTTTTATAAATTTGATACTTTTGCTTCTTCGGAGGCTATTTTTGGGAGAAAGGTTTTACAGGCAGTGGTACCTTCCGTTTAAGTTCCTGCCTTGTCCCTCCCTTCATCCGTGTACTTTAGCTTTGGTATTGGTATCCCACAAGTAATGGATGATCCGTGGACTGGATACACCTTACAAGAGAAAATATAATTTATGCTTACCTGATAAATTTATTTCTCTTCTGGTGTATCCAGTCCACGGCCCGCCCTGTCATTTTAAGGCAGGTATATTTTATTTTAAACTACAGTCACCACTGCACCCTATAGTTTCTCCTTTCTCTTGCTTGTCTTCGGTCGAATGACTGGAGGTGGCAGTTAAGGGGAGGAGCTATATAGACAGCTCTGCTGTGGGTGATCCTCTTGCAGCTTCCTGTTGGGAAGGAGAATATCCCACAAGTAATGGATGATCCGTGGACTGGATACACCACATGAGAAATAAATTTATCAGGTAAGCATAAATTATGTTTTTCTTCATTAACGGGGAGAGTCCACAGCTGGATTCATTACTTTTGGGAATTCAGAACCTGGCCACCAGGAGGAGGCAAAGACACCCCAGCCAAAGACTTAAATACCTCCCCCATTTCCCTCATCCCCCAGTCATTCTTTGTCTTTCGTCACAGGAGGTTGGCAGAGAAGTGTCGGAAGATTTAAGATAGTCTCTTATGGAGGGTAGTACTCTTCGAAATGGGACTGGAGTTTTAAGTAATCCTGTCAGCCTCTCAGTGAGAGCATTGATGAATGTTAGAGTCCGGAGATGCAGTGAGAGTCTTTCTGCGAAACCATCCTGACTCATTTTAATAGCTCCTTAGCAATCAGCGTTGACAAGTTTCGCTGCCTGCGTGTTCCTGTTCCACGGCGTAGATTCCGGTAAGATCATTTCTTTTTTCTTTGATGATGTGAATGTAATGTAAAAGAAGTCAGGGTCTCAGTGGGACTCCTTTATCTTATGGAATCATGGGTTAATATCTCCTGAGGGGGGTTATTGAACAGGGGGGACTTTAATAATGTTTGTTATGTGATTCTGTCTGCTAATGTGTAGAGTGAATTGGGCTTGTGGCTATATCGGAACATAACAGTCTTTTTGTCAGGCTGCGCGGCCCTGGTGGCCTTGGCGCGCTCTTTTCTGGCCTGCATGGTGTACCTTGTGAATAGGCGTGGTCACGTTCTGTTCTCCATTTCCGTTTTCCTGAATGTGTGGCATCGGAGAGAATCTGTTCGCTAGTTGTCTGGGTCACAGGAGGTGGTGAGTGCCCCAGCCATTCGGGGGTGTAAGGTGTCGTTTTTATTTTTTTCTATCCATAATTATCTATCACCAAGTTATGAAGGATTCAGATTTTTTGGAGACAGATGTCTCTTATTCAGATTCTACTTCTTGCAAAGAGTATGAAATGGCCCGGGTAATCCATGCCCATCAGTTATGTTCCGAATGCCGCTTTAGAGTGCTCGCTTCTCCCGGAACAGGGAACTTCAAATCCGCCTAGCCATCCGCCCCTGGCTACGCAAGCAGGTGTCCCTAATGCCGTTACCCCTTCTCTGGATGGCGGCTTGTTTCCTCCAGAGGTTACGGCACGGTTCTGAATGGCCATATCTATGGCGTTGGCACATTTACATCTTCTAGAGAGGGAGGTGTTGCTGAGATAGTGTCCGTGTTCTGCTAACCAGGGCTTGTCAGGCGTGGGATCGTCTGGGTCAGGTCAGCCATCTGGGGAAGCGGTTTCTTCTGAAGCTTCAGGGGTCCAACCCTCGGGACCGGGGTCGTCACTTGCCTTGGCAGAGGTAAGTCTTGCTTTTCGTTATAGACTGGCGCGCCTTTGTGTCCTGCTATGGCATGTTTTGGCAGTGCTGGAGGATCCCAGTCCTAATAGGTTGGGGAAACTGCGGTCTTCTGTTCCAGATGGCAAGCTGGGTTAGACGATAAGGAGATTAACTGCATCCCCACACGTCCTGTTAGTGTACCCATTCTTCTTGGGCGTTCACCTGCGTGTGCTGCCTTCTTTTTCTTTGACCCGGTGGAATGTGTTTTATTTCTTTTGGAAGCTCATGTCTGTTATAATTTTTCCGTTGGGAAACATTTCTTCTCTGGAATTTGATACTGGCGATTTTGTGGTCGCTTGAGCACTTCCACAGAAGTCGCAGGTTAAGGTTTCAGTACATTGTTATGTCCTTAGTTTTGTCGATCCTATGGGATCTTGATTTTTCTGTGGCCTGGGTCAGTTTTGAATGCCCTATGTAGCAGGCTGGTCCTGGTCGGGCGCTAAACTCTGTTCCTCATGGCTTATATCATCCACGTGGTGCCGGTGTAACTGGCTGCCTGGTTGGATGGTGACTTTCTCATTCGGATGAGGAGTTAGTCTCTCTTTGGTTCTCTTCAGATCGAATTATGCTTTTTGCTACAGTTTTCGTGAAGTGGAACTTCCTTGAGCTTCAGTAAATTTTTGAGGCTCTGCACATTCAGGGCTACATAAGGAGAGGAGGCCTTTCATACCAGAGAACAGGCTGGTTCTTGTCTCTCCTTTTAAGAAGGAGCATCAGGGTGACTAGGTGTTCCTTACAGCGAGGTTTAAGTACCCTTTCACTGATGGGTTACGCCTAAATCGTGATTTGCAGGCGACCGAAGGATTGCATTCAGTCCTCACTGTCCTGTTCCTATTTGTTGGTGAGGGTCCAGAGTGGATCCTGCTAAGGATTGCTCTGGGTAACGTTCCTCGTCTTCTCTTTAAGGTCTTATTTGGAATTGTCCTTTTGGAGCTGTTTTCCTTGATGACAGTATCTCTTCCTTCGGGTTGAGGCTGATTGGGCCCTTTTTTGTCTCCTTTCCTTGGGGTTAGCATTGGTCAACCTTTGGGTTTTTCTACTTCAGGGATTCCATCTGCTCCCATATATTTGAAGTTTGCAGATTAGGGTGTTTTCCCTTTTTCCTGTTTTTGCCACTACTTAGATGTTTTTTTATGTGGTTTTTTTTATGTGGTTTTTTTAGAATGTTAGTTCATTCGTTATTCCTCGAACCATAGGGGCTTCCAGGAGAAGGATCCTGAGAGGATCTTCTAGACTATGGTCCTATTTTCAATCCAGAATATCTAGGGTTGAGCTCTCTTGAAACCCTTAGTCTTTGGACTTAGTGCTGTTGTTCCTAGTGCCTTAGGGTCAACCAGAGTGGCCATGTGGCTTTCATCATTGCCTAGCGCCTTTTTCAATTCTGGAGTTGTTCCCGTTGTGGTTGTCTTAAGCACTCTGTGTCTGGGACTCTTACGTGAGAGTTCAGTGTCCAAGGTGCCTTGGATATATCTGTGATGCATCTCCTGGGGTGCGAAGTCTGCTCCTGAGGGGTAACCCGGTGGTTCCTTAGGGGATAGTACGTTTTGTAAGCTGACTCCGAGTTCTGGATGTCCGGGTTTGTGTCCTGGTCCTTGTCTTTGACTGGACTTTTTGGAGTTCTGTTCCAGATCCCTTAGGGTGGTTCGGGACGGCCCTGTTCCCGGTTCCGGAACATCTTCGGTTCCTACTGGCGCATATTTTCTCTTCTTGAGAATTAGTCTTCTACTGGACCGGCCGTAGTGGCCGGATGTTCTGTCATTCTGTACTTGACCTGTTGAGTCTACAGCTTTACGCTCCATGCCTGTGTGCGGGTCTGCTGTGCTGGTGCGTAGAGGCGCTGTGCTGGTTTAGTTTTTCCCTCCTTCGGGTGGATTTGGATGGTGCTCCACCATGGCTTAGTGGCAGTCTATGCTTCCTTAAAACCTGAGGGTCAAGCATTCAAATACAGCTGTGGCTGTAATTTCATTATGATGGTCCTGCCAATACCCTTGCCTAAGGCATCTTTATCCATAGTGTCTGCCTGATAAAGGGAGGTACTTTTCTTCCTCTGTTCAGTGGGGTTGCCCCCCTTTCTTGCATGCAGGATGTCAGAGTGGATGAATTTGTTGTGACGTGCCATCTCTGTACTTTTCAGTGGAGGGTCTCTCTTTGGGAGTACCCTTAGTCTTCGGGAAGGGGGCTACGTCTGGGCCCTGGCCCCAAGCTTTTTTGGGGGGCTGGTTCCCTCCTTTTTCCTTCCCGGAAGTCTTGATGATAGGGGAATTTATTCCTTTGTCCTTTTGGGCATTATCAGTCACTTTTTGGTGCTGGGTCTGTTGCTTGGCGCGAGAGTCAGGGATCTGTCGGATCTATTAATCTTTGGCCGTGTATCATAGTTTGATCATTGTGAGCCTTCCTTGAGGGAGACTTCACGGTAGATCCTTCTCGGCAGGTAGTTTCTCTACTGTTTTTCCGGGTTCTGATCTCTTCTTTTCGGTCCTTTTTGGGAAGGAGTTGTTCTGCACTCTTGGAGTCCTCCTTCTTTGAGGATGGTCCTGTGCATTTTAATGCCTAGGGTTGGCGACTTGGGCAGGACACCTGTGGCTTTGGAGGAGGATATTCAGATATTTTGATACTGTTTCAGCTGCTTCCGGGGACAGTTTGTCTTTAGTTGTTCTTCCTGGGTGCGAGTTGACACTCTGCGTAGGGGAGGGGTTTTCCTTCTCCCTTTCAGTCTCAGGGCATTAATTAATTAATCCTTGGTTTCTATGCAGATAGGGATTTCTCCCTTTGCCCTGTTGGGTGGTAGGGTTTTTCATTGGTTTTGCCTTGTTTCATCCTGGTTTACTCTTTTGGAGTAACATTTGGGGTTTCTTTCGCCCTAGTCTCTTATCTGAGTCCTTTTTCTTCCCTCCTGGGGGAATGTATATGTTCCCCTTACTTTGGGTAAGGGGTGAGTTTGTTTTACGGGTTTAGTGCCTGCGGGACTTTGTTTCCTCAGGGGCTTTTGGTCGGGTCGAGTCTAATAACCTGAGCGGTCTCTGACAAAGGCCTTGCTGTTTCTAACTGTTGAGCAGTTACTTGGGCTGTTTCTTTTTGTTGCTTCGGCTTCTAGTGAAGCAGTTTTCTTGTCGGGCGTTTAAGTGTTTTCAGGCTGTGGTGCCCTCTAAATGGGCCGCCTTTTGTATCTGCCCATTTTGCATTCTGTGTCCTCTATAGCTTGGGTATTGTTTTCCCAAAATTAATGAATGCAGCTGTGGACTCTTCCCGTTTATGAAGAAAAACTTAAATTATGTTTACCTTCAGACGGGGAGACTCCACAGCTCCCCTCCCGCATTTTTGTATGGGGCGGCTGTAATTTTTGTTTTTCTGGCACCTTTTTAACCCTATTTCTCCTACTGTTCCTTGTTCCCTTGGCAGAATGACTGGGGAATGAGGGAAGGTATTTAAGGCTTTGGCTGGGGTGTCTTTGCCTCCTCCTGGTGGCCAGGTTCTGAATTCCCAAAAGTAATAAATGCAGCTGTGGACTCTCCCCGTCTGAAGAAAAGAAAATGATCAGGTAAGAATAATTTAAGTTTTTGTTTTTGTCTAACTTGATGCTCACATTACTGTTTATTCTTTATAATTCAGTGTTTCTAGCAGCACACACAATATTACTGGGGCTGTTTGTGCATTCACTTGCTGTCAAAGAGATAAGGAACTTTACGTATTACATTTTTGCCCTTTACACATAAAGCGCTAGATTATAAATTAGCATAGGAAGCGATAAGCAATATCACCACCGCACTAATTAGCATGCATATTACAAGTTAAAAGTAAACAAAATTAGCGCTCAACAGATTACCGCACCTGAAGATTTAGCGTAAAATGTAAGGGTTACAAAAAACAAAAAGTTCACCAAACACAACATAAGTACATTAAAATAAACTATTACACTCATATATACACTTTCTAAAAATATTTAATGTAAATATTAATAATGGTTAAAAGGGATATGGTATATGACAAGTTATTTGACTGGAAAGGACTATAATGCATATATATATGCATATGTCTAAATATGTGTACATGTGTGTATATATATATATAGATATATCAGATTTAGTTTTTGAGTTATGCTGTTTAATTAGTTATGCAAATTTATGTTAATTAGCATGGCCGGTATTTTTTTCCAAGAAAGGTGGCAACCCTACCTGTCTCTCTCTCTCCCTCTCTCTATATACTGTATTGTTCTGAGTATAGGCCCCTCCTGATTATAAGCCGCACCCTTAAAGTTTGGTGCCATTTTACAGAAATTACATTTTTCAGCCCCCCATCTACCTCACACAGACCCCTCCTTAATCGCTCCTTGACAGATAAGTCTCCTTACCCTCCCCCTCACACACACACACATCATAACCTTCACAGGCTGCCACCTCTTAACCCACTCAGCCTCCTTCCCTCACAGTGCCCACTACTCACCCTATTGACCTTCTTTACGGTCTTATCAATATTGCAAGTGCAGTTAACCCACTCCATGCCATCATTGCAAGTTGTTGTAAAAGTCGTGGCATTTTTATTTTATTTAGTTTGTTAACTTCCTTTGCTGATGTCTGGACTCATTGCGCTTTCTTCCATACTTTTGGCTTCCTGTTACGTCAAAATGAAGATGTAGCCCACGTATAGTACATCCAATATGTCAGTTTAGGGATAAATTCCTCTTTGGTTACTGCTTTAAATTTCTTGTTAATAAGATGTAATATATCTTAAAAAAGGAAGAGGTTAGGTGATGTTACCACTAGGTGTTGTTTTATTCCCATCCTCCTGCATACAAGCTTTCTCTTGACTTTTTAATGGGACCACAGCCATGCAGAATATTGTATTGATGCTATAAATATTGCATAAATGAATAGCTTTGCTTGAGAAATTAAGAAAAGTTGTACTTGTGATAAGACCCTTGTTGTTTCATGTAGAATATACTACTTCTAAACATCCCAAGTTTAAGGAGCTATTGTTTTGTAATGAAATTCATATATAAAGTTTGTGCCAAGCCCACAAAGTGTGTGTACAGATAGGAAACAACATTTAATTTCTCCAACATAGGTGTGTCCGGTCCACGGCGTCATCCTTACTTGTGGGATATTCTCTTCCCCAACAGGAAATGGCAAAGAGCCCAGCAAAGCTGGTCACATGATCCCTCCTAGGCTCCGCCTACCCCAGTCATTCTCTTTGCCGTTGCACAGGCAACATCTCCACGGAGATGGTTAAGAGTTTTTTGGTGTTTAAAAGATTAGCGGCGAAAAATTCAGGTTTTGCTATTGTGGCGCGCAGAGCGCTTTGGCTAAAGTCTTGGTCAGCGGATGTGTCCTCCAAGAACAAATTGCTTAATATCCCTTTCAAGGGTAAAACGCTGTTTGGCCCTGACTTGAAAGAGATTATTTCAGACATCACTGGGGGAAAGGGCCACGCCCTTCCTCAGGATAGGTCTTTTAAGGCTAAAAATAAGCCAAATTTTCGTCCCTTTCGCAGAAACGGACCAGCCTCAAATTCTACACCCTCTAAGCAAGAGGGTAATAGTTCTCAAACCAAACCAGCCTGGAGACCGATGCAAGGCTGGAACAAGGGTAAACAGGCCAAGAAACCTGCCACTGCTACTAAAACAGCATGAAGTGTTGGCCCCCGATCCGGGACCGGATCTGGTGGGGGGCAGACTCTCTCTCTTTGCTCAGGCTTGGGCAAGAGATGTTCAGGATCCTTGGGCGCTAGAAATAGTTTCTCAAGGTTATCTCCTGGAATTCAAGGAACTACCCCCAAGGGGGAGGTTCCACAGGTCTCAATTGTCTTCAAACCAAATAAAAAGACAGGCATTCTTACATTGTGTAGAAGACCTGTTAAGAATGGGAGTGATTCATCCTGTTCCATTAGGAGAACAAGGGATGGGGTTTTACTCCAATCTGTTCATAGTTCCCAAAAAAGAAGGAACATTCAGACCAATTTTAGATCTCAAGATTCTAAACAAATTTCTCAGGGTTCCATCGTTCAAAATGGAAACCATTCGAACAATTCTTCCTACCATCCAGGAAGGTCAATTCATGACCACGGTGGATTTAAAGGATGCGTATCTACATATTCCTATCCACAAGGAACATCATCGGTTCCTAAGGTTCGCCTTTCTGGACAAGCATTACCAGTTTGTGGCACTTCCATTCGGATTAGCCACTGCTCCAAGGATTTTCACAAAGGTACTAGGGTCCCTTCTAGCGGTGCTAAGACCAAGGGGCATTGCAGTAGTACCTTACTTGGACGACATACTGATTCAAGCGTCGTCTCTGTCAAAAGCAAAGGCTCATACGGACATTGTCCTAGCCTTTCTCAGATCTCACGGGTGGAAAGTGAACATAGAAAAAAGTTCTCTGTCCCCGTCAACAAGAGTTCCCTTCTTGGGAACAATAATAGACTCCTTAGAAATGAAGATTTTTCTGACAGAGGCCAGAAAATCAAAACTTCTAAGCTCTTGTCAAGTACTTCATTCTGTTCTTCTTCCTTCCATAGTGCAGTGCATGGAAGTAATAGGTTTGATGGTTGCGGCAATGGACATAGTTCCTTTTGCACGAATTCATCTAAGACCATTACAACTGTGCATGCTCAGACAGTGGAATGGGGATTATACAGACTTGTCTCCGACGATCCAAGTAGATCAAAGAACCAGAGATTCACTCCGTTGGTGGCTGAACCTGGACAACCTGTCACAGGGAATGAGCCTCCGCAGACCAGAGTGGGTCTTTGTCACGACCGACGCCAGTCTGGTGGGCTGGGGCGCGGTCTGGGAACCCCTGAAAGCTCAGGGTCTATGGTCTCGGGAAGAATCTCTTCTCCCGATAAACATTCTGGAACTGAGAGCGATATTCAATGCTCTCAAAGCTTGGCCTCAACTAGCAAAGGCCAAATTCATAAGGTTTCAATCAGTCAACATGACGACTGTTGCATATATCAACCATCAGGGGGGAACAAGGAGTTCCCTGGCGATGGAGGAAGTGACCAAAATAATTCAATGGGCGGAGAATCACTCCTGCCACTTGTCTGCAATCCACATCCCAGGAGTGGAAAATTGGGAAGCGGATTTTCTGAGTCGTCAGACTTTCCATCCGGGGGAGTGGGAACTCCATCCGGAAATCTTTGCCCAAATAACTCAAATATGGGGCATTCCAGACATGGACCTGATGGCGTCTCGTCAGAACTTCAAGGTTCCTTGCTACGGGTCCAGATCCAGGGATCCCAAGGCGACTCTAGTAGATGCACTGATAGCGCCTTGGACCTTCAACCTAGCTTTCGTATTCCCACCGTTTCCTCTCATTCCCAGGCTGGTAGCCAGGATCAATCAGGAGAGGGCTTCGGTGATCTTGATAGCTCCTGCGTGGCCACGCAGAACTTGGTATGCAGACCTGGTGAATATGTCATCGGCTCCACCATGGAAGCTACCTTTGAGACAGGACCTTCTTGTTCAAGGTCCATTCGAACATCCGAATCTGGCTTCACTCCAACTGACTGCTTGGAGATTGAACGCTTGATTTTATCAAAGCGTGGGTTTTCAGATTCTGTCATTGATACTCTTATCCAGGCTAGAAAGCCTGTAACTAGGAAAATTTACCATAAAATATGGAAAAAATATATCTGTTGGTGTGAATCTAAAGGATTCCCATGGAACAAGATAAAAATTCCTAAGATTCTATCCTTTCTACAAGAGGGTTTGGAGAAAGGATTATCTGCAAGTTCTTTGAAGGGACAGATTTCTGCTTTATCTGTTTTACTTCACAAAAAGCTGGCGGCTGTGCCAGATGTTCAAGCTTTTGTTCAGGCTCTGGTTAGAATCAAGCCTGTTTACAAACCTTTGACTCCTCCTTGGAGTCTCAATTTAGTTCTTTCAGTTCTTCAAGGGGTTCCGTTTGAACCCTTACATTCCGTAGATATTAAGTTACTATCTTGGAAAGTTTTGTTTTTGGCTGCAATTTCTTCTGCTAGAAGAGTTTCAGAGTTATCTGCTCTGCAGTGTTCTCCTCCTTATCTGGTGTTTCATGCAGATAAGGTGGTTTTGCATACTAAACCTGGTTTTCTTCCGAAAGTTGTTTCTAACAAAAACATTAACCAGGAGATAGTTGTGCCTTCTTTGTGTCCGAATCCAGTTTCAAAGAAGGAACGTTTGTTACACAATTTGGATGTAGTTCGTGCTCTAAAATTCTATTTAGAGGCTACAAAGGATTTCAGACAAACATCTTCTTTGTTTGTTGTTTATTCTGGTAAAAGGAGAGGTCAAAAAGCAACTTCTACCTCTCTCTCTTTTTGGCTTAAAAGCATCATCCGATTGGCTTATGAGACTGCCGGACGGCAGCCTCCTGAAAGAATCACAGCTCACTCCACTAGGGCTGTGGCTTCCACATGGGCCTTCAAGAACGAGGCTTCTGTTGATCAGATATGTAAGGCAGCGACTTGGTCTTCACTGCACACTTTTACCAAATTTTACAAATTTGATACTTTTGCTTCTTCTGAGGCTATTTTTGGGAGAAAGGTTTTGCAAGCCGTGGTGCCTTCCATCTAGGTGACCTGATTTGCTCCCTCCCATCATCCGTGTCCTAAAGCTTTGGTATTGGTTCCCACAAGTAAGGATGACGCCGTGGACCGGACACACCTATTTTGGAGAAAACAGAATTTATGCTTACCTGATAAATTACTTTCTCCAACGGTGTGTCCGGTCCACGGCCCGCCCTGGTTTTTTTAATCAGGTCTGATGAATTATTTTCTCTAACTACAGTCACCACGGTATCATATGATTTCTCCTATGCATATTCCTCCTTTACGTTGGTCGAATGACTGGGGTAGGCGGAGCCTAGGAGGGATCATGTGACCAGCTTTGCTGGGCTCTTTGCCATTTCCTGTTGGGGAAGAGAATATCCCACAAGTAAGGATGACGCCGTGGACCGGACACACCGTTGGAGAAAGTAATTTATCAGGTAAGCATAAATTCTGTTTTTTTATACCAATCCTTCTTGTTCACCAGTATCCGTGTGGAAGTTCACCTGAATTACAGCTATAGCTTGTTTCCGACACTGTATCCTGCTGTAACAGAAAACAGTAGATTATAATTATTTACTAATTATGCAACCAGCTTTAGTGTGAAGAAGAAACAGCTACCGCTTCTTGTTTGTTTTTCTCCAACATTGGTGTGTCCGGTCCACGGCGTCATCCTTACTTGTGGGATATTCTCTTCCCCAACAGGAAATGGCAAAGAGTCCCAGCAAAGCTGGTTACATGATCCCTCCTAGGCTCCGCCCACCCCAGTCATTTTCTTTGCCGTTGCACAGGCAACATCTCCACGGAGATGGTTAAGATTTTTTTGGTGTTTAAATGTAGTTTTTATTCTTCTATCAAGTGTTTGTTATTTTAAAATAGTGCTGGTATGTACTATTTACTCTGAAACAGAAAAGGATGAAGATTTCTGTTTGTAAGAGGAAGATGATTTTAGCAGACAGTAACTAAAATCGATGGCTGTTTCCACATAGGACTGTTGAGATGAAGTAACTTCAGTTGGGGGAAACAGTTAGCAGACTTTTCTGCTTAAGGTATGACTAGCCATATTTCTAACAAGACTGTGTAATGCTGGAAGGCTGTCATTTCCCCTCATGGGGACCGGTAAGCCATTTTCTTAGTCAAAAACAAACAGAATAAAGGGCTTATTATGGGCTAAAAAACTGGTAGACATTTTTATGGGCTAAATCGATTGCTTTATTTGTGCATATTATTCAAATTTAAGCTAACAATTGACATTTATAATCTTGGGGAACGTTTATAAAACGGCAGGCACTGTATTGGACACCTTTTTCAGTCAGGGGGCCTTTCTAGTCATAGACTGAGCCTCATTTTCGCGCCATTAATGCGCAGTTGTTTTTTGAGAGCAGGGCATGCAGATGCATGTGTGAGGATCTAAGAATCCCTGGAAAAGCTTTTAGAAGGCGTCATTTGGTATCGTATTCCCCTCAGGGCTTGGTTGGTTCTTAGCAAAGACTGTATCTGGGTTCCGTTATTTTAAGGGTTAAAGCTCTGAAATTTGGTGTGCAATACTTTTAAGGCTTTAAGACACTGTGGTGAAAATTTGGTAATTTTTGAACAATTCCTTCATACTTTTTCACATATTCAGTAATAAAGTGTTTTCTGTTTGAAATTTAAAGTGACAGTAACGGTTTTATTTTAAAACGTTTTTTGTGCATTGTTGACAAGTTTAAGCCTGTTTAACATGTCTGTACCTTCAGATAAGCTATGTTCTATATGTATGAAAGCCAATGTGTCTCCCCATTTAGATTTATGTGATAATTGTGCCATAGCGTCCAAACAAAGTAAGGACAGTACTGCCACAAATAATGATATTGCCCAAGATGATTCCTCAAATGAGGGGAGTAAACATGATACTACATCATCTCCTACTGTGTCTACACCAGTTTTGCCCATGCAGGAGGCCCCTAGTACATCTAGTGCGCCAATACTTATTACCATGCAACAATTAACGGCTGTAATGGATAACTCCATAGCAAATCTTTTATCCAAAATGCCTACTTATCAGAGAAAGCGCGATTGCTCTGTTTTAAACACTGAAGAGCAAGAGGACGCTGATGATAATTGTTCTGTCATACCCTCACACCAATCTGAAGGGGCCATGAGGGAGGTTTTGTCTGAGGGAGAAATTTCAGATTCAGGAAAAATTTCTCATCAAGCTGAACCTGATGTTGTGACATTTACATTTAAATTAGAACATCTCCGCGCACTGCTTAAGGAGGTGTTATCTACTCTGGATGATTGTGACAATTTGGTCATTCCAGAGAAATTATGCAAGATGGACAGGTTCCGGTGCCCCCCGACGCTTTTCCTATACCCAAGCGGGTGGCGGACATAGTAAATAAAGAGTGGGAAAAGCCCGGCATACCTTTTGTTCCTCCCCCTATATTTAAGAAATTATTTCCTATGGTCGACCCCAGAAAGGACTTATGGCAGACAGTCCCCAAGGTCGAGGGGGCAGTTTCTACTCTAAACAAACGCACTACTATTCCTATCAAAGATAGTTGTGCTTTCAAAGATCCTATGGATAAAAAATTGGAAGGTTTGCTTAAAAAGATTTTTGTACAGCAAGGCTACCTTCTACAACCAATTTCATGCATTGTTCCTGTCACTACAGCAGCGTGGTTCTGGTTCGAGGAACTAGAAAAGTCGCTCAGTAGAGAAACTCCATATGAGGAGGTTATGGACAGAGTTCACGCACTTAAATTGGCTAACTCTTTTATTTTAGATGCCGCTTTGCAATTAGCAAAATTAGCGGCGAAAAATTCAGGGTTTGCTATTGTGGCGCGCAGAGCGCTTTGGCTAAAGTCTTGGTCAGCGGATGTGTCATCCATGACAAAATTACTTAACATTCCTTTCAAAGGTAAAACTTTATTTGGACCTGATTTGAAAGAGATTATTTCAGACATCACTGGGGGAAAGGGCCACGCCCTTCCACAGGATAGGTCTTTTAAGGCTAAAAATAAGCCTAATTTTCGTCCCTTTCGCAGAAATGGACCAGCCTCTAATTCTGCATCCTCTAAGCAAGAGGGTAATGCCTCACAACCCAAACCAGCCTGGAAACCAATGCAAGGCTGGAACAAGGGTAAGCAGGCCAAGAAGCCTGCCACTGCTAACAAGACAGCATGAAGGAGTAGCCCCCGATCCGGGACCGGATCTGGTGGGGGGCAGACTCTCTCTCTTTGCTCAGGCTTGGGCAAGAGACGTTCAGGATCCTTGGGCGCTAGAAATAGTTTCTCAAGGTTATCTCCTGGAATTCAAGGAACTACCCCCAAGGGGAAGGTTCCACAAGTCTCACTTATCCTCAAACCAAATAAAGAGACAGGCATTCTTACATTGTGTAGAAGACCTGTTAAAGATGGGAGTGATACACCCAGTTCCAATAAAGGAACAAGGAATGGGATTTTATTCCAATCTGTTCGTAGTTCCCAAAAAAGAGGGAACGTTCAGACCAATTTTGGATTTGAAGATCCTAAACAAATTTCTCAGGGTACCATCGTTCAAAATGGAAACTATTCGAACGATTCTACCCACCATCCAGGAAAGTCAATTTATGACTACCGTGGATCTAAAGGATGCGTACCTACAGATCCCTATCCACAAGGAACATCATCAGTTCCTAAGGTTCGCTTTTCTGGACAAACATTACCAGTTTGTGGCTCTTCCATTCGGATTAGCCACTGCTCCAAGGATTTTCACAAAGGTGCTAGGGTCCCTTCTAGCGGTTCTAAGACCAAGGGGCATTGCAGTAGTACCTTACTTGGACGACATTCTAATACAAGCGTCGTCCCTGGCAAAGGCTCATACGGACATCGTTCTAGCCTTTCTCACATCTCACGGATGGAAGGTGAACAAAGAAAAGAGTTCTCTGTCCCCGTCAACAAGAGTTCCCTTCTTGGGAACAATAATAGATTCCTTAGAAATGAGGATTTTTCTGACAGAGGTCAGGAAATCAAAACTTCTAAACTCTTGTCAAGTGCTTCATTCTGTTCCTCGTCCTTCCATAGCGCAGTGCATGGAAGTAATAGGATTGATGGTTGCAACAATGGACATAGTTCCTTTTGCACGAATTCATCTAAGACCATTACAACTGTGCATGCTCAAACAGTGGAATGGGGATTATACAGACTTGTCTCCAATGATTCAAGTAGATCAAAAGACCAGAGATTCACTCCGTTGGTGGCTGACCCTGGACCATCTGTCCCAGGGAATGAGCTTCCGCAGGCCGGAGTGGGTCATTGTCACGACCGACGCCAGTCTAGTGGGCTGGGGTGCGGTCTGGGAATCCCTGAAAGCTCAGGGTCTATGGTCTCGGGAAGAGTCTCTTCTCCCGATAAACATTCTGGAACTGAGAGCGATATTCAATGCTCTCAGAGCTTGGCCTCAACTAGCAAAGGCCAAATTCATAAGGTTCCAATCAGACAACATGACGACTGTTGCTTATATCAATCATCAAGGGGGAACAAAGAGTTCCCTGGCGATGAAAGAAGTGACCAAAATAATTCAATGGGCGGAGGATCACTCCTGCCACTTGTCTGCGATCCACATCCCAGGAGTGGAAAATTGGGAAGCGGATTTTCTGAGTCGTCAGACATTTCATCCGGGGGAGTGGGAACTCCATCCGGAAATCTTTGCCCAAATAACTCAATTATGGGGCATTCCAGACATGGATCTGATGGCGTCTCGTCAGAACTTCAAGGTTCCTTGCTACGGGTCCAGATCCAGGGATCCCAAGGCGACTCTAGTAGATGCACTAGTAGCTCCTTGGACTTTCAACCTAGCTTACGTATTCCCACCGTTTCCTCTCATTCCCAGGCTGGTAGCCAGGATCAATCAGGAGAGGTCCTCGGTGATCTTGATAGCTCCTGCGTGGCCACGCAGGACTTGGTATGCAGACCTGGTGAATATGTCATCGGCTCCACCATGGAAGCTACCTTTGAGGCAGGACCTTCTTGTTCAAGGTCCATTCGAACACCCAAATCTGGTCTCCCTCCAACTGACGGCTTGGAGATTGAACGCTTGATTCTATCAAAGCGTGGGTTTTCAGATTCGGTGATAGATACTCTGGTTCAGGCCAGAAAACCTGTAACTAGAAAAATTTACCATAAAATATGGAAAAAATATATCTGTTGGTGTGAATCCAAAGGATTCCCATGGAATAAGATAAAAATTCCTAAGATTCTCTTCTTTCTTCAAGAAGGTTTGGAGAAAGGATTATCTGCAAGTTCTCTAAAGGGACAGATCTCTGCTTTATCTGTCTTACTACACAAAAGACTGGCAGCTGTGCCAGATGTTCAAGCATTTGTTCAGGCTCTGGTTAGGATCAAGCCTGTTTACAGACCTTTGACTCCTCCCTGGAGTCTAAATCTAGTTCTTTCAGTTCTTCAAGGGGTTCCGTTTGAACGCTTACATTCCATAGATATTAAGTTACTATCTTGGAAAGTTTTGTTTTTGGTTGCAATTTCTTCTGCTAGAAGAGTTTCAGAGTTATCTGCTCTGCAG
This sequence comes from Bombina bombina, assembly GCF_027579735.1. Lineage (NCBI taxonomy): Eukaryota > Metazoa > Chordata > Amphibia > Anura > Bombinatoridae > Bombina > Bombina bombina. The sequence goes on along the minus strand of NC_069504.1, from coordinate 860,675,770 downwards.
TGTTCTCCTCCTTATCTGGTGTTCCATGCAGATAAGGTGGTTTTGCGTACTCTGCCTGGTTTTCTTCCTAAAGTTGTTTCTAACAAAAATATTAACCAGGAGATATTTGTACCTTCTTTGTGTCCGAATCCAGTTTCAAAGAAGGAACGTTTGTTACACAATTTGGACGTTGTCCGTGCTCTAAAGTTCTATTTAGAGGCTACTAAAGATTTCAGACAAACATCTTCCTTGTTTGTTGTTTATTCTGGTAAAAGGAGAGGTCAAAAAGCGACTTCTACCTCTCTTTCCTTTTGGCTTAAAAGCATTATCCGATTGGCTTATGAGACTGCCGGACGGCAGCCTCCTGAAAGAATCACAGCTCACTCCACTAGGGCTGTGGCTTCCACATGGGCCTTCAAGAACGAGGCTTCTGTTGACCAGATATGTAAGGCAGCGACTTGGTCTTCACTGCACACTTTTGCCAAATTTTACAAATTTGATACTTTTGCTTCTTCGGAGGCTATTTTTGGGAGAAAGGTTTTGCAAGCTGTGGTGCCTTCCGTTTAGGTGACCTGATTTGCTCCCTCCCTTCATCCGTGTCCTAAAGCTTTGGTATTGGTTCCCACAAGTAAGGATGACGCCGTGGACCGGACACACCAATGTTGGAGAAAACAGAATTTATGCTTACCTGATAAATTACTTTCTCCAACGGTGTGTCCGGTCCACGGCCCGCCCTGGTTTTTTAATCAGGTCTGATTAATTATTTTCTCTAACTACAGTCACCACGGTATCATATGGTTTCTCCTATATATATTTCCTCATGTCCGTCGGTCGAATGACTGGGGTGGGCGGAGCCTAGGAGGGATCATGTGACCAGCTTTGCTGGGACTCTTTGCCATTTCCTGTTGGGGAAGAGAATATCCCACATGTAAGGATGACGCCGTGGACCGGACACACCGTTGGAGAAAGTAATTTATCAGGTAAGCATAAATTCTGTTTTTTCTTTGATGTCTTATTCTTCTCCATTAAGACTTTTACTCTTCCAGCTGTTTGTTACCCTCCTTAACGTTTCTTCAGACATGGTTATGCTCGCTGGCAGGACATCCAGAATGATTCCCCTTTTACTGTCATTAATGAGCCTTTCAAATCCGAGACAAACAAAGGCAATTTCTTGGAGATGAAGAACAAGTTCCTAGCAAGGAGGTTTAAGGTCAGATATGTGACCGAGATTATTACCCTCATCTCAGCTTTTCTCTGCTCAGGCTTTTTCTCTCCTCTTTTTTTTACTTCCTCATTTTTATGGTTTACCTTGCCATTGTATTGAGGTTCTCTCTATGGACCCAATTCCTTGGCTTTGCAAGATTAAAGGGACATTCCAGCCAAAATTGTAGTCCACATGTATATATTTCAGTTTTGAATAGAAGCATGTTTGTAATATACATGTATTATTAAAAATTATCCTCAAAAACGCCATAGCTGTTTCAAAAGTGTATTTACGTATGCACTGTGCACCAGCATTTTAAACACAGCACTTGCTCAGAGAGCTCTGAGCAGCTGCAATTTTTAAATGAGGCATGGTTATCTTAATATACTTTTTACCTCTGTGATTACATTGTATCTAAGCCCCTAAAAACTGCCCCCTTATTTCAGTTCTTTTGAAAGACTTGCATTTTAGCCAATCAGTTCTGACTAGTAGATAACTCCACGGGAGTGAGCACCACAAACTGTTAAAATGCACTGAGATAAGAAGCTGCCTTCAAGGGCTTAGAAATTAGCACCTGAGCCTACTTAGGTTTAGCTTTTAACAAAGAATACATAGAGAACAAATCAAATGTGGTTGTAAAAGTAAATAGGAAAGTTGTTTAAAGTTGCATGCCCTATCTGAATCCTGAATGTTTAATTTTGACTAGACTGTCCCTTTTAAAGAGTAAATTTTGGTTGTTGATATCTTATGGGCTTTGCTTATTTCTAACTTATGTTGAGTCAAATAATCAAAAAGCAAACTGTTCAATCAATCTGCCATCTGTAATCTAATAACTGTTTTAACTGTTTTCAGTTTTGTTAAGTGTATACAATAAAAGTATAATATCATTTATGTGATAAACTAATTAGAACATAATGCTCTACTAATGTGTTTGAGCATTTTATTATTGCACTATTGCTTACATATTACTATGAGTTTAACGCTGATAAAAGGGGTTGAACAGACAGTTAATGGCACCTCCAGAGCAGCAGTGCACTATTGGAAGATATCTGAATACATATCTAAGCCAATGGCAAGAGGCGTAAGGGTATGGCCACCAATCGCCACCTAGCTCCTTGTTAGTGCATTGCTGCTCCTGAGCCTACTTATGTATGCTTTTCAACAAAGGATGCCAAAAGAACAAAGTGCTTTTGATAATGGAAGTATATTGAAAAGTCTTTTAAAATTGCATGATCTACCTGAATGATAAAAGTTTTATTTTGACTTTCATGTCCCTTTAATAACACATTATGTAGAAATCTAAATTTCCTTCTTAATACAAGGAGAGTCCACGGCATCATTCCTTACTGTTGGGAAATACTAAACCTGGCCACCAGGAGGAGGCAAAGACACCCCAGCCAAAGGCTTAAATACCTCTCCAACTTCCCCTATCCCCCAGTCATTCTTTGCCTTTCGTCACAGGAAGATGGTCAGAAGATTTCGGAGTTGTTCCTCAGGAGGGATATATGCCTTTCGCTATAGAACTGGAGTTTTAAGTAGTCTTGTCAGCCTCTCAGTGAGAGCATTGACGAAAGTTAGAGTCTGGAGATGCAGGGATAGTCTTTCTGCTAACCCATCCAGACTGCCTGCTAACAGCTCCTTAAGCAACCAGTGTTGACGAGTTTCACTGTCTGCTTCTTCACTCAAGTCCACGTCAGGAGCAATGCTACAAGACTGTCACACTTGAGAGGCTGTGTTTCTGTTCCACAGCACGGATTCTGGTAAGATCGTTTCAATATTTACTTATGTGAAATTTCTGAAGACAGGGTCACAGTGTGACTCCTTTTATCTTTTATAGAATCATGGGTTAATATCTCCTGATGGAGGTTTTTGAACAGTGGAGATTAATCAAATGTGTTCTTTGATTTAGGCTGCTTTATGATTGTTGTTTTGCGGTAACGGAACATACAGGGATTTTACTTTCACTTGATAGCATTGGCGCGCTTTTTCAAAATGGCAGGGGCAGTCCTGCATTGCGCACCACGTGACTGGGTGTGGTCACACTTTTGTTTTCTCTTTCCTGACCCAGCTAGCTGTCGCATAAGTCGCTTCTTCTCTGGGTGCCTGGGTCTAGGAGGTGGTGAGTGCCCCAGTCATTGGGGGTATTTAGGTGCAGTTGTTTGAGAAAAATAAAGAGTTCATTTATTTGTATCCTACTGTTGTTAGGGCATGCTATGGAGGATCCTGATATGCTTGAGGGTACTCCCTCTATTCTTAATAGTAATACCTGTCTATATTGTGAGGAGGCCTTTTTGTGCCCGCCCACTCAACTATGTTCCATATGCATAAACAAGGTTATTTTGTCTAAGAAGGTGAACCCCTTTAGTATGACTGAGCCGTCCACCTCTAAGTACTCGCCGTCTAGCGAGGTCCGTCCCCATCAATCATCTCCATTATCTCATGCAGCTTCCCGTAGCACGCCTGATCCTCCGTCTGGAAGGAGCCTTTTACCATCAGTCTTTACCTCGCAGTTAAAGACAGCGGTGTCTGAGGCCTTTAGTGCTTTAACTCGCCTTGCTAAGCGCAATTGAAAGGTTAAACATAGCTATCCGGTCCAGGGGACATCCAGTGATATGTTTGATTTGTCTCTTTTTCAGGTATCTCAGGATGGGTCACACTCTGAGTCTTCAGAGGGTGAAATTTCTGTATCGGAGTCTGCTACCTCTAGGCCTCCGGCTGCGGAGGAGCCAGCCTTTAGATTTAAAGTTGAACACTTATGTTTTCTTCTAAAGGAGGTTCTGTTTACTCTAGAAGTTCCAGAGGCCATGTTGCCTGATGAACCTTTGATTCCTAAATTGGACAGAGTGTACGAGGATAGGGTAGCACCGCTAACTTTTCCTGTACCTGTTAAAATGGCTAATATTATTAAGAACGAATAGGATAGGATTGGATCTTCCTTTTCTCCTTCATCTGCTTTTAAAAAATTGTTCCCGGTCCAGAACTCTCAGTTAGAGTTGTGGGGTTCCATCCCTAAGGTGGATGGTGCTATCTCCATGTTAGTATCCCTTTTGGGGATAGCTCGTCTTTCAGAGATCCGATGAATAAGAAAATTGAAACTTTTCTCAGTAAAATGTTTCAGCATACGGGATATTTATTTCAACTGTCAGCGGCTGTTGCCTCGGTTGCTGGAGCTGTGGCCTACTGGTGCGACTCCTTAGCGGAATTGATCGAGACGGAGGGTCCCCTTGACATTATCCAGGAAATAATTAAGGCTTTGAGAATTGCTTATTCTTTTATATGTGATGTGAACATGCAGATTATTCACCTGAATGCTAAGATAACTGGTTTCTCAGTACAGACGTGTCGGGCGCTCTGGCTGAAGTCCTGGTCTGCGGACATGACTTCTAAGTCTAGACTACTTTCCATCCCCTTTAAGGTAAACATTTTATTTGGTCCAGGCCTGGACTCTATTATCTCCACGGTTACTGGGGTGAAGGGTGCCTTCCTACCGCAGGATAAAAAGAATAAGTCTAAGGGACAAGGATCTAATTTCTTTCATGTAATTAGCAAGAGTCCATGAGCTAGTGACGTATGGGATATACATTCCTACCAGGAGGGGCAAAGTTTCCCAAACCTTAAAATGCCTATAAATACACCCCTCACCACACCCACAATTCAGTTTTTCAAACTTTGCCTCCGATGGAGGTGGTGAAGTAAGTTTGTGCTAGATTCTACGTTGATATGCGCTCCACAGCAAGTTGGAGCCCGGTTTTCCTCTCAGCGTGCAGTGAATGTCAGAGGGATGTGAGGAGAGTATTGCCTATTTGAATGCAGTGATCTCCTTCTACGGGGTCTATTTCATAGGTTCTCTGTTATCGGTCGTAGAGATTCATCTCTTACCTCCCTTTTCAGATCGACGATATACTCTTATATATACCATTACCTCTGCTGATTCTCGTTTCAGTACTGGTTTGGCTTTCTACAAACATGTAGATGAGTGTCCTGGGGTAAGTAAATCTTATTTTCTGTGACACTCTAAGCTATGGTTGGGCACTTTGTTTATAAAGTTCTAAATATATGTATTCAAACATTTATTTGCCTTGGCTCAGAATGTTCAACTTTCCTTATTTTCAGACAGTCAGTTTCATATTTGGGATAATGCATTTGAATTAATCATTTTTTTCTTACCTTCAAAAATTTGACTCTGTTTTTCCTGTGGGCTGTTAGGCTCGCGGGGGCTGAAAATGCTTCATTTTATTGCGTCATTCTTGGCGCGGACTTTTTTGGCGCAAAAATTCTTTTCCGTTTCCGGCGTCATACGTGTCGCCGGAAGTTGCGTCATTTTTTGACGTTATTTTGCGCCAAAAATGTCGGCGTTCCGGATGTGGCGTCATTTTTGGCGCCAAAAGCATTTAGGCGCCAAATAATGTGGGCGTCTTATTTGGCGCTAAAAAATAAGGGCGTCGCTTTTGTCTCCGCATTATTTAAGTCTTATTTTTTCAGTGCTTCTGGTTGCTAGAAGCTTGTTCTTTGGCATTTTTTCCCATTCCTGAAACTGTCATTTAAGGAATTTGATCAATTTTGCTTTATATGTTGTTTTTTCTCTTACATATTGCAAGATGTCTCATGTTGCATCTGAGTCAGAAGATACTACAGGAAAATCGCTGTCTACTGCTGGAGCTACCAAGCTAAGTGTATCTGCTATAATTTTTGGTATCTGTTTCTCCAGCTGTTGTTTGTATTGCATGTCATGACAAACTTATTAATGCAGATAAAATTTCCTTTAGTACTGTTACATTACCTGTTGCTGTTCCGTCAACATCTAATTTTCAGAGTGTTCCTGATAAACATAAGAGATTTTATTTTTTAAATCCATTAAGAAGGCTATGTCTGTTATTTCTCCTTCTAGTTTACATAAAAGTCTTTTAAAACTTCTCTATTTTCAGATGAATTTTTAAATGAACATCATCATTCTGATACTGATAATGGTTCTTCTGGTTCAGAGGTTTCTGTCTCAGAGGTTGATGCTGATAAATCTTTGTATTTGTTCAAGATGGAATTTATTTGTTCTTTATTTAAAGAATTATTAATTGCATTAGAAATAGAGGATTATGGTCCTCTTGATTCTAAATCTAAACGTTTAAATAAGGTTTTTAAATCTCCTGTAGTTATTCCAGAAGTGTTTAATCTCCCTGATGCTATTTCTGAAGTAATTTCCAGGGAATGGAATAATTTGGGTAATTCTTTTACTCCTTCTAAACGTTTAAGCAATTATATCCTGTGCCATCTGACAGATTAGAGTTTTTTTGGGACAAAATCCCTAAGGTTATGGGGCTGTCTCTACTCCTGCTAAATGTGCTACTATTCCTACGGCAGATAGTAATTCATTTAAGGATCCTTTAGATAGGAAAAATTGAATCCTTTCTAAGAAAAGCTTACTTATGTTCAGGTAATCTTCTTAGACTTGCTATATTTTTAGCGGATGTTGCTGCAGCTTCAACTTTTTGGTTAGAAGCTTTAGCGCAACAAGTAACAGATCATAATTTTATAGCATTATTATTATTCTATAACATGCTAATAATTTTATTGGTGATACCATCTTTTGATATCATTAGAGTTGATGTCAGGTATATGTCTCTAGCTATTTTAGCTAGAACAGCTTTATGGATTAAACTTGGAATACTGATATGTCTTCTAAGTCAACTTTGCTTTCCCTTTCTTTCCAGGGTAATAAATTATTATTTCAACTGTTTCTGGAAGGAAGGGAACTTTTTTACCAAAGGATAAAAAATCTAAGGTAAATTTAGGTCTAATGATCATTTCGTTCCTTTCCTCACAATAAGGAACAAAAGCCTGATCCTTCATTCTCAGGAGCGGTATCAGTTTGGAAACTATTTCCAGTTTGGAATATATCCAAGCCTTTTAGAAAACCTATAGCCAGCTCCTAAGTACCCATGAAGGTGCGGACCTTATTCCAGCTCAGCTGGTATGAGGCAGATTACGTTTTCTTCAAAGAAATTTTGATCAATTCCGTTCTCAATTTCTGGTTTCAGAACATTGTTTCAGAAAGGTACAGAATTGGCTTCAGTTAAGGCCTCCTGCTAAGAGATTTTTTTCTTTCCCGTGTCCCAGTTAACACAGCAAAGGCTCAGCATTTCTGAAATATGTTTCAGATTTAGAGTTGGCTGGAGTAATTATGCCAGTTCCAGTTCTGGAACAGGGGCTGGGGTTTTATTTTATCTCTTCATTGTACTAAAGAAGGTCAATTCCTTCAGACCAGTTTCGGATCTATCAATATTGAATCGTTATGTAAGGATACCAACATTCAAGATGGTTACTGTAGGACTGTCCTGCCTTTTGTTTAGCAAGGGCATTATATGTCTACAATAGATTTACAGGATGTGTATCTACATATTCCGATTCATCCAGATCACTTTTTGTGTCTGAGATTCTCTTTTTAGACAAGCATTACCAGTTTTGTGGCTCTACCGTTTGGCCTAGCCTCAGTTCCAAGAATTTTTTTCAAAGGTTCTCGGTGCCCTTCTTTCTGTAATCAGAGAACAGGGTTTTTTGGTATTTCCTTATTGGACAATATCTGGGTACTTGCTCAGTCTTCTCATTTTCGAAGAATCTCATACGAATCGACTTGTGTTGTTTCTTCAAGTTCATGGTTGGAGGATCAATTTACCAATCAGTTCATTGATTCCTCAGACAAGTGTAACCTTTTTAGGTTTCTAGAATAGATTCAGTGTCTATGACTCTGTCCTTGTCAGACAAGAGAAGTTTAACATTGATATCAGCTTGTCAAAACCTTCAGTCACAATCATTCCCTTTGGTAGCCTTATGCATGGAAATTTTAGGTCTTAGGACTGCCGCATCAAATGCGATCTCCTTTGCTCGTTTTCACATGCGACCTCTTCAGCTCTGTATGCTGAACCAATGGTGCAGGGATTACTCAAAGATATCTCAATTAATATCTTTAAACCGATTATACGACACTCTCTGACATGGTGGGCAGATCACCATCGTTTAGTTCAGGGGGCTTCTTTGTTCTTCCGACCTGGACTATAATCTCAACAGATGCAAGTCTTACAGGTTGGGGAGCTGTGTGGGGGTATCTGACGGCACAAGGGGTTTGGGAATCTCAGGAGGTGAGATTTCCGATCAATATTTGGAACTCCGTGCAATTTCAGAGCTCTTCAGTCTTGGCCTCTTCTGAAGAGAGAGTTGTTCATTTGTTTTCAGATAGACAATGTCACAACTGTGGCATACATCAATCATCAAGGAGGGACTCACAGTCCTCTGGCTATGAAAGAAGTATCTCGAATTTTGGTTTGGGCGGAATCCAGCTCCTGTCTAATCTCTGCGGTTCATATCCCAGGTATGGACAATTGGAAAGCGGATTATCTCAGTCGCCAAACGTTGCACCTGGGCGAATGGTCTTCACCCAGAGGTATTTCCTCAGATTGTTCAAATGTGGGAACTCTCAGAGATAGATCTGATGGTTTCTCATCTAAACAAGAAACTTCCCTGGTATCTGTCCGGATCCAGGGATCCTCGGGCGGAGGCAGTGGATGCATTATCTCTTCCTTACAAGTGTCATCCTGCCTATATCTTTCCGCCTCTAGTTCTTCTTCCAAGGGTATTCTTAATATTCTAAAGGAATGCTCGTTTGTCCTGCTGGTAGCTCCAGCATGGCCTCACAGGTTTTGGTATGCGGATCTTGTCCGGATGGCCTCTTGCCAGCTGTGGACTCTTCCGTTAAGATCAGTCTTTCTGTCTCAAGGTTCTTTTTTCCATCAGGATCTCAAAACCTTATTTTTAAGGTGTGGAGTTTGAACGCTTGATTCTTGGTCAAAGAGGTTTCTCTGACTCTGTGATTGATACTATGTGACAGGCTCGTAAATCTGTATCTAGAGAGATATATTATAGAGTCTGGAAGACTTATATTTCTTCAGGATGGTTTAGATAAAGGTTTGTCCGCAAGTTTCTTGAAAGACAAATCTCTGCTCTTTCTGTTCTTTTTCATAGAAGGATTGCTAATCTTCCTGATATTCATTGTTTTGTACAAGCTTTGGTTTGTATAAAACCTGTCATTAAGTCAATTTCTCCTCTTTGGAGTTTGAATTTGGTTCTGGGGGCTCTTCAAGCTTCTCCTTTTGAACCCATGCATTCTTTGTTCGTTATATTACATTCTTGGAAAGTTTTGTTTCTTTTGGCCATCTCTTCTGCCAGAAGAATCTCTGAATTATCTACTCTTTTTTGTGAGTCTCCTTTTCTGATTTTGCATCAGGATAAGGCGGTGTTGCGAACTTCTTTTGAATTTTTACCTAAAGTTGTGAATTCCAACAACATTAGTAGAGAAATTGTGGTTCCTTCATTATGTCCTAATCCTAAGAATTCTAAGGAGAAATCGTTGCATTCTTTGGATGTTGTTAGAGCTTTGAAATATTATGTTGAAGCTACGAAATCTTTTCGTAAGACTTCTAGTCTATTTGTTATCTTTTCCGGTTCTAGAAAAGACCAGAAAGCTTCTGCCATTTCTTTGGCATCTTGGTTGAAATCTTTAATTCATTTTGCCTATGTTGAGTCGGGTAAAACTCCGCCTCAGAGAATTACAGCTCATTCTACTAGGTCAGTTTCTACTTCCTGGGCGTTTAAGAATGAAGCTTCGGTTGATCAGATTTGCAAAACAGCAACTTGGTCCTCTTTGCATATTTTTACTAAATTCTACCATTTTGATGTGTTTTCTTCTTCTGAAGCAGTTTTTGATAGAAACGTACTTCAGGCAGTGGTTTCAGTTTGAATCTTCTGCTTATGTTTTTTCATTAAAATTTTATTCTGGGTGTGGATTATTTTCAGCAGGAATTGGCTGTCTTTATTTTATCCCTCCCTCTCTAGTGACTCTTGTGTGGAAAGATCCACATCTTGGGTAGTCATTATCCCATACGTCACTAGCTCATGGACTCTTGCTAATTACATGAAAGAAAACATAATTTATGTAAGAACTTACCTGATAAATTCATTTCTTTCATATTAGCAAGAGTCCATGAGGCCCGCCCTTTTTTTGTGGTGGTTATGATTTTTTTGTATAAAGCACAATTATTCCAATTCCTTATTTTATATGCTTTCGCACTTTTTTCTTATCACCCCACTTCTTGGCTATTCGTTAAACTGAATTGTGGGTGTGGTGAGGGGTGTATTTATAGGCATTTTAAGGTTTGGGAAACTTTGCCCCTCCTGGTAGGAATGTATATCCCATACGTCACTAGCTCATGGACTCTTGCTAATATGAAAGAAATGAATTTATCAGGTAAGTTCTTACATAAATTATGTTTTTCGTTCCTTTCGTTCTGAGAAGTCCCAACGTCAGCAGTCCTTCTCTAAACCCGAGCAAATCAAAAGCACTTGGAGGCCGGCCCAATCCTGAAATAAATCCAAGCAGAACAAGAAGCCCGCCGAGAACAAGTCGTCATGAAGGGGCGGCCCCGGATCCAAAGTTAGATCGTGTAGGGGGCAGATTGTCGCTGTTTTCAGACGCTTGGTCCAGGGATGTGCAGGATCTGTGATTCCTGGAGGTCATAGCTCAGGGATGCAAGATAGGTTTTAAATCTCACCCTCCCAAGGGCAGATTTCTCCTCTCAAGCCTGTCTTTAAAAAACCAGAAAGGGGGAAGCCTTTCTGGGGTGCGTGCGGGATCTGACATCTCTAGGGGTCATTGTCCCGGTTCCTATCGCAGAAAGAGGTTTGGGGTACTACTCAAACCTGTTTGTGGTCCCAAAGAAGGAAGGAACTTTCCGCCCAATTCTGGACCTAAAGTGCTTAAACAAGTTTCTAAATGTCGAGTTTGACAAAGGTAATTGACTGCCCCGGTTGATAGTAACCAAGCTCACTATAAAGGGACTTCCTAACAAAAAGTATCAAATACTAAGTGACTTTACAGAACAAAAATAGGAGCACCAATAGGCTAAAGGTTACTGATCAAGGCTGATATGCTGGTTTAATTTAAATGTGTATAGGGAGTGCCTAAAATGGTAAATCAAGACTTAAAATAAAGAATTGAAATAAGAGGTGAAACCAATAATTGGAAATTTATGGCATCAGAATATCGTTAAAAACATTTAAAAAATTTAAAACAAAGAGTTTATTCATAACAGATCTGACCACACAAAGGCAGATCAAGCTGACCAATCAGTAGAAAATTAAGAACATGAGTGCATAAGAAATGAATACAAGTGGAAATGTACTGAATAAACACCTGACTGCAAGTGCATATAACAGTATACAATGGCAAAGAATAGTGTCACAAATATAGAATATATAAAGGTGATTCTCTAATGATAATACCCGGATATAAACAAATATGATGTGCTCTCATAGAGGATACCCCTCCTGGGGCAAATAGAGCAAAAATAAAATGAGCAAAAAATTAAAAAATAGACCTCCTCAGAGAATTATGGCTCATTCTACTAGAGCAGTAGCTTCCTCTTGGGCCTTTAAGAACAAGGCCTGTATGGATCAGAGTTGTAAGGCGGCTACCTGGTCCTCCTTACGCACTTTTTCTAAATTTTACAAGTTTGATGTTTTTGCTTCAGCTGAAGCAGCTTTCAGGAGAAAGGTTTTGCAGATTAGGGTCCGCCTCTATTTTGTCCCTCCCGTTATCATTCAGTGTCCTCTAGAGCTTGGGTTTAAGTTTCCCAACAGTAAGGAATGATGTGGACTCTCCTTGTATTAAGAAGGAAAACATAAATTATCCTTAACAGATCATTTATTTTCCTTCTGTACAAGGAGAGTCCACGGCCCCCGCCCGTATTCTCCGATGGGCGGCCTCCTAAATTATCATTTTCTTCTGGCACCTTTTATACCCTGATATTTCTCCTACTGTTCCTTGTTCCCTCGGCAGAATAACTGGGGGATAGGGGAAGTGGGAGAGGTATTTAAGTCTTTGGCTGGGGTGTCCAGGTTCAGTATTTGCCAACAGTAAGGAATGATGCCGTGGACTCTCCTTGTACAAAAGGAAATTAAATTATCTGGTAAGCATAATTTATGTTTTCTTTTTAATTTCCACTACTTAATTCCCCTACATTATTTCTCCTTTATTTCTCTTAGCTTCTGGAGCAAGCTCTGGTCATAGAAGAGCAACTGCGCCGAGCAGCCTATCTGAATATGACCCAAGACCCCTCTCATCCAGCTATGGCACTCAATGCTCGCTTTTCTGAGGTGGAGTGTCTGGCAGAGAGTCACCAGCACCTCTCTAAGGAATCCTTGGCTGGAAATAAGCCAGCCAATGCTGTGCTACACAAAGGTACAGACAGAGAGAGAGAGAGAGAGAGAGATGCAGGGAAGAGATTGAAAAATTAGGTTATGTTAGTGAACAGGTAAGATGTAGTCTTTCTGTTAGAAATTATAGAATAAGCATTGCAATCAGAAAGGGGTGAATAGATGAGAAAAAGCTCAATTTAAAGGGATACTAAACCCAATTTTTTTCTTTCATGATTCGGATAGAGCATGCAATTTTAAGCAACTTTCTAATTTACTCCTATTTTTCTTCATTCTATTGCTATCTTTATTTAAAAAGCAGGAATGTAAAGCTTAGGAGCCAGTCCATTTTTGGTTCAGAACCTGGGTTATGCTTGCTTATTGGTGGCTAAATGTAGCCACCAATAAGCAATTGCTATCCAGGGTGCTAAACCTAAAATGGGTCGGCTCCTAAGCTTCCTGCTTTTTAAATAAAGATAGCAAGAGATCGAAGAAAATTTGATAATAGGAGTAAATTAGAAAGTTGCTTAAAATTGCATGCTCTATCTGAATCATTACAGAAAAAAATTGGGTTTAGTGTCCCTTTAAGAGCAATTTATAATGTAGGAAGGCAGAAAGATGTTAGTAGTGATTTTAGGGAATAGGGATCAGAACATGGAAGAGTGAATGAAATTACAAAAAGAGAAAAGTGAAAGCGTGGGAGGGTTTGTTTAAAAGGATACATTAAGTTTGAGATTTCAGGTGCTGTTTGTGGTGTCTGAGCTTTCCCCACTCTCTAGTACTGAACCAGCTGGAGGAATTGCTGAGTGATATGAAGGCGGATGTAACACGCCTGCCTGCTTCCCTCGCACGCATCCCGCCCATCGCAGCCAGATTACAGATGTCAGAGCGCAGTATCCTGAGCCGACTCGCCAGCAAGGGGAGCGAAAGCACAGCTCCTCCGGTGAGAGAGAGGGGAAAAGGCAAAATAGAATTAGATACTGGGAAATAGAGAAGGTGAACTAGGAAGATGGTGGTGGTAGAATTGGATTGAGTCAGGCAGGGCTAAGGTAAAGGCCATATGAAAAATGTGGGAGTAAAGAAAGAAGCCTAAAAGTGTAGCTGGAGGTTAGATGGTGGTAGAGGATTAATATATTGGAGACATCGTTAAAGGGACATAAAACAAGTTGGGATAGAGACAAAATATAATAATATGTACTTTAATTACTTTACCTGCAATTTTTTTTCCAATTTCTTTTTATTAAGAATCCAATAATAGTACAAAAATACATAAGTATTAACATTGCAAAAGTTGCTCATCACAAATGATGTATTGTTCTTAACAAACAAACAAACAAACACAATTTGGATTCTATGGTTTTACAATTTTTTGTAAAGATAACAATAATATAAGTGTCTTGTTGCCTTTTCCAAAGCCATCAGAACAATCTGTAAACATAATATACAATTGAATGTGCTTAATAGAAACCAAGTATAATACATAGAATGAATTTATAGGAACTGTATTCTTTTAATTCTATTAAATATGATACTTAACTACGCTAAAGCTCAATAGAAGGGACTTTGGGAGACTTCCAGTTCTGAGACACAAGAAGCCTTGCACCATTTATCATTATTTTCAACAGAGGACGAAAATGTCTTTGAGGTAGTTTGGTGGACTTATCAAGTAGCCAAATCAAGGGATCTAAAGGGAAAATGATCTTGAAAATATCTTCAATTTCTTTAATTATATCTCTTAAGAAAGAATTTATCTGAGAACACATCACCAGCATCTATTTCTGGTCCTGGGAAACAATTTATGGAGTCTTCTAGGAGTTAGGTACCAGCAATGTAAAATGTTATAATTAATTTCTAAAATAGAAGAGGAGGAAGAAGAGGACTTGGTATTAAAGGGACCTATAACACCTTCTAAAAATTGTTTAAACTAACTTATATTTACTAATAATAACAAAGTAATCATGAATCCCTATTCTTGCCGCTCAGTTTACCCCAAACAGTTCAATAAAAGTGTCTTTAATTAGACTGCTGATCTGCCGCTTGGTGATGCTATGTATGCCACCATATTGCCACACGGGCACAGCAGTCACGTGATTGTGCATGTCAGATAATGTTATTAAGTTTAGAGAAGGATTACCAGAATGCTCTCTCACAGTGGTGCTAAGTGGGTGCTGTAATTAGCTGTATGAACATTTTTCATATGTGCCTCTTATTTATATAAATAAATATTCTGTTGTGCATGCATTTTATTAATTTCAAACAACTCAAAACTTTTTCTAAGCTAGAAGAAATACGTCTGACTGCACTATTGAGAGGAACTGTTGTTTTAGTTAATAGCAACAGCTGATGCTACACGGAGGGGAAAGGAATGAGCTGAAGATACACGGAGGGGGGAGGAAGGAGGGGGGAGTGGCATGCTCCGTGGGAAGAAGAGAGCTGAATAACGCTGCAATTACATTTACTAGAAGATTTATGCACAAGTGCATAAATCTTCTTGCAATTGTGCATAAATCTTCTAGTAAATGTAATTGCAGCGTTATTCACGTGACTACTGTGCCTGTGAGCAACGTGCGTTACAACATGGCAGCACACATAGCAGCACTGAGCTCAGTATCACCATTCTGTTTAACAACACTTTTCTTGAATACAATGGGGGTAAGCTGCACAGACTGCCTAAAAATCCTTTATTATTAAATTTGTAGTAGATTTATGGACTGACAGCAGAAGTTAGTTTGCAGAATCTGCATCAGGTGTTTAGTGTCCCTTTAAGGAAAATATTTGTTGCTATTTGAGGAGTTATAATCACTCCATGTTCCCTCTCCCATTCAATAGAATGTGGCAAATTACCCGGAGGAGGGTTAGTTATAATCTTGTAAATTTGAGAAAGGCTGTATTTGACAGGCGGGTTAGAGACAAGAGTTAAATAATTTTTCAAGATTAGTCAATGGACGGACCAGGTTACGTGAGTGTCTATGTGTAGTAATGTAATGATGTATTCTTCTGTAGGAAAACCAACTATTAGCCCAGGAGTAGCCCTTGTTGACTTACTGTTCTTGTGTGCAGATTGATTCATTGAGTGTCAAGTGGTGAATAGCTATGTCACTTAGAGGCTGAACATCATTTAGGTTTGCCTTTAACTCCAAAATCGAAAATTCATTGTTGTGGAGTATAGATGTTAGTGGGCCATGGCAAGAGGTCAGATAAGGATTAGTTCTATTTATGGATTCCCATATTTGGAAGGTTTCCTTTGTGATTGGGTTAGCTACCTGTCCTGTCAAAGGCATAGGGTCTGGGTGCCAACAAATTGATGGTAGGCTAAGGTCGTTATTTATGTCTTCCTCCAGAGTAATCCATCTCATGTGATTTTTGTGTATTCTCCAATCTAAAATTCTCTGAAGTAAAATGGATTATCTATAAAGTTCCAGATCCGGAACTCCAAGCCCTCCCTGAACGGTTGAACGGGACATGATATGTTTGTTAATCCTAGGAGGCCATCTATTCCAAATGAAGAAGCTAAACAACTGTTGGATCTGTGAAATGAATTTAGGGGGCAAAGGAATTGGTAACTTTTGCAAAATATAAAGGAGTCTTGGGACGGTATTCATTTTAATGGTATTAATCCTTCCAAGCCAAGAAAGGTTTTTGCGGTTCCAGGAGGAAAGATCCCTCAAAAGTGCAGTTTTGATCGATGAGAAGTTTATTTTGAACAAGTCATCTATATTATCTGTCAATTGAATGCCTAGATAGCTCAGGGAATTCTTGCACCATTTGAATGGGCAAATATTCGCGATTTTACTCATTATATTCGCGATTTTACTCATCTGATGAGGAGAAAGTACAATACCTAGTATCTCTGACTTGGTGTTATAAATCACAAAATAAGTGAGCTTGTTAAATGTGTCAAGTTCTTTTAGTAAGGGGGGAATAGAATTAACCGGATTAGTAAGGGAAAAAAGAATATCATCCGCAAACAGGGATATCTTATATATGTTTCTATGAAGCATGTGAACAACAATGGGGACAGAGGACAACCCTATCTAGTGCCATTCATTATATGAAATGGTTGTGATAAAGTGCCATTAAGGGAGATTCTGGCACTAGGATGATTATACAGTGCAAAAATTCTTTGCAGTGTAATGTCGCCCACTCCAAAGTTTGTAGGTTTGCTTCTATAAAAAGCCATCTGACTCGATTAAAGGCATTTTCTGCATCAGTGGACAACCAAAGAGAGGGGATATGCTTATTTCTGGCGTGCCACATTAGTGTAAGATTATGTACCGTGTTGTCCTTTGCCTCACGGCTAGGGACAAAGCCAACCTGATCTTGGTGGATAATATGTGGTAAAAGCAGGTTTAATCTATTGGCCAAGACCTTTGCAAAAATTTTGACATCTGACTTCAGTAGCGAAATAGGGCAATAATTGGTAACCTGGGTGGTGGGTTTGTTCGGCTTAGGTATTAATGTTATGTTGGCTTGTAATACTAATGGTGCGAATTTCCTGTCGTCCTCAATACTCTGAAAATAAGCTAAGAGATGTGGAGTTAAAAGGTCTTTAAAAGAAGAGTAGTAAATATTTCCTAGCCCATCTGGACCAGGGGATTTCCAGTTTTTAAGGATTTGATTGCTATTTGGAGTTCTTCAATAGAAAAGGGGGCATCCAGGTTAGCTTTTTGGTCTTCAGTCAATGTTGGTAAATGTAGTTGCGATAGGTACTTTTGAATGTCTAATCTATTTTGGTCGGGGGTGGAATGCTTAAGATTGTATAGAGATTCGTAGTATTGTCTAAATTTGTCAGAGATGTCCTTAGAAGAATGCCAATTATTTCCAGATTCATCTCTAATGTGCAGAATATAACGGTTATGGGTTTTTCTCTTGTTTGTTGGCCCCTTCGTAATAGTTTTTTCTTAGAAATAATGTGTTACGTTTAGCCTCTATTCCTAAGTATAGATCAAATTGTTACCTTTTATGTTCTAGACTCTCAAGAAGAGAGCGGCCGTTAGGGAATGATTTATGGATGTCTTGTTAAGATCAGCTAGTAAGGATGATAAGTATATTTGTTGTTGTTTAATTTTAGCTGCCTTCAAGGATATCAACTCCCCTCAGATAACACATTTATGAGCATTCCAGATATGTTGAGGACTCATATCAGGAGTATTGTTTAAATCAAAATATTCATCTATAGTTTTAGCTATTTGTATGTGTATCAAGGGATCTTTTAAAAGTGATTCATCTAGTTTCCATATTCTCTCTTGAAATTGAGTTGAAGGCCACTGAAGAAGACAGCTAATCATAGCATGGTCTGACCTGACCATGTACGAGGGGAAATGTCTGTATGAGTGATATATGCTAGACTAGTAACATCAACCATAAGGTAGTCAATTCTGTAGTAAGTTCGGTGAGGGTGTGAGAAAAATGTGTAGTCCTTGGTGGACGGGTGATGAAGTCTCCAGGCGTCATGTACTGTTAAATGTGTTAAGTTAGATTTTATGGAATTCAGTGATTTGAGGGAGACTGAAGATGTTCCCGATGAACAGTCAATTTGTGGATCCAGGGCAACGTTGAAATCTCCTCCCAATATTAAGCTTCCACGCAAGTATTCTAATATTTTATTGCATGTGTGCTGGAAAAATCGAGAAGGGTCAGTGTTCGGGGCATAAATATTAGCAAGGGTTATCTGTTTATTATATTAGATCCCTGAAATAATATTAAAGATAAAGAGGCTATTAAAGATAAAGAGGTATCTCCCCTCTTTATCTTTAATAGCCAAATCGACCTTGAAAGGAAGAGACTTATTAATTAAAATGCATACTCCATTACGTTTGGTGGAATTAGAAGCAAAGAAAGATAGATGGGGTTCATGACCTCTTTTGAAATGGGTCTCCTGAAGCATTACTATGTGGCATTTGTAGTCTCTTATAGCAATGGACTGTTTCTGTGGGATATTTAACCCCTTGACATTATGTGATAGGATTTTAAATCCTAGTGAATCTGTTGAGTCAAAAGCACATTCAAGTGGTAAGTGCAAAGCAAAAATAAACATCAATAAACAATGAGTGTGTTTTTCTTGACATACACCATAGTCGGGGGAGAAAGTGTTGTCAAAGGTGCTCTTTTAATAAAATGAAAAATAATTATGGGGTTGAGATTATACATTATCTGAAGTTGATGGGCCCGTCTTTCTTCTTTTTTATTGGGCTCTGATCCATTATGAGCGTTTTTCCTTGGGGTATCCCGTTTTGTGTCCGGCAACGTTGAAGGTATTCCCATTACGTTGTCCGGGGGAGGTACAAGGTGAATGTTCAGTTTTTTAGCTAGATTGTCCAAATCATTAAAGTTCTTATAAATAATTTGCGATCCATTGTGGGAAACTATCAAGCTGAATTGGAATTCCCAACGATATCTTATGTTGTGGTCTTGTAGGGCCTTGGTAATGAATCTGACTTCTTTACGTCTCTGGAACGTTTGAGGGCTGAGGTCCTGAAAAACCTGAATGTTATGATCTCTAAATGAGATAGATTGTCTTGCTCTTGCATCTTGCCAAAGATCTTCTATTGTAGTGAACTTTAAAAATCTTATGATGACATCCCTTGGGGGGGGGGGGGGGGCTGGTGGTTTAGGAAGAGGCCGCAGAGCTCTATGTACCCTTTCCATATCTTCACCTTGTAGAGGAGGAGATCTTGGAGATAAGTAGTGGAAAAGATCTTTTATGTAGGATTTAAGTTGATTTTGCGTGACTATCTCAGGGATGCCCCTGATTCTGAGATTATTTCTTCTCCCACGATTGTCAAGATCTTCAATCTTCTCCTGCAAAGTTTGTATCTTGGAGTCGTGGATCGACAATTGATGGGTGTTGGAGCTCACCAGATTGTTTAATGCATCCTGACCTTATTCCAGAATCTATTCTTGAGCCCATGTCTTTAAGATCTTTTTTCAGATCTCTCATTACCTCTTAAATAAATGATTTTAGGAATTCTAGGTCAGATTTGGAGGGGAGATCCGCTATTTGTGATTGTAAAGCTAAAAGATGTTGCTTAAATAAATCGTTAGGTCGTGATTCTAATATAGGCAGCTTTTGAGATTGTGACAACTCAGGTGAAGAGTTTTCTGAAGAATGAAAAAAGGTGGAAACTGAAGGAGTTGTTGTCTGAGAGGGATTGTTTTGTTTATCATTTTTCACCCCTTTTTTGGAAGCCATCTCTATATATTCCAGTATTGGCGAGTGTGTCCTCCAGACAGACTGAGAATAAAAAAAGGAAAGAAAAATGTATTCTTAGGCCTTGAAGAGCAGTGATTATGTACCCTGCTCCTGAGAAATATTTAATACTCCCTGTTATGGTGTTGTCCTAGGATGGGCTTAGCAGGGTTTCAAAGCTCAAATTAGTAAAGAAATCTCTTTAGCCCCAGATGCTGAACAAATAGTTAGTTCTGGCCTGTGTTATTACAAGCCGTAAATAGTCTTAATACAGAAGGACCTCAATCCTCTACCGCCAATAAAGAAAGCTTACAGCACCAAACAATACACAAACAGCACCTTTTTTCCTCCTTTGTTTTCTATTTTTAGTTGCCAGTGGAACAGAAGAGACTGCTTTCCTCTCCAATATTCAAATGTTGTAATAATCCACAGCACCAAATATTATAAACAAGCCTTAGAAATTTATTCCAGTGGGTACAAACAAATGCAACGTTTCGGGAACAGTTCCCTTAATCATGCATCATGATTAAGGGAACAGTTGCCGAAACGTTGCATTTGTTGGTACCCACTGGAATAAATTTCTAAGGCTTGTTTATAATATTTGGTGCTGTGGATTACTGCAACATTTGAATAAAGAAAGCTTAAGTAGACTGTTGCCTTCGGTATTGCTGTTCAAGAAGTAGTTCTCGACTTATGCCAAATATGGCGGTAGACAGCTTAGGATAATCAAGACCTCAATCTTCTGTTAAGGGGTCTCAGTAGGGTGTTTATACTTGTATTAGCGATTGATTTTTAAAACATCCAAAGGAGCGTGACTGCTATGCTCAGCTGTGGCTATTTTATTCTATTGGCTTCCCTGACCTCAGTCCCCCAGGACCGCGTGTGTATGAGAAAGTCGACAGTGCCTGTGGCACCAGATTGCTCACCTACTGTGACTGATCGGTCTCACTGTGTCTTCAATACAACTCGGGTGGGTCCGCAGTGTAGTGAGCTCCCTGATGGTAGGGGCGGATGCGGCCAGTGTCACTCCGATGTGCATATAGAGGTTTCGGGCACAATCCAAGATGGCGCCGGCACCTACAATGTCTGCGACCCTGGGGCTCTTATTTACAGGAATTAATCGCTCTCATTGTAGCTTCAAGACACCTCGGGTAGATCCAGAATGTGGAAGGTCAGGAGTAGATCCCTAAGGGGAAAGACTAGTGTATTGAAGCTTTGGGCCCAGATCAAAATGGCGCCAGCAAATTTATACTGCAGTGCCTCACCATTAACCCTTTCTTTTTAGTTTCTGGATTGTAAAGCTCTAACTCTCCCCACACATTTCCTTCTATGGCTGTATCTATATCTATTGTTGTTTTTGTAGAATGCAAAAGTGCATAGGGATTATCTGCTGGAGCATGCCTAGAAGCTGTGAACACAGTTGAAATACAATGCCTGTGTCTAAACACTGATAAGGGGGGCAGAGTTGGCTGCTCCAGGCAGCTTAGATATGTAATTTATTTTGCTTATTTTTGAACATTATTTAAAAATACTTGCCAGCAATTTTAAAAAAAAATGTATGCAAACTATTTTTAATTAATTAGCCCTTTTAGGATATGCACAGATCTCAACCTGTTATATGTCCCTTTAATGAAGCAGGAGAGCTATTGAGAGATTCAGGGGCAGAGTAAAAGAACAATATGTGGAACAGAATGAGGGAAGATACAAAGAGGTTTGGTAAAAGGGAGAAAATGAAGTCTAGGAATAAAATGTTAGGGAGAAATTTGTATTCACTATAAACATAACCTCTTCTTCATCACACCCTCAGGTGTTCCCCCCTGGCCCTTACACTACTCCTGCTTTCTTTGGGGGGCCTTTCACCACTAGTCCTACTACAGCTACGTTTACAGGGGCAAATTATAACCAAATGCCACTAGGATCCTTCTTATCAGGTAAGGGTTTGGTCTTTGGGGGGGGTTTCTTTATCCACTTGTATTTTCCTCCATTATTTCTATGTTTTTATTTTCCTTTATTATGCATTATTTTCCTCATATCTTTTATTACTGTTTTATTTTGCCATTTATCTAGATTTCTTTGGCACTCTTTTTTTTTTTCTTCTTTTTTTTGTTTCACCAGCTTCCAACGGGCCCCCTGTACTTGTTAAAAAAGAGCGAGAGATGGATTTACTGGACAGAAAAGAAGGGAGAGGAGGAGAAGTGATTTGCATTGATGACTGAGATCCTCTTGCACTTCCCGACATCTAATGAATGGAAAAGCCATCCGTGATTATGAGGGGAACCACTATCAGATGTGTGAGGCCAGGAACATAGTGGATCAAGGGAATCTCTGAGCACTTTAATAATCATACAAAAGCTAAGTGTGTAAAGTGACAGACAAAAAGGAGATGGTATTATCTTAATCTCTCCCAAGGGCCATAGCCAGAAACAAACAACGTGCCTGATTATGTTTGTGCTATTTGACAAGGACACATAGTGAAGGAAGTTATGAGTCTCTCCCACAGCATTCAGAAGGGCCCAGTGACAAGGACAAAGGAGCCAAGTCTCTCTTCCCGTGCAGTATGACACACGGAGGAAGAACAAATGACTTTTTATTCCCCCCAAAATGTCAGTCTCTTCTGTCTTTGTCCTCTTTTCACAAGCCCCTCAGCCAATCAATGAGCTCAGTTTGTGCTGACATTGTATACCATGTGTATATTTATATATATATATATATGCACACACATTGCTTTCTGTATACCGCTGCCTGGCCTGCTACGCCTAACGTGGTTCCGTTCTTTTCATGGTCTGCTTTTATTTACCTGTGATGTACATATAAATTATACTTTTTATTTCTGCCAGTAAGATAAATCTACTTCATTTGTGAATTATTAAGGGGCATGAGTCCTTACAAAAAAGGGGTGTAAACTTCAAACACACAACAGGTTAGTACCATAAAGAGAAAGTATTATGCTTTGAAAGGCCATTTTTGCCGTATTTAAAAAAAAAAAAAAAAGGCAACAGCACAGCAGCATCTAGTACTACCCACTACCCACAAAAATAGCAATTTGTTAATTATGACAAGTGTTTTTGTTTTATAGCACTTGGCTGTTTAAATTACTAGTTGTGTTCTAGGGAGCTTAATGTCCCTTTAACGGTGGAAAAACAACTACATTCTCTTGTTGAAATGGTTATATTGGTTTATCGGCTTTGGTTATATGTAACTCAAGGAATTTGTTTTGAGAGCAGTTATATAAAATAATGTGAATTTAAGGGAGCAGTGTTATAGATTTTATTTTATTGAACAAAGGAGTGAGTTATTGAGAGGGTGTATGTATCTCATGAACTTGCATTATTTTTAGGAGTGCTACAAAGATTTATATTTTAAGTTACACAGAACAATGAAGATAAAACATCCAATAATTTATGTTTCAGGAAGCAAATATGCTGTAATTGTTAAATATCATTACAGATTTATACGAAACATAGCAGCCAACCAGTATATTGAGGAACCAAATACACATTATCTTGGGCCATGCACTCACCAATGAAGATTAGATCTTCGTATTAGACCCCCATATTCTTCACATTGTATTAGATCCCTCCATATCTTGCCTGACGTCATTCTTATCTCATTCAGTCCTTTGAAGAGAATGAATAAATACCCACTGCTTTAGGCAATGCCATGAGACCCCATTCCCCTGCAGGCACTTATACTTTTTATAAAATGCACTTTTGAGACAGTATGTATGTTATGTTTTTCTGAGTTAATATTAATGTGCATAGTTTGTGTTTTATACCTACATATAAGAACTACAGTTACACTTGCAGCTTCCAATAATTAGGGGGCTGTGCTGCACGGTGGGAGGTTTGTCAGTTCTGATATATATATATTTATTTTCATATCACCATTGGTTCTTTTACACTGTGGCAGGTTATTGACCTCATGTTATTGTGTGTGCACTGAGATGCATGCAGCTTTTGCATGTCATTTATCTAACGCTAGTATGTGCATTAGGATTGAGCATCTTATACATACAATATACATGTCTGCTTTATGGTGTGTATTAGGCATGAATGCACCTATTGTTTTTGGAAGCCTATTGTTCTGGTATGTTCAGGGTAGTGGTAAGAACATTTTTCTTCGCATTGTAGGGCCACTCCTACCATTTAGCAGATGTTGTTTTCCCCCTCTCTGGATAGTTTAAGACCCCACATTTTTATATATTTCATTTATATACAATAGAGCCTTGGTAAGGGCTAGTATTTATTATTTATTTGTTTCTTTACATGTTTATATGCTTGTTGGCACAATATATTTTTTTCTCACCATCTATTCCATGTTTCTCTCCAATGAAAGCTAAAGTGCCTTTAAAATGTACGATGCTGCTGCTTCTATATATTCTTTTTGTTCCACTAGAGATGCTGAGACAGATGGTTGCGAAGTGCTTGAAATGTGCTCCTGTGTACATCTATATGCTTCTGATAATATTTTGGATGGAGCATAATGCAGGCTTTTGTAAGAACCAATTTCATTGAACCCGTGTGTGCTTTCACATATTATTAAACATTTTTTACATACTTTATGTTCATTATGTTGTTGTTTTTTTAATTAGCTGATGGTTATTGGTATGCATCTACACTAGTGAAAGGCCTGATCTTTCACTTATTTTTTTTAACGTGAGGATGGTATCAGGCAGAGAAAGGAGGGATCATTTGCTACCTGAAACTGAAACATGTAGGGTTTTTATTGTTTGTTTTTTTCATACCCCTTAAAATGGAGTTACTTTTTTGGTGAGTGCTTTCATCAAGATATGAACATTTTGGTAAGGACGATGTAATTTCTTATCCTTTTCTTCTTAAACGGGAAGAGTTCACAGCTGCATTCATTACTTTTGGGAAATACAGAACTTGGCCACCAGGAGGAGGCAAAGACACCCCAGCCAAAGGCTTAAATACCTCCCCCACTTACCTCATCCCTTAGTCATTCTTTGCCTTTCGTCACTGGAGTTTGGCAGAGAAGTGTCAGAAGTTCAAGATAGTCTCTTATGGAGGGTAGTACTCTTCGCGATGAAACTGGAGTTTTTGGTAATCCTATCAGCCTCTCAGTGAGAGCATGGATGTAAGTTAGAGTCCGGAGATGCAGGGAGAGTTTTCCTTCAAACCCATCACGACTCATTTTAACAGCTCCATAAGCAATCAGCGTTGACGAGTTTTGCTGCCTGCTTTTCTCAAGTCAATGGCAGAGGCGATGCTTCTATCTGTCACACTTGAAGGGCCGTGTTCCTGTTCCACAGCGTAGATTCCAGTAAGATCATTTCATTTTACTTTCGTCAGGATTGTATTGTATTACTAAAAGAAATGTACAGATTATGTTTAGATCTTAAAAACAGAAAATCGTGCACAAAATGACAAAGAAACAATACTCTCCTAAAAGTTAGACCGCTTCCGCCTTGCAGTCTCTCCCAAAAGACTGAACAATATAGATCCTTGATAGTATACAGATGGCGCAGGTCTTGAAGCAATTATTTCAATTGTGTAGATATCTCTACTAAATAAAGGAAAAGGGCTTGACGTGTGTATTATAGCCAAGTATTATATGTGCAGTATACTCACTCCATAAAATTGTGGTGTCAGCGAATCTGGAGCGGGGTCTCTTGGTCTGTATATCTCAACCAAACTAGGAGAAAATGAAAGCTCCAATAAGGATATAGTAAGCCACTTTGAATTTGTACAATTAGTAACTCACTCCATTAAAAACCGGATTCCAGCGATGTCAGAGCAACAGAAAAAAGGGCAAAGACACTATGTGTCGATATAAAAAGAACAAAGCTTTAATATTCAGCTTAGCTCAACAAGTTTCAACGTTAAAAACATCTTTCTCAAGAACAAATAAAAACAAGTGTGGATTGCAAAGTGGCTTACTATATCCTTTTTGGAGCTTTCATTTTCTCCTAGTTTGGTTGAGATATACAGACCAAGAGACCCCGCTCCAGATTCGCTGACACCACAATTTTATGGAGTGAGTATACTGCACATATAATACTTGGCTATAATACACACGTCAAGCCCTTTTCCTTTATTTGGTAGAGATATCTACACATCCTCCAAGTGGCGAGTTCCCTTCCACCATCGCTTACTACCCATGCAGGTAACCCAGACTTTGCTTATCCTTCTCCACAAGGTAGCTTCTTCCCGCCAGGGGTTTCGGCACGATGTTGCATGTCCATAATTTTGGCGCTGGCGCATATGCAACTTCCAGAAGTTGGTTTAAGATACTGTTATCCGGCTCTTCAGGCATGGGGTGGCCTGTTCAGCTCTCTGGGGGAACGACTGTCCCTGAGGCTTCAGGAGGTCAACCTTCGGGCCAGAGTCGTCTTTCGCCCCGGTGGGGTATGCTGTGCTTTTCGGTATAGACTGACGCGCCTTCGTGTTCTTTTGAGGCACGCTTTGGCCTTGTCGGAAGATCCCATCACTAATGGATCTGAGACTTCTCAGTCTGCTTCTTTGAATAGCTTGCAGAATTAGACATAAGGGGATGAAGTAATCTCCTTCTAGTCTTGTTATCAAGTACTCCTTCCAGTTTGAGCTTGGTAGAACAGGGTCCCTGTTGGGCCGTTCCTGCAGGCTGTTCTTTTTAGGCGATAAACCTGCGGATTGCCTTATCTTTTATTTTATTTGGATTTAAAGCTCATGTTGGTTTTACAGTTCCTTAGGGACGTTTGTCTGCAATTGATACTCATGATTGTTTGATCGCACTGTTACTTCTGAGGAAGTTTCTTATGGATGTGTTTAGTCCTATGTGTGTCTGCTGGTTATCCCTCTCTAGGGATGATTCTATGCGGCCTTGACAGTGATGGCCCTTGGTTTCAGGCTGGTCCTGATTGGGTTCCGATCTTTCTGTCTCGAGGCCTAATTCAGACATGTGGCACCTGTTCGGCTGGTCCGGTTTGGTCACCGATTGCCTCACATGTTATTGTGTTATGTTATTCTTGTTATCCTTTACAAGTTTCAACTAAGCAGCTGAGTGGAACTGAGGGTGCGTGAGGCATGGGGGATTGGTTCAGTCCTCATTGGCCTCTCAAGCTGGTCGACTGGGACTCGGTGGAGTTCTGCTGCGACTCTCTCATGGATTCCGACTTTCCATCGGGATGTGGAGTGTTTCCTTCTCTGCGTGGGTTGGAGGTTGGGAGGATTTAGGACCTCCTTGCTGCTGGTTCTGGCGGTCTTGGTGAGCCTTTTTGAGGTTTCTGTGCTTTCTCTATGTTCAAGATATGTGAGTAGGACTGACGGCTTTTTGGTTAAGCCTGTGCTGGGTGTGTTTGTGACCTATCTTCTGCTGCTCTTACTTGCCTGCAAGTATTTTAATCAGAGTCATCCTGGTATGAGCGTGTGGTGTTGATCCAGGGGTTTGCCTTCTGGGTTTGCTGCACGTATATCGGTTTCTGAAGACTTCAATATTTTGAGTTCCTTGAGTCTTGAGGACTCTGTCTCCAGTTGTCTTTTAGGGTGCGGTTGCACTAACTTTAGGAGAAGTTCTTCTCTGTGTCGGATTCCCGGTTTTAACCTTGAGGTTTCTGTACATTTTGGGGTCTGGGTGTTGCGTCCCCTTGTTTTTCACAACTGGTTTTGGTCTCTGTGAGCTTTGCTTGGTTCTTGGTGTTTTCCTTTTCTTGGAAACTGTTATATCCTTTTTAGGGTCCTCCGGGAATCCTTGCTTGTTCCTCCATATCCTTTCCCTTTTGGGAGTTTATGTTAGTGTGTTGTTGAGGACCGCTTACTGGGCGACAGTGTTTCCTGCGGGCATGCTGGCTCAGTTGTGTTTCTCTCTGCGGTCTCTAGCAAGGCTTGTGGACTATCTGCGGGTCAGTGTACTTGGGGCCTTTTCTTTTTCCAATTTTCTCGGCTTCGGACGAAGCAGGTTTTTTGTTGGGTAGGGGTTTTTCAGGCCTGGTGCCCTCAGAATGGACCGCCTTTTGTACCGTCCTGTTTGAGCATTAAGTGTCCTCTATAGCTTGGGTATTGTTTTCCCAAAAGTAATGAATGCAGCTGTGGACTCTTTCCATTTATGAAGAGAAACTTAAATTATGCTTAGCTGATAATTTTCTGGCACCTTTCACCTTGATATTTCTTCTACTGTTCCTTCTTCCTCGGCAGAATGACTGGGGGATGAGGGAAGTGGGAGGGGTATTTAAGCCTTTGGCTGGGGTGTCTTTGTCTCCTCCTGGTGGCCAGGTTCTGAATTCCCAAAAGTAATGAATGCAGCTGTGGACTCTTTCCATCTGAAGAAAAGAAAATTATCAGGGAAGCATAATTTAAGTTTTTAACACATTAATTTTCTTGACAACACTACTAGGCAAATTATTCATTTTAATTTCTCTATGAACTATTGTAGTGTTCTAGTGGCAATGCATATTAAACATAAATGTATTAAGGTATGTTATAAAATAGAATTCAATTATTTAGGACTAGATTACAAGTGGAGTAGTATTTTGCTCTCCCGCTCGTGCGTTATCTACGCTAGAAGTAACACCCTAATCGCTTGCAAACCCGGTTGCATTTTCTCAAGTGCGCTAACCTGACATGAAAATATTAATATTTCACATTCCAATTTTCTTCACATAGCAGAATATGTTCTATTTCTTTCATGTAATTAGCAAGAGTCCATGAGCTAGTGACGTATGGGATATACATTCCTACCAGGAGGGGCAAAGTTTCCCAAACCTCAAAATGCCTATAAATACACCCCTCACCACACCCACAATTCAGTTTTACAAACTTTGCCTCCGATGGAGGTGGTGAAGTAAGTTTGTGCTAGATTCTACGTTGATATGCGCTCCGCAGCAAGTTGGAGCCCGGTTTTCCTCTCAGCGTGCAGTGAATGTCAGAGGGATGTGAGGAGAGTATTGCCTATTTGAATGCAGTGATCTCCTTCTAAGGGGTCTATTTCATAGGTTCTCTGTTATCGGTCGTAGAGATTCATCTCTTACCTCCCTTTTCAGATCGACGATATACTCTTATATATACCATTACCTCTGCTGATTCTCGTTTCAGTACTGGTTTGGCTATCTGCTATATGTAGATGAGTGTCCTGGGGTAAGTAAGTCTTATTTTCTGTGACACTCCTAGCTATGGTTGGGCACTTTGTTTATAAAGTTCTAAATATATGTATTCAAACATTTATTTGCCTTGACTCAGAATGTTCAACTTTCCTTATTTTCAGACAGTCAGTTTCATATTTGGGATAATGCATTTTAATTTAACATTTTTTCTTACCTTAAAATTTGACTTTTTCCCTGTGGGCTGTTAGGCTCGCGGGGGCTGAAAATGCTTCATTTTATTGCGTCATTCTTGGCGCGGACTTTTTTGGCGCAAAAATTCTATTTCCGTTTCCGGCGTCATACGTGTCGCCGGAAGTTGCGTCATTTTTTGACGTTATTTTGCGCCAAAAATGTCGGCGTTCCGGATGTGGCGTCATTTTTGGCGCCAAAAAGCATTTAGGCGCCAGATAGTGTGGGCGTCTTATTTGGCGCGAAAAAATATGGGCGTCACTTTTGTCTCCACATTATTTAAGCCTCATTTTTTCTTGCTTCTGGTTGCTAGAAGCTTGTTCTTTGGCATTTTTTCCCATTCCTGAAACTGTCATTTAAGGAATTTGATCAATTTTGCTTTATATATATG
The DNA here is from genome assembly GCF_027579735.1 of Bombina bombina. Lineage (NCBI taxonomy): Eukaryota > Metazoa > Chordata > Amphibia > Anura > Bombinatoridae > Bombina > Bombina bombina. The sequence goes on along the minus strand of NC_069504.1, from coordinate 860,646,504 downwards.
TTGTTTTTTCTCTTACATATTGCAAGATGTCTCACGTTGCATCTGAGTCAGAAGATACTACAGGAAAATCGCTGTCAAGTGCTGAATCTACCAAAGCTAAGTGTATCTGCTGTAAACTTTTGGTAGCTATTCCTCCAGCTGTTGTTTGTATTGATTGTCATGACAAACTTGTTAAAGCAGATAATATTTCCTTTAGTAAAGTACCATTGCCTGTTGCAGTTCCTTCAACATCTAAGGTGCAGAATGTTCCTGATAATATAAGAGATTTTGTTTCTGAATCCATAAAGAAGGCTATGTCTGTTATTTCTCCTTCTAGTAAACGTAAAAAATCTTTTAAAACTTCTCTCCCTACAGATGAATTTTTAACTGAACATCATCATTCTGATTCTGATGATTCCTCTGGTTCAGAGGATTCTGTCTCAGAGGTTGATGCTGATAAATCTTCATATTTATTTAAAATGGAATTTATTCGTTCTTTACTTAAAGAAGTCCTAATTGCTTTAGAAATAGAGGATTCTGGTCCTCTTGATACTAAATCTAAACGTTTAAATAAGGTTTTTAAATCTCCTGTAGTTATTCCAGAAGTTTTTCCTGTCCCTGATGCTATTTCTGCAGTAATTTCCAAAGAATGGGATAATTTGGGTAATTCATTTACTCCTTCTAAACGTTTTAAGCAATTATATCCTGTGCCGTCTGACAGATTAGAATTTTGGGACAAGATCCCTAAAGTTGATGGGGCTATTTCTACCCTTGCTAAACGTACTACTATTCCTACGTCAGATGGTACTTCGTTTAAGGATCCTCTAGATAGGAAAATTGAGTCCTTTCTAAGAAAAGCTTATCTGTGTTCAGGTAATCTTCTTAGACCTGCTATATCTTTGGCTGATGTTGCTGCAGCTTCAACTTTTTGGTTGGAAACTTTAGCGCAACAAGTAACACATCGTGATTCTCATGATATTATTATTCTTCTTCAACATGCTAATAATTTTATCTGTGATGCCATTTTTGATATTATCAGAGTTGATGTCAGGTTTATGTCTCTAGCTATTTTAGCTAGAAGAGCTTTATGGCTTAAAACTTGGAATGCTGATATGGCTTCTAAATCAACTTTACTTTCCATTTCTTTCCAGGGTAACAAATTATTTGGTTCTCAGTTGGATTCCATTATTTCAACTGTTACTGGTGGGAAAGGAACTTTTTTACCACAGGATAAAAAATCTAAAGGTAAAAACAGGGCTAATAATCGTTTTCGTTCCTTTCGTTTCAACAAAGAACAAAAGCCTGATCCTTCATCCTCAGGAGCAGTTTCAGTTTGGAGACCATCTCCAGTCTGGAATAAATCCAAGCCAGCTAGAAAGGCAAAGCCTGCTTCTAAGTCCACATGAAGGTGCGGCCCTCATTCCAGCTCAGCTGGTAGGGGGCAGGTTACGTTTTTTCAAGACAATTTGGATCAATTCTGTTCACAATCTTTGGATTCAGAGCATTGTTTCAGAAGGGTACAGAATTGGTTTCAAGTTGAGACCTCCTGCAAAGAGATTTTTTCTTTCCCGTGTCCCAGTAAATCCAGTAAAAGCTCAAGCATTTCTGAAATGTGTTTCAGATCTAGAGTTGACTGGAGTAATTATGCCAGTTCCAGTTCCGGAACAGGGGATGGGGTTTTATTCAAATCTCTTCATTGTACCAAAGAAGGAGAATTCTTTCAGACCAGTTCTGGATCTAAAAATATTGAATCGTTATGTAAGGATACCAACGTTCAAGATGGTAACTGTAAGGACTATCTTACCTTTTGTTCAGCAAGGGAATTATATGTCCACAATAGATTTACAGGATGCATATCTGCATATTCCGATTCATCCAGATCACTTTCAGTTTCTGAGATTCTCGTTTCTGGACAAGCATTACCAGTTTGTGGCTCTGCCGTTTGGCCTAGCTACAGCTCCAAGAATTTTTACAAAGGTTCTCGGTGCCCTGCTGTCTGTAATCAGAGAACAGGGTATTGTGGTATTTCCTTATTTGGACGATATCTTGGTACTTGCTCAGTCTTTACATTTAGCAGAATCTCATACAAATCGACTTGTGTTGTTTCTTCAAGATCATGGTTGGAGGATCAATTTACCAAAAAGTTCTTTGATTCCTCAGACAAGGGTAATCTTTCTGGGTTTCCAGATAGATTCAGTGTCCATGACTCTGTCTTTAACAGACAAGAGACGTCTAAAGTTGATTACAGCTTGTCGAAAACTTCAGTCACAATCATTCCCTTCGGTAGCCTTATGCATGGAAATTCTAGGTCTTATGACTGCTGCATCGGACGCGATCCCCTTTGCTCGTTTTCACATGCGACCTCTTCAGCTCTGTATGCTGAAGCAATGGTGCAAGGATTACACGAAGATATCTCAATTAATATCTTTAAAACCGATTGTTCAACACTCTCTAACATGGTGGACAGATCACCATCGTTTAATTCAGGGGGCTTCTTTTGTGCTTCCGACCTGGACTGTAATTTCAACAGATGCAAGTCTCACAGGTTGGGGAGCTGTGTGGGGATCTCTGACGGCACAAGGAGTTTGGGAATCTCAGGAGGTGAGATTACCGATCAATATTTTGGAACTCCGTGCAATTTTCAGAGCTCTTCAGTTTTGGCCTCTTCTGAAGAGAGAATCGTTCATTTGTTTTCAGACAGACAATGTCACAACTGTGGCATACATCAATCATCAAGGAGGGACTCACAGTCCTCTGGCTATGAAAGAAGTATCTCGAATTTTGGTTTGGGCGGAATCCAGCTCCTGTCTAATCTCTGCGGTTCATATCCCAGGTGTAGACAATTGGGAAGCGGATTATCTCAGTCGCCAAACGTTGCATCCGGGCGAATGGTCTCTTCACCCAGAGGTATTTCTTCAGATTGTTCAAATGTGGGAACTTCCAGAAATAGATCTGATGGCGTCCCATCTAAACAAGAAACTTCCCAGGTATCTGTCCAGATCCCGGGATCCTCAGGCGGAGGCAGTGGATGCATTATCACTTCCTTGGAAGTATCATCCTGCCTATATCTTTCCGCCTCTAGTTCTTCTTCCAAGAGTAATCTCCAAGATTCTGAAGGAATGCTCGTTTGTTCTGCTGGTAGCTCCGGCATGGCCTCACAGGTTTTGGTATGCGGATCTTGTCCGGATGGCCTCTTGCCAACCGTGGACTCTTCCGTTAAGACCAGACCTTCTGTCACAAGGTCCTTTTTTCCATCAGGATCTGAAATCCTTAAATTTAAAGGTATGGAGATTGAACGCTTGATTCTTGGTCAAAGAGGTTTCTCTGACTCTGTGATTAATACTATGTTACAGGCTCGTAAATCTGTATCTCGAGAGATATATTATAGAGTCTGGAAGACTTATATTTCTTGGTGTCTTTCTCATCATTTTTCCTGGCATTCTTTTAGAATACCGAGAATTTTACAGTTCCTTCAGGATGGTTTAGATAAGGGTTTGTCCGCAAGTTCTTTGAAAGGACAAATCTCTGCTCTTTCTGTTCTTTTTCACAGAAAGATTGCTATTCTTCCTGATATTCATTGTTTTGTACAAGCTTTGGTTCGTATAAAACCTGTCATTAAGTCAATTTCTCCTCCTTGGAGTTTGAATTTGGTTCTGGGAGCTCTTCAAGCTCCTCCGTTTGAACCTATGCATTCATTGGACATTAAATTACTTTCTTGGAAAGTTTTGTTCCTTTTGGCCATCTCTTCTGCCAGAAGAGTTTCTGAATTATCTGCTCTTTCTTGTGAGTCTCCTTTTCTGATTTTTCATCAGGATAAGGCGGTGTTGCGAACTTCTTTTGAATTTTTACCTAAAGTTGTGAATTCCAACAACATTAGTAGAGAAATTGTGGTTCCTTCATTATGTCCTAATCCTAAGAATTCTAAGGAGAAATCGTTGCATTCTTTGGATGTTGTTAGAGCTTTGAAATATTATGTTGAAGCTACGAAATCTTTTCGTAAGACTTCTAGTCTATTTGTTATCTTTTCCGGTTCTAGAAAAGGCCAGAAAGCTTCTGCCATTTCTTTGGCATCTTGGTTGAAATCTTTAATTCATTTTGCCTATGTTGAGTCGGGTAAAACTCCGCCTCAGAGAATTACAGCTCATTCTACTAGGTCAGTTTCTACTTCCTGGGCGTTTAGGAATGAAGCTTCGGTTGACCAGATCTGCAAAGCAGCAACTTGGTCCTCTTTGCATACTTTTACTAAATTCTACCATTTTGATGTATTTTCTTCTTCTGAAGCAGTTTTTGGTAGAAAAGTACTTCAGGCAGCGGTTTCAGTTTGAATCTTCTGCTTATATTTTTCGTTAAACTTTATTTTGGGTGTGGATTATTTTCAGCAGGAATTGGCTGTCTTTATTTTATCCCTCCCTCTCTAGTGACTCTTGTGTGGAAAGATCCACATCTTGGGTAGTCATTATCCCATACGTCACTAGCTCATGGACTCTTGCTAATTACATGAAAGAAAACATAATTTATGTAAGAACTTACCTGATAAATTCATTTCTTTCATATTAGCAAGAGTCCATGAGGCCCGCCCTTTTTTTGTGGTGGTTATGATTTTGTATAAAGCACAATTATTCCAATTCCTTATGTTATATGCTTTTGCACTTTTTTATCACCCCACTTCTTGGCTATTCGTTAAACTGAATTGTGGGTGTGGTGAGGGGTGTATTTATAGGCATTTTGAGGTTTGGGAAACTTTGCCCCTCCTGGTAGGAATGTATATCCCATACGTCACTAGCTCATGGACTCTTGCTAATATGAAAGAAATGAATTTATCAGGTAAGTTCTTACATAAATTATGTTTTCTTTCCAAAGGCTGGGAGAGTCTACAACTTCACTCATTACTGTTGGTAATATCAACACCTGGTCACACAACTTCATTCATTACTGTTGGTAATATCAACACCTAGTCACCAGGAGGAGGCAAAGACACCCCAACCAAAGGCTATAAATATCGCTCTCACTGCCCCTATCCCCCCAGTCATTCTTTGCTTTTCGTCACTATAGGAGGATGGCAGAGAAGTGTTAGAAGAAAATTGTAGTCCGTTAATGGGTATGTTCCCTTCAAGTATGGACTGGGGTGTTTGAGTAACCATGTAATCCTCTCAGTGAGAGTTGTGGTGAATGCTGGATCTAGATGTCACAGGCAACAATCTTTGACCACTATCTAGACTTAAATCTATCACCCCCTGAGAAATCAGTGTTAACAATTTACACTGTTTTCTCATTATCTTCAGGTCCCTGTCAGATGTGTTTGGTGAGACTGTCAGACCTTGAGGCGCTGTCCTTTATATTTCTTTGAGGAATTATGCCTAGTAGGGCTGCAAATTCTCTGAGGTTATGGGTTAAACAGTTCACAGTGTGATACTTTACTCTCTTCCGGATATTGGGACATTTAATACCTTTTTTATAATTTGGAGGTTATTTACTGAGCAGTTGGGCTGCTTAGCTCCTTGCCTATGTTGTTTCCCAGGGTTAAAGGATAGGGTTCAAATCTCGTTCCCCAAAGGACAGATTTCTTCTTTCAAGATTATCTACAAGACCAGAGAAAAGAGCAGACTTTTTAGACTGTGTTTGGGACCTCCTCTCCTTGAGAATAATTGTATAAGTGCCCTCATCAGAAAGGGGGCCAGGGGTTTTACTCAAACCTCTTTGTAGTTCCCAAAAAAGGATCTTTCCTTTCTAGAAGATGGTTTGGAAAAGGGTTTATCCGCCAGTTCGCTGAAGGGTCAGATCTCGGTCTTACTGCACAAGAGAATAGCAGATCTTCCGGACGTGCAGTCTTTTGTTCAGGCTCTAGCTAGAATCAGGCCTGTGTTTAAACCTGTTGCTCATCCTTGGAGCCTCAACCTTGTTATTTGTGTTTTGCAGCAGGTTCTTTTTGAGCCTATGCATTCTGTTGACAGTAAGCTTCTATCTTGGAAGGTTTTGTTTTTGTTGGCTATCGCCTCAGCTCGCAGAGTCTCTGAGATTTACAGTGTGATCCACCTTACCTTATTTACCATGCTGATAAGGCGGTTCTACGTACTAAGTTAGCTTTCCTACCTTAGGTAGTCTCGAATCGCAATATCAATCTGGAAATTGTTGTTCCTTCCCTTTGTCCTAATCCTTCTTCGAAGGAACGTTTGCTCCACAATCTGGACGTTGTATGTGCCATAAAATTCTATCTTCAGGCTGCTAAGGATTTTAGGCAATCTTCTTTCTTGTTTGTGTTTTATTCTGGTAAGCACAGGGGTCAGAAGGCCACTGCGACTTCATTATCTTTCTGGCTGAGAAGTATAATCCGTTTGGCTTATGAGGCGGCTGGACAACAGCCTCCTGAGATGATCTCATTCAACTAGAGAAGTTTCTTCTTCCTGGGCTTTCAAGAATGAAGCTTCTATGGATTAGATTAGTAAGGCAGCTACCTGGTGCTCCTTACATACTTTTTAAAAGTTCTATAAATTTAATGTCTTTGCTTCTGTGGAGGCAGCTTTTGGGAGAAAAGCGTTAAAGGCTGTGGTGCTCTCAGATTAAGGGTCCGCTTTTTCTTTTTGCCCTCCCGATTTATTCATTCATTGTCCTCTAGAGCTTGGGTATTGGTTCCCAACAGTAATGAATGAAGTTGTGGACTCTCCCTGCCTTTTGGAAAGAAAACAAATTTTATGCTTACCAGATAAATTCCTTTCTTTCCTGGCAGGGAGAGTATTGTTATTTTTTCTTCTGGCACCTCTATACCCTAATGTTTCTCTTACTTTTCCTTGTTCCCTCGGCCGAATGACTGGGGGGATAGGGGAAGTGGGAGGGGTATTTATAGCCTTTGGCTTGGGTGTCTTTGCCTTTTCCTAGTGGCCAGGTGTTGATATTTCCAACAGTAATGAATGAAGTTGTGGACTCTCCCTGCCAGGAAAGCAAGGAATTTAGCTGGTAAGCATAAATTTTGTTTTACTCATAAATACATATTTCTCCAACATAGGTGTGTCCGGTCCACGGCGTCATCCTTACTTGTGGGATATTCTCTTCCCCAACAGGAAATGGCAAAGAGCCCAGCAAAGCTGGTCACATGATCCCTCCTAGGCTCCGCCTTCCCCAGTCATTCTCTTTGCCGTTGTACAGGCAACATCTCCACGGAGATGGCTTAGAGTTTTTTGGTGTTTAAATGTAGTTTTTATTCTTCAATCAAGAGTTTGTTATTTTAAAATAGTGCTGGTATGTACTATTTACTCTGAAACAGGAAAGAGATGAAGATTTCTGTTTGTAAGAGGAAAATTATTTTAGCAACCGTTACTAAAATCGATGGCTGTTTCCACACAGGACTGTTGAGAGGAATTAACTTCAGTTGGGGGAAACAGTGAGCAGACTTTTGCTGCTTGAGGTATGACACATTTCTAACAAGACTCGGTAATGCTGGAAGCTGTCATTTTCCCTATGGGAACCGGTAAGCCATTTTCTTAAGTTTAAGTAAAAGAATAAAGGGCTTCATTAGGGCTTAAAAAACTGGTAGACATTTTTCTGGGCTAAAACGATTACTTTACTAAGTATATTTGGCAGATTATTACTTTTAATAGTTGTTAAATCTTGGGGATTGTTTTAATAAAAACGGCAGGCACTGTATTGGACACCTTTTTCACTGGGGGCCTTTTCTAGTCATAGACAGAGCCTCATTTTCGCGCCTCTAATGCGCAGTTGTTTTTGGAAAGCATGGCATGCAGATGCATGTGTGAGGAGCTAAGAACCACTGAAAAAGCTTATAGAAGGCATCATTTGGTATCGTATTCCCCTCTGGGCTTGGTTGGGTCTCAGCAAAGCAGATACCTGGGACTGTATAGGGGTTAAATGTAAAAACGTCTCCGGTTCCGTTATTTTAAGGGTTAAAGCTTTCAAATTTGGTGTGCAATACTTTTAAGGCTTTATGTTACTGTGGTGAAATTTTGGTGAAATTTGAACAATTCCTTCATACTTTTTCACATATTCAGTAATAAAGTGTGTTCAGTTTGAAATTTAAAGGGACAGTAACGGTTTTATTGTAAAACGTTTTTTGTGCTTTGTTGACAAGTTTAAGCCTGTTTAACATGTCTGAACCATCAGATAACGATGTTCTATATGTATGAAAGCCAATGTGTCTCCCCATTTAAATATATGTGATATATTTGTGTCATAATGTCCAAACAAAGTAGGGATAATAATGCCATAGATATGATATTGCCCAAGATGATTCCTCTAATGAGGGGAGTAAGCATGGTACTGCATCATCCCCTTCTGTGTCTACACCAGTTTTGCCCACACAAGAGGCCCCTAGTACATCTAGTGCGCCAATACTTATTACCATACAACAATTAATGGCTGTAATGGATAATTCTATTGCATGCATTTTTTCCAAAATGCCTACTTATCAGAGAAAGTGTGATTGCTCTGTTTTAAACACTGAAGAGCAAGAGGACGCTGATGATATCTGTTCTGACATACCCTCACACCTATCTGAAGGGGCCAGGAGGGAGGTTTTGTCTGAGGGAGAAATTTCAGATTCAGGGAAAATTTCTCAACAAGCAGAACCTGATATTGTAACTTTTAAATTTAAATTTCAACATCTCCACGCACTACTTAAGGAGGTATTATATACTCTGGATGATTGTGACAATTTGGTCATTCCAGAGAAATTAGGTAAGATGGACAAGTTCCTAGAGGTTCCGGTGCCCCCCGATGTTTTTCCTATACCCAAGCGGGTGGCGGACATAGTAAATAAGGAGTGGGAAAGGCCCGGCATACCTTTTGTCCTCCCCCTATATTTAAGAAATTAGTTCCTATAGTCGACCCCAGAAAGGACTTATAGCATACAGTCCCCAAGGTCGAGGGGGCGGTTTCTACTCTAAACAAACGCACTTCTATTCCTATAGAAGATAGTTGTGCTTTCAAGATCCTATGGATTAAAGGTTAGAGGGTTTGCTTAAAAAGATGTTTGTTCAGCAAGGTTACCTTCTACAACCAATTTCATGCATTGTTCCTGTCACTACAGCTGCGTGTTTCTGGTTCAAAGAACTAGAAAAGTCGCTCAATAAAGAATCTTCGTACGAGGAGGTTTTGGACAGAGTTCAAGCTCTTAAATTGGCTAACTCTTTATTATTTTAGATGCCGCTTTGCAATTAGCTAGATTAGCGGCGAATAATTCAGGGTTTGCTATCGTGGCGCGCAGAGCGCTTTTGCTTAACATCCCTTTCAAGGGTAAAACACTGAAAGAGATTATTTCAGACATCACTGGGGGAAAGGGCCACGCCCTTCCTCTGGATAGGTCTTTTAAGGCTAAAAAGAAGCCAAATTTTCGTCCCTTTCACAGAAACGGACCAGCCTCAAATTCTACACCCTCTAAGCAAGAGGGTAATACTTCTCAAACCAAGCCAGCCTGGAGGCCGATGCAAGGCTGGAACAAGGGTAAGCAGGCCAAGTCACCTGCCACTGCTACCAAAACAGCATGAAGTGTTGGCCCCCGATCCGGGAAGGATCTGGTGGGGGGCAGACTTTCTCTCTTTGCTCAGGCTGGGGCAAGAGATGTTCAGGATCCTTGGGCACTAGAAATAGTTTCTCAAGGTTGTCTCCTGGAATTCAGGGAACTACCCCCAAGGGGAAGGTTCCACGGGTCTCAATTATCTTCGAACAGACATTCTTACACTGTGTAGAAGACCTGTTAAGCATGGGAGTGATTCATCCTGTTCCATTAGGAGAACAAGGGATGGGTTTTTACTCCAACCTGTTCATAATTCCCAAAAAAGAGGGAACATTCAGACCTATTTTAGATCTCAAGATTCTAAACAAGTTTCTAAGGGTTTCATCATTCAAAATGGAAACCATTCGAACGATCCTTCCTACCATCCAGGAAGGTCAATTCATGACCACGGTGGACTTAAAGGATGCGTACCTACGTATTCCTATCCACAAGGAACATTTTCGGTTCCTAAGGTTCGCCTTTCTGGACAAGCATTACCTGTGGCACTTCCATTCGGATTAGCCACTGCTCCAAGGATTTTCACAAGGGTACTAGGGTCCCTTCTAGCGGTGCTAAGACCAAGGGGCATTGCAGTAGTACCTTACTTGGACGACATCCTGATTCAAGGGTCGTCTCTGTCAAAAGCAAGGGCTCATACGGACATTGTCCTAGCCTTTCTCAGATCTCACAGGTGGAAAGTGAACATAGAAAAAAGTTCTCTGTCCCCGTCAACAAGAGTTCCCTTCTTGGGAACAATAATAGTTTCCTTAGAAATGAAGGTTTTTCTGACAGAGGCCAGAAAATCAAAACTTCTAAGCTCTTGTCAGGTACTTCATTCTGTTCTTCTTCCTTCCATAGCGCAGTCCATGGAAGTAATAGGTTTGATGGTTGCGGCAATGGACATAGTTCCTTTTGCACGAATTCATCTAAGACCATTTCACCTGTGCATGCTCAGACAGTGGAATGGGGATTATACAGACTTGTCTCCGACGATACAAGTAGATCAAATAACCAGAGATTCACTCCGTTGGTGGCTGACCCTGGACAACCTGTCACAGGGAATGAGCTTCCGCAGACCAGAGTAGGTCATTGTCACGACCGACGCCAGTCTGGTGGGCTGGGGCGCGGTCTGGGAACCCCTGAAAACTCAGGGTCTATGGTTTCGGGAAGACTCTCTTCTCCCGATAAACATAATGGAACTGAGAGCGATATTCAATGCTCTCAAGGCTTGGCCTCGACTAGCAAAGGCCAAATTCATAAGGTTTCAATCAGACATCATGACGACTGTTACATATATCAACCATCAGGGGGTAACAAGGAGTTCCCTGGCGATGGAGGAGCATCCGGGGGAGTGGGAACTCCATCTGGAAATCTTTCCCAAATAACTCAATTATGGGGCATTCCAGACATGGTTCTGATGGCCTCTCGCCAGAACTTCATGGTCCCTTGTTACGGGTCCAAATCCAGGGATCCCAAAGCGACTCTATTGGATACAATAGTAGCACCTTGGATCTTCAACCTAGCTTATGTATTCCCACCGTTTCCTCTCATTCCCAGGCTGGTAGCCAGGATCAATCTGGAGAGGGCTTCGGTGACCTTGATAGTTCCTGTGTGGCCACGCAGGACTTGGTATGCAGACCTGGTGAATGTGTCATCGGCTCCACCATGGAAGCTACCTTTGAGACAGGACCTTCTTATTCAGGGTCCATTCGAACATCCGAATCTGGTTTTCCTCCAACTGACTGCTTGGAGTTTGAACGCTTGATTTTATCAAAGCGTGGGTTTTCAGATTCTGTAATAGATACTCTTATTCAGGCTAGAAAGCCTGTTACTAGAAAAATTTACCATAATATATGGAAAAAATATATCTGTTGGTGTGAATCTAAAGGATTCCCATGGAACAAGATAAAAATTCCTAAGATTCTTTCCTTTCTACAAGAAGGTTTGGAGAAAGGATTTTCTGCGAGTTCTCTGAAGGGACAGATCTCTGCTTTATCTGTTTTACTTCACAAAAGGCTGGCAGCTGTGCCAGACGTTTAAGCGTTTGTTCAGGCTCTGGTTAGAATCAAGCCTGCTTACAGACCTTTGACTCTTCCCTGGAGTCTTAATCTAGTTCTTTCAGTTCTTCAAGGGGTTCCGTTTGAACCCTTACATTCCGTAGATATTAAATTATTATCTTGGAAAGTTTTGTTTTAGGTTGCAATTTCTTCCGCTAGAAGAGTTTCTGAGTTATCTGCTCTGCAGTGTTCTCCGCCCTATCTGGTCCATGCAGATAAGGTGGTTTTACGTACTGAGCCTGGTTTTCTTCCGAAGGTTGTTTCCAACAAAATTATTAACCAGGAGATAGTTGTACCTTCTTTGTGTCCGAATCCAGTTTCATAGAAGGAACGTTTGTTACACAATTTGGACGTTGTCCGTGCTCTAAAATTCTATTTAGATGCTACAAAGGATTTCAGACAAACATCTTCCTTGTTTGTTGTTTATTCTGGTAAAAGGAGAGGTCAAAAAGTAACTTCTACCTCTCTATCTTTTTGGCTTAAAAGCATCATCAGATTGGCTTATGAGACTGCCGGACGGCAGCCTCCTGAAAGAATCACAGCTCATTCCACTAGGGCCGTGGCTTCCACATGGGCCTTTAAGAACGAGGCTTCTGTTGATCAGATATGTAAGGCAGCGACTTGGTCTTCACTGCACACTTTTACCAACTTTTACAAATTTGATACTCTTGCGTCTTCTGAGGCTATTTTTGGGAGAAAGGTTTTGCAAACCGTGGTGCCTTCCATCTAGGTGACCTGATTTGCTCCCTCCCATCATCCGTGTCCTAAAGCTTTGGTATTGGTTCCCACAAGTAAGGATGACGCCGTGGACCGGACACACCTATGTTGGAGAAAACAGAATTTATGTTTACCTGATAAATTACTTTCTCCAAGGGTGTGTCCGGTCCACGGCCCGCCCTGGTTTTTTAATCAGGTCTGATGATTTATTTTCTTTAACTACAGTCACCACGGTATCATATGATTTCTCCTATGCAAATATTCCTCCTTTACGTCGGTCGAATGACTGGGGAAGGCGGAGCCTAGGAGGGATCATGTGACCAGCTTTGCTGGGCTCTTTGCCATTTCCTGTTGGGGAAGAGAATATCCCACAAGTAAGGATGACGCCGTGGACCGGACACACCGTTGGAGAAAGTAATTTATCAGGTAAACATAAATTCTGTTTTTTAAATGATTATATATAGGTATATATATATATGGAATATCTATTTAAAATTACAAGGAACATATTCTCCTATGTGCAGAACATTAGAATGTGAAATATTTACAGTAAATAGAGAAACACACTCATGTTTTCATTTACTTGACTGCAAAGGGCTCCAATGCACCTATATACATGTCTATATATGTATACATATGTATCTATGTGTTTATATATGTCTGTAAATAAATATATACACATATATGTGTTTATACATGTATGTATATGTATGTAGCTCTATATTAAAGCCATTTGTCTGCCTTTTTTCTCTCTAACACATCTAAGACCTCATATCTTTGAGCCTTTATAACTTTTTTGTGCAATAATTTTTCTAATGATTTTTATTAGATAGTGTTGTTATGAGTGTAACTGTTCAATGTATTTATGATGTGTGATTGTGACACTTTTTTGTTTAGGGAAATAGTTAACCAGAGCTCTGAGGTTGCACTATCCAGTGATCGCGTTTACTTTCAAGTTGTAATACTCACACTACATCTGACACATGCTAACAGCCACGATAAATCCGCTATCGCTCGTGCGTAACTGTTAGCCCGACACTCGTAATCTGACATAAGTATGGTAAATGTAGCACACATTGGGTGTCTTAACACATAAAAAAGCAAAATTATACTTTTGCTAAGTAGAATAGCTTTTTCAAATAATTTCACTCAGAATGGATCTTAAAATTCCCTTATTTGATGCATATAAGGTAAGTGTGTCAAATCTATATATACACACAGTGAACTAATATACTCAGAGGCTTGAAGAATAAGCTTGTTGCAATGAAGGGGAGCACAAACTGAAGAAGGAATTTGGGGGTGGAGAACCACATAAAATACTGTTAAATTGATATCACCACTTTCTATACTATGCACACGGCAGCTGTTCTGTATCACAAGGCTAAAAGTAAAGTGCCATAGAAACAAGGGTATGTGGCAATACTTACTGTCAGTCACCTCAGTGGAATAGAGTTCTATAGATCATATGTAATAAAGTACACTGTAACTCAGTAAACACAGTAATGGTATTCTAACAGTAAAGCCAAGCACATAATTAGCCCTTATGAAGAAATAGCATTGAGTAAAAGATGAACAATACAAAAGAAGTATAAAAAAAATCAATGAAAAGTGTGAGGAGGTAACCCCCACAAAATCCAAGACTGCTTATGTAATGTTCTGTTCCCACCTTTTAAAGTAACAGTACAATAAAAATTAAACTTTTCAGCTAGAGAATGCAATTTTAAAGGGACAGTCTACACCAGACTTTTTTTTATTGTTTTAAAAGATAGATAATCCCTTTATTACCCATTCCCCAGTTTTGCATAACCAACACAGTTATAATAATATACTTTTAACCTCTGTGATTATCTTGTATCTAAGCCTCTGCAAACTGCCCCTTTATTTCAGTTCTTTTGACAGACTTGCAGTTTAGCCAATCAGTGCCTGCTCCCAGATAACTTCACGTGCACGAGCACAGTGTTATCTATATGAATTACGTGAACTAACACCCTCTAATGGTGAAAAACTGTTAAAACGCATTCTGAAAAGAGGTGGCCTTCAAGGTCTTAGAAATTAGCATATGAACCTCCTAGGTTAAGCTTTCAACTAAGAATACCAAGAGAACAAAGCAAAATTGGTGATAAAAGTAAATTGGAAAATTGTTTAAAATTACATGCTCTATCTGAATCATGAAAGTTTATTTTGGCCTAGACTGACCCTTTAATCAACTTTTCAATTTACTACTTTTACCTTATTTGCCTTATTCTAGTTTTTTTTTTTTTTTAAATAATATCTAGGTAGGCACATGAGCAGCAGTGCACTACTGGAGCTAGATACTGATTGGAGGCTGCAGATGCCTCTTGTCATTGGTTTACCAGGTGCGCTTTTTAGTAGTGTATTGCTGCGTCTTCAACAAAGGATACCAAGACAATTAGGAAAATTTAATAATAGAAGTAAATCGGAAAGTTATTCAAAACAGCATGCTCTGTCTGAATCTTGAAAGAAAAATGGGTCCCTTTAAATACTCTTGAAATTAACATACACTTTCTTGGTCCAGTTTATCATGTACCGCGTTGTACCTTTTTTTTTACTTTATATTGTCTTTGAGAAAAGTTATTCTGAAATTTAGACTCCAGGCACTAACCTCCAAATATATTTATGCTGAAAACCCCATAATCCGATATCTACAGAGTTAACAATTATGCTTGCCTAATAATAAAGAAGAAGAATTTTATCTACCAATAACGACCTTGTCGGCAACTACAATCTTGATATGAATTCTCTGTGACTCGTTTAATAACCTTGAGCTAAAGCATAACAGACCCATTTCATAGAAGCAGTTTTTGTTGTTTTTTTTACTAATTTCTTTAGAAACCTTTATATATTTACTAATAAAATAAATAAAAAATGAACTGCAATGAAAATTATATTAAGAAATTCAGAAAAAAACACCTTTCTCTTTCATTTGATATAACTACTTGTAATTATATATGTCCTAAAAACTAATGATATAGCATAAAAGTAAGGATAAGTGAAATGCCTGAAAACCTCCTCCCACAAATAATAGAGAAATCAGAACAAAACTTTATTAGTGTAGTTGATCATTACAATTCTCTTATGAGAGGAGTTTCCTGTGGCTGATGATGCATGACTGGTTCCAGGAGGGAAGAAACAGAAGAGAATAAGAGTTTTAGCAACAGTCTGTAGAAGGATGTCCGAAGCAATCACAGTTATGAAAAATTTAAAAATGATCACAACACAGATTTGGGTGCTTTGGAATCACGCCATAGAAATCCCCCATTAAAGGTTGAGGAACTGCTGCAGGTCTGTAATTAAACAAGATAATTCCTTTTCATATTGCCCCAAAACAATCATCACATGGTGCTCCACAAGCGTTTAAATTAGTACAATTATAGGCTCCATGACTAACAATGCATGTTTTGCCTTCATGAGGAATTTGGCAAGACATCAGGAATACCTCTTGTTCACTATATTTATGGGCTGATGAAAAATATTAACCAAACCTGTTATGTCAGAAATTTGTCAATGGGGAAGAAGGAAGGAGTTTACCCTCAGGAAGAGATCACTGAGTAGGGATCATTGCTCTGAAAAGGTGCATGGTACATTAAGTTGGAAGGGGTTACTTGTTGTAGGTATGTTTTCATAAATTTATGATACATGTATGACAGCAATCACATTGCCCTCATTTGAGGACGTGAAAGAGTACAAGCTCTCCTTTTTGGGGACGAGGAAATGTATGGCAGATTTTGTGTCAGGAGATTTCTTTAGAGTAACAAAATTTGCTTGGCATGAAAATATATAAGGATTATTAATATCTTCCATTAAACCTTCACAAATCCAACTTAAAGGGACAGTCAACTAAAATTGTTTTTATCGTTTAATTAATACACTTTTTATCCTTGGGATTACCTTGTATCCAAGCATCTTCTGACAGCCCCCTGATCACATGATTTAAAAAATAAAATAAATAAAGTATATTAATATAACAGTGTTGGTTGTGCAAGGCTGGGGAATGGGTAGTAAAGGCATTATCTATCTTTTTAAACAATAACAATGTTTGTGTTGACTGTCCCTTTAATTGTACTAGGAAAATGTCCATCATGTAAATCTACTCACACAATAGTGTGGAATGCACCCTTTTAACTAATTTTTCAATTATCTGGATTCTGAAGAATCCCAATGCCACCTGCATTATGCAAATAAGCCCAGAAGTCATCTGCAATGTAATATGTTGAATTTGTATATCTAGTTGTGATTTTAGAAATGGAGGTGTCAAAAAGACCCTAAACATTCTACTGTCTGATTAACATCCTGCAATTTAGGAATAGTGCAATCATTTATACTAATTGTTACAATATAAAAAAAAAATAGCCATTGCGCATGGAATTGCAGGTTTCCTGTATTACAAGTCGCGGCAGTATAGCTATACCGCAAGCATTTTAGCCTGTAACGCAACTCTCCATTCTGCACTAAAAAAAATGACTTTTGAGTGCGGGATCTCCATTGCGCCGTAATAGAGGTTGTATGGTCCAGCTAAAATGCTTGCATTATAAACTATATCGCCGCAATCCATTCAGCGATCTGAGACCAGTAGTTATGGATTTTGCAAAACAAAAATGTTTCACAAAACTCATAAATAAAATGTTACAAAGTACACTCATACCCATAAACTACCTATTAACCCCTAAACCGTCATCCCCCCACATTGCAAATACTATAAAAAAACCTATTAACCCCTAATCCGCTGCCCCCTTGTGAAATGCTTGTCCAATGCCGCCCCCTGCAGATTCGTGGCCTATTGCCGCTAGCAGGGGGTGTCAATCAACCCGATTGTATCCAATCGGGCTGATTGCTGTCCGCCGCCTCAGAGCTGGCAGATGACTTAAGGTGCAGCGGTCTTAAGACCGCTGCTTCTTAAAGGGACAGTCTACACCAAGTAGACAGTCTATTGTTTTAAAAGATAGATAATCCCTTTATTACCCATTCCCCAGTTTTGCATAACCAACAAAGTTATATTAATATACTTTTAACCTCTGTGATTATCTTGTATCTAAGCTTCTGAAAACTGCCCCTTTATTTCAGTTCTTTTGACAGACTTGCAGTCTAGCCAATCAATGCCTGCTCCCAGATAACTTCATGTGCACGAGCACAGTGTTATCTATATGAAATACGTGAACAAACACCCTCTAGTGGTGAAAAACTGTTGAAATGCATTCTGAAAAGAGGTGGCCTTCAAGGTCTAAGAAATTAGCATATGAACCTCCTAGGTTAAGCTTTCAACTAAGAATACCAAGAGAACAAATCAAAATTGGTGATAAAAGTAAATTGGAAAATTGTTTAAAATTACATGCTCTGTCTGAATCATGAAAGTTTATTTTGGCCTAGACTGTCCCTTTAACTCCTGCATACTGGGCTTGATAAATCGGCCCCTATGCCTTAACTGTCTAATATTATAAATCATACGGCTAGATTTAGAGTTTTGTCGGTAAAGACCCGCGTAGCTAACGCCGGCTTTTTTCTGGCCGCACCATAAAAATAACTCTGGTATTGAGCGTCCACATAAAGGCTGCGTTAGGCTCCAAAAAAGGAGCGTAGAGCATTTTTAACGCAACTTCAACTCTCGATACCAGAGTTGCTTACAGACGCGGCCAGCCTCAAAAACGTGCTCATGCACGATTCCCCCATAGGAAACAATGGGGCTGTTTGAGCTGAAAAAAAACCTAACACCTGCAAAAAAGCCGTGTTCAGCTCTTAACGCAGCCCCATTGTTTGCTATGCGTAAACACTTCCTACGTCTGCACCTAACACCCTAACATGTACCCCGAGTCTAAACACCCCTAACCTTACACTTATTAACCCCTATTCTGCCGCCCCCGCTATCGCTGACCCCTGCATATTTTTTTTAACCCCTAATCTGCCGCTCCGTAAACCGCCGCTACTTACATTATCCCTATGTACCCCTAATCTGCTGCCCCTAACACCGCCGACCCCTATATTATATTTATTAACCCCTAATCTGCTCCCCACAACGTCGCCTCCACATGCCTACACTTATTGACCCCTAATCTGCTGACCGGACCTGAGCGCTACTATAATAAAGTTATTAACCCCTAATCCACCTCACTAACCCTATAATAAATAGTATTAACCCCTAATCTGCCCTCCCTAACATCGCCGACACCTAACTTCAATTATTAACCCCTAATCTGCCGACCGGAGCTCACTGCTATTCTAATAAATGTATTAACCCCTAAAGCTAAGTCTAACACTAACACCCCCCTAAATTAAATATAATTTTAATCTAACGAAATTAATTAACTCTTATTAAATAAATTATTCCTATTTAAAGCTAAATACTTACCTGCAAAATAAATCCTAATATAGCTACAATATAAATTATAATTACATTGTAGCTATTTTAGGATTAATATTTATTTTACAGGTAACTTTGTATTTATTTTAACCAGGTACAATAGCTATTAAATAGTTAAGAACTATTTAATAGTTACCTAGTTAAAATAATTACAACATTACCTGTAAAATAAATCCTAACCTAAGTTACAATTAAACCTAACACTATACTATCATTAAATTAATTAAATAAAATACCTACAATTACCTACAATTAAACCTAACACTACACTATCAATAAATTAATTAAATACAATATCTACAAATAACTACAATTAAATAAACTAACTAAAGTACAAAAAATAAAAAAGAACTAAGTTACAAAAAATAAAAAAATATCTACAAACATAAGAAAAATATTACAACAATTTTAAACTAATTACACCTACTCTAAGCCCCCTAATAAAATAACAAAGACCCCCAAAATAACAAAATGCCCTACCCTATTCTAAATTACTAAAGTTCAAAGCTCTTTTACCTTACCAGCCCTGAACAGGGCCCTTTGCGGGGCATGCCCCAAGAAGTTCAGCTCTTTTGCCTGTAAAAAAAACATACAATACCCCCCCCCCCAACATTACAACCCACCACCCACATACCCCTAATCTAACCCAAACCCCCCTTAAATAAAGCTAACACTAAGCCCCTGAAGATCTTCCTACCTTATCTTCACCATACCAGGTTCACCGATCCGTCCTGAAGAGCTCCTCCGATGTCCTGATCCAAGCCCAAGCTGGGGACTGAAGAGGTCCATGATCCGGCTGAAGTCTTCATCCAAGCGGGAGCTGAAGAGGTCCATGATCCGGATGAAGTCTTCTATCAACGGCATCTTCAATCTTCTTTCTTCGGGAGCCATCATCTTCCATCCGACGCGGAACATC
Organism: Bombina bombina; assembly: GCF_027579735.1. Classification (NCBI taxonomy): domain Eukaryota; kingdom Metazoa; phylum Chordata; class Amphibia; order Anura; family Bombinatoridae; genus Bombina; species Bombina bombina. The sequence goes on along the minus strand of NC_069504.1, from coordinate 860,626,960 downwards.
CTCTTCTCCCGACGCCTACTAGCCGAATGAAGGTTCCTTTAAGGGACGTCATCCAAGATGGCGTCCCTCGAATTCCGATTGGCTGATAGTATTCTATCAGCCAATCGGAATTAAGGTAGGAAAATTCTGATTGGCTGATGGAATCAGCCAATCAGAATCAAGTTCAATCCGATTGGCTGATCCAATCAGCCAATCAGATTGAGCTCGCATTCTATTGGCTGTTCCGATCAACCAATAGAATGTGAGCTCAATCTGATTGGCTGATCGGATCAGCCAATCGGATTGAACTTGCTTCTGATTGGCTGATTCCATCAGCCAATCAGAATATTCCTACCTTAATTCCGATTGGCTGATAGAATCCTATCAGCCAATCGGAATTCGAGGGACGCCATCTTGGATGACGTCCCTTAAAGGAACCTTCATTCGGCTAGTAGGAGTCGGGAGAAGAGGATGTTCTGCGTCGGATGGAAGATGATGGCTCCCGAAGAAAGAAGATTGAAGATGCCGTTGATAGAAGACTTCATCCGGATCATGGACCTCTTCAGCTCCCGCTTGGATAAAGACTTCATCCGGATCATGGACCTCTTCAGCTCCCGCTTGGATGAAGACTTCATCCGGATCATGGACCTCTTCAGCTCCCGCTTGGATGAAGACTTCAGCCTGATCATGGACCTCTTCAGCCCCCCGCTTGGGCTTGGATCAGGACATCGGAGGAGCTCTTCAGGACGGATCGGTGAACCTGGTATGGTGAAGATAAGGTAGGAAGATCTTCTGGGGCTTAGTGTTAGGTTTATTTAAGGGGGGTTTGGGTTAGATTAGGGGTATGTGGGTGGTGGGTTGTAATGTTGGGGGGGGGGGTATTGTATGTTTTTTTTACAGGCAAAAGAGCTGAACTTCTTGGGGCATGCCCCGCAAAGGGCCCTGTTCAGGGCTGGTAAGGTAAAAGAGCTTTGAACTTTAGTAATTTAGAATAGGGTAGGGCATTTTGTTATTTTGGGGGTCTTTGTTATTTTATTAGGGGGCTTAGAGTAGGTGTAATTAGTTTAAAATTGTTGTAATATTTTTCTTATGTTTGTAGATATTTTTTTATTTTTTGTAACTTAGTTCTTTTTTATTTTTTGTACTTTAGTTAGTTTATTTCATTGTAGTTATTTGTAGATATTGTATTTAATTAATTTATTGATAGTGTAGTGTTAGGTTTAATTGTAGGTAATTGTAGGTATTTTATTTAATTAATTTAATGATAGTATAGTGTTAGGTTTAATTGTAACTTAGGTTAGGATTTATTTTACAGGTAATTTTGTAATTATTTTAACTAGGTAACTATTAAATAGTTCTTAACTATTTAATAGCTATTGTACATGGTTAAAATAATTACAAAGTTGCCTGTAAAATAAATATTAATCCTAAAATAGCTATAATATAATTATAATTTATATTGTAGCTATATTAGGATTTATTTTACAGGTAAGTATTTAGTTTTAAATAGGAATAATTTATTTAATAAGAGTTAATTAATTTCGTTAGATTAAAATTATATTTAACTTAGGGGGGTGTTAGTGTTAGGGTTAGATTTAGCTTTAGGGGTTAATACATTTATTAGAATAGCGGTGAGCTCCGGTCGGCAGATTAGGGGTTAATGTTTGAAGTTAGGTGTCGGCGATGTTAGGGAGGGCAGATTAGGGGTTAATACTATTTATTATAGGGTTAGTGATGCGGATTAGGGGTTAATAACTTTATTATAGTAGCGGTGCGGTCCGGTCGGCAGATTAGGGGTTAATAAGTGTAGGCAGGTGGAGGCGACGCTGTGGGGGGCAGATTAGGGGTTAATAAATATAATATAGGGGTCGGCGGTGTTAGGGGCAGCAGATTAGGGGTACATAGCTATAATGTAGGTGGCGGCGCTTTGCGGTCGGCAGATTAGGGGTTAATTATTGTAGGTAGTTGGCGGCGACGTTGTGGGGGGCAGATTAGGGGTTAATAAATATAATACAGGCGTCGGCGGTGTTAGGGGCAGCAGATTAGGGGTACATAAGTATAACGTAGGTGGCGGTCGGCAGATTAGGGGTTAAAAAAATTTAATCGAGTGGCGGCGATGTGGGGGGACCTCGGTTTAGGGGTACATAGGTAGTTTATGGGTGTTAGTGTACTTTAGAGTTCAGTAGTTAAGAGCTTTATGAACCGGCGTTAGCCCAGAAAGCTCTTAACTACTGACTTTTTTCTGCGGCTGGAGTTTTGTCGTTAGAATTCTAACGCTCACTTCAGACACGACTCTAAATACCGGAGTTAGAAAGATCCCATTGAAAAGATAGGATACGCAAATGACGTAAGGGGATCTGCGGTATGGAAAAGTCGCGGCTGAAAAGTGAGCGTTAGACCCTTTTTTGAGTGACTCCAAATACCGGAGGTAGCCTAAAACCAGCATTAGGAGCCTCTAACGCTGGTTTTCACGGCTAACGCCAAACTCCAAATCTAGGCCATAGATTTTAACATATTCATAATACTTTTTAAGTTGCTTATTAGTCAAACAAAATTACATAAAAATATCAGTAGCATTTATTAAAGTTGTGTTAAGGTGTTCTCCTTGCAATCTAAGTCTCATAGCAGTCAAATAATTAAGTAATGTTACAGCTTTTAACTCCTCATCTAACAGTGTGAAATTTGACATAACTGCTGGCAATAGAGTTTTCTCCAACATAGGTGTGTCCGGTCCACGGCGTCATCCTTACTTGTGGGATATTCTCTTCCCCAACAGGAAATGGCAAAGAGCCCAGCAAAGCTGGTCACATGATCCCTCCTAGGCTCCGCCTACCCCAGTCATTCTCTTTGCCGTTGTACAGGCAACATCTCCACGGAGATGGCTTAGAGTTTTTTAGTGTTTAACTGTAGTTTTTATTATTCAATCAAGAGTTTGTTATTTTAAAATAGTGCTGGTATGTACTATTTACTCAGAAACAGAAAAGAGATGAAGATTTCTATTTGTATGAGGAAAATGATTTTAGCACCGTAACTAAAATCCATGGCTGTTCCACACAGGACTGTTGAGAGCAATTAACTTCAGTTGGGGGAACAGTGTGCAGTCTCTTACTGCTTGAGGTATGACACATTCTAACAAGACGATGTAATGCTGGAAGCTGTCATTTTCCCTATGGGATCCGGTAAGCCATGTTTATTAAGATAGTAAATAAGGGCTTCACAAGGGCTTATTAAGACTGTAGACTTTTTCTGGGCTAAATCGATTCATTATTAACACATATTTAGCCTTGAGGAATCATTTATTCTGGGTATTTTGATATGATTATATCGGCAGGCACTGTTTTAGACACCTTATTCTTTAGGGGCTTTCCCTAATCATAGTCAGAGCCTCATTTTCGCGCCGGTATGGCGCACTTGTTTTTGAGGACAGCATGGCATGCAGCTGCATGTGTGTGGAGCTCTGATACATAGAAAAGTCTTTCTGAAGGCATCATTTGGTATCGTATTCCCCTTTGGGCTTGGTTGGGTCTCAGCAAAGCAGATTCCAGGGACTGTAAAGGGGTTAAATATAAAAACGGCTCCGGTTCCGTTATTTTAAGGGTTAAAGCTTCCAAATTTGGTGTGCAATACTTTTAAGGCTTTAAGGCACTGTGGTGAAATTTTGGTGAATTTTGAACAATTCCTTCATACTTTTTCGCAATTGCAGTAATAAAGTGTGTTTAGTTTAAAATTTAAAGTGACAGTAACGGTTTTATTTTAAAACGTTTTTTGTGCTTTGTTATCAAGTTTATGCCTGTTTAACATGTCTGAACTACCAGATAGATTGTGTTCTGACTGTGGGGAAACCAAGGTTCCTTCTCATTTAACTATATGTATTTTATGTCATAAAAAATTTTAGTAAAAATGATGCCCAAGATGATTCCTCAAGTGAGGGGAGTAAGCATGGTACTGCATCATCCCCTCCTTCGTCTACACCAGTCTTGCCCATACAGGAGGCCCCTAGTACATCTAGTGCGCCAATACTCCTTACTATGCAACATTTAACGGCTGTAATGGATAATTCTATCAAAAACATTTTAGCCAATATGCCCACTTATCAGCGAAAGCGCGACTGCTCTGTTTTAGAAAATTCTGTAGAGCATGAGAACGCTGATGATATGGTTTCTGAAGGGCCCCTACACCAGTCTGAGGGGGCCAGGGAGGTTTTGTCTGAGGGAGAAATTTCAGATTCAGGAAACATTTCTCAACAAGCTGAACCTGATGTGATTACTTTTAAATTTAAGTTGGAACATCTCCGCGCTCTGCTTAAGGAGGTGTTATCCAATTTGGATGATTGTGATTATCTGGTCATTCCAGAACCACTATGTAAAATGGAAAAGTTCTTAGAGGCCCCGGGGCCCCCCGAAGCTTTTCCTATATCCAAGCGGGTGGCGTACATTGTTAGTAAAGAATGGGACAGGCCCGGTATACCTTTAGTACCTCCCCCCATATTTATAAAATTGTTTTCCTATAGTCGACCCCAGAAAGGACTGATGGCAGACAGTCCCCAAGGTCGAGGGGGCGGTTTCTACTCTACACAAGCGCGCCACTATACCCATAGAAGATAGTTGTGCTGTCCAAGATCCTATGGATAAAAAATTAGAAGGTCTGCTAAAGATGTTTGTTCAGCAAGGTTCCCTTCTACAACCAATTGCATGCATTGTCCCTGTCACTGCAGCCGCGTGTTTCTAGTTTGATGAGCTAGGAAAGGCGATTATTAGTAATTCTTCTTCTTATGAGGAGATTATGGACAGAATTCGTGCTCTTAAATTGGCTAATTCTTTCACCCTAGACGCCACCTTGCAATTGGCTAGGTTAGCGGCGAAAAAATTCTGGGTTTGCTATTGTGGCGCAGAGCGCTTTGGTTAAAATCTTGGGCAGCGGATGCGTCTTCCAAGAACAAATTGCTTAACATTCCTTTCAAGGGGAAAACACTCTTTGGCCCTGACTTGAAAGAGATTATCTCTGATATCACTGGGGGCAAGGGCCACGCCCTTCCTCAGGATAGGTCTTTTCAAGACCAAAAATAAACCTAAGTTTCGTCCCTTTCGCAGAAACGGATCAGCCCCAAGGGCTACGTCCTCTAAGCAGGAAGGTAATACTTCTCAAGCCAATCCAGCCTGGAGACCTATGCAAGGCTGGAACAAAGGAAAGCAGGCCAGGAAACCTGCCACGGCTACCAAGACAGCATGAAATGCGGGCCCCCGATCCGGGACCGGATCTGGTGGGGGGCAGACTCTCTCTCTTCGCTCAGGCTTGGGCAAGAGATGTTCTGGATCCTTGGGCGCTAGAAATAGTCTCCCAAGGTTATTCTCTGGAGTTCAAGGGGCTTCCTCCAAGGGGGAGGTTTCACAGGTCTCAGTTGTCTTCAGACCACATAAGAAGACAGGCATTCTTACATTGGGTAGAAGACCTGCTAAAAATGGGAGTGATTCATCCTGTTCCATTAGGAGAACAAGGGATGGGGTTCTACTCCAATCTGTTCATAGTTCCCAAAAAAGAGGGAACGTTCAGACCAATCTTAGATCTCAAGATCTTGAACAAGTTTCTCAAGGTTCCATCGTTCAAGATGGAAACCATTCGAACACTTCTTCCTTCCATCCAGGAAGGTCAATTCATGACCAAGGTGGATTTCAAGGATGCGTATCTACATATTCCTATCCACAAGGAACATCATCGGTTCCTAAGGTTTGCATTCCTGGACAAGCATTTCCAGTTCGTGGCGTTTTCTTTCGGATTAGCCACTGCTCCTAGGATTTTCTCATAGGTACTAGGGTCCCTTCTGGCGGTGCTAAGACCAAGGGGCATTGCTGTAGTACCTTACTTGGACGACATTCTGATTCGAGCGTCGTCCCTTCCTCAAGTAAAGGCTCACACGGACATTGTCCTGGCCTTTCTCAGATCTCACGGATGGAAAGTGAACGTGGAAAAGAGTTCTCTATCTCCGTCAACGAGGGTTCCCTTCTTGGGAACTATAATAGACTCCTTAGAAATGAGGATTTTTCTGACAGAAGCCAGAAAAACAAAACTTCTAGACTCTTGTCGGATACTTCATTCCGTTCCTCTTCCTTCCATAGCGCAGTGCATGGAAGTGATAGGTTTGATGGTAGCGGCAATGGACATAGTTCCTTTTGTGCGCATTCATCTAAGACCATTACAACTGTTCATGCTCAGTCAGTGGAATGGGGACTATTCAGTCTTGTCTCCGAAGATACAAGTAAATCAGAGGACCAGAGACTCATTCCGTTGGTGGCTGTCCCTGGACAACCTGTCACAAGGGATGACCTTCCGCAGACCAGAGTGGGTCATTGTCACGACCGACGCCAGTCTGATGGGCTGGGGCGCGGTCTGGGGATCCCTGAAAGCTCAGGGTCTTTGGTCTCGGGTAGAATCTCTTCTACCGATAAATATTCCGGAACTGAGAGCGATATTCAATGCTCTCAAAGCTTGGCCTCAGCTAGCGAGGGCCAAGTTCATACATCAACCATCAGGGGGGAACAAGGAGTTCCCTAGCGATGGAAGAAGTGACCAAAATCATTCTATGGGCGGAGTCTCACTCCTGCCACCTGTCTGCTATCCACATCCCAGGAGTGGAAAATTGGGAAGCGGATTTTCTGAGTCGTCAGACATTGCATCCGGGGGAGTGGGAACTCCATCCGGAAATCTTTGCCCAAGTCACTCAACCGTGGGGCATTCCAGACATGGATCTGATGGCCTCTCGTCAGAACTTCAGAGTTCCTTACTACGGGTACAGATCCAGGGATCCCAAGGCGGCTCTAGTGGATGCACTAGTAGCACCTTGGACCTTCAAACTAGCTTATGTGTTCCCGCCGTTTCCTCTCATCCCCAGGCTGGTAGCCAGGATCAATCAGGAGAGGGCGTCGGTGATTTTGATAGCTCCTGCGTGGCCACGCAGGACTTGGTATGCAGATCTGGTGAATATGTCATCGGCTCCACCATGGAAGCTACCTTTGAGAGACCTTCTTGTTCTAGGTCCGTTCGACCCACTCCAGCTGACTGCTTGGAGATTGAACGCTTGATCTTATCAAAGCGAGGGTTCTCAGATTCTGTTATTAATACTCTTGTTCAGGCCTGAAAGCCTGTAACCAGAAAAATTACCACATAATTTGGTATATCTGTTGGTGTGAATCTGCAGGATTCCCTTGGGACAAGGTTAAGATTCCTAAGAGTCTATCCTTCCTTCGAGAAGGATTGGAAAAAGGATTATCTGCAAGTTCCTTGATGGGACAGATTTCTGCCTTGTCTGTGTTACTTCACAAAAAGCTGGCAGCTGTGCCAGATGTTCTAGCCTTTGTTCAGGCTCTGGTTAGAATCAAGCCTGTTTACAAAATTTTGACTCCTCCTTGGAGTCTCAACCTAGTTCTTTCAGTTCTTCAGGGGGTTCCGTTTGAACCCTTACATTCCGTTGATATTAAGTTATTATCTTGGAAAGTTTTGTTTTTGGTTGCAATTTCTTCTGCTAGAAGAGTTTCAGAATTATCTGCTCTGCAGTGTTCTTCTCCTTATCTGGTGTTCCATGCAGATAAGGTGGTTTTGCGTACTAAACCTGGTTTTCTTCCAAAAGTTGTTTCTAACAAAAACATTAACCAGGAGATAGTTGTGCCTTCTTTGTGTCCTAATCCAGTTTCAAAGAAGGAACGTTTGTTGCACAACTTGGATGTAGTTCGTGCTCTCAAATTTTACTTAGCAGCTACTAAGGATTTCAGACAAACTTTGTCTTTGTTTATTGTTTATTCTGGTAAACGGAGAGGTCAAAAAGCAACTTCTACCTCTCTCTCCTTCTGGATTAAAAGCATTATCCGATTGGCTTATGAGACTGCCGGACGGCAGCCTCCTGAAAGAATCACAGCTCACTCCACTAGGGCTGTGGCTTCCACATGGGCCTTCAAGAACGAGGCTTCTGTTGATCAGATATGTAAGGCAGCGACTTGGTCTTCACTGCACACTTTTTCTAAATTTTACAAATTTGATACTTTTGCTTCTTCTGAGGCTATTTTTGGGAGAAAGGTTTTGCAAGCCGTGGTGCCTTCCATTTAGGTGACCTGATTTGCTCCCTCCCTTCATCCGTGTCCTAAAGCTTTGGTATTGGTTCCCACAAGTAAGGATGACGCCGTGGACCGGACACACCTATGTTGGAGAAAACAGAATTTATGTTTACCTGATAAATTACTTTCTCCAACGGTGTGTCCGGTCCACGGCCCGCCCTGGTTTTTTTAATCAGGTCTGATAATTTATTTTCTTTAACTACAGTCACCACGGTAACATATGGTTTCTCCTATGCAAATATTCCTCCTTAACGTCGGTCGAATGACTGGGGTAGGCGGAGCCTAGGAGGGATCATGTGACCAGCTTTGCTGGGCTCTTTGCCATTTCCTGTTGGGGAAGAGAATATCCCACAAGTAAGGATGACGCCGTGGACCGGACACACCGTTGGAGAAAGTAATTTATCAGGTAAACATAAATTCTGTTTTTACATGATTTTAAAAAAATCATTACTCCTTTTCTTCATAATTTATATTATATATTTGACATACAACATATACTGAATTATATACAGATAATGCACTACTAAGAGCTAGATGAGGATATTGGATGAGCCAATTACAAGAGACATACATGTGCAGCCACCAATCAGCAGTAAGCTCCCAGTAGTGCATTGCTGCTTCTAAGCCTACTTAGGTATGCATTTCAACCAAGGATACAAAGTTAACAAAGCCAATGCAATAATAAAGTAAATTTAAAATTTGTTTCAAATTACATGCTTTATCTGAATCATCAAAGTTTAATTTTGACATTACTGTCCCTTTAATAAGTGTCCCGTAGATATAAGAATTTAAGCATTATACATCAATTGTTTTTTTTTATAGTTGCTTCACCATCATTTTGACAATATCAGGAACAGGGGTAAAGTTGAGCGGGAATGCATGGGAACGGAGTTCCTGCACTATTTTTGCAGGAGAAACTAACGCCTAGATTTAGAGTTCTGCGGTAGCCGTTAAAAGCAGTGTAAGGGCTCCTAACGCTGCTTTTGGCCGCCCGCTGGTATTTAGAGTCAGGCAGGAAAGGGTCTAACGCTAACTTTCCAGCCGCGACTTTTCCATACCGCAGATCCCCCTACGCCATTTGCGTATCCTATCTTTCTTTCATGTAATTAGCAAGAGTCCATGAGCTAGTGACGTATGGGATATACATTCCTACCAGGAGGGGCAAAGTTTCCCAAATCTCAAAATGCCTATAAATACACCCCTCACCACACCCACAATTCAGTTTTACAAACTTTGCCTCCGATGGAGGTGGTGAAGTAAGTTTGTGCTAGATTCTACGTTGATATGCGCTCCGCAGCAAGTTGGAGCCCGGTTTTCCTCTCAGCGTGCAGTGAATGTCAGAGGGATGTGAGGAGAGTATTGCCTATTTGAATGCAGTGATCTCCTTCTAAGGGGTCTATTTCATAGGTTCTCTGTTATCGGTCGTAGAGATTCATCTCTTACCTCCCTTTTCAGATCGACGATATACTCTTATATATACCATTACCTCTGCTGATTCTCGTTTCAGTACTGGTTTGGCTATCTACTATATGTAGATGAGTGTCCTGGGGTAAGTAAGTCTTATTTTCTGTGACACTCCTAGCTATGGTTGGGCACTTTGTTTATAAAGTTCTAAATATATGTATTCAAACATTTATTTGCCTTGACTCAGAATGTTCAACTTTCCTTATTTTCAGACAGTCAGTTTCATATTTGGGATAATGCATTTTAACATTTTTCTTACCTTAAAATTTGACTTTTTCCCTGTGGGCTGTTAGGCTCGCGGGGGCTGAAAATGCTTCATTTTATTGCGTCATTCTTGGCGTGGACTTTTTTGGCGCAAAAATTCTATTTCCGTTTCCGGCGTCATACGTGTCGCCGGAAGTTGCGTCATTTTTTGACGTTATTTTGCGCCAAAAATGTCGGCGTTCCGGATGTGGCGTCATTTTTGGCGCCAAAAAGCATTTAGGCGCCAAATAATGTGGGCGTCTTATTTGGCGCGAAAAAATATGGGCGTCACTTTTGTCTCCACATTATTTAAGTCTCATTTTTTATTGCTTCTGGTTGCTAGAAGCTTGTTCTTTGGCATTTTTTCCCATTCCTGAAACTGTCATTTAAGGAATTTGATCAATTTTGCTTTATATATATGTTGTTTTTTCTCTTACATATTGCAAGATGTCTCATGTTGCATCTGAGCCAGAAGATACTACAGGAAAATCGCTGTCAAGTGCTGAATCTACCAAAGCTAAGTGTATCTGCTGTAAACTTTTGGTAGCTATTTCTCCAGCTGTTGTTTGTATTGATTGTCATGACAAACTTGTTAAAGCAGATAATATTTCCTTTAGTAAAGTACCATTGCCTGTTGCAGTTCCCTCAACATCTAAGGTGCAGAATGTTCCTGATAATATAAGAGATTTTGTTTCTGAATCCATAAAGAAGGCTATGTCTGTTATTTCTCCTTCTAGTAAACGTAAAAAATCTTTTAAAACTTCTCTCCCTACAGATGAATTTTTAAATGAACATCATCATTCTGATTCTGATGACTCCTCTGGTTCAGAGGATTCTGTCTCTGAGGTTGATGCTGATAAATCTTCATATTTATTTAAAATGGAGTTTATTCGTTCTTTACTTAAAGAAGTTCTAATTGCTTTAGAAATAGAGGATTCTGGTCCTCTTGATACTAATTCTAAACGTTTAGATAAGGTATTTAAAGCTCCTGTGGTTATTCCAGAAGTTTTTCCTGTTCCTAATGCTATTTCTGCAGTAATTTCCAAAGAATGGGATAAATTGGGTAATTCATTTACTCCTTCTAAACGTTTTAAGCATTTATATCCTGTACCGTCTGACAGATTAGAATTTTGGGACAAAATCCCTAAAGTTGATGGGGCTATTTCTACCCTTGCTAAACGTACTACTATTCCTACGTCAGATGGTACTTCGTTTAAGGATCCTCTAGATAGGAAAATTGAGTCCTTTCTAAGAAAAGCTTATCTGTGTTCAGGTAATCTTCTTAGACCTGCTATATCTTTGGCTGATGTTGCTGCAGCTTCAACTTTTTGGTTGGAAACTTTAGCGCAACAAGTAACACATCGTGATTCTCATGACATTATTATTCTTCTTCAGCATGCTAATAATTTTATCTGTGATGCCATTTTTGATATTATCAGAGTTGATGTCAGGTTTATGTCTCTAGCTATTTTAGCTAGAAGAGCTTTATGGCTTAAAACTTGGAATGCTGATATGGCTTCTAAATCAACTTTACTTTCTATTTCTTTCCAGGGTAACAAATTATTTGGTTCTCAGTTGGATTCCATCATTTCAACTGTTACTGGTGGGAAAGGAACTTTTTTACCACAGGATAAAAAATCTAAAGGTAAAAGCAGAGCTAATAATCGTTTTCGTTCCTTTCGTTTCAACAAAGAACAAAAGCCTGATCCTTCATCCTCAGGAGCAGTTTCGGTTTGGAAACCATCTCCAGTCTGGAATAAATCCAAGCCAGCTAGAAAGGCAAAGCCTGCTTCTAAGTCCACATGAAGGTGCGGCCCTCATTCCAGCTCAGCTGGTAGGGGGCAGGTTACGTTTTTTCAAGGAAATTTGGATCAATTCTGTTCACAATCTTTGGATTCAGAACATTGTTTCAGAAGGGTACAGAATTGGTTTCAAGATAAGACCTCCTGCAAAGAGATTTTTTCTTTCCTGTGTCCCAGTAAATCCAGTAAAAGCTCAAGCATTTCTGAAATGTGTTTCAGATCTAGAGTTGACTGGAGTAATTATGCCAGTTCCAGTTCAGGAACAGGGGATGGGGTTTTATTCAAATCTCTTTATTGTACCAAAGAAGGAGAATTCCTTCAGACCAGTTCTGGATCTAAAAATATTGAATCGTTATGTAAGGATACCAACGTTCAAAATGGTAACTGTAAGGACTATCTTGCCTTTTGTTCAGCAAGGGAATTATATGTCCACAATAGATTTACAGGATGCATATCTGCATATTCCGATTCATCCAGATCATTTTCAGTTCCTGAGATTCTCTTTTCTGGACAAGCATTACCAGTTTGTGGCTCTGCCGTTTGGCCTAGCTACAGCTCCAAGAATTTTTACAAAGGTTCTCGGTGCCCTTCTGTCTGTAATCAGAGAACAGGGTATTGTGGTATTTTCTTATTTGGACGATATCTTGGTACTTGCTCAGTCTTTACATTTAGCAGAATCTCATACGAATCGACTTGTGTTGTTTCTTCAAGATCATGGTTGGAGGATCAATTTACCAAAAAGTTATTTGATTCCTCAGACAAGGGTAACCTTTCTGGGTTTCCAGATGGATTCAGTATCCATGACTCTGTCTTTAACAGACAAGAGACGTCTAAAATTGATTGCAGCTTGTCGAAACCTTCAGTCACAATCATTCCCTTCGGTAGCCTTATGCATGGAAATTCTAGGTCTTATGACTGCTGCATCGGACGCGATCCCCTTTGCTCGTTTTCACATGCGACCTCTTCAGCTCTGTATGCTGAAGCAATGGTGCAAGGATTACACGAAGATATCTCAAACAATATCTTTAAAACCGATTGTTCGGCACTCTCTAACATGGTGGACAGATCACCATCGTTTAATTCAGGGGGCTTCTTTTGTGCTTCCGACCTGGACTGTAATTTCAACAGATGCAAGTCTCACGGGTTGGGGAGCTGTGTGGGGATCTCTGACGGCACAGGGAGTTTGGGAATCTCAGGAGGTGAGATTACCTATCAATATCTTGGAACTCCGTGCAATTTTCAGAGCTCTTCAGTTTTGGCCTCTTCTGAAGAGAGAATCGTTCATTTGTTTTCAGACAGACAATGTCACAACTGTGGCATACATCAATCATCAAGGAGGGACTCACAGTCCTCTGGCTATGAAAGAAGTATCTCGAATTTTGGTTTGGGCGGAATCCAGCTCCTGTCTAATCTCTGCGGTTCATATCCCAGGTGTAGACAATTGGGAAGCGGATTATCTCAGTCGCCAAACGTTGCATCCGGGCGAATGGTCTCTTCACCCAGAGGTATTTCTTCAGATTGTTCAAATGTGGGAACTTCCAGAAATAGATCTGATGGCGTCCCATCTAAACAAGAAACTTCCCAGGTATCTGTCCAGATCCCGGGATCCTCAGGCGGAGGCAGTGGATGCATTATCACTTCCTTGGAAGTATCATCCTGCCTATATCTTTCCGCCTCTAGTTCTTCTTCCAAGAATGATCTCCAAGATTCTGAAGGAATGCTCGTTTGTTCTGTTGGTAGCTCCAGCATGGCCTCACAGGTTTTGGTATGCGGATCTTGTCCGGATGGCCTCTTGCCAACCGTGGACTCTTCCGTTAAGACCAGACCTTCTGTCACAAGGTCCTTTTTTCCATCAGGATCTGAAATCCTTAAATTTAAAGGTATGGAGATTGAACGCTTGATTCTTGGTCAAAGAGGTTTCTCTGACTCCGTGATTAATACTATGTTACAGGCTCGTAAATCTGTATCTCGAGAGATATATTATAGAGTCTGGAAGACTTATATTTCTTGGTGTCTTTCTCATCATTTTTCTTGGCATTCTTTTAGAATACCGAGAATTTTACAGTTTCTTCAGGATGGTTTAGATAAGGGTTTGTCCGCAAGTTCTTTGAAAGGACAAATCTCTGCTCTTTCTGTTCTTTTTCACAGAAAGATTGCTATTCTTCCTGATATTCATTGTTTTGTACAAGCTTTGGTTCGTATAAAACCTGTCATTAAGTCAATTTCTCCTCCTTGGAGTTTGAATTTGGTTCTGGGAGCTCTTCAAGCTCCTCCGTTTGAACCTATGCATTCATTGGACATTAAATTACTTTCTTGGAAAGTTTTGTTCCTTTTGGCCATCTCTTCTGCCAGAAGAGTTTCTGAATTATCTGCTCTTTCTTGTGAGTCTCCTTTTCTGATTTTTCATCAGGATAAGGCGGTGTTGCGAACTTCTTTTGAATTTTTACCTAAAGTTGTGAATTCCAACAACATTAGTAGAGAAATTGTGGTTCCTTCATTATGTCCTAATCCTAAGAATTCTAAGGAGAAATCGTTGCATTCTTTGGATGTTGTTAGAGCTTTGAAATATTATGTTGAAGCTACGAAATCTTTCCGTAAGACTTCTAGTCTATTTGTTATCTTTTCCGGTTCTAGAAAAGGCCAGAAAGCTTCTGCCATTTCTTTGGCATCTTGGTTGAAATCTTTAATTCATCTTGCCTATGTTGAGTCGGGTAAAATTCCGCCTCAGAGAATTACAGCTCATTCTACTAGGTCAGTATCTACTTCCTGGGCGTTTAGGAATGAAGCTTCGGTTGACCAGATCTGCAAAGCAGCAACTTGGTCCTCTTTGCATACTTTTACTAAATTCTACCATTTTGATGTATTTTCTTCTTCTGAAGCAGTTTTTGGTAGAAAAGTACTTCAGGCAGCGGTTTCAGTTTGAATCTTCTGCTTATGTTTTTCGTTAAACTTTATTTTGGGTGTGGATTATTTTCAGCAGGAATTGGCTGTCTTTATTTTATCCCTCCCTCTCTAGTGACTCTTGTGTGGAAAGATCCACATCTTGGGTAGTCATTATCCCATACGTCACTAGCTCATGGACTCTTGCTAATTACATGAAAGAAAACATAATTTATGTAAGAACTTACCTGATAAATTCATTTCTTTCATATTAGCAAGAGTCCATGAGGCCCGCCCTTTTTTTGTGGTGGTTATGATTTTGTATAAAGCACAATTATTCCAATTCCTTATTTTATATGCTTTCGCACTTTTTTATCACCCCACTTCTTGGCTATTCGTTAAACTGAATTGTGGGTGTGGTGAGGGGTGTATTTATAGGCATTTTGAGGTTTGGGAAACTTTGCCCCTCCTGGTAGGAATGTATATCCCATACGTCACTAGCTCATGGACTCTTGCTAATATGAAAGAAATGAATTTATCAGGTAAGTTCTTACATAAATTATGTTTTTCAATGGGATCTTCCTAACGCCGGTATTTAGAGTCTTGGTTGAAGTGAGCAGTAGACCCTCTACCGACAAGACTCCAGCCGCAGAAAAAAGTCAGTAGTTAAGAGCTTTCTGGGCTAACGCCGGTTTATAAAGCTCTTAACTACTGTGCTATAAAGTACACTAACACCCATAAACTACCTATGTACCCCTAAACCAAGGTCCCCCCACATCGCCACCACTATAATAATTTTTTTAACCCCTAATCTGCCGACTGCACACAGCCGCCACCTACATTATCCCTATGAACCCCTAATCTGCTGTCCCTAACATCGCCGACACCTACATAATATTTATTAACCCCTAATCTGCCCCCCCCCAACGTCGCTGCTACCTACCTACACTTATTAACCCCTAATCTGCCGACCGGACCTCGCCGCTACTCTAATAAAGTTATTAACCCCTAAACCGCCGCACTCCCGCCTCGCAAACACTATAATAAATAGTATTAACCCCTAATCTGCCCTCCCTAACATCGCCGCCACCTAACTTCAAGTATTAACCCCTAATCTGCCGACCGGACCTCGCCGCTACTATAATAAATGTATTAACCCCTAAAGCTAAGTCTAACCCTAACACCCCCCTAAGTTAAATATAATTTTAATCTAACAATATAAATTAAATATTATTAACTAAAGTATTCCTATTTAAAGCTAAATACTTACCTGTAAAATAAGCCCTAATATAGCTACAATATAACGAATAATTATATTGTAGCTATTTTAGGATTTATATTTATTTTACAGGCAAATTTGTATTTAATTTAACTAGGTACAATAGCTATTAAATAGTTATTAACTATTTAATAGCTACCTAGTTAATATAAGTACAAAATTACCTGTAAAATAAATCCTAACCTAAGTACCTACAATTAAATACAATTAAATAAACTAAACTAAATTACAAAAAAACCCCCACTAAATTACAAAAAAAAAAATTACAAGATTTTTAAACTAATTACACCTACTCTAAGCCCCCTAATAAAATAAAAAAGCCCCCCCCCCCAAAATAATAAAGGTCCCTACCCTATTCTAAATTAAAAAGTAACCAGCTCTTTTACCAGCCCTTAAAAGGGCTTTTTGCGGGGCATGCCCCAAAGTAATCAGCTCTTATGCCTGTAAAAAAAAAACACAATACCACCCAAACTCCCCTTAAAGGGACATTATACACTCATTTTTTCTTTGCATAAATGTTTTGTAGATAATCTATTTATATAGCCCATAAAGTTTTTTTTTAAAATTAATGTATAGTTTTGCTTATTTTTAAATAACATTGCTCTGATTTT
This sequence comes from Bombina bombina, assembly GCF_027579735.1. NCBI lineage: Eukaryota > Metazoa > Chordata > Amphibia > Anura > Bombinatoridae > Bombina > Bombina bombina. The sequence continues at coordinate 860,610,600 of NC_069504.1, read as the reverse complement.
CAGACTCCTAACCAAGCCCCAAAGTTTTATGTGAATACGCTCGACTACCTACTCCAGCTTGCTCCTGTTTGTGTAAAGGGTCTTTTCATATGCAAAAGAAGGGGGAGGGGGGGGAGTGTCTTATTTGCCACTTGCAGTGGGCTTTCCAACTACCTTTCGAAACAGAGCCAAACTGACAGCTTCTAAGTAAGTTTTTAAACAGTTTTATACTGGATTTGGTGCATATTATTCTTTATAGTAGTGTCTATTACATGCAGTTATATGAAAATGAGTGTATACTGTCCCTTTAAATAAACCTAACACTACCCCCCTGAAGATCTCCCTACCTTGAGCCGTGTTCACCCAGCCGGGCACCGATGGACCAAAAGAGGACATCCGGAGCGGCAGAAGTCTTCATCCTATCCGGGCAGAAGAGGACATCCGGACCGGCAGACATCTTCATTCAAGCGGCATCTTCTATCTTCATCCATCCAATGAGGAGCGGCTCCATCTTCAAGACCTCCGGCATGGAACATCCTCCTTCCTAGACGACGAATGACGGTTCCTTTAAATGACGTCATCCAAGATGGCGTCCCTCAAATTCCGATTGGCTGATAGGATTCTATCAGCCAATTGGAATTAAGGTAGGAAAAATCTGATTGGCTGATTGAATCAGATTCAAGTTCAATCTTATTGGCTGATCCAATCAGCCAATCAGATTGAGCTTGCATTCTATTGGCTGTTCCTATCAGCCAATAGAATGCAAGCTCAATCTGATTGGATCAGCCAATCGGATTGAACTTGAATCTGATTGGCTGATTCAATCAGCCAATCAGATTTTTCCTACCTTAATTCCGATTGGCTGATAGAATCCTATCAGCCAATAGGAAATTCGAGGGACGCCATCTTGGATGACGTCCCTTAAAGGAACCTTCATTCGTCGTCAGGGAAGGAGGATGTTCCGCGCCGGAGGTCTTGAAGATGGAGCCGCTCCTCTTCGGATGGATGAAGATAGAAGATGCCGCTTGGATAAAGATGTCTGCCGGTCCGGATGTCCTCTTCTGCCCGGATAGGATGAAGACTTCTGCCGCTCCGGATGTCCTCTTTTGGTCCATCGGTGCCCGGCTGGGTGAACACGGCTCAAGGTAGGGAGATCTTTAGGGGCTTAGTGTTAGGTTTATTTAAGGGGGGTTTGGGTTAGAGTAGGGGTATGTGGGTGGTGGGTTGTAATGTTGGGGGGTGGTATTGTGGTTTTTTTTACAGGCAAAAGAGCTGATTACTTTGGGGCATGCCCCGCAAAAAGCCCTTTTAAGGGCAGGTAAAAGAGCTGGTTACTTTTTAATTTAGAATAGGGTAGGCACATTTATTATTTTGGGGGGATTTTTTATTTTATTAGGGGGCTTAGAGTAGGTGTAATTAGCCTATTATTCTTGTAATCTTTTTTTATTTTTTGTAATTTAGTGGGTTTTTTTTTTGTAATTTAGTTTAGTGTATGTAATTGTAGGTAATTTATTTAATTAATTTATTGATAGTGTAGTGTTAGGTTTAATTGTAACTTAGGTTAGGATTTATTTTACAGGTAATTTTGTAATTATTTTAACTAGGTAGCTATTAAATAGTAAATAACTATTTAATAGCTAGTGTACCTAGTTAAAATAAATACAAAGTTGCCTGTAAAATAAATATAAATCCTAAAATAGCTACAATATAATTATTCATTATATTGTGGGTATATTAGGGTTTATTTTACAGGTAATTATTTAGTTTTAAATAGGAATAATTTAGTTAATAAGATTTAATTTATTTCGTTAGATTAAAATTATATTTAGGTTAGGGTTAGACTTAGCTTTAGGGGTTAATACATTTATTATAGTAAATATATCCAAAAAATGCAGCAGCACCACTTCTCTTCATCCACAAAAAGTTCCTTTATTGTCACATAGTGGGAGCTGGTAAGATATAGAACAACGTTTCGGGTAATCAACCCTTAGTCATGTGAACATGACTAAGGGTTGATTACCCGAAACGTTGTTCTATATCTTACCTGCTCCCACTATGTGACAATAAAGGAACTTTTTGTGGATGATGAGAAGTGGTGCTGCTGCATTTTTTGGATAAATTTGATGTTACTTGGATCTTTGCAGTGATCCAGTGTCAGCTTGCACACACCTTGGGCCTGAGTGCTGGATATTCACTGTACATTTATTATAGTAGCGGCGAGGTCCGGTCGGCAGATTAGGGGTTAATATTTGAAGTTAGGTGGCGGCGATGTTAGGGAGGGCAGATTAGGGGTTAATACTATTTATTATAGGGTTTGCGAGGCGGGAGTGCGGCGGTTTAGGGGTTAATAACTTTATTAGAGTAGCGGCGAGGTCCGGTCGGCAGATTAGGGGTTAATAAGTGTAGGTAAGGTAGCGGCGACGTTGGGGGGGCAGTTTAGGGGTTAATAAATATAATATAGGTGTCGGCGATGTTAGGGGCAGCAGATTAGGGGTACATAGGTATAATGTAGGTTGCGGCGGTGTCCGGAGCGGCAGATTAGGGGTTAATTGTGTAATGCAGGTGTCAGCGATAGCGAGGGCGGCAGATTAGGGGTTAATAAGTGTAAGGTTAGGGGTGTTTAGACTCGGGGTTCATGTTAGGGTGTTAGGTGCAGACTTAGAAACTGTTTCCCCATAGGAAACAATGGGGCTGCGTTAGGAGCTTAACGCTGCTTTTTTGCAGGTGTTAGTTTTTTTTTAGCCCAAACAGCCCCATTGTTTCCTATGGGGGAATCGTGCACGAGCACGTTTTTCCAGCTAGCCGCTACCGTAAGCAACGCTGGTATTGAGAGTTGAAGTGGCGGTAAATATGCCTTTACGCTCCCTTTTTGGAGCCTAATGCAGCCCTTCAGAGAACTCTCAATACCAGCGTTGTTTAGAAGCAGCGCTAGAAAAAAAAGACGCGTAGCTAACGCACCCCTTCGGCCGCAAAACTCTAAATCTAGGTGTAAGTTCCCTCTGGACAGAAAACAAACGTTTCAGTAAACACTGCTGGTGTGAGGAACTGGAGCACAGTCTGGTTAGAGGGATAGTAAGATGCTCTAGTAAAGGGCAGAAACACTTCCTAAAATACACTAAATGCAAGCATTTCAGCGGTCCTGCTGTGTGAGACACATGGTTCTTACATTTGTGTGCCTTCTTGCTAGGGGTTTATTTAGCTTCCTTCAGCAGACTATTGCACCTTAAGTGGGCGAGACTCTGTGACAGAGGATGATTCTCAGGCCGAAGGCAACTATTCATTGGTTTTAATTTGCTTTCTTTTACCAAAGTGTATAGATTATAAACATATAAATACAGTGTGTGTTTGTATATATAAATCAATATCAATTGTGAGGGTGGGTGGAAGTCTTGGTGAGTTCCCACGCTTTTTTTTGTAGGACTTGACCCCTGATCAGGAATTTTATTTTCAATCAAGGCATATAAACTATTATTAAATGTAATAATACAAGGGCAGGGGGCACTCAGATTGCTATGTATTTAGAACATTAATCCATGCTGGCAGTCCCAAAAAATATATATACTACTTAGGAGATAGAGTTCATATGTATTCTTATGAACCAAAGCCGGACTTAGGCTGCACAGGATACTTATAACCACACTATTAATGCATCAGTGATACACTCACAGGGTTTGCCTTAACATATATAATTTTATTAAAATAAAAAGCCACAAACAAGAACAGATGATAGTTCCGTACAGAGATATATAAACTGTCACGGTTCCCCCAAAGAAAAATTAGCATGTGAATAAGTCGGCTATTCAACAGTCCACCTGAGTATCCGGGCAATTAGTGTATGCAACACGCTCCGGTCAAAGTGAACAACAATACCGTCCTTAACCCTCTTTAGCTCTGGATGCTTTTCTGGTAACCGGACTCCGTTTTGTCTAAGAGTGTCAGTAATGGACAGTAGGTTAATGCCAAACTTCTTATTGCTTACAAGTACTTGTAAAGGCTGGATATTTGTCACGCGCCAGTAAACAGGTTACTTTGCCTATTTGTACTGTTTGGTCTGAGGAAGGGGATTTTGCCCCTGAAACATCACCAGCATTAAAGCCTGACATCATCTAAATCCAGTAAGTGCGTTTTTTTTCCTTTTTTGTTTTACCACTAGTGCCCCTGCATCCTGATCATTGTCCAATTTTTTTGTGAGAGTGCAGATCCCCACCATGTTAACTAATATATATATATATATATCTGTATGTGTGTATATATATATATATATATATATATATATATATATATATATATATACTGTATATATATATATATATATTTACATATATAAAACCCTGGTAAACATATGCATTTACTTAGAATAAAAAAATATCACATTCATCAAATGTACACAGACTTTAGTCCATGAGACCATCGCATTGGCCGATAACAGTTTCTGAACGGTATAATGTCTCAGTGGACCGCTGGAACCTGGTAGCCTCCTCTCGCTGTTAAGGTCTTTGCAGGACTTAACTGTGACCAAACAAATTTCTTCTGCCTAACTTGGGCAGAATTCCTCATGGACTATCTGTCGTATAAATATTCACTCACAGGGCCGGAGTTGGAATAAAAAGCAGTCCTGGAAAAGTATGAGGACCAGCCCTATTTTCCGTTGAGTCAGTAGAATGCACATGTCTCATTTCCATCTTAATGGGAGGGGAGTCCACTGCTTCATTCATTACTTGTGGGAATTAAGAACCTGGCCACCAGGAGGAGGCAAAGACACCCCCGCCAAAGACTTAAATACCTCCCCTCATCCCCCAGTCGTTCTTTGCCTTTTGTCACAGGAGGTTGGCAAAGAAGTGTTGGAAGATTCAGAGTAGTCTCTTATGGAGGGTAGTACTCTTTGAAATGGGACTGGAGTTTTAAGTAGTTCTATCAGCCTCTCAGTGAGATGCAGGGAGAGTCTTCCTGCAATCCCATCCCGACTCAGTTTAACAGCTCCATTAGCAATCAGTGTTGATGAGTTTCGCTGCCTGCTTTTCTTTTCTCAAGTCCATGTCAGGAGCGATGCTACTACCCTGTCAGATTTGAAGGGCTGTGTTCCTGTTCTACAGCGTTAATTCTGGTAAGATCGTTTAATTTATATATATTTGATAACGCAAGAAGACAGGGTCACAGTGTGGCTCCTTTATCTTTACAGAATCTAGGTTAATACCCACGGAAGGGGGTTATTGAACAGGGGGGGGGGATTTTATTATGCATAATATTGTTTATTGTGTTTCTGCTGCATTTGTGTAAGATGAGGCTCTGTCAGTGTGGAACAGTCAGTTCATTAGCGAGAGATTGAGGCAGGCTTGTTTGGCATGTCTCTCTCTCGAGTACAGGGGTGGTCCTGCATGGCACTCCATGTGACCGGGTGGGGCCTCTGTAACTTTCTCTTTCTCAACCTGCATTCGGAGGAGACGAAAGCTGTTTCTTGTAGTCCGGGTCATAGGAGGTGGTGAGTGCCCCGGCCATTGGGATATAAAGGTGCCATTTATTTTTAAGATCAAGTCCGTAATAAAGGCGCAAGTTATGGAGGACTCTGATATGTTAGAGGATACTCCCTCTTTAGCTAAACCTATTAACTGTGTATATTGTGAGGAGGTTCCAGTAGAGCCACCTACGCAACTCTGTTCCACATGCTTTGACAATATTGCTATATCCAAAAAGAATAAAGTATTTAGTACAACTGAGCCATCCACCTCTGAGGGTTCTCCGCCCCGTGAGGTGCGTTCCCTACAGTCATCTTCATTTACACAAGCAGTTCCCCAGGGCACTACTAATCCTCCTGCGGGAGGGGCCCTTTGGCCTCCAGACTTCACCGATCAGTTACAGACGGCGGTTTCTGCGGCCATTAATGCAATGCCTCGCCCTACTAAGCGCAAGCGGAAAGTATGGCACTGCTATCCGTCTCCGGGGTCTTTGACTCTGCTGGATGTCTCAGATAGATTATTCACTGAGGAGGACAACTCTGAATTATCAGAGGATGTCACTTCTGGGTCGGAATCGGTTACTTCTAGGCCTCCGTCCGCGGAGGAACCAGATTTTAAATTTAAGATGGCGCATTTGCGCTTTCTGCTGAAAGAGGTGCTGGCTACGTTGGAGGCTCTGGAACCGAAGCTACCGGAGGAACCTTCGATCCCTAAACTGGATAGGGTTTACGAGGACAGGGTAGTGCCCCAGGCCTTCCTGGTTCCAGTCAAAATGGCTAACATTATTAAGAATGAATGGGAGAAACTTGGTTCGTCCTTTCCCCCCTATTCATCTTTTAAAAAGCTTTTCCCCGTGCCGGACGTGCAGCTTGATCTGTGGGGAACCATCCCTAGAGAACGACTATTCTGCTAGAGAATAGCTCCTCTTTCAAGGAAACCATGGATAAAAAGATGGAGTCCATGTTGCGGAAGATGTTCCAACTCACAAGGTTCTTTTTCCAACCAGCGGCGGCGGTCGCTGCGATGGCTGGTGTGGCTACCTACTGGTGTGACGCTCTATCAGCAATGGTCGAGGTGGAGACTCCCCTCAATGAGATTCTAGATCGAATCAAAGCCTTAAGGGTAGCGCATTTGTTCATTTGTGATGCTAACATGCAGATTATTTGCCTGAAAGCTAAGACATCAAGGTCTTCAGTTTTAGCCCGCAGGGCTCTCTGGCTAAAGTCGAGGTCTGCTGACATGACTTCTAAGTCTCGCTTGCTTTCCCTCCCATTCAAAGGGAAGGTTTTGTTTGGCACGGGCCTGGATTCTATCATGTCTACGGTCACGGGTGGCAAGGGTGCCTTCTTGCCTCAGGATAAGAAGGCTAAACCTAAGGCGTCTACTTTTCATCCCTTTCGTGTGGATAAGTCTCAGCGCAAGCAGCCTGCCGCAAAGTCTGAGCGATCCAAGGGATCTTGGAAGCCAGCTAACTCTTGGAACAAGTCCAAGCAGAACAAGAAGCCTGCTGAGTCAAAGTCGGCATGAAGGGGCAGCCCTCAATCCGTCCTCGGATCAGGTAGGGGGCAGACTATCTCTTTTTGCAGAGGCCTGGAGAAGAGAAGTTATAGACCCTTGGGTTTTGGAGGTCGTAACCCTGGGTTATAGGAAAGGTTTTAAGTCTTATCCATCCAGAGGCAGATTCCTCCTGTCAAACATATCTTCAAGACCAGAAAAGAGAGATGCCTTCCTGGGGTGTGTGAGGTATCTCTCATCTCTCGGGGTAATCGTCCCAGTCCCTATGGAAGAAAGAGGTCTGGGGTATTATTCAAACCTTTTCGTGGTCTCAAAGAAAGAGAGCTAATTTTTTTCCAATTCTGGACCTAAAGGCCCTAAACAAGTTTTTGTCAGTTCCATCATTCAAGATGGAGACGATCAGGTCAATTTTGCCCCTGGTTCAAGAGGGCAATTCATGACAACTATAGACCTGAAGGACGCTTACCTTTATGTTCCACAAGGATCACTTCAGGTTTCTAAGATTCGTTTTCCAGCACTTCCAGTTTTTGGCCCTTCCGTTTGGTCTGGCAACTGCCCCAAGAATCTTTACAAAGGTTCTGGGAGCTCTTCTCGCAGTAGCAAGAGCCAGAGGGATTGCAGTGGCACCTTATCTGGACGATATCCTGGTCCAGGCTCCATCCTACTGTCTTGCGGAGGATCACTCGAGAGCTCTTCTTCTTCTGTCCCACGGGTGGCAGATAAACGAAGAAAAGAGTTTGTTGGTCCCCAGCAACAGGGTGGAATTCCTGGGTACGTTAATAGATTCTTCAGCCATGAAGATATTCTTGTCAGATCAGAGATGTTTCAAGCTTGCGTCCAACTGTCTAGCTCTTCAGACATCCTCCAGGACATCTGTTGCCAGGTGAATGGAGGTGATCGGGCTCCTGGTATCCAGCATAGATGTCTTTCCTTTCCCCTGGTTTTTCCATCTCAGACCTCTTTAGCATGTTTAGACAATGGAACGGCGATCATTCAGATCTGTCCCAACAGATATCTCTGGACGGAGTTGTCACAGGGGACATCCTTTTTGAGACCATCCCGGGAGATTGTGACCACGGATGCAAGTCTATCAGGATGGGGAGCTGTTTGGGGTGCCAGGAAGGCACAAAGCAGATGGACTGGAGAGGAGTTGAGTCTACCTATAAATATTTTTGAACTTTGAGCGATATTCAACGCTCTGAGGGCTTGGCCCCTTCTGGGGTCGTCCCGATTCATCAGATTCCAATCGGACAACATTACCTCGGTGGCTTACATACACCACCAGGGGGGGACGAGAAGCATTCCCTAGCCATTAGGGAAGTATCTCGGATTCTGGAATGGGCAGAGACTCACAATTTTTCTCTCTCAGCTATCCACATTCCGGGTGTGGACAACTGGGAAGCGGATTTTCTCAAGCAGGAACAAGCTTCGGATGTTCTGATTGCTCCGTCGTGGCCGAGGAGGATGTGGTTTGCGGATCTGGTGGGGATGTCGTCATCTCCACCGTGGAGGTTACCTTGCGGATCTGCTGGTTCAAGGTCCTTTTCTACATCAAAATCTCGATTCTCTGAGGCTGACTGCGTAGAAAGTAAATGGCTAGTCTAAGCCAAGAGAGGATTTTCGGAAAAGGTGATTGACACTCTTGTTCAGACCAGGAAACCGGTCACTCGACGCATCTACCACAAGGTGTGGAGGACCTACTTGTCCTGGTGTGAGGAATGAAGATATCCCTGGTCAGGGTATCCAGAATTTTGGCTTTTCTCCAGGATGTTCTGGATAAGAGTCTTGCCGCCAGTTCCCTTAGGGGACAGATCTCGGCTTTATCTGTACTGTTGCCTAAGAAGCTTGCAGAGCTTCCTGACATTCAGTCCTTTGTTCAGGCTCTGGTTAGGATCAGATCTGTCTTAAGGAATCCAGCTCCTCCTTGGAGCTTAAATTTGGTTCTTAAGGTTTTGCAGAGGGCTCCATTTGAGCCTATGCATTCTCTTGACATTAAGGTTCTATTATGGAAAGTCCTTTTACTACTGGCTATTGCATCGGCACGCAGAGTCTCTGAGTTGGCGGCCTTGCAATGCGAGCCACCATACTTAATTTTTCATGCTGATAAGGCTGTTCTTCACACTGGATTGGGATTCCTTCCCAAGGTGGTGTTGAGTCGTAACATAAATCAGGAAATAGTGGTTCCTTCTTTTTGTCCTGACCCTTCTTCTTCGAAGGAGAGGTTACTTCATAATCTGGACGTGGTTTGGGTTTTAAAGTTTTATCTTCAAGCCACGAAGGAGTTCCTTATTTGTTGTGTACTCAGGGAAGCTCAGGGGTCAAAGGGCCTCTGCCACTTCTCTATCATTTTGGTTGAGGAGTATGATCCATCTGGCATATGAGAAAGCGGGACACAAGCCTCCTCAGAGGATTATGGCTCACTCGACTAGAGCTGTGGCCTCTTCTTGGGCCTTTAGGAATGAGGCTTCTATGGAGCAGATTACATACTTTTGCACAATTTTATAAATTTGATGTTTTTGCTTCGGCGGAAGCAGCTTTTGGGAGAAAGGTTCTGCAGGCTGTTGTGCCCTCAGTTTAGGGTCCGCCTCCTTTTGCCCACCCGTTTTTTTCATTCAGTGTCCTCTAGAGCCTGGGTATTTGTTCCCAGAAGTAATGAATGAAGCAGTGGACTCTCCTCCCATTAAGATGGAAAACATAAATTATGCTTACCTGATCATTTCATTTCCATCTGTGGGAGGAGAGTCCACTGCCCCCGCCCGTTTCTCCAGTGGGCGGACCTAAATTTAATTTTATTCTTCTGGCACCATTTATACCCTAATATTTCTCCTACTGTTCCTTGTTCCCTTGGCATAATGACTGGGGGATGAGTGAAGTGTGGGAGGTATTTAAGCCTTTGGCTGGGGTGTCTTTGCCTCCTCCTGGTGGCCTGGTTCTTAATTCCCACAAGTAATGAATGAAGCAGTGGATTCTCCTCCCACAGATGGAAATGAAACTATCAGGTAAGCATAATTTGTTTTTTCTCAAAGCTGATTACTGGGATACTCATTCCCCCAGTATTGTTTACAGAATTAAATTATATTACTTTGTATTAAATAAACGTTCCAGATTGTTATTATTTAGGCACCCTACAACCCAATTGCATCCATTAATCACCCCTATAAATTGTAGCTTTCCAGCCCCAGTTGCTGCAGCCTACCTTCACTCTAACCTGAAATTTAAATATACAGAAACTGGAAGTTGCATAATAATACCATCTCGGTATCAGGATAGCCTTTTTTCTTAAAGAATTGGTAACTGGGCCATAGAATAAGCCACTGATCGTTCCTGGCAGACTACTTCTCTTTCTGTTTGTATTATGACCCAGGGGAAGTCTCCCTAAGGGTGATGGGAGGAAACCAGTCGCAAACTCCTTGCTCAATGTGCTTAGAGGGATATGGCTGACAAGGCCTAAAGGAGGCCTTAACGATCATCTGGGGTAGCCACTTCCCTTGTTCATAGGAGATTTGCCTGTTATGTTGTGGCTGGACTGACCTTGTTAGGCGGGATCAGACTGATAAACCTCAAGAAAGTTTTCCTCTGTGAAAAGCACAATTGGGCTAAAAGAAACTACCCACAGGTGGTAATCAGGCCATAGAACAAGCAACTGAGCTACTGTTCGTTTCTATTGACTGTTTTTTTTTTCTGTTTGTATATGCAAACATTTAGCCACCAATCAGCATGCACAACCCAGGTGCTGAACCTAAAATTGGCCGGCACCTAATCTTTCATTCCAGTTTTTTCAAATAAAGATACCAAGAGACCGAAAAAAAATTGATAATAGGAGTAAATTAGCTTAAAATTGCATGCTCTTTCTTAATCATGAATAAAAAAATCGGGTTTAGTATCCCTTTAACTGTGTTACGTAACACGTTTCTTCTGCCTAACTCAGGTATACTTCCTCAGGGGCTATCAGTCAAGTGTAAATATACACTATAACTTGAAATATAAATATACCAAAAATGGAAATGGCATAATAATGCCATCTTGGTTTCGGGTATACTCTTTTTTTTTTTTTTTTTTTTTCTTAAAAGACAAACAAAGAAAAGAACAACAAAAAAAAGAGTATACCCGAAACGCAGATAGCTTTATTACTGGGTAAGTATATATAATGATACATTAATAGGTAAGCTGATTATTTCACCTTTACTCTAGTTAACATATAATGAATATGTCTGTGTAACTCTGGGTATACTCTGTAATAATTTTGGTTAATTGTGGGCCTTCTGGGAGGTCTTTGTTGTCACTTGTCTGATCTAACTTGCAATAGATACTGCCCTGATCTTTTTGCATAACAATTGTGGAGATTTTCAGGGTAATCACATAGTAAGAAGCCCACTCATTACTACACCCCTTTGTGGTGTCTCAAAAAACCCATAGTCTAATTTATAGAGGGATCTTTTTCATCGCTGAAACATCCACAGTGGGCATCTATATCCTACCACACCTGTATTACTGCAGCCCTCAACCAACAGTGACTAAAGTATTTAGAAATTTGAGATATGTCTCTGTATACTTTACCAGAGTCACAGACAGGGCTATTTGGGAACAGTTTTTTTTTATTTTTAATGGATTTTTAACCTAGTACCTTTTTAGTACTATATTTTTGCCTTTTATGTATGATTTAATAAAAGTAATGTTTTAAGTACAGCCCCCTGCTGTAGTCCTCAGTCCGTATTAAGTGAGTGCCCTTAGAATATTCGTTTTTCTTCTATTGAGATCATGGTTATATCAATATATACTCTGCCCCCCCCCCCACTCTCTTTCCTAATGTTTGTTTGTGTGTATGGGCCTATGATTGGGACTATTATAGGATTTACTACATTTAGTACAGCATCCTCCTCTCTTTTTTTCTTTATATAATGAATATGTGGCCTGTTAAAGGGACAGTCTAGGCCAAAATAAACTTTCATGATTCAGATAGAGCATGTAATTTTAAACAATTTTCCAATTTACTTTTATCACCAATTTTGCTTTGTTCTCTTGGTATTCTTAGTTAAAGCTTAACCTAGGAGGTTCATATGCTAATTTCTTAGACCTTGAAGGCCACCTCTTTTCAGAATGCATTTTAACAGTTTTTCACCACTAGAGGATGTTAGTTCATGTATTTCATATAGATAACACTGCTTGTGCACGTGAAGTTATCTGGGAGCAGGCACTTATTGGCAAAACTGCAAGTCTGTCAAAAGAACTGAAATAAAGGAGCAGTTTGCAGAGGCTTAGATACAAGATAATCACAGAGGTTAAAAGTATATTAATATAACTGTGTTGGTTATGCAAAACTGAGGAATGGGTAATAAAGGGTTCTTCTATCTTTTAAAACAATAAAAATTCTGGTGTAGACTGTCCCTTTAAGGGAACTGAGGACTGGGTTTTGGGAAACACTGGTTTAAACAAAGTTTCTTCTGTTAAGTGTGATCAGTCCACGGGTCATCATTACTTCTGGGATATTACTCCTCCCCAACAGGAAGTGCAAGAGGATTCACCCAGCAGAGCTGCATATAGCTCCTCCCCTCTACGTCACTCCCAGTCATTCTCTTGCACCCAACGACTAGATAGGATGTGTGAGAGGACTATGGTGATTATACTTAGTTTTATATCTTCAATCAAAAGTTTGTTATTTTAAAATAGCACCGGAGTGTGTTATTACCTCTCTGGCAGAGTTTGAAGAAGAATTTACCAGAGTTTTGCTATGATTTTAGCCGGAGTAGTTAAGATCATATTGCTGTTTCTCGGCCATCTGAGGAGAGGTAAACTTCAGATCAGGGGACAGCGGGCAGATGAATCTGCATAGAGGTATGGAGCAGCTTTTATTTTCTGACAATGGAATTGATGAGAAAATCCTGCCATACCGATATAATGTCATGTATGTATACTTTACACTTCAGTATTCTGGGGAATGGTACTTCACTAGAATTACACTGTAAGAAATACATAAAGCTGTTTAATAACTAGAGATTATGTTTAACGTTTTTGCTGGAATGTAAAATCGTTTTCATTTACTGAGGTACTGAGTGAATAAATGTTTGGGCACTATTTTTCCACTTGGCAGTTGCTTAATCTGTTTTCTGACAGTTTCTGTTCTCCCTCACTGCTGTGTGTGAGGGGGAGGGGCCGTTTTTTGGCGCTTTTACTACGCATCAAATATTTCAGTCAGCAACTCATTGTATTCCCTGCATGATCCGGTTCATCTCTACAGAGCTCAGGGGTCTTCAAAACTTATTTTGAGGGAGGTAATTTCTCTCAGCAGAGCTGTGAGAATTGTAGTTTGACTGAGATAAAAAACGTTTATTCTGTAATTTGTTTCCTGCTTTCAGAATTTGTTATCTTTGCTAATGGGATTAAACCTTTGCTAAAGTTGTGTTGTTTACAAGGATTGAGGCTATAACTGTTTCAATTTATTAATTTTCAACTGTCATAGATCTTCTGTGCTTCTTAAAGGCACAGTACGTTTTAATATTATTCTAATTGAATTGTATTTCCAAGTTGCAAGTTTATTTGCTAGTGTGTTAAACATGTCTGATTCAGAGGATGATACCTGTGTCATTTGTTGCAATGCCAAAGTGGAGCCCAATAGAAATTTATGTACTAACTGTATTGATGCTACTTTAAATAAAAGTCAATCTGTACAAATTGAACAAATTTCACCAAACAACGAGGGGAGAGTTATGCCGACTAACTCGCCTCACGTGTCAGTACCTACATCTCCCGCTCAGAGGGAGGTGCGTGATATTGTAGCGCCGAGTACATCTGGGCGGCCATTACAAATCACATTACAGGATATGGCTACTGTTATGACTGAGGTTTTGGCTAAATTACCAGAACTAAGAGGTAAGCGTGATCACTCTGGGGTGAGAACAGAGTGCGCTGATAATATTAGGGCCATGTCAGACACTGCGTCACAGGTGGCAGAACATGAGGACGGAGAACTTCATTCTGTGGGTGACGGTTCTGATCCAAACAGACTGGATTCAGATATTTCAAATTTTAAATTTAAACTGGAAAACCTCCGTGTATTACTAGGGGAGGTGTTAGCGGCTCTGAATGATTGTAACACAGTTGCAATACCAGAGAAAATGTGTAGGTTGGATAAATATTTTGCTGGTACCGACGAGTACTGAGGTTTTTCCTATACCTAAGAGACTTACTGAAATTGTTACTAAGGAGTGGGATAGACCCGGTGTGCCGTTCTCACCCCCTCCGATATTTAGAAAAATGTTTCCAATAGACGCCACCACAAGGGACTTATGGCAAACGGTCCCTAAGGTGGAGGGAGCAGTTTCTACCTTAGCTAAGCGTACCACTATCCCGGTGGAGGATAGCTGTGCTTTTTCAGATCCAATGGATAAAAAGTTAGAGGGTTACCTTAAGAAAATGTTTGTTCAACAAGGTTTTATATTGCAACCCCTTGCATGCATTGCGCCGATCACGGCTGCAGCGGCATTCTGGATTGAGTCTCTGGAAGAGAACATTGGTTCAGCTACTCTGGACGACATTACGGACAGGCTTAGAGTCCTTAAACTAGCTAATTCATTCATTTCGGAGGCCGTAGTACATCTTACTAAACTTACGGCGAAGAATTCAGGATTCGCCATTCAGGCACGCAGGGCGCTGTGGCTAAAATCCTGGTCAGCTGATGTTACTTCTAAGTCTAAATTGCTTAATATACCTTTCAAAGGGCAGACCTTATTCGGGCCCGGGTTGAAAGAGATTATCGCTGACATTACAGGAGGTAAAGGCCATGCCCTGCCTCAGGACAAAGCCAAAGTTAAGGCTAGACAGTCTAATTTTCGTTCCTTTCGTAATTTCAAAGCAGGAGCAGCATCAACTTCCTCTGCACCAAAACAGGAAGGAGCTGTTGCTCGCTACAGACAAGGCTGGAAACCTAACCAGTCCTGGAACAAGGGCAAGCAGGCCAGGAAACCTGCTGCTGCCCCTAAAACAGCATGAATTGAGGGCCCCCGATCCGGGATCGGATCTAGTGGGGGGCAGACTTTATCTCTTCGCCCAGGCTTGGGCAAGAGATGTCCAGGATCCCTGGGCGCTAGAGATAATATCTCAGGGATACCTTCTGGACTTCAAATACTCTCTTCCAAGAGAGAGATTTCATCTGTCAAGATTGTCAACAATCCAGACAAAGAAAGAGGCGTTTCTACGCTGCGTACAAGAGCTCTTGTTAATGGGAGTAATCCATCCAGTTCCACGATCGGAACAGGGACAGGGGTTTTACTCAAATCTGTTTGTGGTTCCCAAAAAAGATGGAACTTTCAGACCAATCCTGGACTTAAAGATCCTAAACAAATTCCTAAGAGTTCCATCGTTCAAGATGGAGACTATTCGGACAATTTTACCTATGATCCAAGAGGGTCAGTACATGACCACTGTAGATTTAAAAGATGCTTACCTTCACATACCGATTCACAAAGATCATTATCGGTACCTAAGGTTTGCCTTCCTAGACAGGCATTACCAGTTTGTGGCTCTTCCATTCGGATTGGCTACAGCTCCAAGAATCTTCACAAAGGTTCTGGGTGCTCTTCTGGCGGTACTAAGACCGCGGGGAATCTCGGTAGCTCCATACCTAGACGACATTCTGATACAAGCTTCAAGCTTTCAAACTGCCAAGTCTCATACAGAGTTAGTGCTGGCATTTCTAAGGTCACATGGATGGAAGGTGAACGAAAAGAAGAGTTCACTCGTTCCACTCACAAGAGTTCCCTTCCTGGGGACTCTTATAGATTCTGTAGAAATGAAGATTTACCTGACAGAGGACAGGCTAACAAGACTTCAAAGTGCTTGCCGCACCCTACATTCCATTCAACACCCGTCAGTGGCTCAATGCATGGAGGTAATCGGCTTAATGGTAGCGGCAATGGACATAGTACCCTTTGCACGCTTACACCTCAGACCACTGCAACTGTGCATGCTAAGTCAGTGGAATGGGGATTACTCAGACTTATCCCCTTCTCTGAATCTGGATCAAGAGACCAGAAATTCTCTTCTATGGTGGCTTTCTCGGCCACATCTGTCCAGGGGGATGCCGTTCAGCAGACCAGACTGGACAATTGTAACAACAGACGCCAGCCTTCTAGGTTGGGGTGCCGTCTGGAATTCTCTGAAGGCTCAGGGACAATGGAGTCAGGAGGAGAGTCTCCTGCCAATAAACATTCTGGAATTGAGAGCAGTTCTCAATGCCCTCCTGGCTTGGCCCCAGTTGACAACTCGGGGGTTCATCAGGTTTCAGTCGGACAACATCACGACTGTTGCTTACATCAACCATCAGGGAGGGACAAGAAGCTCCCTAGCTATGATGGAAGTATCAAAGATAATTCTCTGGGCAGAGTCTCACTCTTGCCACCTGTCAGCAATCCACATCCCGGGAGTGGAGAACTGGGAGGCGGATTTCTTAAGTCGTCAGACTTTTCATCCGGGGGAGTGGGAACTTCATCCGGAGGTCTTTGCCCAAATACTGCGACGTTGGGGCAAACCAGAGATAGATCTCATGGCGTCTCGACAGAAAGCCAAGCTTCCTCGTTACGGGTCCAGATCCAGGGATCCAGGAGCAGTCCTGATAGATGCTCTGACAGCACCTTGGGACTTCAGGATGGCTTACGTGTTTCCACCCTTCCCGATGCTTCCTCGATTGATTGCCAGAATCAAACAAGAGAGAGCATCAGTGATTCTAATAGCACCTGCGTGGCCACGCAGGACTTGGTATGCAGACCTGGTGGACATGTCATCCTGTCCACCTTGGTCTCTACCTCTGAAGCAGGACCTTCTGATACAGGGTCCCTTCAAACATCAAAATCTAACTTCTCTGAAGCTGACTGCTTGGAAATTGAACGCTTGATTTTATCAAGACGTGGGTTTTCTGAGTCAGTTATTGATACTTTAATACAGGCTAGGAAACCTGTTACCAGAAAGATTTACCATAAGATATGGTGTAAATACCTATATTGGTGTGAATCCAAAGGTTACTCTTGGAGTAAGGTTAGGATTCCTAGGATATTGTCTTTTCTACAAGAAGGTTTAGAAAAGGGTTTATCTGCTAGTTCATTAAAGGGACAGATCTCAGCTCTGTCCATTCTGTTACACAAACGTCTGTCAGAAGTTCCTGACGTCCAGGCTTTTTGTCAGGCTTTGACCAGGATTAAGCCTGTGTTTAAAACTGTTGCTCCACCATGGAGTTTGAACTTAGTTCTTAATGTTTTACAGGGGGTTCCGTTTGAACCCCTTCATTCCATTGATATCAAGTTGTTATCTTGGAAAGTTCTGTTTTTAATGGCGATTTCCTCGGCTCGAAGAGTCTCTGAGTTATCTGCCTTACATTGTGATTCTCCTTATCTGATTTTTCATTCAGACAAGGTAGTTCTGCGTACTAAACCTGGGTTCCTACCTAAGGTGGTCACTAACAGGAATATCAATCAAGAGATTGTTGTTCCTTCTTTATGCCCAAATCCTTCTTCAAAGAAGGAACGTCTACTGCACAACCTGGATGTAGTCCGTGCTCTAAAATTTTACTTACATGCAACTAAGGAATTTCGACAAACGTCTTCTCTGTTTGTCATTTACTCTGGGCAGAGGAGAGGTCAAAAAGCTTCCGCTACCTCTCTTTCTTTTTGGCTTCGTAGCATAATTCGTTTAGCTTATGAGACTGCTGGACAGCAGCCTCCTGAAAGAATTACAGCTCATTCTACTAGAGCTGTGGCTTCCACTTGGGCCTTCAAGAATGAGGCCTCTGTTGAACAGATTTGCAAGGCTGCAACTTGGTCTTCGCTTCATACTTTTTCCAAATTTTACAAATTTGACACTTTTGCTTCATCGGAGGCTATTTTTGGGAGAAAGGTTCTTCAGGCAGTGGTTCCTTCTGTATAAAGAGCCTGCCTATCCCTCCCGTCATCCGTGTACTTTTGCTTTGGTATTGGTATCCCAGAAGTAATGATGACCCGTGGACTGATCACACTTAACAGAAGAAAACATAATTTATGCTTACCTGATAAATTCCTTTCTTCTGTAGTGTGATCAGTCCACGGCCCGCCCTGTTTTTAAGGCAGGTAAATATTTTTTAATTTATACTCCAGTCACCACTTCACCCTTGGCTTTCCTTTCTCGTTGGTCCTTGGTCGAATGACTGGGAGTGACGTAGAGGGGAGGAGCTATATGCAGCTCTGCTGGGTGAATCCTCTTGCACTTCCTGTTGGGGAGGAGTAATATCCCAGAAGTAATGATGACCCGTGGACTGATCACACTACAGAAGAAAGGAATTTATCAGGTAAGCATAAATTATGTTTTTTTGTTGTCTTTTTAACAAAATTTTTATTGGATGAAATAAGACATTACAGGATATCGCAATAAGTTTACAGTCATTTCTTATAAATCAACATTGACAATAAGCCACCCTTCATTATATATTTCATCATCCATATATATCATACATTTTCAGATACAAACAGAAAACAATTTAACAATAACATCAATTACATAAATTCCTGATCTCCTTAGCTGCACTTCATATCTGTATGACTGCTCCGAATTCCATAATAAACATTTCTCAAATGTTCAGTGCCTAATACAGTTCTAGTCCTGGTCCTCACTTAAGCTAACTCCATCGTAATATCACCACCCTGCTCCCCTCTATCGGGACAGTAAAAGGTAAGAGTAAGGAGAATATCCGGTCTCTTTGTGTTTACTTAATGATAAGAGGAATAAGCAGATGGGGCCCCTTCTCAAAATATGTGTGTATAAATTCAAATGGTTAATGAAGGTGCATTCGCGTTTCCCAATAGAATTTTATATTATAATATGTGTCCCCTTTGGAAATACCAATATTCCTCCAACTGGATTGTATGGTCCATTAGCTTTTGCCACCCATGGTATGTAGGAATGGGTTGGGACTTCCAATTTGAGGCAATCAAAGATTTTGCAGAGTTAAAGTTTTAGTGTTTAATTTTTATTCAAATTGGGAGATTTGCTCTTTGTTTCCAGCAGATGGCAGTATATCACTATGATTGAATAAAAAGTGTATTTAGAATGTTTGCTCCAACAGGCTGATATTATTTGAAAAATGTATACAACGGTTACAATTCACACGGAGAAAAAAAAAGTTAACTTAGTCTTGGGGATCTTGAAAAAAAAAAGTAAGAAATATGTTTAAAAAAAGTAAAAATAAAATTAAAAAAAGCTCAAATCCAGCTTAGCACCCAGGTGGGAAATTGCTTAGCACTCAAAGGGTTAAACTATTAACCCCTAAACCTAACACACCCCTAACTTTAAATTAAAATTACAATATAACTATATTTAAATAAATAAAAACTTACCTGTGAAATAAAAATAAACCTAACATTAAACTATAAATTACCTAACCTTACTATTCTAATAATATAAAAACTACCAATTAAAAATCCTAAATTACAAATTAAACAAAACCTAATCCTATGAAAAAAATAAAAAAAATCTAACATTACAAAAAAAAACACTAAAATTACGAAAAATAAAAAACACTAAGGCCTAGATTTGGAGTTCGGCGGTAAAAGGGCTGTTAACGCTCCGCGGGCTTTTTTCTGGCCGCACCATAAATTTAACTCTGGTATCGAGAGTTTAATCAAATGCTGCGTTAGGCTCCAAAAAAGGAGCGTAGAGCATTTTTACCGCAAATGCAACTCTCGATACCAGAGTTGCTTACGGACGCGGCCGGCCTCAAAAACGTGCTCGTGCACGATTCTCCCATAGGAAACAATGGGGCTGTTTGAGCTGAAAAAAAACCTAACACCTGCAAAAAAGCAGCGTTCAGCTCCTAACGCAGCCCCATTGTTTCCTATGGGGAAACACTTCCTACGTCTGCACCTAACACCCTAACATGTACCCCGAGTCTAAACACCCCTAACCTTACACTTATTAACCCCTAATCTGCCGCCCCCGCTATCGCTGACCCCTGCATATTTTTTTTAACCCCTAATCTGCCGCTCCGTAAACCGCCGCAACCTACGTTATCCCTATGTACCCCTAATCTGCTGCCCTAACATCGCCGACCCCTATATTATATTTATTAACCCCTAATCTGCCCCCCTCAACGTCGCCGACACCTGCCTACACTTATTAACTCCTAATCTGCCGAGCGGACCTCACCGCTACTATAATAAATGTATTAACCCCTAAAGCTAAGTCTAACCCTAATACTAACACCCCCCTAAGTTAAATATAATTTACATCTAACGAAATAAATTAACTCTTATTAAATAACTTATTCCTATTTAAAGCTAAATACTTACCTGTAAAATAAATCCTAATATAGCTACAATATAAATTATAATTATATTATAGCTATTTTAGGATTAATATTTATTTTACAGGCAACTTTGTAATTATTTTAACCAGGTACAATAGCTATTAAATAGTTAAGAACTATTTAATAGTTACCTAGTTAAAATAATAACAAATTTACCTGTAAAATAAATCCTAACCTAAGATATAATTAAACCTAACACTACCCTATCAATAAATTAATTAAATAAACTACCTACAATTACCTACAATTAACCTAACACTACACTATCAATAAATTAATTAAACACAATTGCTACAAATAAATACAATTAAATAAACTAGCTAAAGTACAAAAAATAAAAAAGAACTAAGTTACAAAAAATAATAAAATATTTACAAACATAAGAAAAATATTACAACAATTTTAAACTAATTACACCTACTCTAAGCCCCCTAATAAAATAACAAAGCCCCCCAAAATAAAAAATTCCCTACCCTATTCTAAATTAAAAAAGTTACAAGCTCTTTTACCTTACCAGCCCTGAACAGGGCTCTTTGCGGGGCATGCCCCAAGGATTTCAGCTCTTTTGCCTGTAAAAAAAAACATACCATACCCCCCCCCCAACATTACAACCCACCACCCACATACCCCTAATCTAACCCAAACCCTTCTTAAATAAACCTAACACTAAGCCCCTGAAGATCTTCCTACCTTGTCTTCACCATACCAGGTTCACCGATCCGTCCTGGCTCCAACATCTTCATCCAACCCAAGCGGGGGTTGGCGATCCATCATCCGGTGCTGAAGAGGTCCAGAAGAGGCTCCAAAGTCTTCCTCCTATCCGGCAAGAAGAGGACATCCGGACCGGCAAACATCTTCTCCAAGCGGCATCTTCAATCTTCTTCCATCCGGTGCGGAGCGGGTCCATCTTGAAGCAGGCGACGCGGATCCATCCTCTTCTTCCGTTGTCTCCCGACGAATGACGGTTCCTTTAAGGGACGTCATCCAAGATGGCGTCCCTCGAATTCCGATTGGCTGATAGGATTCTATCAGCCAATCGGAATTAAGGTAGGAATTTTCTGATTGGCTGATGGAATCAGCCAATCAGAATCAAGTTCAATCCGATTGGCTGATCCAATCAGCCAATCAGATTGAGCTCGCATTCTATTGGCTGTTCCGATCAGCCAATAGAATGCGAGCTCAATCTGATTGGCTGATTGGATCAGCCAATCGGATTGAACTTGATTCTGATTGGCTGATTCCATCAGCCAATCAGAAAATTCCTACCTTATATAGCTATAATATAATTATAATTTATATTGTAGCTATATTAGGATTTATTTTACAGGTAAGTATTTAGCTTTAAATAGGAATAAGTTATTTAATAAGAGTCAATTTATTTCGTTAGATTTAAATTATATTTAACTTAGGGGGGTGTTAGTGTTAGGGTTAGACTTAGCTTTAGGGGTTAATCAATTTATTAGAATAGCGGTGAGCTCCGGTCGTCAGATTAGGGGTTAATAATTGAAGTTAGGTGTTGGCGATGTTAGGGAGGGCAGATTAGGGGTTAATACTATTTATGATAGGGTTAGTGAGGCGGGTTAGGGGTTATTAACTTTATTATAGTAGCGCTCAGGTCCGCTCGGCAGATTAGGGGTTAATAAGTGTAGGCAGGTGTCGGCGACGTTGAGGGGGGCAGATTAGGGGTTAATAAATATAATATAGGGGTCGGCGGTGTTAGGGGTAGCAGATTAGGGGTACATAGGGATAACGTAGGTGGCGGCGCTTTGCGGTCGGAAGATTAGGGGTTAATTATTTTAAGTAGCTGGCGGCGACGTTGTGGGGGGCAGGTTAGGGGTTAATAAATGTAATACAGGGGTCGGCGGGGTTAGGGGCAGCAGATTAGGGGTACATAAGTATAACGTAGGTGGCGGTCGGCAGATTAGGGGTTAAATCGAGTGGCGGTGGTGTGGGGGGACCTCGGTTTAGGGGTACATAGGTAGTTTATGGGTGTTAGTGTACTTTAGGGTACAGTAGTTAAGAGCTTTATGAACCGGCGTTAGCCAGAAAGCTCTTAACTCCTGCTATTTTCAGGCGGCTGGAATCTTGTCGTTAGAGCTCTAACGCTCACTTCAGAAACGACTCTAAATACCAGCGTTAGAAAGATCCCATTGAAAAGATAGGCTACGCAAATGGCTTAGGGGGATCTGCGGTATGGAAAAGTCGCGGCTGAAAAGTGAGCGTTAGACCCTTTAATCACTGACTCCAAATACCAGCGGGCGGCCAAAACCAGCATTAGGAGCCTCTAACGCTGGTTTTGACGGCTACCGCCGAACTCCAAATCTAGGCCTAAGATTACAAAAAAATAACAAACAAATTATCAAAAATAAAAACAATTACACCTAATCTAATAGCCCTAAAAAAATAAAAAATACCCCCTAGCTTACAATAAACTACCAATAGCCCTTAAAAGGACCTTTTGTAAGGCATTGCCCTAAGTTAAACAGCTTTTTTACCTGGAAAAAATACAAAGTTCCCTCAACAGTAAAACCCACCCCAACCAACCCCCCAAAATAAAAAAAACCTAACTCTAAAAAAAGCCTAAGCTACCCATTGCCCCTAAAGGGGCATTTGTATGGGCATTGCCCTTAAAAGGGCATTCAACTCTTCTGCACTGCCTTTAAAAGGGCATTCAGCTCTTTTACAATTTTCCTAAAACCCTAACCTAAAAAAAACCCTTTAACACTAACCCCAGAATATCTACTCACGGTTCCTGAAGTCCGGACATCCATCTCCATCCAGGCGACGAGAAGTCTTCATCCAGACGGCAATATATTCATCCATTCCGGGGGCGTAAATTAGAAAGTTGCTTAAAATTTCATGCTCTATCTGAATCACGAAAGAAAAAATATGGGTTCAGTGTCCCTTTAAGCTAAAATTACAGAAAATAAAAAAGCTAAAATTACAGAAATAAAAAGTCTAATATTACAGAAAATAAAAAACAAAATTATCAAAAATAAAAAAATTATACCTAATTTATGAAAATAAAAAAGCCCCCCAAAATAAAAACACCTCCTTATCTAACACTAAACTAATACAACTACCAATACCCCTTAAACAGGCCTTTTGTAGGGCATTGCCCTAAGTTAAACAGCTCTTTCCTTAAAAAAATACTAAGTCCCCCTCTAACAGTAAAACCCCCCACCCACCAGCCCCCCCCAAAAAAAAACTAAACTACCCATTGCCCCTAAAGGGGCATTTGTATGGGCATTGCCCTTAAAAGGGCATTCAACTCTTCTGCACTGCCTTTAAAAGGGCATTCAGCTCTTTTACAATTTGCCTAAAACCCTAACCTAAAAAAAACCCTTTAACACTAACCCCAGAATATCTACTCACGGTTCCTGAAGTCCGGACATCCATCTCCATCCAGGCGACGAGAAGTCTTCATCCAGACGGCAATATATTCATCCATTCCGGGGGCGTCTTCTATATTCATTCTGGCGGTGCTGAGCGGAGCTATCCTGGAAGCCGATGCCATCCTGCGCGGAGCATCCTCTTCATAAGGTCACTGCCGTACACTGAGGATTCAATGCAAGGTACCCGTTTCAAAATTGCATTCCTATTGGCTGATTTTATTCTTCAATTTCAAATCAGCTAATAGGATGAGAGCTTCTGAAATCCTATTGGCAGGTTCAAAACAGCCAATAGGATGAGAACTACTGAAATCCTATTGACTGTTCAAATCAGGTTTATTTTTATTTCACAGGTAAGTTTTTATTTATTTAAATATAGTTATATTGTAATTTTAATTTAAAGTTAGGGGGTGTTAGGTTTAGGGGTTAATAGTTTAACTTAGTGTTTTGCGATGTAGGGGGCCAGAGGTTTAGGGATTAATAGGTTTATTTAGTGGTAGCGATGTGGGAAGCCAGAGGTTTAGGGGTTAACTTTATTATAGTGGCGACGATGTCGGGGGAGCGATGGTTTAGGGGTTAATATATTTAAATAGTGTTGGCAATGTGGGTGGGAGGCAGATTAGGGGTTAATAAATGTATTTAGTAGTCGTGATGTGGGTAGGCAGCAGATTAGGGGTTAATAGGTAGTTTATGGGCGTTAGTGTACTAATGTGCTAAAAGAGACTGCACCCTGAGTGGCACTGACCTTGTGGACAAGCATGGAGGTTTTTCTAGCTTTTGTTCTGTCTCAGTTGAGTGCATCCCTCTATTTTCTTGACGTTAGTGTACTTTGTAACATTTTAGTTATGAGTTTTGTGAAAGATTTTTGTTTCTCAAAATCCATAACTACTGCTCTCAGCGGTATGGATTGTGTCTGTATAGGCTGTAACGCAAGTATTTTAGCCGGACTGCACAACCTGTAATACCGGCGCTATGGAAATACCACACTCGTAATCTAGTCAATTGTCATTTAAGTGATGAACAAAGATGTTTTCAGTATATGTGTTATAAACAGAAAACAAAAAAACATTCACTTTGTTTAAAAGGGAAATGATCTATGTCAAGGTTCTTGACTGGGAAGGGCTCAAAGGTGTGTATAACCATGGATTTGTAATATCAGATTGCATACCCCCCAACTGTCCCGATTTTAATAGGACAGTCCTGATTTAGTGGTCTGTCCCAGGAAGGTTGCCATCTGTCCCACATTGCCCCATGCATTTAAAAGAAAATATATATTTTTTTAAATTCTATTGGGCCCATACTCAGAAGCAACTGGCTTTTCTCTCCAAGGTTTAGATACCTGTTAGATTCCCTGTGAAAATGAATGGTGTGCAGGTTAAGCAGGAGTAAGAAGGCTGTATACCCTCTGACCTCAGGTAATGGTGACCTCTAACCTCTGGTAGTGATGACATCTATCCCCTGGTGATAATACTAGCATGCCTTCAGTTTTATAGGATGAGCAGTGATAACACCAGGGTAATGAACAGTGGCAGCCTAAGACTGCCAGTTATGTGCTTGCCAACCCTAGGACCCCATACAACGAATTACAGATACCCATATATGATGTAGTGTGTGTGTGTGTGTATCTGTATCTATAAGTGTGTGTGTGTATCTGCATGTATAAGTGTATGCTATGTAGTGTGTGTGTATCTGCATGTGTAAGTGTATGCTATGTAGTGTGTGTGTGTGTATCTGTATGTATAAGTGTGTATCTGCATGTATAAGTGTATGCTATGTAGTGTGTGTCTGCATGTATAAGTGTAAGCTATGTAGTGTGTGTGTATCTGCATGTATAAGTGTAAGCTATGTAGTGTGTGTGCATCTGCATGTATAAGTGTAAGCTATGTAATGTGTGTGTGTATCTGCATGTATAAGTATATATCTGCATGTATAAGTGTATGCTATGTAGTGTGTGTGTATCTGCATGTATAAGTGTATGCTGTGTAGTGTGTGTGTATCTGTATGTATAAGTGTGTGTGTGTGTGTGTGTATCTGCATGTATAAGTGTATGCTGTGTAGTGTGTGTATCTGCATGTATAAGTGCATGCTGTGTAGAGTGTGTGTGTGTATATCTGTTTGTATAAGTGTGTGTGTGCATCTGCATGTATAGGTGTATGCTGTGTAGTGTGTATCTGTATGTATAAGTGTAAGCTATGTAGTGTGTGTGTGTATCTGCATGTGTAAGTGTATGCTATGTACTGTGTGTGTGTGTATCTGTATGTATAAGTGTATGCTATGTAGTGTGTGTCTGCATGTATAAGTGTATGCTATGTAGTGTGTTTGTGTATCTGCATGTGTAAGTGTATGCTATGTAGTGTGTGTGTGTGTATCTGTATGTATAAGTGTGTATCTGCATGTATAAGTGTATGCTATGTAGTGTGTGTCTGCATGTATAAGTGTAAGCTATGTAGTGTGTGTGTATCTGCATGTATAAGTGTAAGCTATGTAGTGTGTGTGCATCTGCATGTATAAGTGTAAGCTATGTAATGTGTGTGTGTATCTGCATGTATAAGTATATATCTGCATGTATAAGTGTATGCTATGTAGTGTGTGTGTATCTGCATGTATAAGTGTATGCTGTGTAGTGTGTGTGTATCTGTATGTATAAGTGTGTGTGTGTGTGTGTGTATCTGCATGTATAAGTGTATGCTGTGTAGTGTGTGTATCTGCATGTATAAGTGCATGCTGTGTAGAGTGTGTGTGTGTATATCTGTTTGTATAAGTGTGTGTGTGCATCTGCATGTATAGGTGTATGCTGTGTAGTGTGTATCTGTATGTATAAGTGTAAGCTATGTAGTGTGTGTGTGTATCTGCATGTGTAAGTGTATGCTATGTACTGTGTGTGTGTGTATCTGTATGTATAAGTGTATGCTATGTAGTGTGTGTCTGCATGTATAAGTGTATGCTATGTAGTGTGTTTGTGTATCTGCATGTGTAAGTGTATGCTATGTAGTGTGTTACTGTGCTTTTTTGCTAACTTTAAAGTCCAGAATCTAGAATATTAATGGGGAATGCAGAGAACAGTTTTAAAGAATCTATTATTAAATGTCCAATTAAGATAAAAATATTTAGCACTGCCTCTGCAAAGGCTAATTAAATACAGAGCTCACATAGCTATAACAGTGGTTTGAGCTTGTGTTTGATTTGCTGCCTAAAAGTATTAAAAGATATGACTTTATTTAGAATTTTATTTATATTACTTTGGTCTTATGATTTTTTAAGCCCCATCCCTGCTCCTGCCCACCACAAATTGCAATTTTGCTGCTTTCGAATTTTGAATCTTAGCACTAAAAATGTCAAAACAAACAAACAATTTAGCTTTATGCTTAACAGCAGTTTAAAGGAACATGAAAGTCAAAATTAAAGTTTCATGGTTCAGATAGAGCATGCAGGGTTTTTTACATTATTTTTTATTGCCAAAGTACAGACAATGTATAAAATAAACAGTATATGTTGTGAAAATGAAAATATTTAAATAGGTGCAACACTCAAAAAAATAACATTTCAACTTGTATTAAAAATATTAAATAATTTCAAATCCTTTTTTAATTTTCAGTATATGTCCCTTTATATATTGTATATTGCATTGTTTAAAGGGACACTAAACCCACATTTTTCTTTTATGATTCAGATAGAGCATGCAATTTTAAGCAACTTTCTAATGTACTCCTATTATCAATTTTCTTCATTCTCTTGCTATCTTTATTTAAAAAGCAGGAATTTGATTCATAGGACCCGGCCTATTATTGGTTGAGAACCTGGGTTATGCTTGCTTATTGGTGGGTAAATGTAAGCCTCCAATAAGCAAGCGCTATCCATGGTGCTGAACCTAAAATGGGCTGGCTGCTAACATTTACATTCCTGCTTTTAAAATAAAGATAGCAAGAGGACGGAGAAAAATTGATAATAGGAGTAAATTAGAAAGTTGCTTAAAATTGCACGCTCTATCTGAATTATGAAAGAAAAAAACAATTGGGTTCAGTGTCCCTTTAATCCAGTATCCCTTTAAAACTATCAGAATTATTAAAAAATATCAATAAAATAGACGTTTTATACTCACCCGACTGCCTTTCAGGAGATGCAGCACCCTTATCTGTTTCTCACAACCACGACTCAAGGACTCAAGGTTGCCCTGCATACTATACCTCTAGTGCAAATTTTTCTTTCACCACCCGCCAGCATGCTCGGCATCAGTGCTTGATGCTGCCCATTATGCGTAGCCTATGCCTCCCTGATTTCCACCCAAAGACTATTGTGGATGTTAATCTGCAAATTAGGCCTCCCCAATTGTGGTGCCCTCTGCATATAAGTCTCTATAACAGAAAATGTATCTACCTCACTATACAGATCCTCTCTCATCCTGGGCTTCTGTGGGTGCTCAGCAGACTTGTGCCCTTTCTCCCTGCTCTTTCCCTAAGGCATGAGTCCTACTATCCTCTCCCTCACCCGCTACAGATCCAGTCCCAGACTTCCCTCCCTCCATCCCTACAATAGAGCTCCATGTCCTAGGGTCAAACACTCTAAGTAACTCCTCCCTTACTTCTGATCCTCTCCTTCTTGTAGCACAAAGCCACCACCAACCCTTACTCTAGCCCTCCCTCTTCTTCCCCCTATCTACCTCACCACCAAACTCAAGACCCTAATATCCCCACTAACAACTCTAGCTACATTATGGCTCCCCCTCTACCCCTCTCCAACCTCTACATCTAAGGATATATCTACCACTATCAATAACAATACACAAAACACTCTAGAAAAAATCTGGGAAAATGAACTAAACTCTAATTTAAAGATACCCTTAAAAAACCCACAAAATCTTATCTAAAAGCACAAGACAAAAAAAAACAACAAAAAAAACACAATGGACAAAAAAAACACAAAAAAGGATAGATGAACTCTAAAGAAAAGACAAAAAAAATTAACAACAACAAAAAATAGTCAGGACAACTTAACAAAACAAAACAGAATAGAAAATATTTTTTTTATAAAAGGAAAAGAGGAAACTATAGAGTTAAGGGCAACAGTTATGAAATAGAGGTTTAGTCTAGGAAGATGGGATAAATAATGTGTTTTTCAAAATTATAAAACAAAGGGATGAAAAAGTATACAATAAAAGGTTATGGTTAACATAGAATTATTTTACTCTGTTGACTTTACTGAACATGTAGAATCTCGATTAAGGCACAATTTATTTTTTAATATAGATTTTTTTTATAATTAAACATAAATAGTTATATTTTTCATAATTAAAAATAATTTTAATAATTAATAAATATTTATGATATCTATTTTTCTATGTTTAAAAATAAAAAATACATAACATGCCTTAACAGAACTCCTTCCAGGTTTAACACACAAGCAGAATTTATGCACCGTAATAGAAATTCTTAATGTGCGCTAAACATTTTTCATCATATGCAGTAAAGCCAACTAGAATTCTATAAAGGTGTGTTATGTATTTTGTTATTTTTAAATATAGAAAAATAATTATTAAAAATAATTATTAAATGTTAAAAAATATTTTGAATTATGAAAATATTCTACATATTTATTTTAAGTGATAAAAATCTCTATATTTAAAAATAAATAAAAAATAAATACATAGCATGCCTTAAAAGAACTCCCGATGGCTTTAGCCACCAACCAGAATATTATATTTTTTATTTTTAATTGGGCCTACTTATGTATTTTTTAAAATATAAATGGGGTTTGGCATCAGGGTCAAAGGAATGGTAGAGAATTACACTATGTTAAAGAGTAATATTGTGAGATTATAACATTTTAAAACTACATTTTACTTATTAATATTAGATTTAAAGGACCAGTAAATACAATAGATTTGCATAATCAACAAATGAATGATAAAAAGACAGCACATTGAGGCCTACTGATCAAGCCATCAACTGTGCTGCATTCAACGGCACCAATACACTCGCCTAACATCGCGGCCGCTGACCTGAATACGCTCTCCTTATTTATAAAAAAAGCTGTCAAAAAGCCGCGCACCAAGTACGGGGTGATGAGCAGCGGGCTGTTGTTAACTAACAGTCATCAATCTCGCTGCTCTTCTGCTTTTTCCCAGCTTTATTTATACCCTGTCACTAAACACTGCCACTATACTTAAATGTTTAACCCCTATCCCGCTGCTCCCAGACACCGCCGCAACTAAATACCTTGAGTAGGGTTAGGTTTTTAAATATGTAATATAGTAAATTTAATTTGTAGTTTAATGTAATTTTAGTATAATAGTTAGGGTAGGTTAATTAATAGTTTAATATAGTTTAATGTAATTTTAGTATAATAGTTAGGGTAGGTTAATTAATAGTTTAATATAGTTTATTTTAATTCTAAAGGTAAGTTTAAATTTATTATAAGATAGGGATGAGGTAATTTTAATGTAAAGTTAGTGGGTTGTTAGGTTTAGGGGTTAATAGCTGAATTTAGTTTATGGCGATGTGGGGACTGGTGGTTTACGGGTTAATAGGTTTAGTAAGTGGTAGTGATGTGGGAGGCCAAGGGTTTAGGGGTTAATACATTTAGTTAGTTGCGGTGGGGTTCGGGAGCGGCGGGATAGGGGTTAATAACATTATGTAGGTGGTGGCGATGTCGGGACGGCAGATTAGGGGTGTTTAGACTCGGGGCTTATGTTAGGGTGTTAGGTGTAAACGTTACTTTTATTCTAGCATATAAATCAATGGGATATCTT
Organism: Bombina bombina; assembly: GCF_027579735.1. Lineage (NCBI taxonomy): Eukaryota > Metazoa > Chordata > Amphibia > Anura > Bombinatoridae > Bombina > Bombina bombina. Next base: position 860,580,195 of record NC_069504.1, on the reverse strand, counting down.
GCAGCAGCGAACATAGCTTTCGCTGCTTTCAGACTCCCATTGATTCCTATGGCATCCACGGCCTACAGAGTTTCGGATTGAAAACCAGGTACGCTGGGCCGGAATAGTGGCGAGCGTACCTGTTAGCAGTTTGATAACTTGCAAAAGTAGTCAGATAGTGCCGAATGTGCATTTGGAACATCTGTAATGACGTAAGTATCTGTGCTGGACTGAGACTGGCGGATCGTATGTTACGTCACAGATTTCAACTTTTGCCGGTCTGTATTCTTTGATAAATAAGGTGAATCAGGCTCGCCACAATTACGCTGCGGAATTCCAGCGTATTTGCGGTTGACGGCTTGATAAATAAGCCTCCTTGTCTGAACTTCAAATGAATAGTAGATTTTTTTATAACAAGTTTCAAAGTTATGTCTATTTCCACTCCCCCTGTATCATGTGGCAGCCATCAGCCAATCACAAATGCATATACGTATATTCTGTGAATTCTTGCACATGTTCAGTAGGAACTGATGACTCAAAAAGTGTAAATATAAATAATTGTGCTTATTTTGTTAATGGAAGTAAATTGGAAAGTTGTTTAAAACTGCATGCTCTATCTGAATCATGAACTTTAATTTTGACTTGAGTGTCCCTTTAACACATATATGCAGACACACATACATCCTTGATGCTTTCACTTCCCAACTCCCCTAATCATATATCTTTCCTATAATACCTCTTCCTCAAAACCAAAACCTTTATGGAGAGTTAATAGAGAGGTAAAGAAAGGAGGAAGCAAGAGGGGAGATAGATTGGAGGTTGGAGAAAGAAGAATGAACAGATAAGAAAAAGAATAGTAAAATATATACAGCTAGATTACAAGTTATGCGCGCTATAGGGAAATTAACGAACGCAACAAAAGTTGCGTTATTTAACCCCCTATAGCGCAGCCATTACAAGTTTTCAAACAGCCGGCTTGTGCTTGCGATATGGTTGCGTTGAGCTCCATACCGCATACAATTCAAGCACTGTTTTAACGTGCTTGTGCACGCTTTCACCATAGACATTAATGGGGAGAGCGGGCTAAAAAAAAAGCCTAACACCTGTGATCGCGGAAAGAAAAGCTCCGTAACGCAGCCCCATTGATGTCTATGGGGAAAATAAAAGTTACGTTTAAACCTAACACCCTAACATAAACCCCACATCTAAACACCCCTAATCTGCCGCCCTGACATTGCCGACACCTACATAATGTTATTAACCCCTAATCTGTCGCTCCCAATATAGCCCCCACCTAAATAAAGTTATTAACCCCTATTCCGCTGCACCCCAACATCGCTGCCACTATATTAACATTATTAACCCATATTCCATCGCTCCCCGACATCGTCGCCACTAAATAAAGGTATTAACCTCCAAACCTCTGGCCTCCCACATCACTACCACTAAATAAACCTATTAACCCCTAAACCGGCAGCCCCCCACATTGCAACAACCTAAATTAAACTATATTAACCCCTACACCTAACCCTAACGTAACCCTAACCCTTATACCCCCTAACTTTAACATAATTAAAATAGAGCTAAACTAAAGTTACAATTATTAACTAAATAATACCTATTTAAAACTAAATGCATACTTATCTGTGAAAAAAACCTATGATAGCTACAATATAACTAATAGCTATATTGTAGCTAGCTTAGGTTTTATTTTTATTTCACAGGTAAGTTTGTATTTATTTTTACTAGGTAGACTAGTTAGTAAATAGTTATAAACTATTTACTAACTACCTTGTTAAAATAAATACAAACTTACCTGTGAAATAAAACCTAACCTGCCTTACACAAAAGGGACTTTTGTAGGGCATTGCCCTAAAGTTAACAGCTCTTTTTCTACAAAACAAAACAAACACCCCCTAACAGTATACAACCCCCCACCCACAAACCCACAAAATAAAAATAAAGTAAAACCTAATCTACCCATTGCCCTGAAAAGGGCATTTGTATGGGCATTGCCCTTAAAAGGGCATTTAGCTCTTTTACCTGCCCTTAAAAAAGGGCATTCACCTCTTTTATGAAATGCCCAAAAAAACACCCCAAAATTAAAAAAAACATTATACAAAATAACAAACATTATCAAAAATAATAAAAATTATTCCTATTCTAATACCCATTTAAAAAAAACACCCCAAAATAAAAAAACTAATCTAGAATAAACTACCAATAGCCCTTTAAAGGGCCTTTGTAGGGCATTGCCAAACCCTAAACTAAAAAAATCCCCAGCTCTTTTACCTTAAAAAAATAACAAGACCCACTAACATTACAAACCTTCATCCCCCCAAACCCACAAAATAAAAAAAAACTAGCTAAAAAACCTAAGCTACCTATTGCCCTGAAAAGGGCATTTGTATGGGCATTGCCCTTAAAAGGGCATTTAGCTCTTTTACAAGCCCAAACCCTAAACTAAAAAAAAAAACACTCGCTAACCCCCAAAGATCCACTTACAGTTTTTGAAGTCCCGCTTGAACGATCTTCATCCAGGTGGTGAAGTCCTCATCCAGGCGGCGAGAAGTCTTCATCCAGGCGGCCTTTTCTATCTTCATCCAGGTGGCATCTTCTATCTTGATCCCGGCGGCGCAGAGCGGGTCCATCCTGAAGACATCCTGCGTGGAGCATCCTCTTCATACAGTCGCCACCGTACACTGAATCTTCAATGCAAGGTACGTGATTCAAGATGGCGTCCCTTGCATTCCTATTGGCTGAAAAATGTGAATCAGCCAATAGGAAATAGAGCTGCTAAAATCCTATTGGCTGTTCAAATCAGCCAATAGGATTTAAGCAGCTCTCATTCTATTGGATGATTCATTATAGGGCTATTAGATTAGGTGTAATTCTTTCTTATTTTGGATAATTTCGTTAGTTATTTTTCATAATTTAATGTTGCGGTATAGGGGTTAATAGGTTTATTATAGTGGCGGCAGTGTAGGGCTTAATAACTTAAGTATAGTGGGGGCAATGTGGGCCGACGGCAGATTAGGAGTTAATAATATTTAAATAGTGTTTGCGATGCGAGAGGGCAGCGGTTTAGGGGTTAATAACTTTTTTATAGTGGTGACGATGTCGGGGAGCGGCGCAATAGGGGTTAATATTTTTTTTAGTGGCGGCGATGTCGGGAGCAGCAGATTAGGGGTTAATAAGTTTATGTTGAATTGTTTTTATTGAAGTTTTACATATAACAAAACAAATAAAATCAAATAATATAAAATAAAATAAAATAAAATACATGTGTCAATCGTTTTTCTTCGTAATGTTCATATTTTACAGTATATAACCTTAGCTGAAATAAAATCTATCCATAGTTTACAGATCAGTGAAAACAGGGTATTTATGTGCTCTATACCATCCTTACGTTTGTCCTCATTGAGGGCCCCGGCTCTTGTTTTAAATTGTAGGGTCTGGAGCATGAGTATTATTCTGGGTGGTTTTTCTTTTTGACTCATGGTACATTACAAAAGGTTCCCATCTTGTAAGGAATCTTTCAGTATCGTTAAGGGTTTCAGCTGCTGCACTTGCCATATTGTAATGATACTCTAATTTGTTATAGATAAAGGTTACGTCAGGTGGAGTGGATTTCCAGAATTGGGCTATGCTGATTTTAACTACCGTGCATACCATCATGACTAGTTTAAGGTGGGTCTTTGGAATTCCTGGGATTGGGAAATGAAGCAGAGCTTGCTCTATCGTTAATGTTATTTGTTTTTGGAAGATTGCACTTAATAGTCGTGAAGTGTAGTCCCAGGTTTTCTTAATTTGCTCACATTCCCACCACATGTGGATATATGTGCCTCTTTCCCCGCACCCTCTATAACAAAGCTGTGATAGTGAGCCCCCTGTTTCGTGTGTCCTTGTGGGATGGAGGTACCATCTGAATGCAATTTTTATGAAATTTTCTCTAAGTTGAGCGTTCTGCGTAAAGGAAGCACCATTTTTAAGGTTTGTATACCATGTTTCAAGTGGCCAGACTTTACCTATGTCTCGTTCCCATCTACTGATGGTTTGTGTTTTTTCTTTGTTTTCTGTGGAATTAAAAATTGAGTATAAGGTTGATATCACTCCCAATATCTGAATGGCTGTAAGGCATAGTGTTTCTAGTTTTGTGTTTGGGGGGGGTTTCGCTATACCTAGTATCTCAATCGCCCTCGACCTCAGTTGCAAGTAATGATACCATATGTTCTTGTCACTAACATCTAGGTTATGATATTGTTCAAAAGATAATACTTTATCTGCTGTAATCACGTCTGCTATTCTATAAAGCCCTTTATTGGACCATTTCTGCTGAACCTCTATGTCTATTGAGGTGTCAAGCGTTACTAGAGGGGTTAGTGTGGATCTATCTCTGATAAGAGTGTATTTCGAATTTAGGTATTTCCAAATGTGGATAGTGTGTTCAATCGCAATAAATTTACTGTTATGTTTGTGCTTTGAGAGATGTGGGGCCCAGAGCGCTCGGGAAAGGAAGTTTGTCTCTAGAATGTTCGACTCAATGTGGGTCCAACTCTTCTTACTATTATCTTTAAACCATTGTATGGTCTGTGACATTCTTGTGGCATGGTAGTATGAGATTAAATTAGGCACTCCTACCCCTCCTTCGTTTCTAGTTGTACACATTACTTTTCTGTTGATCCTGGCTTTTTTCCCTTGCCAAATGAATTTTAGTAAATCTCTTTGTAATTTGTGTAATTCTGAGAGTGGGACAGAGATGGGGAGGGCTCTAAACAAGTATAATATTTTGGGTAATAGTGTCATTTTAGTGGTAATAATTCTGCCGTACAGAGAGATTTTAAGTTTAATCCATTTACTGATTAAATCTCTAATATGCTTGAACATGGGTGTATAATTAGATTGATAGAGACTATGTATGTTAGTTGGAAGATTTATCCCTAAGTACTTAATAGTCTTCTTGGCCCATTTAAATGCAAAATTGAGTTCCAGTAGTTTTTTTGTATGCTGTGGAAGTTTGATGCTTAAGGCCTCGCACTTGTCTTCATTTATTTTGTAGCCTGAAAGGTTACTAAATTGTTGCATTATATGATATAGGGGGGGAAGAGATAACAGTGGTTTAGTCAGTGACAGGATGATATCATCCGCGAATAGGGATAATTTGTGGTCTGTTAATACCTGCTATATTCTGATCATCTCTTATTTTAATTGCCAAAGGCTCAATACAGAGGGCAAATAATAGGGGGGATAGTGGACAGCCTTGGCGGGTGCCGTTCTTAATCTGTATTGCTTGGGACTGGTAGCCAGATAGCCTAATGAATGCCGTAGGGGATGAGTAAAGATTGGTGATCGCGTCAAGAAATTCACCCCTAATACCTGTTTTCTTGAGGACCGCAAACATATATTGCCAATTAACTCTGTCGAACGCCTTCTCTGCATCCAGGGCTAGAAACAGAGAAGGCGTCCCTCTGACTGTGGCGAGATTAATCAAGTCTATCACTTTACGGGTGTTGTCTGGAGCCTCTCTACCGGAGACAAACCCCACTTGATCTAAGTGTATAACCTTGGTAAGTAGAGGGTTCAATCGATTTGCCAATATTTTGGTGAATAGTTTTATGTCTTGGTTTATCAGTGATATAGGCCTGTAGTTTTGGCAGTGCTGCTTATTTTTGCCTGGCTTCGGGATTACTGTGATTCTGGCCGTTAACATCTCAGGGGGTATTACTTTATTTTGTAGAATAGAGTTGAATACATTCGTTAGTTGTGGTATTAGAATAGGTTGCAGCAATTTATAGAAAATTCCCGAGTATCCATCTGGCCCTGGTGCCTTAGAACTTTTAAGAGTTTTTATGGCTAATTTTACTTCTTCGTGGGTGATCGGACTATTCAGGGCATCCCTATCTTGTTCAGTTATGGATGGCAAGGAACTATTTTCTAGGAATGTGTCAAGTTCTTTAGTTTTGTCTATATTAGATTTGTTATGCGTGAGATTGTATAATTTATGGTAGTACTCAGCAAATGTATTTGCAATAGACAGGGGATCATTAGTCGTTTTATTATCCGACAGTTGTAATTGGGGTACAGTAGTGATTCTGGTAATTTCTTTCAATTTATTAGCCAACATTTTGTCGGGTTTGTTGCTGTAAATATAGTATTGTGTGTCTATCATTTTGATTGTCCTAATTGCATCTTTATTTAAGAGATGATCTAGCTTGTCGGTTTTAATCTTTAATTGTTTCATTAATCCTTTCGTTGACTTATCTAAAATTTTAGTTCTTAAGAGATTAATCTCTGATTTCAGTTGCTCAATTTGGGTGTTTTTGATTTTATGCCGCTTGTTTGATTCTGTGATCAAAAGACCTCTAACATAGGCTTTTAATCCCCCCATTCATAGATAGGGTTGGAGGTAGTGTTTTTATTAAGTGTAATAAACTCCTGTATGTGTTGTTGGATTGTATTTAGTATCAACTTATCTTGTAATAGGTTGTGGTTGAGTGTCCAGGCTTTTATTCTCTTTGGGTTAATCATTCCCGATAACTTAATTTCTACCATGGAGTGGTCTGACCAAACGCAATTTATAATTGTAGCTTTAATCAATAAGGGCACCATAACTTGACTTAGGAGAATGTAATCGATTCTTGAGTATGAATTATGTACTGGGGAGTGGTATGTATAGTCTTTTACTGTTGTGTTGAGTGTTCGCCAACTATCTATTAGGTTATGATCTAGGGTGAAGTCTTTTAAAACGTTATGGGTGGGTCTGCGTGCTTTTTGTTGTGAGATAGTTACTATTGATCTATCTACATTATCATCCATGGTTGTATTGAAGTCTCCCCCAATAATTGTTTTGTACCTTTTCCAGAGTGTAAGTTGTTTGCTAAGTCTAGACATGAATGGAGATAGATGTTCGTTAGGGGCATAGACATTTACCAGTAGGACCAGGGTGTCTTGTATGAGGCCTTTTAGAATTAAGAATCTCCCCTCTTTGTCCCTTATAACTGATTCTTCTTTAAAGTTTAATGAGGAGTGGAGGAGAATTGTAACTCCACACCTTTTGTTTGGATTGATTGAATGGTATTGTGTAGGGTATGTTTTATCCCAGTATTTAGGGGTGTAAGATCTGGTAAAATGTGTCTCCTGCAGCATTACTATTTGCGCTTTTAGGGACTTATATTCATTGATGGCCTTTCTGCGTTTTATGTCAGAGTTCAGTCCTCTGACGTTATGTGATATAATTTTAATGGACATAATAGCTGGATAAGCATATTGCTATTGTTTCCCTATCTTTACCCCCTGAATGGAGTTCACAGAACACCTTAATGCTCACATATTGTTGCTTAATCTTACCACTCGAAGAGCCGGGACCCTCGTGGGATTGCTGTGGGGTACCATGCTGTGAGATAGCCCTTACAGTATATCTCGGTGGGAGACAAGAGGATTTTTTGAGGATACTTAGAAAGTGGAACCAGCTATGCAGCCGATAATCGTACAATGGTGTAGGCTTCAAAAGGAAGCTCATCCTGTAACACAAGGCAGTTTTGAGAAACACATGTAAAAGTAACAAAAAAATAAACATGTCAGCAATTCTAACTTAAGTATTCCTAGTAGAGGAACGAAACATGGCATGCATTCGATGTATACATTGATCTGAACAATTCTAACTTGGGGAGGGAAGGGGAGGCAGGGGAAGTTGAAGGAATATGCATGGAGGGTAAGGACAGGGTAGGAATAAGGGGGTATGAAGAAGGGAGAGTAAGGGATGATGGGTGGGGAGGGGGGGGGGAGGGGGGGGGGGATCCCGAGATACTAGACGGCATCTCATTCTGCAAAAATAGAAAATAGTGGGGCACTGGTTATTTATCAACCAAAGATAAAAGTTCAAACATGGTGCTAATAAATGAGTTCCATATGTTGCAATAAACTGTGGTAATCAGTCTCTGAAACTTCTCTTATTTAACTGTTAACTTAATCAGTGCCCCTTAAGATATCTGGAAGCCTAATTGCTTCCACCAATGTTATTACCAGTACCGTCTCTTATTGTTACAGCACTTCACTCCGGGTCTTCATCTTCTGATGAGGATTCTGATTCTTTAGGGTCGCTTGGTGTAGGTTTTCTTCGTTTGGTCTTACCCATTTCACGGGCCGGCGTCCACTCTCTTTGAAGATTTTTCTTTGTAGTCTTGCTGGGTGCAGGTGTGTTGGAACTCTCAGTTGGAATTTTGAGCTTGGCCAATAGTGAGAAGCCTTCTTCCCTAGTAGTGCAGCTATACATGATGTTTTGGATGGAGAAGACTAACTTGAATGGGAAGTTCCATCTGTATTTGATGTGAGCAGCATTGAGGGCTGTTGTTATGGGTTTCAGTTCTCTCCTTTTTCGGAGTGTGATGGGGGCTAAATCGGTGAAGATTTGGATATCATGTCCATCATAAGTGACAGTCTGGTTATTTCTTGCAGCTTTTATTATGAGTTCCTTGATGTGAAAGTAGTGAAGTTTAGTTATAATGTCCCTTGAGGCGAATTGCTGTGGCTTTGTCAGTGCCCTGTGCACACGATCCATAAGTAGCATGTCTACTTCCACTTCAGGAACTAGTTGATGGAAAAGATCTGTGATAGTTTCATCTAAGTTTTTATAGGATTCCGGAAGGTTTCTAATGCGGATATTCGATCTGCGGGATCTGTTTTCAAGGTCCTCGATGTGATCCTCTAATTTAGTTATGTAGGTAGAGTTCTCCTGTATTGAGTGGCGTAGCTGGGGGATTTCTTCCACTATATTATCCAGTTTGTTTTCTAGTTCAGCCGTACGACCTCCAATTTCTCTGATATCCAGTCTTAATTCTGAAATAGCGGATTTTAGTTCCTCCTGGAATAAAGATTTTATCTGTGTTAAAAGTTCTTTATTGGATATCGACACAGTGGGGTGCTCAGTAGCCATTTGTGGGTTTTTTGTAGGGCTAGCGGTTTGAGTTGTGATGCTTTTATCTAAGGTTTTTTGCTTTGCTTGAGATTTTGATAAACATTCTTTGACTGTCTGCGTTTTATTTTTCATTGTAATGCAGCTTTCTTGTGTCCAGGGGATGGTGTGCTCTTTAATTGCTATTCAAAAGGTGGAAGGTTTATTGGCTTAATATAGCTGGAATATGTACTCGGGATCTGGAGTAGCTTAGGGAAATTACATTAGACGGAATTGCTCATAATCTTTAGTGATGTCGGTATAGACAAAGTGGATCTTTAGTTTGCCATTACTTTCCTCATTCAGAGTGATGTGCTACATATCTCTATCTTTCCTGCTGAGGGGGTGAGATAAAGAGTTACTGAAAAATCTTGTGAGTCCCTGCAGCTCCTATTCCTCCGTTGTGTAACTGAGCCCTCCGGTTCTGGCCACCTGGACTGTCCTGTTCCAAGGCTAACTGCACCTCCAAACAAGGCAGGCAGCAAGGGTGTCTCTCCTAAGGAGGGTCGAAAAGGAAAAGGAGAACTGTAGGTTTTGCTTGTTATTAATACGCCATGAGCAGTGAGTCTGCTTTTTTAAGAAGAAATATTATAGTCTATTCTGAATCTGGCTTTCAGTATTGTGGCGCAGCCGGGGTATGTGGGATCTGCTTATTTATTTTAAGGTACTGGTGCAGCAGTCTGTGTAGGAGAGAGAAGAAGCAGCAAGATGGCGCCTTTTCCCGCCCTCAGAAGTTTCGGCCCGTATTTATTATTATTTTTTTATTTTTGTCTCGTCTTGAATTTTATAAGGGCTTCCTCGGCGCTGGGTCTCTGTGAGGCCTTTTGTTAAAGGTGTAGGTTGATGTGGGTGGGGGGTTATATCTCTCCCCTGCTGCTATCGTGTGTCTGTCCCCCTTTATTAAATTGTTTGATGCGTGGCTTAAGTGCGGTGTCGGAAGGCCTCACCTGTTGCCTGTTGGTATGCGAGCCGTCTGGTCAGCTTAGACTGTGTTGATGTCAGGAGTGACTGCCGTTACTTATCCTCCGTAGGTTGATGTCTTTCTAAAACAGCCGTCGGAGCGGAGCCCCGACCCTCCGACGCTGTGCTGTTGCGGCAGTAAGAATGTTATTCCGACAATGTACACCTCCGTATTGCCCCGGAATCCTCTCTTGAGGTGCTCTACGGTGTGCCTGTCTCCTATTTGTGCTCACAATGTCTTTTTTAGTGTGATTTAGCACTTTTTCCTACTAAGTTAGGCTCTTTAGCAGCGGAGCTCTCTCAGGACACGTCTGGCTTCAATGGCTGCTAGCTCCGCCTCAGGGGTTAATAAGTTTATTATAGTATTTGCGATGCGGGAGGGCCTCGTTTAGGGGTTCATAGGTAGTTTATGGGTGTTTAGTGCACTTTGTAACAGTTTAGTTATGAGTTTTATGTTACAGTTTTGTAGCGTAAAATTCATAACTACTGCTCTTAGATTGCGGAATGGATATTGTCGGTATAGGCTGCAACACAAGCTTTTTAGCCTCACCGCAAAACTCGTAATGGCTGCGCTATGGAAGTGCCATGAAAAAACGTAATTTTTACGTGTGCGGGACTGACGTTGCGGGACAGGCTAAAAAGGCTTGCGGTACAGCTATACCGACAAAACTTGTAATGGCTGTAGTCCGGTTTTAACGTTGAATTGACCATTTTTTCAGAGTTAAAACACAAATGCACAACTTGTAATCTAGGTGATAGAGAGCAAAGATAGGAGAACATGGACAGAAAGAAAATAGAGGCAAACATTAATAGAAGAGAGAACTAAAGAAGAGAGTAAAGAGAGAGAGAAGGAAATAAAAGAGAAAGGAAAAAGGAAAGGGAGAATGGGAGAGTGGAGATAAAGTGAAGAGAGACAGAAAATAGAGAGAAGGAAATAGTAGAACGAGAAAGAGGCAAGGGGAGAATGGAAAGATAGTATACAAAGATAGAATGAGTAGAGGACCATGGAGAGACAGAGAGAGAGAGAAAAGATAAATAATAGAGAAGAAGAGAGAGATGAGAGAGAGTGAAAATGGAACTGGAGAGGGAGAGAAGAAGAGAAAATATATAGAGAGAAGAGTAAATAGAGAGGAGAGAGAAAGGGGGTAAGTGGGAAAAGAGTGGGGAGATAAAGAGGGGAGAGCGAAGGGAGATTGTAGAAAGGGAAGGTGAGAGAGAGAGGAGAAGAACAGAAAAAAGGGAGAGTTTATATAATAGATATAGGAGAGATAAGGGAGAGCATGAAAAGAGAGATTGAAGAGAAGGAGGGCGTGGAGAAAGAGTAAAGAGAGAGACAGGGAGAGAGTTCATAGAAAAAGTGAGAAGGGAGGGGGAGAGAGAAAAGGAGGAAAAAGGAAAAGGGTCAGAAAAAGAGAAGGTGAAGTGATAGAGTGAAGAGAGAAAAGATAAGGGGATAGTGCAGAAAAAGAATGTTGCTAGTAATGGAAAGTCATAGCAGAACTGTAGATGTTTTTGTTTTATCATTTCCTTTTTTAAATCATTATCAGCATTACAAAAAATTACAGACAGGATTATCCTCTGGAGCTTCCTCAAACAGACTATCTTCAAGCAGTGTGTGACTAGTTCTCACATTCTCAGGTTCTTCAATTGATCACACTAATCTCTACGCTCCTCCTTTCAATCACACCTGCATAGGTCCACTCGCTGTGTACGCTTCACACGGTGCTCTATAACTGCTCCGCATGGTATTCATGTTTTCACAAAGGAGACAACAGGGGAGGCATTTAGACATGCTGGAAAGGAGGGTACGCAATATTATCCCTCAACGCTGCATTTGGGAACATGTAGCCCCCCGGTAAACAGTAGTAACTCCTATATGGCTTTTAATACAAATACAATATTCCGTATATCCCTTGTGACTATTATAAATCTGAATATATTGTGTAATTGAACTTGTGTTTGGGTGCAAACGTTTAATTGAGAATACCAGGAAATAATAATTGTGTCAGCTTCATAACCTTCTGGTATATATGAAACCTTTTAATGTTGGTGGTCGAAAAAATATTAACTAATTCTGATATCTTCCAGTCAGATATTATTACAGTAACATCAGCTTCATAACCCTTTAGTATATCTCATATGAAACCTCCTTGATACCAGCTAGATATATTTCCAAAAATAATAGAGATACTGTAGCTTTAAAGGGACAGTAAACCTTAAAAATAATGTTATATAATTCTGCACATAGTGCAGAATTATATAACATTATTTAGGTGCTATAGCCATAAAACCCTTTTTTACCTTTTAAAATGTAAAAATGACAGCGCTTTTACAGACCCGCTCTCTGCTCTCTGCTGAGCGGGTCTGTAATATTTAGTCAGTGCATCGGGCCAGCTGTATAGTCACAACCCGGCCCGATCGCGCCATAAGACTAAGTGCAGCTCGCTCCTGTCACAGTATTAACCCTTATTTATGGTTATGTTAAGCTGCTAAAAGAACGTTATACTTACACATCCACTCCTATATCAGAATTGATTCAGCATAGATTGACACATTATTGAAAGTTCATTTCTTAGACATAGGATGTACCTGCAAATTAAAAATGTAAGACTCCAACCAGTCCTTTTCCCTTTCCATGTTTCACCATCTAACTGGCTTTCTCAAATTGCGAGGCGCCACAGCTGTGACGGCTTTTTGTTACATTGGCCACGCCCCTTTGTTTCAAATCGGCAAATAGGATCTCATTTTAATCTTCATCATCCTTTGTTGTTGTAGTTAGTGTTCATATTGGATGTCATCCTATTGATGGAAAGCATTCGTATTAAAGATTATTTCATGTTATTGTACATTTAGAAAAGTTTCTTATAGTAACTTTTGTTGATTGACTGTACGCTCTATCTTAGTTTATCCATAGTATACGTATTAAGAACCGTGTGGTATGATCATAACTTGTGTGAACTCATAATTGTACTTAATCTCACTGTTGTTCATTGTTTAAATAATAACTAGATAAAAAAAACAATAAATAATAAAATAAATTGTGGTATAAACTTTTACTTTTCATACTGGAAGTGTATTTTTATTTCCCTCTAAAGTCTTCATAGTAAATTTACATAGTGTAAGTAAAAAAAAACTTTTATGGAATATAAAGATTTTTACAGTGTTAGGATGTGAATATAAAGTTTATAACCATCATATTTTCATAATGTATCTATGTGCTTAATTAATGAAATAATTATATTATATAATCACTCCATGATAATATGTCATGGAAAATAGAGTAATAATATAGTACAGACATATTGAATAATGGGGGTATTGTACTCATTTGTTGACTTTGTGGATTAATAATAGTTCATTTAAATGTGAATAACACAGTACTTTAAAGTTTTTCGGTATATCTATCTACTTTTGAAGTTAATTTATTATATATCCTCTGAATTCTATTTTATTATTAATATTATATACAATTGTTAAAGATATGTGAAAAAGTTATTATTCTCATTCAAACCTTGTGTACAGTATCTAATATACACAGCGGCTTTCTGCTCTCCAGTGGTGACTCTAGGAACAATATATGGGGGGGGGGGCACATAAGAGACCACAGTCAAAACTGGGAGGCACTAATAATTTTCACCACTAAATCAAACCACTGAAAATAAACTAAATAAATATATAGAAATGAGATTCCAAAATACCAAAGGAATGTGGTATGCAATGATACCTTTTTATTGTACTAAACTAATACTTAAAAGACAAGCTGTCGAGAGTTTTCCTTCCTTCCTCGGGTATTGCTTCAGACCTGAGAAAGCGAGGAAAACACTCAAAATGTTTCTTTATAGTTTAAAGTAATTTCAGCAAATACCAGGGCTCTGTAATTAATCCCCTATGTTAAATATGTCACTAATGAAGACCAATGAACAGACCCTGAGTGTTTGTTGGTGTGTGTGTGTAACTATCTAATACGCCATGTACCAATTTTACACAGCCAGCCGCCACTTCCTACTTCAAAATGAAAATTAGACCTTTTTTTTTTTAAAACAAAACTTTATTTCCATAATAGGATTACCAAGGTGCATTTATAATAAATAACAATAAATATTATTAAATATTATTGATAGAGCATCAGCTCATTCAACAGTGGTAAACAAAATAGAACATTAAAGGGACACTGTACTCAAAAAAAAAGTATGCATTAATCAAATAAAGGATGGTAAACAATACACTTTTCAATGTACTCATCGTTTTAAATAGTTACCGTTTCGCCGCAATTGTTTTTTATAATTTTCTCCTTTTCCAAACCCACTGCATGGGTACCGTTTCAAGGAGTCCTATCTGGGCTGACAACCCAGGTCGGAATATGGCGGCTTTTAGATACGATGCGCCTGCGCAAGCTTCAGCAACGACATTAACTACGTCACTCACTGGAGCAAAAGAGGGAGCTGCGCTTTGAAGGTAAAGAGAGAATATCCTGTAGTTTGGCATTATCGGCTTCAGCTAAAGGAAAGCGCATGCGCGATAACACCGGATGGACTGCGCATGCGCAAGATGACGCAACATTCAGTTAATTATATTCATAGAATAGACTGCCGATTGGAGGATGTAAACAGCGATTAGACAGCCCATATTAGTGGGTTGTCTGGAATGACGTCAGGATAAAAAATATGAAATACTTTTTTTTTATGTTACACGGATCGTTAGACATTGGAAGTAAGTGAATGTTCTAAGTTTAACCTTGATAAGAAGGTATATATAATCGTTGTACACACCTAAAACAATTATACAGTAATCCTTTAAATTTAACAAAGAACTGAACTAGACATTTTAATATACAAGTGCAGCATCGATCAAAACTAGCTCATTCACACACATTTGAGTATTCAGAAATAATGTTTTTGAGGGATGGCACAAAAACATTACATTATTTTTAACTGATAAAACTAAAGACAGCAAAGTTTGTTTCTGTAGTCAGCATTAAAGGGATACGATAAGCAGTGGCACCAAAACAACTTTAGCTTAATGAAGTAGTATTGGTGTATAGATCATGCCCTTGCAGCCTCACTGCTAAATTCTCTGATATTTAGGAGTTTAATCACTTTCACCTAGATTACGAGTTTTGCGCTATACCGGGTGCATAAAGAACGCAAAAATATGAGCGGTATTGCATATTTCATAGCGCTGCCATTACAAGTTACTGAAAAACCTCCTTGTGCTTTGCGGTATGGTGCGTCAAGCTCCATACCGCACAAAAGCCAAGGGCTGAGTTAACGTTCTCGTGCACGCTTTCCCCCATAGACATCAATGGGGAGAAAGTGTTAGTAAAAAACTAACACCTGCGATTGCGGAATGGCAAATCGCCGTAATGCAACCCCATTGATGTCTATGGGGAAAAGAAAGTTACTTTTAAACCTAACACTCTAACATAAACCCCTAATCTAAATAACCCTAGTCTGCCGCCCCCCAACATCGCCAACACTAAATAAAGTTATTAACCCCTATTCTGCTGCTCCCCAACATCGCTGACATTAAATAAAAAGATTATCCCCTAATCCGCTGCCCCCGACATTGAAAAACACTAATAAACCTAATAACCCCTAAACCGCCAGCCCCCCACATCACCAACACTATAAGTAAGCCAAACCTATTAACCCCTAGACCACCAGCACCCCACATCATAACTAATAAACTAAACCTATTAACCCCTAAACTGCCCCCACATCGCAAAACACTAAATTAAACTATTAACCCCTAAACACCCCCTAACTTTAAATTAAGTTAGGGGCAATGGGTAGCATAGGTTTTTTTTAGACTTTGACTTTTATATTTTTGGGGGGTTGGTTTGGTGGGGGGTTTACTGTTAGGGGGACAGTCATTTTTTAGGTAAAAGAGCTGTTTAACTTAGGGCAATGCCCTACAAAAGGCCCTTTTAAGGGCTATTGGTAGTCTATTATTAGTTTAGGGGTGTTTTTATTTTGGGGTGGCTTTTTTGTTTTTATAAGGCTATTAGATAAGGTGTAATTTTTATTATTTTGGTTTTTATTTCTTCTGTTAAGTGTGATCAGTCCACGGGTCATCATTACTTCTGGGATATTACTCCTCCCCAACAGGAAGTGCAAGAGGATTCACCCAGCAGAGTTGCATATAGCCCCTCCCCTCTACGTCACCCCCAGTCATTCTCTTGCACCCAACGACTAGATAGGATGTGTGAGAGGACTATGGTGATTTTATTTAGTTTTATTTCTTCAATCAAAAGTTTGTTATTTTTTAATAACACCGGAGCGTGTTATTCCTTCTCTGGTAGAGTTTGAAGAAGAATCTACCAGAGTTTTTTACTATGATTTTAGCCGGAGTTGTTAAGATCATATTGCTGTTCTCGGCCATCTGAGGAGAGGTAAACTTCAGATCAGGGGGCAGCGGGCAGTTTATTCTGCAAAGAGGTATGTAGCAGTTTTTATTTCTAACAATGGAATTGCTGAGAAAATACTGCCATACCGACATTATATCATGTATGTATAATTTACATTTTTGTTTTCTGGAGAATGGTACTTCTCTGGAATTACACTGTGTATGTAAGATTTTAGCCTAATAGGAATACAATAGGCTTTTTAATAACTCTTAATTATGTTAAACGTTTTTGCTGGAATGTAAAATCGTTTTCATTTTCTGAGGTACTGGGTGAATAAAATGTTTGGGCACTATTTTTCCACTTGGCAGTTGGATCTAATTATGACAGTTGCTTAATCTCTCTCACTGTTGTGTGTGAGGGGGTGGGACCTTTTTGGCGCTTTTTGCTACGCATCAAAAATTTCAGTCAAAGCTCATTGTTTTTCCTGCATGTTCCGGTTTATCTCTACAGAACCCAGGGAGCTTCAAAGCTAATTTGAGGGAAGTAATCTAACAGGGCTGTAAGATTGTAGTTGACTGTGATAAAAAACGTTTATCTTTAACTTTTTTATGCCTCAGGGTTAGTTATTTCTTGCTACTGGATACAATCCTTTGCTAAGTTACATTTGGTTTACAAAGCTGATTGATTTCATCTGTTATATATACTCAGTGCTTTTCAAGCACAGTTCGTTTTTTTCATTGTAATTTTATTGTATAGTATTTCCAAGTTGCAAGTTTATTTGCTAGTTTGTTAAACATGTCTGATTCAGAAGATGAGACCTGTACTATTTGTACTAAAGCCAAGGTGGAGCCCAATAGAAATTTATGTACTAACTGTATTGATGCTACATTAAGTAAAAGTCAATCTGTACAAATTGAACAAATTTCACCAAACAACGAGGGGAGAGTTATGCCGACTAACTTGCCTCACGTGACAGTACCTGCATCTCCCGCCCGGGACGTGCGCGATATGGCGACGCCAAGTACATCTGGGCGGCCATTACAAATAACATTACAAGATATGGCTACTGTTATGACTGAGGTTTTGGCTAAATTACCAGAACTAAGGGGCAAGCGAGATCACTCTGGGGTGAGAACAGAGTGCGCTGATAATGTTAGAGCCATGTCAGATACTGCGTCACAACTTGCAGAACATGAGGACGGAGAGCTTCATTCTGCAGCTGACGGTTCTGATCCAAACAGATTGGATTCAGATATTTCAAATTTTAAATTTAAGCTGGAAAACCTCCGTGTTTTACTAGGGGAGGTGTTAGCGGCCCTGAATGATTGTAACACAGTTGCAATACCAGAGAAAATGTGTAGGTTGGATAAATATTTTGCTGTACCAACAAGTACTGACGTTTTTCCTATACCTAAGAGACTAACTGAAATTATTACTAAGGAGTGGGATAGACCCGGTGTGCCGTTCTCACCCCCTCAGATATTTAGAAAGATGTTTCCGATAGACGCCACCACGCGGGACTTATGGCAAACGGTCCCTAAGGTGGAGGGAGCAGTTTCTACTTTAGCTAAGCGTACCACTATCCCGGTGGAGGATAGCTGTGCCTTTTCAGATCCAATGGATAAAAAATTAGAGGGTTACCTTAAGAAAATGTTTGTTCAACAAGGTTTTATATTGCAACCCCTTGCATGCATTGCGCCGATCACGGCTGCAGCGGCATTCTGGATTGAGTCTCTAGAAGAGAATCTTAGTTCAGCTACGCTGGACGACATTTCAGACAGGCTTAGAGTACTTAAGCTATCTAATTCTTTCATTTCGGAAGCCGTAGTACATTTAATTAAACTTACGGCTAAGAATTCCGGATTCGCCATTCAGGCGCGCAGAGCACTGTGGCTAAAATCCTGGTCAGCTGATGTAACTTCTAAGTCCAAATTACTTAATATACCTTTCAAGGGACAGACCTTATTTGGGCCTGGTTTGAAAGAAATTATCGCTGACATTACAGGAGGTAAGGGCCACGCCCTACCTCAAGACAAAGCTAAACCTAAGGCTAGACAGTCTAATTTTCGTTCCTTTCGGAATTTCAAAGCAGGAGCAGCATCAACTTCCACTACTCCAAAACAAGAAGGATCTGGTGCTCGCTACAGACAAGGCTGGAGACCTAACCAGTCCTGGAACAAGGGCAAGCAGGCCAGGAAACCTGCTGTTGCCACTAAAACAGCATGAATTGAGGGCCCCCGATCCGGGATCGGATCTAGTGGGGGGCAGACTTTCTCTCTTCGCCCAGGCTTGGGCAAGAGATGTCCAGGATCCCTGGGCGCTAGAGATAATATCTCAGGGATACCTTCTGGACTTCAAACACTCTCCTCCAAGAGAGAGATTTCATCTGTCAAGGTTGTCGACAGACCAAACAAAGAAAGAAGCGTTTCTGCGCTGTATACAAGAACTATTGTTAATGGGAGTAATCCATCCAGTGCCACGGTTGGAACAGGGAAAAGGGTTTTACTCAAATCTGTTTGTGGTTCCCAAAAAAGAAGGAACTTTCAGACCAATCCTGGATTTAAAGATCCTAAACAAATTCCTAAGAGTTCCATCATTCAAAATGGAGACTATCCGGACAATTTTACCTATGATCCAAGAGGGTCAGTACATGACCACAGTGGACTTAAAGGATGCTTACCTTCACATACCGATTCACAAAGATCATTACCGGTATCTAAGATTTGCCTTTCTAGACAG
Source organism: Bombina bombina (assembly GCF_027579735.1). NCBI lineage: Eukaryota > Metazoa > Chordata > Amphibia > Anura > Bombinatoridae > Bombina > Bombina bombina. The sequence continues at coordinate 860,561,221 of NC_069504.1, read as the reverse complement.
ACATTACCAGTTTGTAGCTCTTCCATTCGGATTGGCTACAGCTCCAAGAATCTTCACAAAGGTTCTAGGTGCTCTTCTGGCGGTACTAAGACCGCGGGGAATTTCGGTAGCTCCCTACCTAGACGACATTCTGATACAAGCTTCAAGCTTTCAAACTGCCAAGTCTCATACAGAGTTAGTACTGGCATTTCTAAGGTCACATGGATGGAAGGTGAACGAAAAGAAAAGTTCACTCGTTCCACTCACAAGAGTTCCCTTCCTGGGGACTCTTATAGATTCTGTAGAAATGAAGATTTACCTGACAGAAGACAGGTTAATAAGACTTCAAAGTGCTTGCCGCACCCTTCATTCCATTCAACACCCATCGGTGGCTCAATGCATGGAGGTAATCGGCTTAATGGTAGCGGCAATGGACATAGTGCCATTTGCCCGCTTACACCTCAGACCACTGCAATTGTGCATGCTGAGTCAGTGGAATGGGGATTACTCAGACTTGTCCCCTTCTCTGAATCTGGATCAAGAGACCAGAAATTCTCTTCTATGGTGGCTTTCTCGGCCACATCTGTCCAGGGGGATGCCATTCAGCAGACCAGACTGGACAATTGTAACAACAGACGCCAGCCTTCTAGGTTGGGGTGCCGTCTGGAATTCTCTGAAAGCTCAGGGACAATGGAGTCAGGAGGAGAGTCTCCTGCCAATAAACATTCTGGAATTGAGAGCAGTTCTCAATGCCCTTCTGGCCTGGCCCCAGTTGACAACTCGGGAGTTCATCAGGTTTCAGTCGGACAACATCACGACTGTAGCTTACATCAACCATCAGGGAGGGACAAGAAGCTCCCTAGCAATGATGGAAGTATCAAAGATAATTCGCTGGGCAGAGTCTCACTCTTGCCACCTGTCAGCAATCCACATCCCGGGAGTGGAAAACTGGGAGGCGGATTTCTTAAGTCGTCAGACTTTTCATCCGGGGGAGTGGGAACTTCATCCGGAGGTCTTTGCCCAAATACTTCGACGTTGGGGCAAACCAGAGATAGATCTCATGGCGTCTCGACAGAACGCCAAGCTTCCTCGCTACGGGTCCAGATCCAGGGATCCAGGAGCAGTCCTAATAGATGCCCTGACAGCACCTTGGGACTTCAGGATGGCTTATGTGTTTCCACCCTTCCCGATGCTTCCTCGATTGATTGCCAGAATCAAACAGGAGAGAGCATCAGTGATTCTGATAGCACCTGCATGGCCACGCAGGACTTGGTATGCAGACCTGGTGAACATGTCATCCTGTCCACCTTGGTCTCTACCTCTGACACAGGACCTTCTGATACAGGGTCCTTTCAAACATCAAAATCTAACTTCTCTGAAGCTGACTGCTTGGAAATTGAACGTTTGATTTTATCAAGACGTGGGTTTTCTGAGTCAGTTATTGACACCTTAATACAGGCTAGGAAGCCTGTTACCAGAAAGATTTACCATAAAATATGGCGTAAATACCTATACTGGTGTGAATCCAAAGGTTACTCTTGGAGTAAGGTTAGGATTCCTAGGATATTGTCTTTTCTACAAGAAGGTTTAGAAAAGGGTTTATCTGCTAGTTCATTAAAGGGACAGATCTCAGCTCTGTCTATTCTGTTACACAAACGTCTGTCAGAAGTGCCAGACGTTCAGGCTTTTTGTCAGGCTTTAGCGAGGATTAAGCCTGTGTTTAAGACTGTTGCTCCACCATGGAGTTTAAATCTTGTTCTAAACGTTTTACAGGGCGTTCCGTTTGAACCCCTCCATTCCATTGATATAAAGTTGTTATCTTGGAAAGTTCTATTTTTAATGGCTATTTCCTCGGCTCGAAGAGTCTCTGAGTTATCAGCCTTACATTGTGATTCTCCTTATTTGATTTTTCATTCGGATAAGGTAGTTCTGCGTACTAAACCTGGGTTCTTACCCAAGGTAGTCACTAACAGGAATATCAATCAAGAGATTGTTGTTCCATCCTTGTGTCCAAATCCTTCTTCAAAGAAGGAACGTCTTCTGCACAATCTGGATGTAGTTCGTGCCCTAAAATTCTATTTACAGGCAACTAAAGACTTTCGACAAACGTCTTCCCTGTTTGTCGTTTATTCTGGCCAGAGGAGAGGTCAAAAAGCTTCTGCTACCTCTCTCTCTTTTTGGCTTCGTAGTATAATACGTTTAGCTTATGAGACTGCTAGACAGCAGCCTCCTGAAAGAATTACAGCCCATTCTACTAGAGCTGTGGCTTCCACTTGGGCCTTCAAGAATGAGGCCTCTGTTGAACAGATTTGCAAGGCTGCAACTTGGTCTTCACTTCATACTTTTTCCAAATTTTACAAATTTGACACATTTGCTTCCTCGGAGGCTATTTTTGGGAGAAAGGTTCTTCAGGCAGTGGTTCCTTCTGTATAAAGAGCCTGCCTATCCCTCCCGTCATCCGTGTACTTTTGCTTTGGTATTGGTATCCCAGAAGTAATGATGACCCGTGGACTGATCACACTTAACAGAAGAAAACATAATTTATGCTTACCTGATAAATTCCTTTCTTCTGTAGTGTGATCAGTCCACGGCCCGCCCTGTTTTTAAGGCAGGTATTTATTTTTAAATTATACTCCAGTCACCACTACACCCTTGGTTCCTCCTTTCTCGTTTTTTGTCCTTGGTCGAATGACTGGGGGTGACGTAGAGGGGAGGGGCTATATGCAACTCTGCTGGGTGAATCCTCTTGCACTTCCTGTTGGGGAGGAGTAATATCCCAGAAGTAATGATGACCCGTGGACTGATCACACTACAGAAGAAAGGAATTTATCAGGTAAGCATAAATTATGTTTTTGTGTAACCAAAGTGTTTTTTTTATTTTTTGTAATTTTAGCGTTTTTTTTTTTTTGTAATGTTAGATTTTTTTAATTTTTTCATAGTGTTAGGTTTATTTAAATTTGTAATTTAGGTTTTTTTAATTTGCAGTTTATTTTATTTTATTAGAATAGTTATGTTAGCTTAATTTATAGTTTAATCTTAGTTTTTTTTTATTTCACAGGTAAGTTTTTATTTTTTTAAAGATAGTTATATTTTAAAGTTAGTATAGTGGGGTGTTAGGTTTAGGGGTTAATAGTTTAAATTTTTTAAATTTCTATGAAAAGGGAGTCAGTGTCCTAACAGGACATAGGATATCGTCAAAGTGTGGGGGGGGGGAGGGGGGGGGGGGAGGAGGGGAAGGGGGGAGAGGGGAGGGGGGGGAGGAGGGGAGGGGAAAAGGGTAGGAAGATACGCTAAGATAACTTTAAAAGGGGTCTAATTCAGACATGCAAGAGTGAAGTCAGATCTACTGCTTATGTGGTTAGGGGTGTACTGCCATTTAGGTGTCAAAGGTGGGAAGCCAGAGAGTATCAAATCTATTTTTCCAATCGGACCAGATCAGTTCAAAGAAATCAGTCCTACCCGAGGCATAATAGATACTCTTCTCCATAGAGTACATGTATGCCATAGTGGATATAATATCCGACCAGGCTGGGGGGAGGGATCTTTTCCAAGATCTCGCAATATTAAGTTTAACAGCTGATAGAAGGTAAACACAAAGTGCACCATAATGTTTGGGTAATTTACAAACACCTAAGTGAAACAGAGCCGTCTCGGGAGTTCTGGGTAGGTTGATACCCAAACTGGTTAATGTGGAGAAACATTTGTTCCAGAGAGGTTTGAGTCTGGGACAGCTCCACCAAATGTGGATCATATCTCCTATGTGCGAGCAGTCTCTCCAACAAATGGGGGAGGCCTCTGGAAAGATTTTCGCAAGCCTAGCTGGGACATAATACCAGTGTGTGAGCACCTTAATGTAGGTTTCCAGGATGGTAATGCAATGAAGGGTTTTCTTTGTAAAAAGGAGCGTGCGTTGCCACTCCAGAGAGGGTTTCGTAAAGTCTAACCTCCGTTCCCATTTCAGAATATGTTGGGCTTTGTCAGCTGGGGCAGCGCCTTCCATAAGAGAATAGTGTAAGGACAGTGGTTTGCCCAGTCTGAGCCCCTGTTGCCATCTAGCTTCCCAGATGGTAAGCTGTTGAGGCAGAGATGGTTTGAAACCCCACCTAGATAAGAAACTAGTAACTCTGGAGTATTCAAATTTCATATACAAGGGTGTAGATGGGGTTATGTTGAGTTGGGTGTAGGGGGTAAAGGTTGTATGTGGCGGGGTTGACCAAAGATCTCCCACCTTCATAATACCCAGCCAAGCCCAAGCGTTTGGATGGGAGTCCGGTTACAGAGGTAATTGGGGAAGGATGAGGGGCTACCTTGGGGTTATGTCTCAGGCGGTCCCAGGCAAATAGGCATTCCTGTATAATCGGATTAGATTAGATTCCTTCTGCAATGGGGTGGCGTCCATATTAGGTCCCTTAAAGTAAGGTTATGTGGTAGGGAGGCTTGTTCAATAGACCTCCATTTGCTGTCTGAGTCCTTGACTCCCCATTGAGAGATATGGGTGAGCATAGCGGCATCCGCATACCTAAAAATAGAGGGAGAGGCAACCCCGCCGTGCATTCTAGGGTATTGCAGGGCATTATGAGCAACTCTAGGGGGTTTACCCTGCCAAATGTATTTGGTACAGGCGCTCTGGAACTGTACTAAAAGGGTTCTGGGAACTCTTATTGGCAGACAACGGAGTGCATACGTGAGTTTAGGGAGATAGCTCATCTTTAGAGCTGCTATGCGTCCTAACCAGGATACACATTTGAAGTTCCAGCGTGTGAGCAGGGACCTTAATTCAGTCAAGAGTGGTTTGAGGTTATCCTCAAGAATTTGAGGGAGGGAATTGGATAATTTAACACCGAGATGGGATACGTACTTAAGGCTGGGGATAAACTTATATTTTTTACATAAGTTTTTGGAGATCTCCTCTGGAAACCCAGAGGTGTATAGTTCAGATTTCGAGTGATTTAATTTGTAGTACGACAAGGAACTAAATGTCTCTAGGAGGGGCAGGAGTCTCGGGATCTCTCGAGAGGGATTGGAGAAGAACAGGGTAGTATCATCTGCAAATAGGGCTACTTTGTGGACCGTACCGTTTAGGGTGATTCCCGAAATCTCATTATCCGTCCTGATGGCCGCAGCCAAAGGCTCCATGGCCAGTGCGAACAGAATCGGGGAAAGGGAGCAACCCTGACGGGTGCCATTAGATATAGGGAAGGGAGTGGGGTCAAACCCCAGTCCTCTCACCAAGGCTACCGGGGAGGAATATAAAGCTTTAATTGCCAAGATAATTCGTGTAGGGAACTGAAAGTTCTTTAAGACCCGCCAGAGGTATTCCCATCTGACGCGGTCAAAGGCCTTCTCGGCATCCAGAGAGAGCACCGCAAGTGGCCTATCCAGTCTCTTGGCCTCTAGGAGTATGTTAAGGAGCCTCCTGGTGTTATCTGGGCCTTCCCTCCCTGGTATGAACCCGACCTGGTCTGGGTCAATAAGTGTTGGGAGCAATTTTGCTAGCCGATTAGCCAGGATTTTGGCGTAGATCTTAACGTCGGTATTGATGAGTGAAATGGGTCGATAATTAGCGCAAAGGGTAGGATCTTTATTTTGTTTGGGGATGGTAATGATGGAGGCTTCAAGGAATTCCTTGTCGAATTTCCCTGTGGACATAGCCTTATTGAAAAATCTGGTAAGCATAGGGGCGAGTTCTGCTAGGTATGTCTTGTAGAAAATGGCCGTGAAGCCATCAGGTCCAGGGGCTTTAAGAGATTTTAGCTTTTTAATAACCAATTTAACCTCCTGGCTAGTAATCGGGGAGTCAATGCACTCTTTATGAGAGTCATCAAGGGTGGGAAGCTCAAGGGTGTGAAGGAAGGAATCTATGTTTTCCGAGGGGGCTTTCCCGTGCGTCGCGGTAGTGCCAATATTATAAAGTTCAGAATAGAACTTATGAAACTGTTGGCCAATCTGGGAAGGAAGTCGGAATGAACAGCCACCCTGTTTGATTTCATGAATACGAGTGGCACCTGCACGCTGCCTGATTTTGTTGGCTAGTAAAGAATCTGCTTTATTGCCCTTGGAGTATAGGAGGTGTTTCAGACGGAGGAGATTGGATTGTGTTTTACGGAATTCTAATTGGCATATGTGCCGTCTAAGGTCTTCCACCTCAGATTTGTAGGCTACCAAGTCCGAGATCCGCCGTTGGGTTTCAAGCACCCGCAGTCTGCTATGTGCTTGGGAGAGGGAAAGGCCTGCTTGTCTCCTGAGATGAGCTTGCTTACGGATGAAAAGGCCTCGTAGAGTAGCCTTAAATGCCCCCCATATAGTATTCTCACTAACTTCTGGGGTATCATTGGTCTGGAGGGTGAAGCAAATCTCTTTCCTGATCTCTTCTCTAAACGGGACATCTGAAAGGAGATGGTGTGGCAGTCTCCATGGGGCTCTGGTTTTAGTAGTGTGACTAGAGTCAATATCTAAGGTGATAAGGTCATGATCTGACCACGGTGTAAGGTGAATATTCACAGAGCGGACCAGATCTAGGTCAGTGGGGTGGCAAAAAAAGTAGTCAAGCCTAGAGTGTGTAGAGTGAGGGTGGGAAAAGTGGGTGAAATCTTTGTCTAGAGGATGTATGGACCTCCAAATGTCAAAATACGTGAACTGGCAAATAAGTTCCCGGATCCTACGACTGGTAGGGTCGTGGTTGGAGGGGAGTCTCTTAGAGGGGCGAGTTTTCCTATCCATCTTCTCATCCCATACCATGTTCAGGTCACCAGCGAGGATAACTCTGCCTTGTTTGACCTTCTCCACATGCAGAAGGACTTTCCTGAGGTATCTGGGTTGAAGTGAGTTTGGGAGATAGACCGAAACAAGGGTATATGTGACATGATCTAAATTACAAATAAGGATGAGATATCTAGCCTGAGGGTCTCTGAATATAAAGAGGGGCTCGTAAGCCACTCTTTTGTGTATTAGGACGGCTACCCCTCTGGCTTTTTTTGTGAAGGAAGCCGCCTCAAATACTGGGAAGTCCTTGGAGATGTGGGGGGGGGGGGGGGAGTCCGCTAGGAGGTGCGTCTCCTGAAGGAAGGCTACGTCCGCTCCGTGGTGACGGAGGGATCGCGATAGAAGGCATCTCTTGCCCACAGTGTTGAGGCCTCTGACATTATGGGTGAGGAATCTGAGGGAGGCCATTTAGAATTCCTGGGGGGGGGAGGGAGAGGAGGGTAGGGTCAAAGGTTGATTGGAGGGGAGGATGGAGGATAGCAAGTGGAAGTAGTCCACCTATGTGGGGCCCTAGAATGGGCACCAGAAATTGGGGGGGGAGTTAACCTTGTTTAAAAGACAGAGGGACTAGTGCAAATAGCCCCGCTCAACTACAAGAAGATCACATAATAACTAATTAACCATATATATCAACTTAAACACTAACTTAAATTAGTTACAATAAATATTGAAAATGGAAACAAATCACAGTATATGAACCTGACAGTGGTATTGAGATGCATGCCGACAATCTCAAGTGGGTGAGGCCTGAGGCTTCAGGGTGTGGTCAGGGGGGTTCGGTTTTGACCACTTTGGTCTTTGTTCTTTGACAAACCATTCGGGGGCTGTGACCCTCAACCTGGAGCGAGACTCTTGCTGGTTGCTGGGGGCAGGTTGGAGGCCCCAATTAGCTAGTAGAGTGCCTCCCATAGAAGGTGAAGAGACTGTGTGGGTTTGATTGTCCTTAGTCACAATCAGCTTAGTGGGGAATCCCCACCTATATTTGATCCCTGCTTTCCTCAGCTGAGTAGTAATTGGAGCATAGAGCTTTCGTTGTTGCAAGGTATGTGAGGAGAGGTCAGGTAGGAGTTGGATATCTTTGAGATTATCGGGCAAAGTAGGTCTGTTGTATGCTGCCTGCATCAACCGGTCTTTGAAGGTAAAGTGGTGGAAGCAGACGACCACATCTCTCGGTCTATCTGATGATACTGAACGTGGCCGGAGAGCCCTGTGGGCCCTCTCCATAGCATGCATGTTGCCTTCCAGAGGTCCCAAGTATGCGGTGAACAAAGCTGTGAGAAATTCCTGTAAACCTCCCGTGTTTACCGTCTCAGGTATGCCTCTAAATCTTATATTGTTCCTCCTAGCTCTGTCCTCCACATCTGCCAGCTTCAATTCCAGCTGGGAGATTTGTTCGGCTAGATTTTCTGCGTAGGCCAGGAGGTTTGAATTATCGGTTGCCAGATCGTCTTGTTGCCGTTCGAGGGAATCAACCCTATCTCCTATTTCTTGGATTTCTCTTTTAAGTTCAGCCGAACTTCTCTGAATCTCAGCAGTGATAGATTTAGTCTGAGCTGCGAGGAGTTTCTGGAGAGTACTTTCGGTGATGTAGTGGTTAAGATGCGCAACAGACTGAGAACTTGATTGCGAACCCTCATCTTGGGATTCTGGGTCGCTAATGTCCTTGCTCACAGAGGGAGGTTTCTTGCACGGTTGAGAGAAATGGTCTAGAACAGTCTGCTTCGAGGCCGCTTGGGTCTTGGAGTTCTTTCTAGCTGAGTGTGGCATGGTTGAAGGAGACCAAGGAGTTTGTCGGTATGGTGGAGACAAGGCCCACCCTGACCACGTACCCACAGAGAAGACGCTAAAGCCCTGGACTAAACTCAGAGAAAAAGAAGGGTTAAATTTCAACACCTGGATAATACATTGGCAATATATGGTATAATGTAAGAGCGGGGCTCGCACTGTCCTCGCAAGGAGTGACACCTAGCACATAGTACTACACCTCAGCAATGTTGACGGCTCCAAAGAGCCCCCACGCACCTCAGGGAGGGGGATACGACCAAGAGGAAGGGAAAAGGGGAAGTGGAAGTGACCAACCCAGACAAGCTGGGCCGGAGCGGAGGAGGCGCGAGGGGGACCAATGCAGCCCGTCCCGTGCAGCGGGACCCACAGGACTATCACAAAAACACAGAGCAATAAGGACATACAGAAATATGCTTCAATGTTTAGAACAACTCTAGGAAGCAAAGGCCCTAGTAGATAACTAGAATAAAATGATGGGAAGCACTACGCCCCGAGTGTTGGGGACTAAACAGTCCGAGGCCAGAGCTAATGGGTTATCACTTAGCCTAGTATATTGAATAAGGACCTAAGAATCAGGTTAGCAGGGTGAGGGTGGGGAGGTGATGGAGAATCACTTATGTGACATATTACTGTAATCACCCATACAGCTAACTCAGCCAAAATGTTAGTCAAGGGGGGGGATGGGGGGGAGAGCGAGTATGTGGGTTAGGGGACTGGGCCTTACACCTCAGATAGATATATAGAGCTAGGTAAGGGAACAGGGGTATGACCCGCCAGCGATAGCCTGGTGGGAGAGGGAGGGGAGGACACCTCCAAAGCCTGAGAGGGGCGGTTATACTAACAATGCAGATACATTTCTATACACATTCAAAACACCAACTTTATAGAGATTTAACCCTGGAGCTATTGTTATAAGGGAAGACCATATAACTAGAACAAATTACCAGGCCCTAGATATGTTTATACAGTAGCTTTTGGCAAACATATGAACCAGGCTTAAACTTAATGACCTGCAATATAAGACATTGGATGTTACTGCAAGAGATATAATAGCACTCCACCTCAGGCTACAAACCTGAGGACAATAAAGCTGACGCAGCAGCTAATACACAAAGGGCAAAGCTATTACATATATCTGAATCCAGAGAGTATGAGAGATACCTCCTCAAATTAAGGCCTTAGTAGTGTTCTCTTGTGGGGAGGGAGATGTAGATGAGAAGTTGCAACTTATTGAGTAAAAAATAGGTAAATGGGAGAAGTGGTTAATATCCAGCAGTGAAGTCTCCTATTATGCTGTGTTCCCACAAGTTCCAAACCCTTATGAAAAAGTTGCGGTAGGAAGGGGAGATAGATCCAACTCAGTTAGTGGGGTATAATGTCCCAGGCCCTGTGTGTAGCCGGGTAACTACCTTAATTATCCCTTGTGTGCAGTCTACCCACCAGGGTCTAAGGGAATAGTATAGGGTTCCAAGTATACCAGCAGTTTCTTACCCGTTCCCTGAAGTAGGTCACGCTGAGAGGAAAGGCACAACAGTTTTTGTCTGGATAGACACAGCAGCAAAAAACTCTCTCCGTTAGTAGATGGCTGTCACTCCTGGCCCAGTGTACGTGTGAGGTGGTGCTGAAGCCCAAGATGGCGGGCGTTTGCGCCTTTTCTAGAGACTGCGCAACAAGAAGGCCCGGACAACTTCTCACCAGGTCAGTAGGTCTAAATGAGCCAGCCAGACTCCCAGCACAGCCTACCACCTGATGGTATGCAGTAGGTGAGTAGTCCGCCTCCGATCTCCTCCATGCAAGGACCGCCAGCAGTGAAGACCTCCAGACGCACCCGGGCAGGAAACCCGGTCTGATGCCGCCTTATCAGGTACAGCAGGTGCCGCTAGTTGAGCGCTCAGGAGCGGATCCCCAACCCTCCTGAGCGGTGCTGACAGGGGGGAGCTGAGAACAAGTGCGGGCTGCCAGTCGCTGTATCAAGCACTCCGGAGCGGAGCCCCAGCCCTCCGGAGCAGAGGCACAGCTGCAGCCACAAGTAGTAGGGGAGTTTGGTGTCCGCTCGTGAGTGCCGATGTCCTCTAGGGTAGTAGCAGCTGGGCTCTATAGCAAGATCCAGATATGCGTGGACAGATGTTGGTTGACCCGGAGTGGATCCCCAGCCCTCCGGGTTAGAGCCGATAACAGCCGCTCACAGTAGAGTAGGTGAATGGGTTCGTATTGACGAATCAGGCGGGCAAAGCTGATGAAGCAGGTCAAACCGCCAAAGGATAATGTCCACCTATAACAGCCAGCAGTTTAAGTGACCGCTAGCCATGTAGATTTACACTTTGTAGAGCACTTTTTAACTCATAGCCTCAGGAGCTTGGTGAATACACGTCTAGTCAGTGCTATGGCTAGCTCCGCCCCTTTGTGAAACATTTTTGTTTTTGCAAAATCCATAACTACTGGTCTCAGATCGCGGAATGGATCGTATAGGCTGTAACACAAGCATTTTAGCCGGACCAAACAACCTGTAATACGGCGCAATGGAAAATCCCACACTCAAACGTCATTTTTTTAATGCGATATGAATCATGCGTTACAGGCTAAAATGCTTGAAGTATAGCTATACCAACGCGACTTGTAATACGGGAGACCTGCCATTCCACGCGCAATGGCCAATTTTTCAGCGGTATAGCCGTACTGCTGCATAACGCAAAACTTGTAATCTAGTTGTTTGTTTATACAGCCCTAGTCACACCTCCCTGTATGTGACTTGCACTGCCGTTCTAAACACTTCCTGTAACTGTTAAAATAACCTAGATATTTTAGGTTCCTTTATTTCAAAGTCTGTTTAATCTGTCATTTCTTATCTCCTGCTCTGTTAAAGGGACAGTATACTGTAAAATATTTTTTTCTCTTAATGTGTTTACAATTACTTTTTTTTACCAACTGCAGAGTAAAAAATGTATGAAAATTAGCTTTTTAAGGCTTATTTATGTATATTAAAGCTCTGATTTTGTGTTTTGAAGCCACAACCTAATAAAATGGGTTGAGCTTGTAGGTATAATCAGATCTCATTACTGTATCACATTGTGCACATATACCTGCTACTTTATCTTATATCTGTCCTTAAAACAATCACCAGTACTTTGAGAGAACAATGGAAAATCAACATTTTATTACCTTATCTCTGCTATATACTGGGAGTGTAATTTCTTCTGCTGGCTGTGTTTACAAAGCTTATCTATAGCTGGTACGCGCGGCCACAAACTTTCAGAATAGGTGGGGATACCACATGCTAAATCAACAATTTCAAATGCCAATATAAGGGTAAAGGAGCTACTTGTAAACAATTTAATACACTCCAGCAGGTAAAGTGGATCATTGGGAACAAATTAAAGGGGAGAAAATTTTTGAGTAAACTGTCCCTTTAATAGCCCTCTGAAGCAAGCAGAAACCCCCTGTGTGTGATTAAAGTTCAATTTATAGAACAGGAGATACAAACTTCTAAAGCAAGCTAACATCTGATTGAAAATAAAAGCATTTTGTATATGCAGGCTGTGTGAGTCATAGCCAGGGGAGGTGTGGAAAGGGCTGCGTAAAGGGACAGTCAACACACAAATTGTTATTGTTTAAAAAGATAGATAATGCCTTTATTACCCATTCCCCAGCTTTGCACAACCAACATTGTTATATTAAAGGAACAGTTCACTCATAATAGTTTGCTAACCTAGTAGCAACAACACAGAATAGCAAATGTAATTACAGTAATTAAACTACAAAGTGAATTGTTAAGTTATTTTTTTTTTTTTACTTATAGAAGTATTTCACATACGCTGTCCTTGATGGTCCTGGAACGCCCAGCTTAAGGGGCTGGGCTAAAGATCTATGTTAGCCTACCCCCTGACCACAGTTGCACAATTGATATATGTAACAAAATGTTCCCCTATTAGCATGCGCAATACACTTCAGGTATGTGCCCCATCCGTTGTCAGTGAGCGTGCAATGATGAGGGCAACATTCAGTTTGCTGCCTTCTTAGCAGGATGCATGTAGCCAGGAGCATAGTGTGTGTGTAACACAATATAAACCAATGCACAAATGCACTATGCACTTGGTTATACCGACCAGTGTGATCCCTCACAACATTGTTGCAAGTAAACTATGCAGCCCCTGTTCTCCAAGCTCGCACCTGCCCTGACTCCCCTTCTCTGTAGTAGCAAGCCCGCTCCTGCCTACTGGTCACAGCGCACAGAGCTGTTAACTTGTGAGCACTGAAGGCAGCCGTGTTTATGGTCTGACTGGAACACTCTGTAAGGCAGGCATCTGTAGTCATTTATTAGTTGATTTATAACGGCCAATAGGTAAATGCCCTTGTATAATACATTTTGGACATACAGCTATCCTTATGGAAACAGCCGGACTGAGGAGGAGAGTCAGGGCAGGTGCGAGCTGGGAGAACAAGGGATGCATAGTTTACGTTGTCATAACCCAGGGCATAGTGCTTTTATGCACCAGCTGACAACAGCACAAAGATCTAATCACTGCTGAACACGGACGCATATTGATCGCTGGTCCGTATTCACACTAGCAGTGATGTTATCGTGGAGGCAGGCGCATGCGTAACACTGTTAGATAACATTGTGCTGATGCCCGTAGATTCTAACAACACAGCATTAATAAGCTTAATTGCAAGTCAATAGATAAAGTCATGTGATCAGGGGTCCCTCCGAGGAGACTTAGAAACAAGATAATTACAGAGATAAAAAGTGTATTAATATAACCAACGATTCACACTCTGAGTTTCCTTAAGGTCATTCCTATGTACATTAAATTACATTTACATTTTAGTCCATAGATTACTCCTTACAATTAATATGTGATTGTATTGTATGTAATCTTCCAAATTTGTCTTTGACGCATATGTAAACATGTCTAGTATCAAATGTGTCAAAGAAACATTTGGAAGATTACATACAGTACAAGGGTGAGTCAATACAATATAATTGCATAATTAAAATGTGCATAATAAAAAGACAATGCAATAACACCTACTCTGAATTTTAAATAAGCAGTAGATTTTTTTTCTGGCAAACTTATTTCTTCTCCCATTTTTCGCCCTCCCCCTGTATCATTATAGCGTTGCGGAATCTGTTGGCACTCTACAAATAACCGATAATAATAATCATGTGACAGACATCATCCAATCACAGAGTAGTATACCCTGTGTGCTTGTGCAGTTGCTAAGTCTGAGCTTGTTCCCCAGAAAGTGTGTATATAAAAAGACTGTGCAATATTTGATAATGGAAGTAAATTAGAAAGTGTTTAAAACTGCATTCTCTTTCTGAATCATAAAAAATGATTTTGACTTGCGTGTCCCTTTATTTAAAGCTACAGTCATAGAGTATCTCTATTATTTTTGGAAATATATCTAGCTGATATCAAGGAGGTTTCATATGAGATATACTAAAGGGTTATGAAGCTGATGTTACTGTAATAATATCTGACTAGAAGATATCAGATTAAGGAAATACTATTATTTCCTGTTATTCTCACTTAAACATTTGCACCCAAACAATATATTCATATTTATAATAGTCACAAGGGATATACTGAATATTATATTTGTATTAGAAGCCATATAGGAGTACCTGAGTTTTTAACCATATTCCATCTTTTAATAAAGGAATAGTAAAGCATTACGTATTGATTTGCAACCCACGCACAGCACTAAAGAGATATAGGGGCCTATTTAACAAATGTCTGTCGGACCTGATCTGACAGTGAGGATCAGGTCCGACAGACATCGCTGAATGCGGAGAGGAATACGCTCTCCGTATTCAGCATTGCACCAGCAGCTCACAAGAGCTGCTGGTGCAACGCCGCCCCCTGCAGATTTGCGGCCAATGGGCCGCCAGCAGGGAGGTGTCAATCAACCCGATCGTACTCGATCGGGTTGAATTGCGGCGATTCCTGTCCGCCTCATCAGAGCAGGCGGACAGGGTTATGGAGCAGCGGTCTTTAGACCGGTGCTCGATAACTTGTGTTTCTGGCGAGTCTGAAGACTCGCCAGAAACACGGGCCGTTCGGAGCTTGCTAGATAGGCCCCTAAAAGTGTGCTTAAATAGTATATTTTTTCAGTCCTTTAGACTGATTTTGTAAATAATGTTAATTGATACATAGCACCTGTATTATCAATTTTTCTTCGTTCTCTTGCTATCTTTATTTGAAAAAGATGACATCTAAGGGTTTTTTTGGTTCAGTTTCTGGACAGCACTTTTTTTATTGGTGGATGAATTTATCCACCAATCAGCAAGAACAACCCACAGTATATATCTAATGAAGGCAAACAAATCATTGAAAGTAGCAGAATCTCTAACTGATACATTAAAATGAAAGTAAAACCATCGTTACCCATTACTAAATGAAAACAGTAGTAACTGGCAGAAAGTCAGGGACAGAGCTCACAGGCACTTCCTATGCTTCTATGTCAACTATCCAACAGTGTTTTTTTTTTTTTTTTAAATTAACATACCATGCACAGAAAAACATCCCCATAAAAAGATAGAGACTGTAAGGCCCCTGTTTAAAGTGATGGTAAACTCTCACCTTTTTAAAATCAGACCCCGTAATGTTAGGGATATTTTAGATGGTGTTTCAATCATCAGTTGCAATGAAGATACTCTATAAGTAACTTTTTAATATAGATATAAAATTCAAATACCCCGCACACTGACGCGTCAATTATTCTGTGAGCTAAGGGTTTGAATTGTTGTCCAATCAGAGCTCTCCACATATGACACTTTAGTTGTAGCTAGAATGCTGATTGGACAACAATTCAAACTGTTAGCTCACAGAAAAATTGATTTTTGAAGTGTGTGGTGGAGCCCAGGGTATTTCAATTTCATATCTATATTAAAAAGTTACTTATAGCGCAACTTCATTACAACTGATGAATTAATCTCCATCTAAAATATCACTAATATTCCGGATCTAATTTAAAAAAAGGGGAGTGTATACCATCACTTAAATAACTCCACGTGAGTGAGCACAATGTTATTTATATGAAACACATGAACTAATACCCTCTAGCTGTGAAAAACTGTCTAATGCCTTCAAATAAGAGGCGGCCTTTAAGGGCTTAGAAATAAGCATATGAGCCTACCTAGGTTTAGCTTTCAACTAAGAATACCACGAGAACTAAGCAAATTTGCTGATAAAAGTAAATTAGAAAATTGTTTCAAATTACATGCCCTATCTGAATCTTGGAAGTTTGATTTGGACTTTACTATCCCTTTAAACGATTTTACAACATTCCTTTTGTAATGCACTACTTAATTGCGGTTGTGTGCTAAGAGGTTAATATATCTTTAAGAAAAAGAAAACCGGCTGTAAACAAAATACGAAACAGAAAGTAAAAACTTGAGAATTTATTTGACTGAATGCAGACCGGAGAGCTTTAAAGAAGTGAGTAAAATATGTCTGTTTTCCTTTTCCTTATTATGTATCTCTTCTCTGTCAGTTATGTCTTAACCTTTTCACTGTAAAGCTGTTTTCCTTATCTCCAGTCCTTACATATCCCTAAGAGGCAAAAATCAGACTTTTTCGGTGATTAGTCCAAGCAGGCAAATCCTTGAAATCTAGACTGTGCTACTCCAGGACTGAAGCTGAAAAAACGCTGTTCTAAATAACTATCTAACCCTTTTTATTTCTGTCTCTTATATCGTGGCAACTGCAAATCTCCCTTAAAGGGACATTGTACTATAAAATAGTTTACCCCATAGTGTGTTTGCTATGAGTACAGAGTATAAAATGTATGAGACATTGTTTCTCAAGAACAAGTCCATTTAAATTCTACTGTAAAATGTTCTTAATTTTGTGTTCTCAATTGTCCATTTTACTTGCTGGAGTGTATTTCATTGTTTGCAAACTTTAACGTTAATGTTATTTTGTTATTTGAAATAGCTTATTTTTTTGTTAAATCCCCACCTATACTTTAAAGGGACAGTATACACCAATTTTCATATAACTGCATGTAATAGACACTACTATAAAGAATAATATGCACAGATACTGATATAAAAATCCAGTTTAAAACGGTTTAAAAACTTACTTAGAAGCTCTCAGTTTAGCTTTGTTTAAAAGGTTACTGGAGTGAGTTCTCTAAAACAGTTAATCTAACGTAAGTAACAAAGTCTTGTGTTTCATAGCTATTATTAATGTGTACTGTCAAGTCTCTTACCCTTTTGCAAAACTGGTTTTACTACCCTAAACAGTTTACAGTCCTAACACTCACAAAGAAATAGTTATTTTATTAATCACCAGCCAGGTGGCGAAATTATATATACGGCGCAGGCTTCAGTGCAAGCCCTGAAGCCTGCACCAGCCGTAATTTCACCTCGCACATCGGGGTATTATATATACGGCGCCGGCAGTTCATAAAGTGCCCTAAGTCGGATAAACTAGCGATGTCTAGAAATGAGCGTAAATACAAATTTCAGCCAGTGACTTAAAGCACTTTAGAAACTGCCGGTGCCTAAGAAAAAAACAAACAAACATAAAAATCTCCTGCAAAAGTCTAACACACCTCCCAAAAATAAACCCGACACGTAAAATCCCTATATCTGCCATCAAACCCACAACGGAACTAATAATAAAAATATTAACCCCTAAACCGACAACCCCCCACAACGCAATATGCCTAATTAAACTATTAACCCCTAATCCGCAATTCAATCACATCACAAACTACTTAATAAAAGTTTTAACGCCTACATCCGCCAACCCCAACATTGCAAACTACCAATTAAAACTATTAACCCCTAATCCGCCATTAACCCACAACGCAATAAACCTATTAAACTATTAACCCCTAATCCGTCTAACCCACACAAAGCAATAATGTTAATAAATCTATTAACCCCTAAACCGCCAAAGCCCAAAATGCAAATAACTAATCACTAAGCCCCCTAACCTAACACCCCCTAAATTAACCCATCACATAAATTAAAATAAAACTAAATTACAATTAAAATAAAAAACCTAACATTACATGAGAAATCATTTAAGTTAAAGGGACACTGAACCCACATTTTTTCTTTCGTGATTCAGATAGAGCATGCAATTTTAAGCAACTTTCTAATTTACTCCTATTATCAATTTTTCTTCGTTCTCTTGCTATCTTTATTTGAAAATAAAGGTTTTTTTGGTTCAGACTCTGGACAGCACTTTTTTTTATTGGTGGATGAATTTATCCACCAATCAGCAAGAACAACCCAGGTTGTTCACCAAAAATGGGCCGGCATCTAAACTTACATTCTTGCATTTCAAATAAAGATACCAAGAGAATGAAGAAAATTTGATAATAGGAGTAAATTAGAAAGTTGCCTAAAATGTCATGCTCTATCTGAATCACGAAAGAAAAAATATGGGTTCAGTGTCCCTTTAAGCTAAAATTACAGAAAATAAAAAAGCTAAAATTACAGAAATAAAAAGTCTAATATTACAGAAAATAAAAAACAAAATGATCAAAAATAAAAAAATTATACCTAATCCCTATGAAAATAAAAAAGCCCCCCAAAATAAAAACACCCCCTTATCTAATACTAAACTAATACTAAACTACCAATAGCCCTTAAACGGGCCTTTTGTAGGGCATTGCCCTAAGTTAAACAGCTCTTTCCTTAAAAAAATACTAAGTCCCCGCTCTAACAGTAAAACCCCCCACCCACCAACCCCCCCAAAAAAAAACCTAAACTACCCATTGCCCCTAAAGGGGCATTGGTATGGGCATTGCCCTTAAAAAGGCATTTAACTCTTTTAAGAGTGCCCATAACCCTAATCTAAAAAATAAAAAAAATAAAAAAAGCCTAACTCTAACCCCCAGATAGGTACTCACGGTTCCTGAAGTCCGTTGGTGAAGTCTTCTTCCAAGCGGCGACCTCTTCTATCTTCATTCAGGACCGCAGAACTGAAGACCGGCGACTGCCATGGAGCGTAGAGGATCCTCTTTGTACTATCTCCGCCATACACTAAATAGTAAATTCAAGGTACGCAATTAAAAATGGTGTCCCTTGAATTCCTATTGGCTGATTTGATTCTTCAAATTCAAATCAGCCAATAGGATGAGAGCTACTGAAATCCTATTGGCTGTTCAAATCAGCCAATAAGATTTCAGTAGCTCTCTTCCTATTGGCTGATTTGAATTTGAAGAATCAAATCAGCCAATAGGAATTTAAGGGACGCCATTTTTAACCTTGAATTCACTATTCAGTGTACAGCGGCGATCCATGGCGCCTACGCTCCATGGCTCCGCGGTCGCTGGTCTTGCTCCGTGCTCATCTCCGCTCTGGCTTGGTCTTGGATGAAGAAAGAAGAGGTCCCTGCTTGGAAAAATACTTCACCGCCGGACTTCAGGAACCGGTCGCTGCTTGGAAGAAGACTTCACCGCCTGGAACAGAACCTTCTCTGCCGGACTTCAGGAACCCTGAGTACCAACCTGGGGGTTAGATTTAGGCTTTTTTTAATTTTAGATTAGGGTTATGGGCCTTCTTAAAAGAGCTGAATGCCCTTTTAAGGGCAGTAAAAGATCTGAATGCCCTGTTAAGGGCAATGCCCATACAAATGCCCCTTTAGGGGCAATAGGTAGTTTAGTTTTTTTAGTGTTAGGTTTATTTATTTTGGGGGGTTTGGTGGGTGGTGGGTTTTGCTGTTTAACTTAGGGCAATGCCCTACAAAAAGCCCTTTTAAGGGCTATTGGTAGTTTAGGCTTAGATTAGGGGATGTTTTTCTTTTTTATTTTCATAGGGATTAGGTATAATTTTTTTTATTTTGGATAATTTTAACTTAATTTAAACTTAGTTTTTTATGTTTAAAGTAATGTTATGTTTTTTATTTTAATTGTTTGTAATTTTGTATTATTAATTTAGGTAATTGGGTTTAATTTAGGGGGTGTTAGGTTAGGGGGCTTGGTAATTTAATTAGTTATTTGCATTGTGGGTTTTGGTGAATTAGTAGTTTTAATAGGGACTTTGCGATGTTGGTTAATGGCGGATTAGGGGTTAATAGTTTTGATAGGGACTTTGCGATGTGGGTTAATGGCGGATTAGGGGTTAATACTTTTATTAGGTAGTTTGAGATGTTGGGGTTGGCGGATTTTGGGGTTAATACTTTAATTATTAGTTGTGATGTGGGTTTGATGGTGGATATAGGGGTTAATAGTTTAATTAGGCATATTGTGTTGTGGGGTGTTGTCGGTTTCGGGGGTTAATACTTTTATTATTAATTGCGATGTGGGATTGATGGCGGATATAGGGGTTAATATACTTTATTAGTTATTACGGTGTGGGATTGCGGTTGACAGGTAGATAGATATTGTGCATGCATTAAGTGTTAGTTAATATTTTCAGGCAGTTACGGTAGTTACGGTGCTCACATACTCAGTGTAAGGCTTGCTGCGCCTACTTATGTGTGGCGAGGTTAAAATGGATTAAAATTTCTCAATTTTCGCCACGTAAGTCCTTGCACTGAATATGTGATACCGATTTGTGACGCGGTTCTATGTTAGCTTATGGGAGTAAAAATTGTGGCCGACGGATGAAATATACGTGCCGCATTTATATGCGGCGCCGTATATGTGATACCAAAATCGTGTAAAAATTGGCTTTTGCAGGCAACGCCGCATATCTAATGGAGCCCCAGGAATGTAAAAATATACAATAAACTAAATAACGTGTGTGAGTTATATTCTTTTAGGATTTCATTATCCCAATATTCATTATTGCAAGCTATCTATACTTTCTTTGCTTACACCACAGAATTTTGATTTTATTTAGGATTTATTATATTTTAATTTCCAATAAAAACAAACATGAAATGTTTTATATTTAGAAGTACTTGCAGGCTTTATGACAAAAAGAATAAAGTTATTGGAATTCTATCCCCTTCATCAGAACCTCAGATAAAATGAATGGAAACATCAATAAATACCGGAGAGCTTTCCAACTCCTGTTATGTACTCTAACCTGTAATTAAAAGTTTACTTTAGGCAATATGTTTTATGGAATAAAAACAAAACTGCTGGAGAAAAAGTATTGAATCTTAGATCATTGTAGCACTGTTCTTGTTACATTAGCTTGACTGCATTGTTATTATATCAACTGTTGCACTGTCTGCTTATTACTATACGTTACGCTCAGCGTCACAGTGTCATCGCCGTCATTATAAAACAGAGATCTCAATAAAACCCAAAGACTGTATCCTGACAACGTGTTGTTATAGTGCACTGCAGGCAGACGTTATAGACACATAGATGTCATTTCAGAAAAATAGACAATGGCCTACTGCATCCCCTAATGTGAGAGATGTTTGCCTGGTGAAAGAAACATCACCAAGGTCATTTTTTAGTTATTTAAAGAAACAGTAGAAATCTAGCAATTACATGGTTACTGCTAAACTAATGTTGTTATATCCAAAGTCAGCTTAAAAGGACACTAAACCCAAAAAATGTCTTTCATGATTCAGATAGAGCATGCAAGTTTCTAATTTACTCCTATTATCAATTGTTCTTTGTTCTCTTGCTATCTTTATTTAAAAAGCAGGAATGTGATGCATAGGAGCTGGCCCATTTTTGGTTGAAAACCTGGGTTATGCTTGCTTATTGGTGGGTAAATGTAAGCCTCCAATAAGCAAGCGCTATCCATGGTGCTGAACCTAAAATGGGCTTTTAAAATAAAGATAGCAAGAGAACGAAGAATAATTGATAATAGGAGTAAATTAGAAAGTTGCTTAAAATCGCATGCTCTATCTGAAAAAAATGGGTTCAGTGTCCTTTTAACCATCTTCTCAGCAGCACCTCATATAGTTTATAGTGTTTTTACCATTCAACTGGTGTGGAAATTCTGCTCCATAATGCAGCATGTGGCACTTAAAATTAGCTTTTCTCTGGTGTGGCTTTTGTAATCTATACAAATCCTGATAGTGCTAGGAAGTTGTGAGAGGTGATTTATGTTTTAAGCCTCAGACAGGACTGGTTGGTTTTCTTGGCTAAGAGTCTCAGATCACTGGCTTTAACTGTGTGTTTATTTTATCTCCCAGAGAAGGCTTCTGATCTCTTTTGCAATATGACAGGTATGTGAATTTGAGGAGGACGAGTTGTGACAATGGAAATTCAACATTACACTAGTACAGCCGAATGCTTCTTGTAGCATATATTAGCCTATTATGTCACTGCTTATCTGTTTCACACTTTCCCTCTATCTTTCCTCTTCCTATTTTCCCTCTGTTTCTTTGTTTCTCCTGTTCCATTTATCCTTTTTCTCCCTTATCATTCCATCACACATTTTGTCTGACTGATCTGTCTGTTGTGCATCCTCTTGGTAGTCATATACTTTTTTCTGTGACAGTGTTGGATGAACATAGCTTTTTAGAAAGATGGGTTTATAGATTGTTCATGATATTTAAAAAGGAATTGGAATTAGTGGAATTAGCACTAAAGGGTAGAGTGTATCTTAAAATTGTTTTTACCCCTTAGTTTGTTTCCATTGACTTGTTATACCTACTGCAGAGTATTCATTTTATGAGCAATTAATCCTTTTAGGTTTATTTTTGTATTTGAAAAAAAAACCTTATAATCTATCAATCTATCTATCTATCTATCTATCTATCTATCAATCTAAAGGCTAATATTTCGGTACTGAAATTATCATTTTTAATTCCTGGTATAAAACTAAAGATGCAATTCCCAATACATTTAATGCTATGCGGCTGGTATCCCAAGTCATTGAGAAAACATTAAAGGGACCTTGTACACCGACAAGTAGCTGATAAGTGTTCATTGTATTCCATGCACTGAGAACAGCCTTCCATTGGGAGGTGGATTTCTTATGCTGTCTGTTGTTTACATACATTTTCTGCAGAGAATACTGCACTATTCATATGGTTCAAGGGACAGTAAACTCAAAATTAAACTTCCATGATTAAGATAGATTATGTGATATTTAACAACTTTACAATTTAGTTATATTATCTAACTTGCTTTATTCTCTATGAAGTTGGAAAACATTCCTACACTGTCAGAAAAAGGGTACAGTTAGGGTCCATTTGTGAACACTTAGGGTACAACTGCTGTGGTTGTACCCTCAATGGATCATAATTACACCTTAATGAGCCAATATGTACCATTTAGGGGTAAATAAGGTACAAATATGTTTCCAAATGTCAAAGGGTCCATCATGTCTGTACCATTTAATCCCCCCCAAAAAGGTACAATCACTTGTGTGACTAAAAGATTGAGGGGGATGGGTGCTTCAAGGCTGCCAAACCCTGAAAGTCCATATAATTTATGCACCTCAATTATACAATGAACACATAACTGACAGTCACCATAATGAATTCAACATACATGTTGTACAGCAAACTAATTAATGTTCAATGGTTATTAGTAATATGCAAGAGGTGGGCAAGGCAACAAAAAATACTTAACAACCCATATCTTCAATAATACTGTGTTGCTGGTTCTAAATAGAACACAAGCACTTAACATTTTAATGCATTTAAACATAAAGCAAATATTAAAATAAAAAGAAAATGTTTTCAATTCTTTAAAATTAACAGGAGCTGTTTTAGAACCTGTTTTTAAAAATAAAATAAAATTGTAACCTTTGCCCGTCACATACATGAACATTGTGTAACACCCCATAGCGACATCTATTGGTTGAAAGTTCCTTGACATGTGTAACACAGCTCCATCTCCAAAATGTGTACTGGGGAAATAGACTAATTTGCATTTATTTTGCATAGAGTGACAATTCAATGTATTGTTGTGAGTTTTACCGTTTAGCCCTCCCCTGAAACCCCCTTCCTTTCGTTAGAGTTATATTTTATTACTATGTTGTTTTCTATATGTTTTCTATATATTTCTATATGTTTTATGTGGCATGTCACCCTAAGTTAAATGGGGTATTGTTAGAGTCTAGTACAGAGTGTAATAAAACATTTAAAGTAACTCCTTGTGGAACTGGTAGTTTAGCCTGGTTCTTTCAGGAATTCCAGTACTAGTTTCACTATCTAAACTTTATTGTGGATATGATAATATTGTCTGATCAAGAACACAGTTGCTAAATGCACATTTGATTATGATAAAATATGATGAAACAGCAAATTTGTCATCATGAGGTACAAAGGGCTTGTCACTGGGGCAGTACCCTCCCTGAAAAGGCCAAATTCACACCATTTTTAAGGGTACATTATTATACCATAGCATTGAGGTCCAATCTAGTCACCACAGGTACATATTTGCCTTTGAAATGTACAAATGTACTTTTGAGGGCACTGTCCCAGTGACAAGCTGTTGTACCCCTAAAGTTACAATTTTTGCAATTTTTTTCTGACAGTGTAGGTAGGCAAAAGAGCAGCAGTGCATCACTGGGAGCTAGCTGCTCATTGGTTGCTGCACAAATATATGCCTCTTGTCATTGGCTCACCAGATGTCTCCTAGTAGTGCACTGCTGCCCTTTCAACAGAGGATGCCAGGTAAAAGAATCAAATTTGATAATAGAAGTTGTTAAAATTGGATACTGTATTTTTCTTGATTCATGCTCCTTTTAGTATAGGTGGCACGCAAAATCAACTATATCAAAGAACAAAACAAAGGTAAAGTAGCTATTTGTTAACAGTTTAATACAGTCTAGGGGAGTAACATCTACAGTACAGTATCTTTTTAGGCACTGCAAAACATCTGGACACAGAACATTTTAAAAATGAATTAAAACAATTTTGCAATATTTTGTAGGCCAGTGACCTATCCCTTGAAAAAGTTCTCAGCTATTATTTATCTCCTTTGTTTTGAGAGGCCAGGAGAGAGAAAATTAGCTTCTGCCGATTTATTAAGAGTCGGACATGATCCGCTGTAGCGATCATGTCCACCCAACATCGCTGAATCTGGTGAACTGTTTGTGCAATGCAGCCCCCTGCAGATTTGTGGCCAATATTGCCGCTAGCAAGGGGTGTTAATCAACCTGATCATATGTGATCGAGCTGATTGCTGTACCCCCCCTTAGAGGTGGCGTACGAGTTAAGGAGCAGCGATCTTAAGACCGCTGCTTCTTAACTCCTGTTTCAGGCAAACCTGAAGGCTCGCGCTGAAACAGATGTATCTGGCCCCATTCGGGCCATGATAAATCAGCCCCTCTGTGTAGAATATTGCAGGCTAATGATTCTGAATCCTACAGTATCAACTTCAGTTTCTCTGGGATCAGTGACTTAAATGATCTTAAAATCTGGAGAAACAAAATATGTGTGTATGTGTCGTGTAATACACATACACATATATATTTCTATTTTAATGTTTATCAGGAGTATGTATAATGTATTGCTATGTACATCATCTCTGTTTTGTACAATTGATCTGTTTAGAGCAGGGGTATCAAGCTCATTGTATCTGGGGGCCACTGGCTAAGTGTTCTTCTCCCATGGGGGCCACTTGAACAGAGTGAGTGCTCTGGAAGTGAAATTTACCTAAGTAGTAGTGCATGGTAGGAGCTGTAATCCACAATAGACATACCCAGTGTATATTTATCTTGTAAGTGCCAAGTGATGATTCAGAAACTGAATAAAAAGTGACACCTGTTCTATCAGAATAGCAAACCTATTAGACTAGCAAACGGAAATGATGTTCCGTCAGCTGTCTGATAAGAAATATGCATTGCGCATGCGCTCCACTTCCTCATAGCATTCCAATGGCAGTACGTCACAACTCATCAGATTCTTGGACAGTGAATGGCCGTGCGCACTAACAACAGCCATCAGATTGCTTGACACTTGTTACAGCGCATGCGCAACATTCAAACACTTTTACAAACACCTTTATATATATATATTCATTAAACGTAGCTGCAGTTTGTGACAGGTTTAGTTATTATATATTAAGGCGTTTGTAAACGTGTTAGTATGACACCACATGCGCTGTAACAAGTGTCCAACAAGTGTTCCACAAGCTGCTGAATGCCTGTTGGTGGTTTGTGTTCACTTGTTACCCTTCATCTGTTTCCCCTCATCAGCTGCTGTGTCACTTACAGCAGATAGAGTGATGTGCTAATTATTATATCCAAAGGCAGCTTAACCATCTTCTCAGCAGCACCTTGTGACATTGGGACCAAGTTATCAAGGGCAATGATAAATGCTGATAGCATATGCATTCATAAATGTCTGTCGGACATGATCCGCTGAGCGAATTATGTCGGACAGACCGATGAAAAATCGGCCCCATAGTCTGTTCCTCATGATCATCTGAGTCTCACACCCTGCTCCTCAACCTATCAGCCCCTCCCTCTCAAAAATGTTCCCCAGCTCACCCTACCTGCCCCTCTCACATACACAGCCCCAGCTCACCCTATCTGTCCCCTCCCTCTCAAACACATCCTCCAGTTCACCCTATCTGCCCCCCACACACAAACAACCCCCTGTTCACCCTACCTGCCTCTCGCTCTCACACACAGCGCCTCCTGCTCACTCTACCTGCCCTACACACAGCCCCCAGCTCACCCTATCTGCTCCTCTCACACAAACAGTAAGGGCAGTGACAGAAATCATTTCACCTAAGGATATTTTTAAGTTTTTAATCATTGTAATATAATATACTCTCTATTTTACTCTCTCTCTCTTACTCTCTCTCTCTCTTACTCTCTCTTACTCACTCTCTCTCTCACTCTCTCTTTCTCTCTTACTCTCTCTCTCTCTCTTACTCTCTCTCTCTTACTCACTCTCTCTTACTCTCTCTCTCTCTCTCATTCTCACTCTCTCTCTCTCTTACTCTCACTCTCTCTCTCTCTTTCTCACTCTCTCTCTCTCTCTCTTACTTTCTCTCTCTCTATCTCTCTTACTCTCTCTCTTACTCTCTCTCTCTCTCTTACTTTCTCTCTCTTTCTCTCTTACTCTCTCTCTTACTTTCTCTCTCTCTTACTCTCTCTCTCTCACCTTATCTGCTCTTCTCGCACAAACAGTAAGGGCAGTGACAGAAAGCATCCCATTTCCCCTAGGGCTATTTTTACATTTTTAATCGTAATATAATATAATCTCTCTTTTTCTTTCTCTCTCTCTCTCTCTCTCTCTCTCTCTCTTTCTTTATTTCTCTCTCTCTCTATTTCTCTGTCTGTCTCTCTCTCTTTCACTCTCTCTCTCTTTTACTCTCTCCCTTTCTTTCTCTCTCACTCTCTTTTTCTCTCTATCTTTCTGTCTCTCTGTCTCTCTCTCTCTCTGTCTCTCTCTCTCTCTCTCTCTCTCTCTCTCTCTCTCACACTCTCTTTCTCTCTCTCTCTCTCTCTCTCTGTCTATCTCTCTCTCTTACACTTCATTATCTGGTAGTCTCATAGAAGAATCTGGATGTAGAGGTGCCAGGAGAACGCTACCTACTGTGAATGTAAAGTGCCTACTGTAAAGTTTAGTGGAGGAGGGATGAATGTTTCAAGGTTTTGTCTAGCCCTACATGAAACACAATTTCGCTGCTATCCAGTGCTCTTGCTAATGTATAAAATTGTTGCAAAACTGCTGCCATATAGTGCATCAGACACTTGCACACTCCTGAGCTCACATCCCTGCTTTTCAACAAATGAAAACAAGAAATTTAAGAAAATGATATAATAGAATTGTTTAAAATTGTATGTTCTGTCTGAATCATGAAAGAACATTTTTAAGTTTCACCTCCCTTTAATGTTACAGGTTGTGCAGTCATAGGAGGCAGGGGAGGCACTGCCTCCCCTGCCATATGGCGCCAAAGTTTAATCAAACTAATTTTAATTAAAAAAAATGTAAAAAAGAAATCACAATTTTTTTTCAACCCATGTAATGCTATGGAGAGGCATAATTTCTTTAATAGCAGCAGCGCCACCCACTGGTGGTAACTTAAAACTACCTGAAGTAAAAATAATGACCAATACGAGGCATCCCTCATGATGCCTCTTAGAGAGGGAGCCAATCAGAGAAGTAAAAACTAATTTTAAACTCTTCTTGGCATTATTAGTTATGCAGGATGCAGGGCTGGCCCTGTCTGATGTTCACTGACTTGCTGTTACTGTGATCCAGTCTGAGACCCTCCCACTAGCACAGGCTTCACTTTAAACAAGAGGGGAGAATAAGAACTGCAGGAAGAAGTGCACAGTAAGGGGTATTGTTATGGTTTATAGCATTCCTCATACTGTTAAATGATAGTGTTTATATTAATGCTTTTAATGTGATCTGTAAGCTTTCTACTTATTAACAATGTTGACTGTTGTGACTGAGGAGTGCTGGTAATGATAGCTTCCCACACTTTGCTGGCAGTTTATTTAAACTTTTTATTGTGAATATTTTGTTTTTAATGTGATCTGGTAATTTGCTGCTTTTTAACAAATTAACAACATTGACTGCAGAGCATGCTTTATTACTACAGCGCTCAGTAAGTATTGTGTTGTCACTAGCTGGTGCCCTTGTGCAAAAAAAGAAATGCTAGTGCCTTTTTTATGCAGGAACCTCTTCTGGTCTGTATAATAAATGCTTTATTACTACAGCTCTCAGTAAGTATTGTGTTGTCACTAGCTGGTGCCCTTGTGCAAAAAAGGAAATGCTAGTGCCTTTTTTATGCAGGAACCTCTTCTGGTCTGTATAATAAATGCCTTATTACTACAGCTCTCAGTAAGTATTGTGTTGTCACTAGTAGGGATGGGCGAATGTGTTTATATCCAAATTCGAATGTTATAACGAATGTTATTGTAGAAATTCAATTTACATAATAGAATGTTGATAAGAACGAATATTCTTAAAAATTCGATTTTCGAATGTTATTTACAGTTTTCGAATGTCACATTCGAATTTGAATGTCACATTCGAATTTGAATGTTACATTTGAATTAGAATATTACATTTATAAAACACAATGGTAGACTAGAAACACTATTTCGAATGTCACATTTGAATCGAATGTCACATTCGAATTCGAATATTACATTTATAAAACACAATTGTAGACTAGAAACACTATTTCGAATGTCACATTTGAATCGAATATCACATTCGAATCGAATGTCACATTCGAATTCGAATATTACATTTATATAAAACACAATATTAGACAAGAAATACTATTTTGAATTCGAATGTCACATTCTAATCGAATATCACATTCGAATCGAATATCACATTTAAAACAGAGTATTAGACTAGAAATACTATTTCAATTTAGAATGTGATCCAGTCTGGGACCCACCCACTAGCACAGGCTTCACTAGAAACAGGAGGGGAGAATAAGGACTGCAGGAAGAAGTGCACAGTAAGGGGTATTGTTATGTTTTATAGCATTCCTCATACTGTTAAATGATAGTGTTAATATGAATGCTTTTAATGTGATCTGTAAGCTTTCTACTTATTAACAATGTTGACTGTTGTGACTGAGGAGTGCTGGTAATGATAATAGCTTCCCACACTTTGCTGGCAGTTTATTTGAACTTTTTATTGTGAATATTTTGTTTTTAATGTGATCTGGTAATTTGCTGCTTTTTAACAAATTAACAACATTGACTGCAGAGCCTGCTTTATTACTACAGCTCTCAGTAAGTATTGTGTTGTCACTAGCTGGTGCCCTTGTGCAAAAAAGGAAATGCTAGTGCCTTTTTTATGCAGGAACCTCTTCTGGTCTGTATAATAAATGCTTTATTACTACAGCTCTCAGTAAGTACAGTATTGTGTTGTCACTAGCTGGTGCCCTTGT
Source organism: Bombina bombina (assembly GCF_027579735.1). Taxonomy (NCBI): domain Eukaryota; kingdom Metazoa; phylum Chordata; class Amphibia; order Anura; family Bombinatoridae; genus Bombina; species Bombina bombina. Next base: position 860,531,983 of record NC_069504.1, on the reverse strand, counting down.
GCAAAAAAGGAAATGCTAGTGCCTTTTGTATGCAGGAACCTCTTCTGGTCTGTATAATAAATGCTTTATTACTACAGCTCTCAGTAAGTATTGTGTTGTCACTAGTAGGGATGGGCGAATGTGTTTATATCCAAATTTGAATGTTAGAACAAATGTTAGTGTAGAAATTCAATTTACATAATAGAATGTTGATAAGAACGAATATTCTTAAAAATTCGATTTTCGAATGTTATTTACAGTTTTCGAATGTCACATTCGAATTCGAATGTCACATTCGAATTTGAATGTTACATTCGAATATCACATTCAAATTTGAATATTATATTTATAAAACACAATTGTAGACTAGAAACACTATTTCGAATGTCACATTCGAATCGAATGTCACATTCGAATTCGAATATTACATTTATAAAACACAATTGTAGACTAGAAACACTATTTCGAATGTCACATTTGAATCGAATATCACATTCGAATCGAATGTCACATTCGAATTCGAATATTACATTTATAAAACACAATATTAGACTAGAAATACTATTTTGAATTCGAATGTCACATTCGAATCGAATATCACATTCGAATCGAATATCACATTTAAAACACAGTATTAGACTAGAAATACTATTTCAAATTCGAATGTGACATTCAAATTCGAATGTGATCCAGTCTGGGACCCTCCCACTAGCACAGGCTTCACTAGAAACAAGAGGGGAGAATAAGAACTGCAGGAAGAAGTGCACAGTAAGGGGTATTGTTAGGGTTTATAGCTTTCCTCATACTGTTAAATGATAGTGTTAATATTAATGCTTTTAATGTGATCTGTAAGCTTTCTACTTATTAACAATGTTGACTGTTGTGACTGAGGAGTGCTGGTAATGATAATAGCTTCCCACATTTTGCTGGCAGTTTATTTGAACTTTTTATTGTGAATATTTTGTTTTTAATGTGATCTGGTAATTTGCTGCTTTTTAACAAATTAACAACATTGACTGCAGAGCATGCTTTATTACTACAGCTCTCAGTAAGTATTGTGTTGTCACTAGCTGGTGCCCTTGTGCAAAAAAGGAAATGCTAGTGCCTTTTTTATGCAGGAACCTCTTCTGGTCTGTATAATAAATGCTTTATTACTACAGCTCTCAGTAAGTACAGTATTGTGTTTGTCATGAGATGCAGGACATATGCAGGACACAGCAATGATAGTACAACTCTATTTTATTACAGAGCATAGCAATACACATCCAGACAGGTTGATTGTACTAAACTAACCGCGACACAGACACCGGACCTAAGCCCCGCCCACATGCTAGTGACATCACATCCTGCTATCATCACATCTTCCCCTTTTTCAAAGGCAAAGCATACATTTGCATATATTAAATAACAAGGTACACCAACAGGGTATACAACAACATTTTGTTTTAGAACATTATAAAAACAGATAGATTAGAAAACATGAACAAATAAATTACATCCTGACTTGGACATCGGGGTAGACTACCCTAGTCCACAGTGACCATGGGATTATTCTGCCCATACTTCCGGTCACTGTTCTAGCTAAAGTCAGTCCCTGTATCGGGCCGGAAGCCTCACCACTCTTCCGCTTGATGTAACTTTGCATGAACTGTCCTCTGATACAGAAGATGGTGAACAAGAGTCTGCTGGAGGCAAAGATATATCCCCGCTATGATCTTGCTGAGGGGAAGGCACCTCTCTTAGAACAGGAGATCCCACCGGCGGTGGTACTGAGGTATCCGGTTCCAGACTCTCAGGTACAGGCTGAAGATGTCTTCGGTTACGGCGTGTAACCGTCCCTCCCTCTGTAAGGACTGTGTAAGACCTTGGTTCTGGAGAGCGGCCCACTACCGTAGCAGGCGTCTTCCATTTCTTCTCATCATCCAGTTTGATTCTGACACTTTGGCCCGCTTTCAGTTCCTGTAAAGGCCTGACAGAATGTCTCCTGTCGTAGAAGAAACGATAACCCTTTTTGGCCTCTTCATCCCTCCTAAGGACTTCGTCCCGAGGAACAGGGCCAGGCGGCTTGAAGACACCCACTGAGGGTAAAGTGGTGCGAATCTGGCGTCCTAGCATCAGCTGTGCCGGGCTAAACCCGGTGGCTTGAATGGGCGTCGCCCTGTATGACAAGAGGGCTAGGTACGGTTCAGATTGCTTTAGGATGAATTTTGTTGTTTGAACTGCCCTTTCAGCCATTCCGTTGGCCTGCGGATAATGTGGACTTGACGTGGAATGTACAAAATCATATTCCCTGCTGAAAGCACTGAACTCTGTAGAAGCGAACTGCATGCCATTATCACTCACCAGCTCCATTGGAATGCCCCAGCGGGCGAACAAGCTCTTCAGGCGAATGATAACGGCCTGACTTGTGATATCATTCAGGGGTGCTATTTCCAAATACCTGGAATAGTAGTCGATAACAACAAGAAACTTTTTCCCGTGCAGTTCGCACAAATCAGCAGCTATTTTCTGCCACGGCCCCGCAGGCAGCGGAGTAGACATTAAGGGCTCCCTTCTCTGAGTAGGCCGGCGTTCCCGGCAAAAGGCACATTTAGACACATGATTTGCAATGTCGGAGCTGATCCCAGGCCACCACACAGCTGTAGCTGCTCTTTCTCTGCACTTTGTAATGCCTAAGTGGCCATCATGAATCCTGTTTAACATCTCCTTCCTCATGCTGACAGGAATTACAATACGGTCTTGGAACAGCACCAACCCCTCCAGCTCCGTGAGCTGCGACCTCTCTGGCTGGTAAGCATTTAAAGACATCCAGGCTGCCCGGCTCTCGGGCCAGCCATCTCTTATGTACCTTATAACTTCTTGCAGATCTGTGTCCAAATATGTCTCTTTCTTTATCTCTTCCAGTTTCCTTGAAGAAATGGACTTAGAGGCCAGAACCGAATCAACATACACTTTTACATCCGACTCTGTGGAGGATTCTTCAGCAGCAGCCAGCGGGAGCCTGGACAGTGTATCTGCCACAACCAGCTGCTTCCCCGGCACATGCACTGCCTGAACATTGAACCTGAGCAGTCTCATTAAAAGTCTCTGGCATCTCAAGGGTGTTTTGTCGATGTCATAAGAATTGATAAGAGGGACTAGCGGTTTGTGGTCAGTTTCCAGACTAAATTTCTCCAAACCCACTAGATAACGCTGAAAGCGTTCACAGGCCCAAACTGCAGCCAGGCACTCTTTCTCAATTTGAGCGTATTTTGACTCCGCAGCCGTCAGTGTGCGGGAACAGTAGGCGATGGGCTGTAGTTTGTTGTCGTTCAGTTGCAGGAGTGCAGCCCCCAACCCATAACTGCTTGCATCAGCACTAACCACAGTCTTTTTTGAAGGGTCGTAGAACCCCAGCACTGGGGCAGACCCCAGCAGGGACTTAGCATGCAGGAACGCTTTTTCTTGTGAGGGTCCCCAGACCCAAGCAACATCTTTCTTAAGCAACTCTGTGATAGGGTGCAAAACTGTAGATAAATCTGGAAGAAACTTGCCCACGTAATTTACAAGGCCCAATATCTGTCTCAGCTCATGTACATCCGAAGGGCTTTTCATCTGTTCGATAGCCCGAATTTTCTCGGGGTCCGGCTTGATGCCATCCCCGTTGATGATATGCCCAAAGTAGCATAATTCAGTTTTCCTAAAATGACATTTTTCTTTATTCAGCTTCAGCCCAGACTCTTTGATAGCCTGCAGCACACAACTCAAACGCTGATCATGCTCCTCCACTGTAGACCCATACACTAGAATGTCGTCCATGACGACTGCTGTGCCCACGTGGCCACTCAGGAGAGAACTCATTTCCCTCTGAAAGATCTCAGGAGCGGAGGATATCCCAAAGGGAAGTCTGCAGAAACAGAACCGACCTACCGGAGTGATAAAGGTAGTCAGTTTGCGGCACTTTGGATCCAGGGGGATCTGCCAAAAGCCGCTAGAAGCGTCTAATGTGGAAAAGAACTTCGCCCCAGCCAACTTCGGGGCTATATCTTCCAGTGTCGGCAGCACAAATCTTTCCCTCTTCACTGCCTCATTCAACCTTTTCAGGTCCACACAGATGCGCACCTTTCCGTTTTTCTTTGCAACTGGAACAATGGGGGCACACCAATCAGTTGCTTCAACAACCTCTTCAATAACCCCCATAGACTTCATGCGCATGAGCTCTTTCTCCACTTGAGGCATGAGCGGGAACGGAATTCTACGAGGAGTAGAAATACTGTACGGGACTGCGTCACTTTTAAGTGCTATACGGACAGGTTTGCAGCTCAGTAGGCCCAACTCGCCAAACATATCTTCAGAGATCTCATTCACTCTGGCCACGAGGCCCAAGTCACAGGCTGCTTTTCTGCTCAATAAACTGTTAACACACTGACCTCGGATCACATGCACCCACATGGTGAACTTTTTTTGTTTGTACTCACAGCTGGCAAGAAATTTCCCCACACAATCAATGCGGCCACCAGGACTATGAACATTTGTAGTAACCTTCGCCAGCTGGGGCTGTCTAGGCAGTTTTATAAATTCAGCAAAAGACATTACAGTGATATCTGCTCCTGTGTCAATCTTAAAATCAACTTTGGCTCCCATTACAGTAAAAGTAACTTTCCAATCTTCCTCTGAGCTTGTCCGTTCCACAACAGACCCCACAAAAGACACTTCCTGACCCTCCTGGTCACTGTCCACCTGCATCTCCTTAATGTATTCAGTTTTACACACCACTTCAAAATGGCCTATTCTGTTACATTTTCTGCATCTTTTATCTCTGGCCGGGCATATAGCACTCTGATCATGAGCCCGGTAGCACCGTGTGCATCGGCCATGTTGCGCCCATCCACTTCTAGGCCTTTCCAATACTTTTGATCTACCGCTCACACTGTGCCTTTCACTAGTAATTTTTCTAGACTGTTGCACTTCATCCACAATACTCTCAGACCTCAGATCAGCACTTTGCTTTTTCACCAGTTCACTCTGGCGGGCCATCCTAATAGCCCCTTCTAACGTTAAATCAGGCTCTAACTGCAGCTTCAGGGAGACTTCAGCATCTGCAATTCCAATAACTATTCTGTCTCTGATTTGCTCTTCTTTAGCAACACCAAACTCACAGAATTCAGCTAATTCATACAGGCTGCGCACAAATGACTCCACAGATTCTCCCACACGCTGATTACGTTTGTGAAAACAGGCTCTCTCATGAATCACATTTCTTTTGGGCACAAAGTGGGCACTGAGTTTATCCATAACTATATCAAAGTTAACTTCTTCCCCTTCTTGAAAAGTAAAAGCATTGAACACTGGCTCTACATCTTTCCCCATGGAGTATAAAAGAGAATTAACTTGTACTTCACCACTCTCCTTGTTCAGTTTGGATGCAATCCTGAAGCGCTGAAACCGCTGACGCCATGTGGGCCAAGCTGCAGGCTGAGAAAAGTCAAAAGGCTCAGGTGGGGTAAACTTTGACATCGTTATCATCAGAAACAGAAGCGTAGTCCAGAACTTCTGACACCATGTCATGAGATGCAGGACATATGCAGGACACAGCAATGATAGTACAACTCTATTTTATTACAGAGCATAGCAATACACATCCAGACAGGTTGATTGTACTAAACTAACCGCGACACAGACACCGGACCTAAGCCCCGCCCACATGCTAGTGACATCACATCCTGCTATCATCACAGTGTTGTCACTAGCTGGTGCCCTTGTGCAAAAAAGGAAATGCTAGTGCCTTTTGTATGCAGGAACCTCTTCTGGTCTGTATCATAAATGCTTTATTACTACAGCTCTCAGTAAGTATTGTGTTGTCACTAGTAGGGATGGGCGAATGTGTTTATATCCAAATTTGAATGTTAGAACGAATGTTACTGTAGAAATTCAATTTACATAATAGAATGTTGATAAGAACGAATATTCTTAAAAATTCGATTTTCGAATGTTATTTACAGTTTTCGAATGTCACATTCGAATTCGAATGTCACATTCGAATTTGAATGTTACATTCGAATATCACATTCAAATTTGAATATTATATTTATAAAACACAATTGTAGACTAGAAACACTATTTCGAATGTCACATTCGAATCGAATGTCACATTCGAATTCGAATATTACATTTATAAAACACAATTGTAGACTAGAAACACTATTTCGAATGTCACATTTGAATCGAATATCACATTCGAATCCAATGTCACATTCGAATTCGAATATTACATTTATAAAACACAATATTAGACTAGAAATACTATTTTGAATTCGAATGTCACATTCGAATCGAATATCACATTCAAATCGAATATCACATTTAAAACACAGTATTAGACTAGAAATACTATTTCAAATTCGAATGTGATCCAGTCTGGGACCCTCCCACTAGCACAGGCTTCACTAGAAACAAGAGGGGAGAATAAGGACTGCAGGAAGAAGTGTACAGTAAGGGGTATTGTTAGGGTTTATAGCTTTCCTCATACTGTTAAATGATAGTGTTAAAATGAATGCTTTTAATGTGATCTGTAAGCTTTCTACTTATTAACAATGTTGACTGTTGTGACTGAGGAGTGCTGGTAATGATAATAGCTTCCCACACTTTGCTGGCAGTTTATTTGAACTTTTTATTGTGAATATTTTGTTTTTAATGTGATCTGGTAATTTGCTGCTTTTTAACAAATTAACAAAATTGACTGCAGAGCATGCTTTATTACTACAGCTCTCAGTAAGTATTGTGTTGTCACTAGCTGGTGCCCTTGTGCAAAAAAGGAAATGCTAGTGCCTTTTTTATGCAGGAACCTCTTCTGGTTTGTATAATAAATGCTTTATTACTACAGCTCTCAGTAAGTACAGTATTGTGTTGTCACTAGCTGGTGCCCTTGTGCAAAAAAGGAAATGCTAGTGCCTTTTGTATGCAGGAACCTCTTCTGGTCTGTATAATAAATGCTTTATTACTACAGCTCTCAGTAAGTATTGTGTTGTCACTAGCTGGTGCCCTTGTGCAAAAAAGGAAATGCTAGTGCCTTTTTTATGCAGGAACCTCTTCTGGTCTGTATAATAAATGCTTTATTACTACAGCTCTCAGTAAGTACAGTATTGTGTTGTCACTAGCTGGTGCCCTTGTGCAAAAAAGGAAATGCTAGTGCCTTTTTTATGCAGGAACCTCTTCTGGTCTGTATAATAAATGGTTTATTACTACAGCTCTCAGTAAGTACAGTATTGTGTTGTCACTAGCTGGTGCCCTTGTGCAAAAAAGGAAATGCTAGTGCCTTTTGTATGCAGGAACCTCTTCTGGTCTGTATAATAAATGCTTTATTACTACAGCTCTCAGTAAGTATTGTGTTGTCACTAGCTGGTGCCCTTGTGCAAAAAAGGAAATGCTAGTGCCTTTTGTATGCAGGAACCTCTTCTGGTCTGTATAATAAATGCTTTATTACTACAGCTCTCAGTAAGTATTGTGTTGTCACTAGTAGGGATGGGCGAATGTGTTTATATCCAAATTCGAATGTTAGAACGAATGTTACTGTAGAAATTCAATTTACATAATAGAATGTTGATAAGAACGAATATTCTTAAAAATTTGATTTTCGAATGTTATTTACAGTTTTCGAATGTCACATTCAAATTTGAATGTCACATTCGAATTTGAATGTTACATTCGAATATCACATTCAAATTCGAATATTATATTTATAAAACACAATTGTAGACTAGAAACACTATTTCGAATGTCACATTCGAATCGAATGTCACATTCGAATTCGAATATTACATTTATAAAACACAATTGTAGACTAGAAACACTATTTCGAATGTCACATTTGAATCGAATATCACATTCGAATCGAATGTCACATTCGAATTCGAATATTACATTTATAAAACACAATATTAGACTAGAAATACTATTTTGAATTTGAATGTCACATTCGAATCGAATATCACATTCGAATCGAATATCACATTTAAAACACAGTATTAGACTAGAAATACTATTTCAAATTCGAATGTGACATTCAAATTCGAATGTGATCCAGTCTGGGACCCTCCCACTAGCACAGGCTTCACTAGAAACAAGAGGGGAGAATAAGGACTGCAGGAAGAAGTGCACAGTAAGGGGTATTGTTAGGGTTTATAGCTTTCCTCATACTGTTAAATGATAGTGTTAATATGAATGCTTTTAATGTGATCTGTAAGCTTTCTACTTATTAACAATGTTGACTGTTGTGACTGAGGAGTGCTGGTAATGATAATAGCTTCCCACACTTTGCTGGCAGTTTATTTGAACTTTTTATTGTGAATATTTTGTTTTTAATGTGATCTGGTAATTTGCTGCTTTTTAACAAATTAACAACATTGACTGCAGAGCATGCTTTATTACTACAGCTCTCAGTAAGTATTGTGTTGTCACTAGCTGGTGCCCTTGTGCAAAAAAGGAAATGCTAGTGCCTTTTTTATGCAGGAACCTCTTCTGGTTTGTATAATAAATGCTTTATTACTACAGCTCTCAGTAAGTATTGTGTTGTCACTAGCTGGTGCCCTTGTGCAAAAAAAGGAAATGCTAGTGCCTTTTTTATGCAGGAACCTCTTCTGGTCTGTATAATAAATGCTTTATTACTACAGCTCTCAGTAAGTACAGTATTGTGTTGTCACTAGCTGGTGCCCTTGTGCAAAAAAGGAAATGCTAGTGCCTTTTTTATGCAGGAACCTCTTCTGGTCTGTATAATAAATGGTTTATTACTACAGCTCTCTGTAAGTACAGTATTGTGTTGTCACTAGCTGGGGCCCTTGTGCAAAAAAGGAAATGCTAGTGCCTTTTGTATACAGGAACCTCTTCTGGTCTGTATAATAAATGCTTTATTACTACAGCTCTCAGTAAGTATTGTGTTGTCACTAGTAGGGATGGGCGAATGTGTTTATATCCAAATTCGAATGTTAGAACTAATGTTACTGTAGAAATTCAATTTACTTAATAGAATGTTGATAAGAACGAATATTCTTAAAAATTTGATTTTCGAATGTTATTTACAGTTTTCGAATGTCACATTCAAATTTGAATGTCACATTCGAATTTGAATGTTAAATTCGAATATCACATTCGAATTCGAATATTACATTTATAAACACAATTGTAGACTAGAAACACTATTTCGAATGTCACATTCGAATCGAATGTCACATTCAAATTCGAATATTACATTTATAAAACACAATTGTAGACTAGAAACACTATTTCGAATGTCACATTCGAATCGAATGTCACATTCGAATTCGAATATTACATTTATAAAACACAATATTAGACTAGAAATACTATTTTGAATTCGAATGTCACATTCGAATCGAATATCACATTCGAATCGAATATCACATTTAAAACACAGTATTAGACTAGAAATACTATTTCAAATTCGAATGTGACATTCAAATTCGAATGTGATCCAGTCTGGGACCCTCCCACTAGCACAGGCTTCACTAGAAACAAGAGGGGAGAATAAGAACTGCAGGAAGAAGTGCACAGTAAGGGGTATTGTTAGGGTTTATAGCTTTCCTCATTCTGTTAAATGATAGTGTTAATATTAATGCTTTTATTGTGATCTGTAAGCTTTCTACTTATTAACAATGTTGACTGTTGTGACTGAGGAGTGCTGGTAGTGATAATAGCTTCCCACATTTTGCTGGCAGTTTATTTGAACTTTTTATTGTGAATATTTTGTTTTTAATGTGATCTGGTAATTTGCTGCTTTTTAACAAATTAACAACATTGACTGCAGAGCATGCTTTATTACTACAGCTCTCAGTAAGTACAGTATTGTGTTGTCACTAGCTGGTGCCCTTGTGCAAAAAAGGAAATGCTAGTGCCTTTTTTATGCAGGAACCTCTTCTGGTTTGTATAATAAATGCTTTATTACTACAGCTCTCAGTAAGTACAGTATTGTGTTGTCACTAGCTGGTGCCCTTGTGCAAAAAAGGAAATGCTAGTGCCTTTTGTATGCAGGAACCTCTTCTGGTCTGTATAATAAATGCTTTATTACTACAGCTCTCAGTAAGTATTGTGTTGTCACTAGCTGGTGCCCTTGTGCAAAAAAGGAAATGCTAGTGCCTTTTTTATGCGGGAACCTCTTCTGGTCTGTATAATAAATGGTTTATTACTACAGCTCTCAGTAAGTATTGTGTTGTCACTAGTAGGGATGGGCGAATGTGTTTATATCCAAATTCGAATGTTAGAACGAATGTTACTGTAGAAATTCAATTTACTTAATAGAATGTTGATAAGAACGAATATTCTTAAAAATTTGATTTTCGAATGTTATTTACAGTTTTCGAATGTCACATTCAAATTTGAATGTCACATTCAAATTTGAATGTTACATTAGAATATCACATTCAAATTCGAATATTATATTTATAAAACACAATTGTAGACTAGAAACACTATTTTGAATGTCACATTCGAATCGAATGTCACATTCGAATTCGAATATTACATTTATAAAACACAATTGTAGACTAGAAACACTATTTCGAATGTCACATTCGAATCGAATGTCACATTCGAATTCGAATATTACATTTATAAAACACAATATTAGACTAGAAATACTATTTTATTAATGTGATCTGTAAGCTTTCTACTTATTAACAATGTTGACTGTTGTGACTGAGGAGTGCTGGTAATGATAATAGCTTCCCACATTTTGCTGGCAGTTTATTTGAACTTTTTTTTTTTTTTTTTGAATCAAAGATTTTTATTGAGGCAATACAAGAAAAAGAAAGAACATAAACATAATGTACATTTTACATCTCTTTGGTAAATTTTGCATACAAGACATTGTTTATCCATTGGACAATGAAACCTTTACATATAAGAGAATGAGGAAATCTTAATTCAGATATTATATGAGTATCTCACCAAAAGAACTCAATGAATATAGGGGACATTGTATGCAAGTACAAAATCAAATACATATAATCAAGCATTACCTCTTTTTTCCTTTTGTTTCCTATATAAACGCATAAGATAGTGATAGATTTTAAACAACCCGAAAAACTTATACTTCTTATAGAGTGATATGTTAATTATAAAATATGTGTATTTATTATCTGAAAGTTTACAAATTATGGGGGATCATAACAAGTTGCTCCTACTAGATACACGTAAGTGGAGGGCAAAGTGCCTCATTTTCTTTGTAGACAGAAGGCTAAGAGCAACTTATAACAGAATGATATCAATAGCGGGTAAGTACCGCTTATTTGTCCACCTAAAATGGGGGTGGACAGTAGCTAAAGGTGAGGGTGGGGGGGCGGAGCCATATGTTATATTGGGTGAGCCCCTCTCCCGGGGAAATGTCAGCTATAGACGATGCGGGAAAAAGGAGAAGGGGTATGACCCGCAGGCAACCAGTACCGGCGGGAAAGGAAGGAGAGGGGCCTAGCAGTGACAGATAATTTGTACAAGCCATAAAATGAATGTAGTATGTGTTGAGTAGTTAAGTCACTGTGTCAATAGAACCCAGACTATAGAGCCTCTGTAGGGAGGGTGTCAGTAACTAGCTCTACAGTGAGTTGTTCATATATAGTTCCCGCCAGAGCTATAGCAAAATGTCTCGGCCGCAGACAGTCCGCTCGTGCAATATAGGGAGATAGTGTAGGGTAACCTTAAAGGGTAAACATAGTGGCATATATATAGCTAGCTTATTGGCTAGGAGATAGAGACAAATATGATAACATATGAAAGCATATTTAACTGAAAAATAGTCCTAACTGATTCCCAGGGACTAAACATCTCTGAGTGGATATACATGTAATCATGCTATTTAAATAGTTAAAGGTAGTATCCAACAGTGGTGCTGCCAGTATAAATTATATATTCAATGGGTGCTAGGAAGACATATGGCCAGGAGAGGGTGATTGCATCTAATAAATCCAAAAGAGTGAGATATTTGGAGTGCTGCGGCATAAGTGAGTGTATAGTAGTTCACATTCTATAAAGGCTAAAGCATTCTAGAAATTATCCATTAAAGTAGAGAGTGTATATCATCTAAGTAGCAGTAGTTGTGCATATAAATTATGCAGTTATATAGATGAATTATGTTAATACACTGTATAGATACACACAATATGCCCCAGATCTACCCCTAGTCACAAAAGCCAGAGTATATACATCTTAGCATATGATGGTAGTGTAGGATGACTTTATATACAGATATGGAGGCACAAGAGATGAAGAGAAAAACGATAGGGAATCCAATAATAACATTATCTAACATAAGTGATAATTGTCAAGCTCACACAACAATTAATATCTGCAGCTATGTAGGCAGCTACTGGTAAGTGAGTTTAACAAGACCAGAGTTAAGCATGTGTCTGACAAGAAATGAAAACTAATGTTAAGAGTTGTTTACACATGTCAAATCTAGCCAATATATTCAGATCTCCTTAAACTAAACGTTGCAAAAGAATGTGAAAACTAAAACACAGCAAATAATTTTATAAAGTTTTGAGGTATAAAGCCTCTATTTGAGTGAATCTAGTAGTGTCTCAAAAGTCATTTTAACCTTAGTTATAAAGTTTTGCAGAGGAGAGTCTCAAATATACTCTTGGGCCGAATTAAACATATGTGACAGTGCAATGGCAGCTAATACAAGCAACTCTCAGCATATAACTAATGACATTTATGAGGGGACATTGGAAAACAGTGCGTACAAATCTGCTATGTTTATGAGTATTACTAGTGACCGAGGAGGGCAAGACATGGTTCATATACTGGGACTTCCACCTAGCAGACAAACACAGCGGCATATACACATCATAGCTAAAGCGATTAAAAAAAAGTACAAATAGAGGAATAGAAGCTATAGATGAATCATAGGACTGAACAAACTATGCAATCCAATAAAATGTTAAACTTGCTTGCTTCTCTGTCCTAGTCTGTGTGAGCACAAAGATGGAAGATTAGTCACATTATGTTCCCAATAATAAATACAACAATCATAGTGAGAGCTTGAGCCGTCCATTGAGAAATGTTCCCGGGTGTGCAACTTAACCAACTCCACTTCTAAGTAGTTGGTCTGGACCGGTCAGAGTATATGGAAAGAATCTTAGTTGTGGAGACCAAACCTGTGGGCTGATGAAAGGAGCCGCAAACTGACCGGACAACTGAACAAACAGGTTGAGGCTGAGCGCAGAAGGGGTATAGTGTAAAGATAACTTTGAGCATTTGGAGCGAGGCTTAGACTTTGACAACGATCTAGCTGGTAAGTCCGGTAAGTCACCTCTGGTGCGAAGTGTTGCTAAGGATAGCAGAGACCCAGGTTCCGGAAACAAAAAACAAGTCTCCTCTGTGGTAGCCCCAATGGACTGCGGGTAGCTTGGGAAGTTGTATAGCACGTTTGATGCTTTTATATAGGTCTCATGGCATTGCATGCCTTCCCTGTAAGCGTCCTCTGTGTAGTGAGAGACATCGCAACTCACATGCGGTATATCTGACAGTTCATCTCTAGCGTATCCCACTGATCCACTTACCAAAGTCACCTCTTGGGTCCTGTTCATAGCTGCGTCGAGGGCCGCACTGAGGTCAGATTTATGAGCATCTAGTTTGAACATTAAGTTGCGCAGTATCGATATTGCCTGTCTCTCCATAGTGCGATAGACGGCTGAATTTCCAGTGTAGAATGTAGTGCGTAGTTCTTTAAAATGGCGGTTTGCCACGTACCTTCCTCACAGCAGTCCAGGAATTTTTATGCCCCAAAAGCAACTATAGTCGTGCTCTCTATTTCGTTGGTTCGAGTATTTAGTTCTCCACAGTTCATTGAGGCATAATGTGTGATACAAGAACAATTCACACGTTCTATATATTGATATATTTAATTAAACATCAGGAGCTCTAAGGAGACGCATCCTGCTGCTTCGTTAGTTGGCTCCGCCCCCCTATTTGAACTTTTTATTGTGAATATTTTGTTTTTAATGTGATCTGGTAATTTGGTGCTTTTTAACAAATTAACAACATTGACTGCAGAGCATGCTTTATTACTACAGCTCTCAGTAAGTATTGTGTTGTCACTAGCTGGTGCCCTTGTGCAAAAAAGGAAATGCTAGTGCCTTTTTTATGCAGGAACCTCTTCTGGTCTGTATAATAAATGCTTTATTACTACAGCTCTCAGTAAGTACAGTATTGTGTTGTCACTAGCTGGTGCCCTTGTGCAAAAAAGGAAATGCTAGTGCCTTTTTTATGCAGGAACCTCTTCTGGTCTGTATAATAAATGCTTTATTACTACAGCTCTCAGTAAGTACAGTATTGTGTTGTCACTAGCTGGTGCCCTTGTGCAAAAAAGGAAATGCTAGTGCCTTTTGTATGCAGGAACCTCTTCTGGTCTGTATAATAAATGCTTTATTACTACAGCTCTCAGTAAGTATTGTGTTGTCACTAGTAGGGATGGGTGAATGTGTTTATATCCAAATTCGAATGTTAGAACGAATGTTACTGTAGAAATTCAATTTACTTAATAGAATGTTGATAAGAATGAATATTCTTAAAAATTTGATTTTCGAATGTTATTTACAGTTTTCGAATGTCACATTCAAATTTGAATGTCACATTCGAATTTGAATGTTAAATTCGAATATCACATTCGAATTCGAATATTACATTTATAAACACAATTGTAGACTAGAAACACTATTTCGAATGTCACATTCGAATCGAATGTCACATTCAAATTCGAATATTACATTTATAAAACACAATTGTAGACTAGAAACACTATTTCGAATGTCACATTCGAATCGAATGTCACATTTGAATTCGAATATTACATTTATAAAACACAATATTAGACTAGAAATACTATTTTGAATTCGAATGTCACATTCAAATCGAATATCACATTTAAAACACAGTATTAGACTAGAAATACTATTTCAAAATTCGAATCTGACATTCAAATTCGAATGTGATCCAGTCTGGGACCCTCCCACTAGCACAGGCTTCACTAGAAACAAGAGGGGAGAATAAGAACTGCAGGAAGAAGTGCACAGTAAGGGGTATTGTTAGGGTTTATAGCTTTCCTCATACTGTTAAATGATAGTGTTAATATGAATGCTTCTAATGTGATCTGTAAGCTTTCTACTTATTAACAATGTTGACTGTTGTGACTGAGGAGTGCTGGTAATGATAATAGCTTCCCACATTTTGCTGGCATTTTATTTGAACTTTTTATTGTGAATATTTTGTTTTTAATGTGATCTGGTAATTTGGTGCTTTTTAACAAATTAACAACATTGACTGCAGAGCATGCTTTATTACTACAGCTCTCAGTAAGTATTGTGTTGTCACGAGCTGGTGCCCTTGTGCAAAAAAGGAAATGCTAGTGCCTTTTTTATGCAGGAACCTCTTCTGGTCTGTATAATAAATGCTTTATTACTACAGCTCTCAGTAAGTATTGTGTTGTCACTAGTAGGGATGGGCGAATGTGTTTATATCCAAATTCGAATGTTAGAACGAATGTTACTGTAGAAATTCAATTTACATAATAGAATGTTGATAAGAACGAATATTCTTAAAAATTCGATTTTCGAATGTTATTTACAGTTTTCGAATGTCACATTCGAATTCGAATGTCACATTCGAATTTGAATGTGACATTCGAATATCACATTCAAATTTGAATATTATATTTATAAAACACAATTGTAGACTAGAAACACTATTTCGAATGTCACATTCGAATCGAATGTCACATTCGAATTCGAATATTACATTTATAAAACACAATTGTAGACTAGAAACACTATTTCGAATGTCACATTTGAATCGAATATCACATTCGAATCGAATGTCACATTCGAATTCGAATATTACATTTATAAAACACAATATTAGACTAGAAATACTATTTTGAATTCGAATGTCACATTCGAATCGAATATCACATTCGAATCGAATATCACATTTAAAACACAGTATTAGACTAGAAATACTATTTCAAATTTGAATGTGACATTCAAATTCGAATGTGATCCAGTCTGGGACCCTCCCACTAGCACAGGCTTCACTAGAAACAAGAGGGGAGAATAAGGACTGCAGGAAGAAGTGCACAGTAAGCGGTATTGTTATGGTTTATAGCTTTCCTCATACTGTTAAATGATAGTGTTAATATGAATGCTTTTAATGTGATCTGTAAGCTTTCTACTTATTAACAATGTTGACTGTTGTGACTGAGGAGTGCTGGTAATGATAATAGCTTCCCACATTTTGCTGGCAGTTTATTTGAACTTTTTATTGTGAATATTTAGTTTTTAATGTGATCTGGTAATTTGCTGCTTTTTAACAAATTAACAACATTGACTGCAGAGCATGCTTTATTACTACAGCTCTCAGTAAGTATTGTGTTGTCACTAGCTGGTGCCCTTGTGCAAAAAAGGAAATGCTAGTGCCTTTTTTATGCAGGAACCTCTTCTGGTTTGTATAATAAATGCTTTATTACTACAGCTCTCAGTAACTACAGTATTGTGTTGTCACTAGCTGGTGCCCTTGTGCAAAAAAGGAAATGCTAGTGCCTTTTGTATGCAGGAACCTCTTCTGGTCTGTATAATAAATGCTTTATTACTACAGCTCTCAGTAAGTATTGTGTTGTCACTAGCTGGTGCCCTTGTGCTAAAAAAGGAAATGCTAGTGCCTTTTTTATGCAGGAACCTCTTCTGGTCTGTATAATAAATGCTTTATTACTACAGCTCTCAGTAAGTACAGTATTGTGTTGTCACTAGCTGGTGCCCTTGTGCAAAAAAGGAAATGCTAGTGCCTTTTGTATGCAGGAACCTCTTCTGGTCTGTATAATAAATGGTTTATTACTACAGCTCTCAGTAAGTACAGTATTGTGTTGTCACTAGCTGGTGCCCTTGTGCAAAAAAAGGAAATGCTAGTGCCTTTTTTATGCAGGAACCTCTTCTGGTCTGTATAATAAATGGTTTATTACTACAGCTCTCAGTAAGTACAGTATTGTGTTGTCACTAGCTGGTGCCCTTGTGCAAAAAAGGAAATGCTAGTGCCTTTTGGATGCAGGAACCTCTTCTGGTCTGTATAATAAATGCTTTATTACTACAGCTCTCAGTAAGTATTGTGTTGTCACTAGTAGGGATGGGCGAATGTGTTTATATCCAAATTCGAATGTTAGAACGAATGTTACTGTAGAAATTCAATTTACTTAATAGAATGTTGATAAGAACGAATATTCTTAAAAATTTGATTTTCGAATGTTATTTACAGTTTTCGAATGTCACATTCAAATTTGAATGTCACATTCGAATTTGAATGTTACATTCGAATATCACATTCAAATTCGAATATTATATTTATAAAACACAATTGTAGACTAGAAACACTATTTCGAATGTCACATTCGAATCGAATGTCACATTCGAATTCGAATATTACATTTATAAAACACAATTGTAGACTAGAAACACTATTTCGAATGTCACATTTGAATCGAATATCACATTCGAATCGAATGTCACATTCGAATTCGAATATTACATTTATAAAACACAATATTAGACTAGAAATACTATTTTGAATTCGAATGTCACATTCGAATCGAATATCACATTCGAATCGAATATCACATTTAAAACACAGTATTAGACTAGAAATACTATTTCAAATTCGAATCTGACATTCAAATTCGAATGTGATCCAGTCTGGGACCCTCCCACTAGCACAGGCTTCACTAGAAACAAGAGGGGAGAATAAGGACTGCAGGAAGAATTGCACAGTAAGGGGTATTGTTAGGGTTTATAGCTTTCCTCATACTGTTAAATGATAGTGTTAATATGAATGCTTTTAATGTGATCTGTAAGCTTTCTACTTATTAACAATGTTGACTGTTGTGACTGAGGAGTGCTGGTAATGATAATAGCTTCCCACATTTTGCTGGCAGTTTATTTGAACTTTTTATTGTGAATATTTAGTTTTTAATGTGATCTGGTAATTTGCTGCTTTTTAACAAATTAACAACATTGACTGCAGAGCATGCTTAATTACTACAGCTCTCAGTAAGTATTGTGTTGTCACTAGCTGGTGCCCTTGTGCAAAAAAGGAAATGCTAGTGCCTTTTGTATGCAGGAACCTCTTCTGGTCTGTATAATAAATGCTTTATTACTACAGCTCTCAGTAAGTATTGTGTTGTCACTAGCTGGTGTCCTTGTGCAAAAAAGGAAATGCTAGTGCCTTTTGTATGCAGGAAACTCTTCTGGTCTATATAATAAATGCTTTATTACTACAGCTCTCAGTAAGTACAGTATTGTGTTGTCACTAGCTGGTGCCCTTGTGCAAAAAAGGAAATGCTAGTGCCTTTTGTATGCAGGAAACTCTTCTGGTCTATATAATAAATGCTTTATTACTACAGCTCTCAGTAAGTATTGTGTTGTCACTAGGGATGGGCGAATGTATCGCAACATTCGAAAAACGGCACAAATTTTAACACATTCGTTCGTTCGAATCGAATTTCGAATGTTTACATAACATTCTAACATTCGATTTTCGAATGTTCGGTTTCGAATTTTACGATTACATTCGAAAATATTCGAATTAGAAAAATTCGAATTTAGATTGTAATAGTATTTCTAATGCTTTTTCTTTAAATGTAATATTCGAATTATGCAATATTCGAATTCGAAAAATTCGAATTTAGATTGTAATAGTATTTCTAATGCTTTTTCTTTAAATGTAATATTCGAATTATGCAATACGTGTATTCGAATTCGAAAAATTCGAATTTAGATTGTAATAGTATTTCTAATGCTTTTTCTTTAAATGTAATATTCGAATTATGCAATATTCGAATTCGAAAAATTCGAATTTAGATTGTAATAGTATTTCTAATGCTTTTTCTTTAATGTAATATTCGAATTATGCAATACGTGTATTTGAATTCGAAAAATTCGAATTTAGATTGTAATAGTATTTCTAATGCTTTTTCTTTAAATGTAATATTCGAATTATGCAATACGTGTATTCGAATTCGAAAAATTCGAATTTAGATTGTAATAGTATTTCTAATTCTTTTTCTTTAAATGTAATATTCGAATTATGCAATATTCGAATTCGAAAAATTCGAATTTAGATTGTAATAGTATTTCTAATGCTTTTTCTTTAAATGTAATATTCGAATTATGCAATATTCGAATTCGAAAAATTCGAATTTAGATTGTAATAGTATTTCTAATGCTTTTTCTTTAAATGTAATATTCGAATTATGCAATACGTGTATTTGAATTCGAAAAATTCGAATTTAGATTGTAATAGTATTTCTAATGCTTTTTCTTTAAATGTAATATTCGAATTATGCAATACGTGTATTTGAATTCGAAAAATTCGAATTTAGATTGTAATAGTATTTCTAATGCTTTTTCTTTAAATGTAATATTCGAATTATGCAATATTCGAATTCGAAAAATTCGAATTTAGATTGTAATAGTATTTCTAATGCTTTTTCTTTAAATGTAATATTCGAATTATGCAATATTCGAATTCGAAAAATTCGAATTTAGATTGTAATAGTATTTCTAATGCTTTTTCTTTAAATGTAATATTCGAATTATGCAATATTCGAATTCGAAAAATTCGAATTTAGATTGTAATAGTATTTCTAATGCTTTTTCTTTAAATGTAATATTCGAATTATGCAATATTCGAATTAGAAAAATTCGAATTTAGATTGTAATAGTATTTCTAATGCTTTTTCTTTAAATGTAATATTCAAATTATGCAATACGTGTATTCGAATTTGAAAAATTCGAATTTAGATTGTAATAGTATTTCTAATGCTTTTAAAAGTAATATTCGAATTATGCAATATTCGAATTCAAAAAATTCGAATTTATATTCGAATTGGAAAAATTCAAATTTATATTCGAATTCGAAAAATTCGAATTTCGAATGTAGACATTCGATATAATTATAAACATTCGAATTCGAAAGTGACATTCGAAAACTGTAAATAAAATTTGATTTTCGAATTTTTAAGAATATTCGTTCTTATCGACATTCGAATTTAGAATTCGAATTTCGGTAATAACATTCGTTCTACATTTGAAATTCGAAAATTTGCACATTCGCCCATCCCTAGTTGTCACTAGCTGGTGCCCTTGTGCAAAAAAGGAAATGCTAGTGCCTTTTGTATGCAGGAACCTCTTCTGGTCTGTATAATAAATGCTTTATTACTACAGCTCTCAGTAAGTACAGTATTGTGTTGTCACTAGCTGGTGCCCTTGTGCAAAAAAGGAAATGCTAGTGCCTTTTTTATGCAGGAACCTCTTCTGGTCTGTATAATAAATGGTTTATTACTACAGCTCTCAGTAAGTACAGTATTGTGTTGTCACTAGCTGGTGCCCTTGTGCAAAAAAGGAAATGCTAGTGCCTTTTGTATGCAGGAACCTCTTCTGGTCTGTATAATAAATGCTTTATTACTACAGCTCTCAGTAAGTATTGTGTTGTCACTAGTAGGGATGGGCGAATGTGTTTATATCCAAATTCGAATGTTAGAACGAATGTTACTGTAGAAATTCAATTTACATAATAGAATGTTGATAAGAACGAATATTCTTAAAAATTTGATTTTCGAATGTTATTTACAGTTTTTGAATGTCACATTCGAATTTGAATGTTACATTCGAATATCACATTCGAATTTGAATATTACATTTATAAACACAATTGTAGACTAGAAACACTATTTCGATGTCACATTCGAATCGAATGTCACATTCAAATTCGAATATTACATTTATAAAACACAATTGTAGACTAGAAACACTATTTCGAATGTCACATTCGAATCGAATGTCACATTCGAATTCGAATATTACATTTATAAAACACAATATTAGACTAGAAATACTATTTTGAATTCGAATGTCACATTCGAATCGAATATCACATTTAAAACACAGTATTAGACTAGAAATACTATTTCAAAATTCGAATGTGACATTCAAATTCGAATGTGATCCAGTCTGGGACCCTCCCACTAGCACAGGCTTCACTAGAAACAAGAGGGGAGAATAAGGACTGCAGGAAGAAGTGTACAGTAAGGGATAAGGTTTATAGCTTTCCTCATTCTGTTAAATGATAGTGTTAATATGAATGCTTTTAATGTAATCTGTAAGCTTTCTACTTATTAACAATGTTGACTGTTGTGACTGAGGAGTGCTGGTAATTATAATAGCTTCCCACATTTTGCTGGCAGTTTATTTGAACTTTTTATTGTGAATATTTTGTTTTTAATGTGATCTGGTAATTTGGTGCTTTTTAACAAATTAACAACATTGACTGCAGAGCATGCTTTATTACTACAGCTCTCAGTAAGTATTGTGTTGTCACTAGCTGGTGCCCGTGTGCAAAAAAGGAAATGCTAGTGCCTTTTTTATGCAGGAACCTCTTCTGGTCTGTATAATAAATGCTTTATTACTACAGCTCTCAGTAAGTACAGTATTGTGTTGTCACTAGCTGGTGCCCTTGTGCAAAAAAGGAAATGCTAGTGCCTTTTTTATACAGGAACCTCTTCTGGTCTGTATAATAAATGCTTTATTACTACAGCTCTCAGTAAGTATTGTGTTGTCACTAGCTGGTGCCCTTGTGCAAAAAAGGAAATGCTAGTGCCTTTTTTATGCGGGAACCTCTTCTGGTCTGTATAATAAATGCTTTATTACTACAGCTCTCAGTAAGTATTGTGTTGTCACTAGTAGGGATGGGCGAATGTGTTTATATCCGAATTTGAATGTTAGAACGAATGTTATTGTAGAAATTCAATTTACATAATAGAATGTTGATAATAACGAATATTCTTAAAAATGTCACATTCGTATTCGAATACAGTATTACATTTATAAAACACATCTGTAGACTAGAAACACTATTTCGAATGTCACATTCGAATCGAATGTCACATTCGAATTCGAATATTACATTTATAAAACACAATATTAGACTAGAAATACTATTTTGAATTCGAATGTCACATTCGAATCGAATATCACATTCAAATCGAATATCACATTTAAAACACAGTATTAGACTAGAAATACTATTTCAAAATTTGAATGTGACATTCAAATTCGAATGTGATCCAGTCTGGGACCCTCCCACTAGCACAGGCTTCACTAGAAACAGGAGGGGAGAATAAGGACTGCAGGAAGAAGTGCACAGTAAGGGGTATTGTTAGGGTTTATAGCTTTCCTCATACTGTTAAATGATAGTGTTAATATGAATGCTTTTAATGTGATCTGTAAGCTTTCTACTTATTAACAATGTTGACTGTTGTGACTGAGGAGTGCTGGTAATGATAATAGCTTCCCACACTTTGCTGGCAGTTTACTTGAACTTTTTATTGTGAATATTTTGTTTTTAATGTGATCTGGTAATTTGCTGCTTTTTAACAAATTAACAACATTGACTGCAGAGCATGCTTAATTACTACAGCGCTCAGTAAGCATTGTGTTGTTACTAGCTGGTGCCCTTGTGCAAAAAAGGAAATGCTAGTGCCTTTTTTATGCGGGAACCTCTTCTGGTTTGTATAATAAATGCTTTATTACTACAGCTCTCAGTAAGTATTGTGTTGTCACTAGTAGGGATGGGCGAATGTGTTTATATCCAAATTAGCAAAGTGTACACAAGCTATGCTGCCTATAAGATGAGAATGTTCCTTTTCCCTAAGGTATAGCTCATATGACATTGAAAGATAGGGATATAGTGGACAATAACACTAGAGCAGGTCCAGCCTGCACAAGATTTCACAATGGTGTGAATATGGGGCTATATATGACTATTTGGCATAGATAATATGGAGTAATAGTAGGTGAGAAAGTTACTTAACGGCAACAATATATTGACCCTACAACAAGGGAACATCAAGGTAAGGTACATGTTAGAGACTCAGGGTTAGTGCATAAGGATTCAATATGTCAAATATTAGTAGGTAAAAGCTAAGCTAAACTGGTAAATGTCTAAGAAATGAGAGGCCAAAAGTACACATCTGGAAACTGCAAGTCGGCCCCTGTATGGTAAAATGGGCTTTTAAAAGGTGTACATAATGTAGGCTAAAAAAACAGCAAATACTGGCACAGTTGTCTGCCGCTAAGGAGCTAAGAGTCAAGCTGGCAATAGAAGGTGTCCCAAACGGATACTCCGCTCCTGATCACGACAAGCCGAGTTCCTTCTCAACCCCTAATGATATGTTGCCAGAATCCTAAGGCAAAGGTATGGGGGTCACATATAATAGAATGAGCAGATATTGAGTACCTTGGATGACTCGCAATGTTCAGTGAAAGTTAGTCACCAGAGTCCTACAAGTGGCCCGAGAGGCTTAGACATAGAGGGCAAGCAGGCCAACTGGATCCCACCTACGAGGCAATGAGATCATGTGAAGAAGCGGGTGAAGCAGAGCTGGCCAAGGCCGTCTTTGATCACGAGAAAACACAGTATGCAGTCCCCGGTCTCCACAAGTGTAATCCTGTTTCTTGACTGGAAGCGCTAAAAAACTCCTCAATTCTCCTCGGTTACGTGGCATGTCCGACCGGGGCACCTCCGGGTTGATATTGTGGGCTTGTAAAAATATAGCAGAGCTCTCCAATGCGGTCATGTGTCTGTTCGCCCGCACTGAATCGGGTTGCGATGTCGGTTCCTCCGCTTGCGACTCTCGGTCTCCCACTGGTGCTTTGAAGGTAGGGTTTAGAGGCTGGGGCCCCAAAGCGTTGCCACCATCACCTCCTCTCACGCAGGTTTCAGGTTGGGTAGGTATGTGGGACAACCGGCCGTTACTGTGCCTGGAGACTGTGTAAAGTGTAGCTTCTAAGGCCGCATGGTGGGAAGCAAGCAAGCTGCGGAGCTCTTCCAAAAAGTTTGAGGGAATCTCCATATCGGATATATTGTAGTAAGGTTTAGCCAAGAGTGAGGTATGCAATGCTCCTTTTGATTAAATGTTGCGTCTTGCTGAAAAAGAATATATGCAGTGTCTTGCGGGATATCGCTGCTTACTAACGACAGGGCTAAATGTTACCCTGCCGGGGGGTGTAGAGATGGTAGGCCGCAACCTCTGAAATGTTCCGGTGGGATAAATAATGCCTCAAATCTAGAAAGGGTGATATTATATGGAAAAAGTATGCTTTGCTGTAGAGTCTCACTCTAAAATATACGGTGGATGAGTTAATGAGGAATATTTTTCATATAAATATGTGGTAGCAGGTGAAGGAGCTGTAGATCATACGTCCTGCCATGTCCGCCACCCGGAAGTTCCCCCCGAATATCACATTTAAAACACAGTATTAGACTAGAAATACTATTTCAAATTCGAATGTGACATTCAAATTCGAATGTAGCATTCGAATTCGAATATTACATTTATTAAAGTTGTAGACTAGAAATACTATTTCAAATTTGAATGTCACATTCGAATTCAAATGTCACATTCGAATTCGAATATTACATTTCGAAATTGAATGAATACATAGCTAAACATTCTATTATTCGAACAAATATTTTCAAATTTTATTGAAAAATTAGAAAATGTAAATTCGAATATAGAATGTTAGAATGTTATATAAACATTCGAAATTCGATACGAACGAATGTATCAAAATTCGTTTTAAATTTCGAATTTTTAGAAACATTCGCCCATCCCTAGTCACTAGCTGGTGCCATTGTGCAAAAAAGGAAATGCTAGTGCCATTTTTATGCAGGAACCTCTTCTGGTCTGTATAATAAATGCTTTATTACTACAGCTCTCAAGTATTGTGTTGTCACTAGCTAGTGCCCTTACTGTGCAAAAAAGGAAATGCTAGTGCCTTTTTTTATGCAGGAACCTCTTCTGGTCTGTATAATAAATGCTTTATTACTACAGCTCTCAAGTATTGTGTTGTCACTAGCTAGTGCCCTTACTGTGCAAAAAAGGAAATGCTAGTGCCTTTTTTATGCAGGAACCTCTTCTGGTCTGTATAATAAACAATGTACTTTCCCTCCTGTTAAACAGTCAGTGCTGAGTACACTCCTATCTCCTGATACTCAAGATATAAGGTAAGATCTACTGGGTCCAGACACTTCTGAGTATTTTAGTTATGTGCACTTATGTGTCTGTCATTTATTAAAAAGCATACGGCTAGATTTAGAGTTCTGCGGCCAAAGGGGTGCGTTAGCTACGCGTGCTTTTCCCCCCCCGCACCTTTTAAATACCGCTGGAATTTAGAGTTCACAGAAGGGCTGCGTTAGGCTCCAAAAAGGGAGCGTAGAGCATAATTTACCGCCACTGCAACTCTCAATACCAGCGGTGCTTACGGACGCGGCCAGCTTCAAAAACGTGCTTGTGCACGATTTTCCCATAGGAAACAATGGGGCAGTTTGATCTGAAAAAAAACCTAACACCTGCAAAAAACCAGCGTTCAGCTCCTAACGCAGCCCCATTGTTTCCTATGGGGAAACACTTCCTAAGTCTGCACCTAACACCCTAACATGAACCCCGAGTCTAAACACCCCTAACCTTACACTTATTAACCCCTAATCTGCCGCCCCTGCTATCGCTGACCCCTGCATTACACTTTTAACTCCTAATCTGCCGCTCCGTACACCGCCGCAACCTACATTATACCTATGTACCCCTAATCTGCTGCCCCTAACACTGCTGACCCCTATATTATAATTATTAACCCCTAATCTGCCCCCCACAACGTCGCCGCCGCCTACCTACAATAATTAACCCCTAATCTGCCGACCGGACCTCACCGCTACTATAATAAATGTATTAACCCCTAATCCGCCTCCCTCCCGCCTCACTAACCCTATAATAAATAGTATATTAACCCCTAATCTGTCCTCCCTAACATCACTGACACCTAACTTCAAGTATTAACCCCTAATCTGCCGACCGGACCTCACCGCTACTCTATTAAATTTATTAACCCCTAAAGCTAAGTCTAACCCTAACACTAACACCCCCCTAAGTTAAATATAATTTTTATCTAACGAAATAAATTAACTCTTATTAAATACATTATTCCTATTTAAAGCTAAATACTTACCTGTAAAATAAACCCTACTATAGCTACAATATAACAAATAATTATATTGTAGCTATTTTAGGATTTATATTTATTTTACAGGCAACTTTGTATTTATTTTAACTAGGTACAATAGCTATTAAATAGTTAATAGCAAAAAATAAACAGTACAATCAGCCAATCGGATTGAACTTGAATCTGATTGGCTGATTCCATCAGCCAATCAGAATTTTCCTACCTTAATTCCGATTGGCTGATAGAATCCTATCAGCCAATCGGAATTCGAGGGACGCCATCTTGGATGACGTCATTTAAAGGAACCGTCATTCGGCGAGTAGGCGTCGGTAGAAGAGGATGGATTTGCGTCGGCTGGAAGAAGATGGATCCGGAAGAAGATTGAAGATGCCGCTTGATAGAAGACTCCAGGCCGATGATGGACTTCTTCAGCGCCCGCTTGGATCAAGACTTCAGGCCGATGATGGACTTCTTCAGCGCCCGCTTGGATCAAGACTTCAGGCCGATGATGGACTTCTTCAGCGCCTGCTTGGATCAAGACTTCAGCCCGATGATGGACCTCTTCAGCCCGATGGTGGATGTCTTCAGTCCCCGCTTGGGCTTGGATGAAGACTTCGGAGGCTCCTCTGGACCGATCGGTGATACCCGGCGTGGTGAAGATAAGGTAGGGAGATCTTCAGGGGCTTAGTGTTATGTTTATTTAAAGGGGGTTTGGGTTAGATTAGGGGTATGTGGGTGGTGGGTTGTAATGTTGGGGGGGGTATTGTATGTTTATTTTTCAGGCAAAAGAGCTGTTTTCTTTGGGGCATGCCCCGCAAAAGGCCCTTTTAAGGGCTGGTAAGGTAAAAGAGCTTTTCTATTTGTAATTTAGAATAGGGTAGGGCATTTTTTTATTTTGGGGGGCTTTGTTATTTTATTAGGGGGCTTAGAGTAGGTGTAATTAGCTTAAAATTGTTGTAATATATTTCTAATGTTTGTAAATTATTTTTTTATTTTTTTTAACAGTTCTTTTTTTATTTTTTGTACTTTAGTTAGTTTATTTAATTGTAGATAATTGTAGGTATTTAATTTAATTTATTTATTGATAGTGTAGAGTTAGGTTTAATTGTAGATAATTGTAGGTATTTTATTTAATTAATTTATTGATAGTGTAGTGTTAGGTTTAATTGTAACTTAGGTTAGGATTTATTTTACAGGTAATTTTGTAATTATTTTAACTAGGTAGCTATTAAATAGTTATTAACTATTTAATAGCTATTGTACTTAGTTAAAATAAATACAAAGTTGCCTGTAAAATAATTATAAATCCTAAAATAGCTACAATATAATTATTCGTTATATTGTAGCTATATTAGGGTTTATTTTACAGGTAAGTATTTAGCTTTAAATAGGAATAATTTATTTAATAAGAGTTAATTTATTTCGTTAGATAAAAATTATATTTAACTTAGGGGGGTGTTAGTGTTAGGGTTAGACTTAGCTTTAGGGGTTAATAAATTTAATAGAGTAGCGGTGAGGTCCGGTCGGCAGATTAGGGGTTAATACTTGAAGTTAGGTGTCAGTGATGTTAGGGAGGGCAGATTAGGGGTTAATAATATTTATTATAGGGTTAGTGAGGCGGGAGGGAGGCGGATTAGGGGTTAATACATTTATTATAGTAGCGGTGAGGTCCGGTCGGCAGATTAGGGGTGAATAATTGTAGGTAGGTGGTGGCGACGTTGGGGGCGGCAGATTAGGGGTTAATAAATATAATATAGGGGTCGGCGGTGTTAGGGGCAGCGGATTAGGGGTACATAAGGATAACGTAGGTGGCGGCGCTGTGCGGTCGGCAGATTAGGGGTTCAAAATTTTTAATAGAGTGGCGGGGATGTGGGGGGACCTCGGTTTAGGGGTACATAGGTAGTTTATGGGTGTTAGTGTACTGTAGAGCACAGTAGTTAAGAGCTTTATGAACTGACGTTAGCCCAGAAAGCTCTTAACTACTGACTTTTTTCTGCGGCTGGAGTTTTGTCGTTAGATTTCTAACGCTCACTTCAGCCAAGACTCTAAATACCGGCGTTAGAAAGATCCCATTGAAAAGATAGGATACGCAAATGGCGTAGGGGGATCTGCGGTATGGAAAAGTCACGGCTGGAAAGTGAGCGTTAGACCCTTTCCTGACTGACTCTAAATACCAGCGGTAGCCCAAATCAGCGTTAGGAGCCTCTAACGCTGGTTTTGACGGCTAACGCAGAACTCTAAATCTAGGCGATAGTTTTTATATTTTTAGTATTAGAAAATTATGTTATATTATATACAGATTAGTGGTTTTCATATTAAATCTGCAAGTTAAAGTGAGCTGTAATATCTCTCAGGAAATGTATGGGGGCAGGGAGTCTTGCATCTTGCCTGGTATATTGGGGCATTTAGAGGGCATTCATGGCAGTAGGGGAACTGATTGGACAGTTTTAATATGGTATATGATGTGTGGCATTAATGAGGGAAGGGAGTCATGTGGCAGAAAACTGTAATAAGTGGTTGTAAAAGGCCCTTAATCTTAATCAAATGTAGTATATTACTGGCACACAGTAAGTAGGAGCAGGGGGCCACTCCATCTTGTCAAGTACAACTGGCATATAGTATTAATAAAACATTTTATTCAACTATTATATTATTTTAAAGGGACACTAAACCCAATTTTTCATGATTCAGATAGAGCATGCAATTTTAAGTAACTTTCTAATTTACTCCTATTATCAATTTTACTTTGTTCTCTTGCTATCTTTATTTAAAAAGCAGGAATGTGATGCATAGGAGACGGCCCATTTTTGTTTGAGAACCTGGGTTATGCTTGCTTATTGGTGGGTAAATGCAAGCCTCCAATAAGCAAGCACTATCCATGGTGCTGAACATAAAATTGGCTGGCTGCTAAGCTTTACATTCCTGCTTTTAAAATAAAGATAGCACCAGAACGAAGAAAAATTGATAATAGGAGTAAATTAGAAAGTTGCTTAAAATTTGATGCTCTATCTGAATCATGAATTAAAAAATTTGGGTTCAGTGTCCCTTTAGATTATGTTATATAATAAAGATAGGGATAGTGGTAATGGAAGTTGTATTTAATGATTCCCCGTCAAGTATTAGCTTACCACAATTTAACCAATAAAAGTAGTCACCCAAATTGGGGACAATAATACTAATATCTGATATAATGAAGTATAGACTAGTAATACCAGGGGAGGGTGCTCACTGTTCAAGTAAATGTAGAAAAAATAGGAGACAAGCGAACAGAAAGTAGAGCACTCGCAAAGGGAGACTAGTATAAGTGGCTATTCAGTGGGTATATAATATTAAAACTTAACATTTATTATTCCAAAAAAATGATAAAAAACTACTATATAAGTAGTGATTAATACTTAGATTAAAACACAAACAAATAGTAAACGGCTGTATATCCACAATGACCCCAGAATGTATACCATAGAAACTCAGAATAGAGTAGGAGGGATTTTTAGGCAGATATACACCAAAAAATGGTTCACGGATTGCTCCAAAATCTATCTAAAAAAGAGGATTGACCTCAAACAAAATTATACTATCTAGTGCAATACTGGACCGGTGTAGGTCTGTCCAAAATATTCCCTATGACAAAATTAGTATAGTGACTAAGAGGGGAAGTGTAGGTAGCAAGATTCACATAGTCCATACATTCAGCATATTACACAGACCCATTTGTATAGGCAAGAGTGAAGTGTTCACAAACACAAATTAAACCAAAAATACGATCAATGAAAGGTAATATGATTCTATAGATATGTTATAATAAACACATTGACTAGTGAAATGTGACTTGCATAGTTACACTTAGTGGTTGATACCGCCGTAGGAAGAGTGCCTGATGTAAATTTCGCCTGGCTTGGCTTTCTCAAAGGCTAACCGGACTGACTGTAGCCACATAGCATATATAGGGCAAGTAGCCAATCAAATCGTGTATATAGTTCACACCTCCGTGTGAACCAATAGAGAGTGTCCTCCCATAATTGGTCAGTTAATGTCACATGACCAGGAACAGAGACGAATTACAGTTTATAGGGGGAGGGGCTGTGGGTCTTACAACAAAACAAAACAAGTGTCAAAGCAATTGTCAAAAACGGATTGTCAAAAACGGAAAGCGGAGCATATATGCTCTCTAGTGTTATGTATATTCATGGTTGACATCAGACACTGTAAACATAGTAATAGGAATGAGATTCTATTTCAGTCACAAATGGAGCATTTTATAATCTCAAATGATTATGATTCTATGGGGATTCAATTTCAGTCACAAGCGGATAATTTTTAATCTCAAATGATTATACTCTTCACATCATGTCACTATTCAAATCATTAGAAATAAAAATATATATATATTAACAAGGTGATATAAGTGATTTGTCATTTTAATCGTTCAATAGATTATCCTTTGTTGAAGAGCAAAATATCATCATTAGTTAGAATGATGGTAAATTCAACATATCATTCAATTCACAAATATTATTATAAATAGAGATGATGATAGAGATGATAAATAGACCCCTGACATGACATAGTATATTTATAATTAGGTAGTGATATGTGTTCATAAGAGAAATCAAATGTATAGCTGCCACAAGTTTTCAATAGGTGGGAATACGTATGTAAAGGAAAGGTGTCTGTTTATGTTCTCTATTGCCTCAATATATGTGAATAAAAATTAACACATAGTGCACCAACATGATAACCTCTCCAAGCCGTAGAGAGCATTATGTAATTGAATCACGAAACAGACATGTGCATATCATGCAGATCAGAGATGAAAATTTAAAGATTATAGTGAATCACAATTATTCAAACAATGCTTTACACATAGATCAATTCACCTCCTACTGAGGAATCGCAACCATTTGCAAGAACAAAAAACAAAAACAAATTTGATCATTAGAATATCACATTGCGCGATGTTGGTAAATCTATCAAGTAGTTAATAACAAATGGCAATGTAAAAGATAGTCAGAGTCAAAGATATTAGGTGTATCATTAGAAATAAAAATATATATATATTAACAAGGTGATATAAGTGATTTGTCATTTTTAATCATTCAATAGATTATCCTTTGTTGAAGAGCAAAATATCAGCATTAGTTAGAATGATGGTAAATTCAACATATCATTCAATTCACAAATATTTATATAAACTAGTTGATAGAGATGATAAATAGACCCCTGACATGACATAGTATATTTATAATTAGGTAGTGATATGTGTTCATAAGAGAAATCAAATGTATAGCTGCTACAATTATGGCCATAAAAATATATATATAGAGAAGAATCAAGCCAATTACAATGAAAGAAACCAGAAATTAATATCTGGCCCTCTTAAGATAAGATCATTTTCTTAATCAGAGATCTTTAATATATAAAAGCTTTAGTTCAACGGATTGTCTTTTTATGAAGAACAAGAAGTTATACTTCATTTCATCAAAGAGTAAATAAAGATGCATAATAAAATACATAGTGAATCAATTAGATGGAAACTGATTCTGTATATGCCATTGTATCTCTGATATTTGATGTAAATAACTTAGACTGTCCGTATAAGATGTTCTGATCAGGACCATATATATGCACAAAGTATTATAGATAGGAATTATATCCATCTTGTTCATTTAGGCCATTTGGTATTAGAGTATTCAACCAGAAAATCCACCTGCATTCCGCCTGCAGTAACATCGTTTCTATGTCCCCACCTCTGATACCCGGTTTAATAACTTGTAACACACATGCCTTTAAATCCGGTTTTGTTCCATGACTTTTTAAATAGTGTTTTGCAACAGGGGTAAGGTTCTTGTTCCTTTCTTTGTCTTTTTGGCAATTTTTGATGCTGTTTACATGTTCTCCTAATCTCGTACGTAATTCGCGTGTGGTGATACCTATATACTTCTTCCCACAGACACATGAAAGACAGTATACAACATTTTTTGTCCTGCAGTTAGCGAATCCGAGCATTCTTTTAACACAGCCAGTAATTGTGGTAAATTCACGTTCATTGTGTATGTACTTGCAGAAACTACATGCACCGCAAGTGTACGTTCCGCAAATATTTTTTGTACTTGGATTTTTCCTCAGAAAGTGACTTTTCACAAGTTTGTTTCCTATGGTTGGAGCTCTTTTCCAACTCGTACTTATCCTGTCACCAATTACTGTACAAAGGTCTTTGTCAGACCTAAGGATGTTACAATGTTTATTAAGTATATTCGTTATAGTTTGATGTTCCGCATTGAAACCAGTCACAAATCTCACTTCATTGTATGCATTCTCAGGTTTTCTTTTAGGCACTAACAGCTCATCCCTCTTCGTTCTCCGTGCTCTTTGATAGGCTCTTCTTATCACTCCCCGAGTGTATCCTCTATCTTTGAGTCGGGATGTCAGCTCTTTAGCTCTTTGATTAAAAGTCGAGTAGTCTGTACAGTTTCGTCTCAGTCTGAGAAATTCCCCAGTGGGGATAGCTCATTTGGTCTGAGTTGTATGGCAACTGTTGTAATGCAAAGTGGAGTTAGTTGCTGTATTCTTCCTATATAGGTCAGATTTTAACACATTATCTGCATCTTTGAATATAGTCATATCCAAGAATTCAACCTTTTCTTTACTTAAATAATATGTCAATTTCAGATTCATAACATTGGTATTTAAGATTTTTATAAATTCTTTGAACAATTCTTCATTACCCGTCCATATAATAAATAGGTCATCTATATATCTACACCATAAGTTAATATGTGTAGTAAATCTAGTCATGCTCTCACAAAATACATATTCTCTCTCCCACCACCCTAAATATATGTTAGCGTAGGTGGGTGCGCATGATGACCCCATGGCGGTGCCTTGTATTTGCAGGTAAAACTTGTCGTTGAAAACAAAATAATTGTGTTTCAACACAAAGTTTAATAGTTCAAGAATAAAGTTGTTTCTCTCTGTTTTGTCGGATGACTGCATACTAAGGAAATATCTCACCGCTTCACATCCAAAATTGTGTTTGATTGACGTATAAAGTGATTCTACGTCACATGTGATTAGAAGGGCATCTTTATCCACTGATATTTCATTAATCTTACTTAAGATGTCCATCGTGTCCCTGGTGAAAGAAGGGAGAGACCAGACAATATCCCTTAAATACAAGTCTAGGAATCTACTTGCTGATTCACACAGACTGTTAATACTAGACACGATAGGTCTACCAGGTGGTTTTTTGTCATTTTTATGTATTTTGGGAAGAAGGTACAAGGTGGCAATTTTTGGTGTTTTGACCTGAAGGAAACAGTGTTCTTTTTGACTGATTAAATCATTCAATTTAGCATTATTGATTAAGACATTATATCCATTCAAAAATTGTGCCGTAGGATTTGAGAATAGTTGTTTATAACACTTTTTATCACTCAATTGTCTCTTAGCCTCAAGGATATAGTCTTCCTTATCCCAGATTACTATGTTTCCTCCCTTGTCCGAAGGTTTAACCACAATGTCTTCCCAAGAATTTATCTCTTGGATTGCTTGTAATTCTTCCTTGCTTACATTGGCTTTGCCAGTTTCTCTTATTTTTAAAAAATCAGACATGACCATTTTGAGGAATACTTCGATTTGAGGGATCTTGTTTAGAGGAGGCATATATTGAGATTTGAGTTTAATCTTTTTATCCAAAAAGATTTCAGTTTCAGTAGAATTTCCTTCTTCATTCTCATTCCATAACTCAATGAGTGTGTCAAGTGTTTTTAATTCGTCAGTCAGATTATCATCGTGATTGGTACACATTTTTTTAAGGGCAAGTTTTCTACAAAAAAGATACAGATCTTTTATTAATTCAAACTTGTCAAGGTTAGGAGTGGGGGAAAATGATAGTCCTTTTGATAGAATTTGTTCATGTATTGGGGTCAAAATTCGGTTAGAGAGATTAATTATCTGCAGTCGGTCAGAGCTATCAACTACCATTTCAGTCTCTTGCCCCAATCGTCTCTCCTCCTGTAACCGTCCGTCCTGTACCCCCATTTGGCTCTGTCCCTTAAATTCCTGGTTCCCCCTTTGGCCTCTGCCCCTTCTGGTTTGTCTTTTATGGCCTTCTCGAGGTAATCTGTACCTCTCCCTAAAAAACTGTTCGATCTAGTTTGAGTCAGTATATTCTCAGAGTCACTGTCTTCAACTGCAGAGGATTCACAGTCTGATTGATTAGTACTTAGGGATGGCGGTAGACTGTTTATGGGTCTCCGTCTATTATTTGTTTGTGTTTTAATCTAAGTATTAATCACTACTTATATAGTAGTTTTTTATCATTTTTTTGAATAATAAATGTTAAGTTTTAATATTATATACCCACTGAATAGCCACTTATACTAGTCTCCCTTTGCGAGTGCTCTACTTTCTGTTCGCTTGTCTCCTATTTTTTCTCCCTTTAGATTATGTAAAAGTCACGTGGAAGTGTGTATGTGTGTGTATTTGAGTGTGTGTGTGTGCTTGTCTGTATATTTATGTAGATTAGCCAGCCTCTTAGTGTGTATTCATGTGGGTGCTTGTGTATGTGTGAGTGAGGATGTATGTGGCTTCTTGTCTGTGCTTTGTGGGTGCCTGTTTGTGTGCATGTGGTGCCTGGTTTTGTGTATGTTGGTTCCTATGTATATATGGTATCTGATGGTGCTTGGATGCTGTGTGTGTTCTGTGTGTATCTGTGTGTCTGTGTGAGTCTTCTTGTATATCTGAGTGTATATTTCTGTGTGTGATTCTGTATGTGTCTGTTAATGTGTGTGTCACTGTGTGTGTGTGTCTGTATGTGTTAGTGCCTCTGTATGTCTGAGTGTGTTTCTGTGTGTATGTGAATCTATGTTTGTGAGTGTGTGTTTCTATGTATGTGTGGGGGGCCCTGATTAATGGTTTTGTAAGGGACTGTACAAGAATGTCAGTAGTATGTTAGGACTGTACATGAAAGTCAGCAGTTTTCTGGAAATGTACATGATGTCAGCAGTATGCTAGGGCTATACATGGATGTTAGTAAATATATATATATATATATATATATATATATATATTCATTAAAATTCTGTTTTTATAGCCTTATTTCTATAATTTCTAATTTTGTATTTTAACTATTAGATATAGAATTTCATAGTGGGCAGGGTTTTAGTACTTGGGCCACTGAATTGTACCTGCCCCCTGGTTCCAAAATTGCCAGTCATCCCCTGCATTTTTTATGCATTAGTTTCATTAGGGAGTTTCTGATTTTAACATGTGGTTAAATTGTTTGGAAGCCTTGTTTGTGTGGCGTGCTTGCAAGTATTTCATCCTGCCTGGGTCAGAATTCAGTCTACACCAAAATCACTATTTAAAAAGATAGATAATGCCTTTACAACCATTCCCCAGCTTTGCACAATTAACATTGTTATATTAATATACTTCATAACCTTTAATCCCTAGATTTCTGACTGTTTAAGCCACTACAGACAGCCTCTTATCACATGCTTTTTTATTAGCTTTTTCACAACAAAAGACTGCTAATTAATGTGTGTCATATAGATAAAATTGTGCTCTCTCCCGTAGAGTTGTGCAGGACACAGCACTAACTGGCTAAAATACAAGTCAATAGATAATAAATAAATAGCCCTGAGATAAGGGGACTCTCTGTAGAGGCTTAAATACAAGATATTAGATTCAATTATATGGCCCATAGCACCCAGTCTATACATAGTTATGTATGCAGAATGTGTACAATTCTATTGCAGGGGAGACTTAGAGTACTGTGCAAAAGTCTTAGGCCACCTTTAGATTTGTTGTTTTAACAAAGTTTTAATGACCATCCATATTTATTTTTCAGTCTCTTTATTAAGATACAAACAGAAAATGCAGGAAATATACCCCCACCACACACAGAATTTTCAGAACAAAATGGCTTCTTATGGCAAAAATTAATATTTAGTGTGACCTCCCTTGGCACTAAGCACATCTTGAACTTTTTGGGGGAGTCTGTCCTGAAGTAATCTTCTGGTTTATTATACCAGACTTCTTTCAGCACTTCCCAGAGATCTTCTATATATCTAGGTTGTCTTTTATTTTTTTATCTGTCCAGGTGATCCCATACTGCCTCTATAATATTCAGGCCAGTCCATGACTGTCAGGGTTTTATCAGCTGTTTTTCTCTCCAAATATGATTTCACTGCATTAGAAGTGTGCTTGGGATCGTTATCATGCTGAAAAATAAACAATTCCCAATCAGGCGCTTTCCAGAAGGAATGGCATGATGAATTAAAACCTGTCTGTACATTTCAGCATTCATGATCCCATCAATTTGCAAAATATCGCCAACATCACTGGCAGAAATGCAGCACCAAACCAGGACAGACCCTCCACCATGTTTTACTGAAGGCTGCAAGCACTCATTCTTCCATCTCTCTCCAACTCTTCTTCTTACATACTGTCGACGATTGGACCCAAACATTTCAAATGTGGATTCAGCACTCCATAATACTCATTTCCACTGATCTACATTCCAATCTTTGTGAGTTTTAGCATATCTTAGCCTTTTCACCCTTTTCTCCTTCCGAAAAAGTGGTTTCTTGGCTGCTACCCTTCCACAAAGACCATTCCTGATCAAGCTTCTTCGGACTGTAGAAGGGTCAACTTGGCATCCTGATGAAGCTGCCAGATGTTGAGCTTGGTCCTTGCTGGACTT
Organism: Bombina bombina; assembly: GCF_027579735.1. Lineage (NCBI taxonomy): Eukaryota > Metazoa > Chordata > Amphibia > Anura > Bombinatoridae > Bombina > Bombina bombina. The sequence continues at coordinate 860,495,212 of NC_069504.1, read as the reverse complement.
CTTCCGGTCTCTCAAAGAAGAAACTCTGAGAAACTTATCATGAGATTTAAAATGTTTTCTTGACATTCCAGTCCTTTTTTTGTCTTTACCCTCTCCTGATTCTTCAAATTTCTTTATAAAAGCTTGAATACCACATATTAAGAATCCAGTTTGTTTGCTGATTTTCCTTTCAGAGTTGCCTTGCTGATGCAAAAGTATGATTTTATGTCTGTTAAATTCTGTGATCTTTGGCATTTTGACTGGAATGATGTGATTGAAAGTTGGTTTTATTAGCAAGCTTCCAATTAATTAAACTCATACCACATGTATAAGTAATGCTCAAGCATGTCTTGCATAAACCTGGTGTAATAGACTGTTTTCACAGCAGTCATTTTGATGTGAAATAGTAGGACAAATACAGATGTTAGCAATGACATTAATTAGGGTTCCATTACATTTAGGTTTATGAGAGCAAGGTTCCTGCTATTGCTCAAGTGTAATGGGAGGTCACACTAAATACTAACCACTTTAGCCTGTAGAAGCATTTTTTTCTGATTTTTGTCTGTTTTTTTTTAATACTGCATAAAAATATCCTGTATATTCTGGTTGTATTCTAATAAAGAGAGTGGGAAATAATTATATATAGTCATTATACCATTGCTAAAACAACAAATCTAATGGTTGCCTAAGATTTTTGCACAGTACTGTATAAATATTTCTCAGAAACCTTCAAACCTTAGTATAAATGGATACATAAAATAAACACATTTCTAAAATTAGTGCACCAATGTATGTTCAGCTCTCTCTACTACCCTAAAATGACAGCAGATACATTTAACATATATGTCTGATAAATGAGTACTATTATTAATTAAAAAAAATAAAAACATTAAATTAGATTAATATTTATTTTCAAATCTTTCAAATAACAACTTATAAGGTAACATTAAAAACCCTTAATCTGAACTCAGGATCCATGAAATAATAACAAATTAAGAAATGCACACTGGTAATGTCACTGTTTCTGGTAAGCCTGCTTGAGAGTCCTCTGTGCTACGGCAAATGTTTTGGGACAAAACTCATTCGATCTATTCAGATACTGCAGTATCTGAACAGATCTACTTAATGATCTACTTCTTTTATGTATTGGGTTAATTACGATCAATATATATTGGCGGGATAAAGCAAAAATGTTTTAAATTAATTTTAGTACTGATTTGTGAGACATATAGGAAGCTCTGTTTATTCCAAGAAAATTATTTGTGACAAGAGGACACAATTAAACGCTGGAGGAAAAGAGATTTAATCTCAAGCATAGTAAATGTTTGTTCACTGTAAGAGCTATCACATTTTGGAACTCATTACCTAAGGAGGTAGTAGATGCCAATACCTTAGATACATTTAAAAATGGTTTAGATACATTTCGGGCTAGAAACAGAATGCTGGTGTTAAATTGGTCACCTTTTTAATGGGATCAAATGCTCTGATGAAGAATCTGTGCCATAAAACACATAGGCTAGATTTAGAGTTCTGCGGCCAAAGGGGTGCGTTAGCTACGCGTGCTTTTTTCCCCCCGCACCTTTTAAATACCGCTGGTATTTAGAGTTCACAGAAGGGCTGCAACTCTCAATACCAGCCACTGCAACTCTCAATACCAGCGGTGCTTACGGACGTGGCCAGCTTCAAAAACGTGCTCGTGCACGATTCCCCCATAGGAAACAATGGGGCTGTTTGAGCTGAAAAAAAACCTAACACCTGCAAAAAAGCAGCGTTCAGCTCCTAACGCAGCCCCATTGTTTCCTATGGGGAAACACTTCCTACGTCTGCACCTAACACCCTAACATGTACCCCGAGTCTAAACACCCCTAACCTTACACTTATTAACCCCTAATCTGCCGACCCCGCTATCGCTGACACCTGCATTATACAATTAACCCCTAATCTGCCGCTCCGTACACCGCCGCAACCTACGTTATCCCTATGAACCCCTAATCTGCTGCCCCTAACACCGCCGACCCCTATATTATATTTATTAACCCCTAATCTGCTGCGCCCAACGTCGCCTCCACCTACCTACAATTATTAACCCCTAATCTGCCGACCGGACCTCGCCGCTACTCTAATAAATGTATTAACCCCTAAAGCTAAGTCTAACCCTAACCCTAACACCCCCCTAAGTTAAATATAATTTAAATCTAACTAAATAAATTAACTCTTATTAAATAAATTATTCCTATTTAAAGCTAAATACTTACCTGTAAAATAAATCCTAATATAGCTACAATATAAATTATAATTATATTATAGCTATTTTAGGATTAATATTTATTTTACAGGCAACTTTGTATTTATTTTAACCAGGTACAATAGCTATTAAATAGTTAATAAGTATTTAATAGTTACCTAGTTAAAATAATTACAAAATTACCTGTAAAATAAATCCTAACCTAAGTTACAATTAAACCTAACACTACACTATCAATAAATTAATTAAATAAAATACCTACAATTATCTACAATTAAACCTAACACTACACTATCAATAAATTAATTAAATACAATACCTACAAATAAATACAATTAAATAAACTAACTAAAGTACAAAAAATAAAAAAGAACTAAGTTACAAAAAATAAAAAAATATTTACAAACATTAGAAAAATATTACAACAATTTTAAGCTAATTACACCTACTCTAAGCCCCCTAATAAAATAACAAAGCCCCCCAAAATAAAAAAATGCCCTACCCTATTCTAAAATAAAATTAGAAAAGCTCTTTTACCTTACCAGCCCTTAAAAGGGCCTTTTGCGGGGCATGCCCCAAAGAAAACAGCTCTTTTGCCTGGAAAAAAAAACATACAATACCCCCCCCAACATTACAACCCACCACCCACATACCCCTAATCTAACCCAAACCCCCCTTAAATAAACCTAACACTAAGCCCCTGAAGATCTTCCTACCTTATCTTCACCACGCCGGGTATCACCGATCGGTCCAGGCTCCGATGTCTTGATCCAAGCCCAAGCAGGGGCTGAAGACGTCCATCCTCCGGCTGAAGTCTTGATCCAAGCCCAAGCGGGGGCTGAAGACGTCCATCCTCCGGCTGAAGTCTTGATCCAAGCGGCGGCTAAAGAAGTCCATCATCGGGCAGAAGTCTTCATCCTTTCCGGGCAGAAGAGGAGATCCGGACCGGTAGACATCTTCATCCAAGCGGCATCTTCTATGTTCTTCCATCCGACGACGAGCGGCTCCATCTTCAAGACCTCCGGCGCGGATCCATCCTCTTCTTCCGACGACTAGACGACGAATGAAGGTTCCTTTAAGGGACGTCATCCAAGATGGCGTCCCTCGAATTCCGATTGGCTGATAGGATTCTATCAGCCAATCGGAATTAAGGTAGAAAAAATCTGATTGGCTGATTGAATTAGCCAATCAGATTCAAGTTCAATCCGATTGGCTGATTGGATCAGCCAATCGGATTGAACTTCAATCTGTTTGGCTGATTCCATCAGCCAATCAGATTTTTTCTACCTTAATTCCGATTGGCTGATAGAATCCTATCAGCCAATCGGAATTTGAGGGACGCCATCTTGGATGACGTCCCTTAAAGGAACCTTCATTCGTCGTCTAGTCGTCGGAAGAAGAGGATGGATCCGCGCCGGAGGTCTTGAAGATGGAGCCGCTCGTCGTCGGATGGAAGAACATAGAAGATGCCGCTTGGATGAAGATGTCTACCGGTCCGGATCTCCTCTTCTGCCCGGATAGGATGAAGACTTCTGCCCGATGATGGACTTCTTTAGCCGCCGCTTGGATCAAGACTTCAGCCGGAGGATGGACGTCTTCAGCCCCCGCTTGGGCTTGGATCAAGACATCGGAGCCTGGACCGATCGGTGATACCCAGCGTGGTGAAGATAAGGTAGGAAGATCTTCAGGGGCTTAGTGTTAGGTTTATTTAAGGGGGGTTTGGGTTAGATTAGGGGTATGTGGGTGGTGGGTTGTAATGTTGGGGGGGGGTATTTTTTTTCCAGGCAAAAGAGCTGTTTTCTTTGGGGCATGCCCCGCAAAAGGCCCTTTTAAGGGCTGGTAAGGTAAAAGAGCTTTTCTAATTTTATTTTAGAATAGGGTAGGGCATTTTTTTATTTTGGGGGGCTTTATTATTTTATTAGGGGGCTTAGAGTAGGTGTAATTAGCTTAAAAAATGTTGTACTTTAGTTAGTTTATTTAATTGTATTTATTTGTAGGTATTGTATTTAATTAATTTATTGATAGTGTAGTGTTAGGTTTAATTGTAGATAATTGTAGGTATTTTATTTAATTAATTTATTGATAGTGTAGTGTTAGGTTTAATTGTAACTTAGGTTTGGATTTATTTTACAGGTAATTTTGTAATTATTTTAACTAGGTAACTATTAAATAGTTATTAACTATTTAATAGCTATTGTACCTGGTTAAAATAAATACAAAGTTGCCTGTAAAATAAATATTAATCCTAAAATAGCTACAATATAATTATTATTTATATTGTAGCTATATTAGGATTTATTTTACAGGTAAGTATTTAGCTTTAAATAGGATTAATTTATTTAATAAGAGTTAATTTATTTCGTTAGATAAAGATTATATTTAACTTAGGGGGGTGTTAGTGTTAGGGTTAGACTTAGCTTTAGGGGTTAATACATTTAATAGAGTAGCGGCGAGGTCCGGTCAGCAGATTAGGGGTTAATACTTGAAGTTAGGTGTCGGTGATGTTAGGGAGGGCAGATTAGGGGTTAATACTATTTATTATAGGGTTATTGAGGCGGATTAGGGGTTAATAACTTTATTAGAGTAGCGGTGAGGTCCGGTCGGCAGATTAGGGGTTAATTATTGTAGGTAGGTGGCGGCGACGTTTTGGGGGGCAGATTAGGGGTTAATAAATATAGGGGTCGGTGGTGTTAGGGGCAGCAGATTAGGGGTACATAAGGATAACGTAGGTGGCGGCGCTGTGTGGTCAGCAGATTAGGGGTTAAAAAAATTTAATAGAATGGCGGCGATGTGGGGGGACCTCGGTTTAGGGGTACATAGGTAGTTTATGGGTGTTAGTGTACTGTAGAGCACAGTAGTTAAGAGCTTTATGAACCGGCGTTAGCCCAGAAAGCTCTTAACTCCTGGCTTTTTTCTGCGGCTGGAGTTTTGTCGTTAGATTTCTAACGCTCACTTCAGCCAAGACTCCAAATACCGGCGTTAGAAAGATCCCATTGAAAAGATAGGATACGCAAATGACGTAAGGGGATCTGTGGTATGGAAAAGTCGCGGCTGGAAAGTGAGCGTTAGACCCTTACCTACACGACTCTAAATACCAGCGGTAGCCCAAAACCAGCGTTAGGAGCCTCTAACGCTGGTTTTGACGGCTAACGCAGAACTCTAAAACTAGGCGATAGATACTGTTTGTACCACAGTATTTGGCTCTATTCACTCCATTGTTTACAGTTTACAGAGTTCTTTTAGCAACCAGATGTAGAACTTTTGTAGTAATTAGATGTGAGTTTGTATGATCAATTCACTCAGGCTTGCTTTTTAAATAACAATTCAAGACAATATGGCTGCCTCAGTTGAAAAAAAAAAATTACAAGTCTGTATTGTTTCCTGTATCAATCAATACACAATGATTTTAAATAGAATGAACCCTTATTTTGTGCGTTTATCAGATGTATCCAGACTCCTTTCTACCCTCTTATTGCCACAGTAACACATTTGCATCTATTCAGGAGTACTATAGATTTGCAACACTGACCAAATTATTTTATTATCCATCAAACTTTATTTACCTTAGACTACTGGTTTTCAAACCTGTCCTCAGACCTCCCCAGCAGGACAGATTTTCAGGATTACCTTGGGTGAGAGCAGGTAAAATAACCATGGTTACTAATCAGCTGATTATTTCACCTGTGCTCCAGTTAAGATATCCTCACAATGTGGCCTGTTAGGGAGGCCTGAGGATAGGTTTGTAAACCAGTGCCTTAGAACATTACGGTCATCAAGTACCCCCAACAGGCCAGGTTTTCATTACAACTGAGCCATTGCACAGGTGAAATAATCAGCTTATGGGTGAGAGCAGGTTAGTAACCATGTTGTTACTGATCAGCTGATTACTTCACCTGTGCACTGGTTTAGCAATAATGAAAATCTGTCCTGTTGGTTGTACTTGAGGACCGGGGGTTGAGAAACACTGCCTTAGAACATTTTCATATTCTTTCCCCTACACATAAGTAGGACTATTTTGAAAGCAATGGACAAAGACCCTCACCATCCCAATAGGAATTTATAGCATAAAAATGTTCTCTCAAATATGATGATAGCTAGATTAGGAATTGTGCGTTCGTCTTTTAATGCTGAAAATATGGCATTTTCAGCGTTAGAACAGCACCGCAGCTATTACGAGTCTTGTCGGTATAGGTACCGTAAGCCTTTTAGCCTGTAACACAACGTCAGTACCACATTTGTAAAAATTAAGTTTTTCATGGGATTCCCATAGCGCTGCCATTACGAGTTTTGCGGTGAGGCTAAAAAACCTGCGTTACACCCTAAAACTACAAGATCCGTGCCGCTATCTAAAAGCAGTAGTTATGAGTTTTACTCTACAAATCTGTAACATAAAACTCATAAATTGCTACAAAGTACACTAAACACCCATAAACTACCTATTAACCCCTAAACTTAGGCCCTCCTGCATCGCAAACACTATATTAAATTTATTAACCCCTAATCTGCCGCTCCAGATATCGCCATCACTTAAAAAATATTAACCCCTATTCCGCCGCTCCCCGACATTGTCACCACTATAATAAACGTTTTAACCCCTAAACCGCCGCCCTGACGCATCGCAAACACTATTTAAATATAATTAACCCCTAATCTGCCGACCGCCCACATCGCCCCCACTATACTTAAGTTATTAAGCCCTACACCGCCGCCACTATAATAAACGTATTAACCGCTAAACCGAAAGCCCCCACATCGCAATAAACTAAATTAAACTAGTAACCCCTAAACCTAATGCACCCTATCTTTAGATTAAAATTACAATTTCCCTAGCTTAAATTAAATTAAAATTTACCTGTCAAATTAAAAAAACTAAGTTTAAACTAACAACTACACTAATATAATTATTAAACTAAAATTAAATTAAATTAACTACCAATTAAATAAAACTAAACTACACATTAAAAAAATTCTTACACTACTCCAAAAATTACAAAGTATCTAAATACAAAAAATAAAAGACTAAATTACAAAAAATAACAAACGAAATTATCAAAAATTAAAAAGAATTACACCTAATCTAATAGCCCTATCAAAATAAAAAAGCCCACCCAAAATAAAAAAAAACCTGGCCTACAATAAACTACCAATAGTCCTTAAAAGGACCTTTTGTAGGGCATTACCCTAAGTTAAACAGCTCTTTTACCTGTAAAAAATACAAAGACCCCCCAACAGTAAAACCTACCACCCAACCAACCACCCAAAATAAAAAACCTAACTCTAAAAAAACCCTAAGCTACCCATTGCCCTGAAAAGGGCATTTGGATGGGCATTGCCCTTAAAAGGGCATTTAGCTCTTTTACAAGCTCAAAACCTAAACTAAAAAAACCCCACCCAATAAACCCTTAAAAAAAAAACTATCACTAACCCCCGAAGATCCACTTACAGTTTTTGAAGCCCCGCTTGAACGATCTTCATCCAGGCGGCGAGAAGTCTTCATACAGGCAGCCTCTTCAATCTTCATCCCAGCGGCGAAGTCCTCATCCAAGCGGCGAGAGATGACACCTGGATGAAAATTGAAGAGGCCGCCTGAATGAAGACTTCTTGCCACCTGGATGAGGACTTAGCCGCCTGGATGAAGACTTCTCGCCGCCTGGATGAAGATCATTCAAGCGGGATTTCAAAAACTGTAAGTAGATCTTCGAGGGTTTTTAGATTAGGGTTTGGGCATGTAAAAGAGCAAAATGCCCATTCAAATGCCCTTTTCAGGGCAATGGGTAGCTTAGGTTTTTTTAGAAAGTTTTTTTTATTTTGTTTGTTTTGGGGGGTGGGGTTTGTAATGTTAGTGGGGGTTTGTAATTTTTTTTTCAGAAAAAGAGCTGATATCTTTAGGGCAATGCCCTACAAAAGGCCCTTTTAAGGGCCATTGGTAGTTTATTCTAGATTAGGTTTATTATTTTGGGGTGTTTTTTTAATGGGTATTAGAATAGGAATAATTTTTATTTTTGGTAATTTGTTTGTTATTTTGTATAATGTAATTTTTTTTTCCCTTTTGGGTGGGTTTTTATTTTTAGATTAGGGCTTGGGCAGCAAAAGAGCTAAATGCCCTTTTAAGGGCAATGCTCACACAAATGCCCTTTTTAAGGGCAATGGGTAGATAAGGTTTTACTTTCTTTTTATTTTGTGGGTTTGTGGGGTGGGGGTTTGTATACTGTTAGGGGGTGTTTGTTTTTTTGTAGCAAAAGAGCTGTTAACTTTAGGGCAATGCCCAACAAAAGGCCCTTTGGTAGTTTATTCTAGATTAGGCTTTTTATTTTGGGGTGTTTTTTTTTTTTATTTAAAGGGTATTAGAATAGGAATAATTTTTATTTTTTTGGATAATTTCTTTTGTTTTTTTCTGTAATGGTAGTTTTTTTTATTTTTTGTGATTTTTTTTATTTTTTATTTTTTGTAATTTTAGGTTTTAGTGTAAGGTAGCTTAGGTTTTATTTCACAGGTACGTTTATATTTATTTTAACTAGGTAGTTAGTAAATAGTTAATAACCATTTACTAACTAGTCTACCTAGTTAAAATAAATACAAACTTACCTGTGAAATAAAAATAAAACCTAAGATAGCTACAATATAACTATTAGTTATATTGTAGCTAGCTTAGGTTTTATTTCACAGGTAAGTATTTAGTTTTAACTAGGTATTATTTAGTTAATAATTGTAAGTTTAATTTAGTTCTATTGTAATTATGTTAAAGTTAGGGGGTGTTAGGGTTAGGTTTAGGGTTAGGGTTAAAGTTAGGTTTAGGGGTAGGGGTTAATAGTTTAATTTAGATTTTTGCGATGTGGGAAGCCAGAGGTTTAGGTGTTAATAGCTTTATTTAGTTGCGGCGATGTCGGGGAGCGGCGGAATAGGGGTTAATAGATTTATTATAGTGTGGGCGATGTTGGGGTGCAGGGGATTAGAGGTTAATAACTTTAGTATAGTGGCAGCGATATCGGGGGCGGCAGATTAGGGGTTAATAACATTATGTAGGAGCCGGCAATGTCGGTGGGGGGCAGATTAGGGGTGTTTAGCTATTGTTGTTGGTGCTGTATGGAGCTTAAAAGCACCATATCCCACGCTCAAGTCAGGTTTTGAAAAACTTGTAATGGCTGCGCTATAGGAGTATAAATAACGCAACTTTAGCCCGCATAACTCCTAATCTAGCTGTTAATGTTGCATATCCTCAACCAACATAACTGATGTATTCCAATGATGTTCTGCTTCCTCTAGCTCAGAAGTTATTTGAGAAATCCTGTTCCTTGTCCCAATATGCTTGTCCTTGCACATTCCCACGTTATTATTATTATTTTTATTAAATATTGCAACATTATGTTTCATTGGTCAGCTGGAGAATTTGATGGTGATTGGTAATGAACTGCTTGACTGTTAGAAAGGGCAAATGATGGGGTAACAGATGACAGTAATAAAGTATTACTAATACAGGGACCAGACTTCTCTGTTAAATACATAAGGGCAACAATAGGAGCTAATTGCAAACAAGGTCTAGTACATTGTCATAATGATTTGACTTAAGCAGTTTCCCATGTAACCATTTCACTGCCAAGGCACTGACAGAGGGACCTCTAGGTCTGTATTTCCTCACACAATAAAGGGTTATTAGTAGCAAATAATGATCTCTGAACATCACTAGTCTATATCATCCACCCCATTCCCAGAAGTCAAAAAGGGACCCACCTGGAAAACGTGAGATGATTAAAAATAAAATAGTTCTACTGCACATTGTGTATAGTATCTGTACATTGGTGTTATCTCATTTCATTGACCTTATACCTCTGTATTTGCCAAATCCTCCCTGTTCCCTTCACTTGTTTTTGTCTCAAAAAATAATCTGCCCAGTTCTCATATATGTCCCAACTGTTTTGCTTCAGACCTAATGTCTGTCCATCCCGGACCCCTGGTATTTACCCTATCTTCCCTACGCCTGTTCCATTCCAGCGCCCGTACCTGCTCCCCAGGTCAGAACCTCTCCCTGCTCCTGCGCAGGGATCTGCACCCTCAGGTATATGTATTTGCATCACTTTGCTCCTGGCCACTTACTTACTAGACTTAGTGCATTTGCCCCTTTTCCATGTCCCACTCACTCTGCTGTCAGTATTAGTGATGTATTTATCTCTTGTACGTTATACCTCATATATTGCACTCAATCCTCACTGGTCCTCTTTAATTCTACACTGGTATTTATAATGCCCCTTCCTACCATTTCTCCCACTGGTTCTCCAGCCAACTCCCCTCGTCCTCGCTGGACTCCATGCTCCGGTAATAGCAAACTTATCAGACCACTAACAACAGCCATCAGACTGTTGTTGGACTGTCCAACAATCTGATGGCTGTTGCTAGTGTGTGTGGTCGCTACCGTCCAATAATCTGATTAGTGGTGACATACCTTCATTGGAATGCTATGAGGAAGTGGAGCGCATGCCTGGTGTTCCAAAATTATTCTCGACTTATAAGAATGCGGGACCCGCGCCACTTCCGGTGACGTGACATCAGCTGTTGGAGGTGTGTGGCGCTCACTGTGCATGCACAAGCAGCCCGACCTCCCAAAATCAGCTGTTGAAGACTACGCAATGGGTCGAGGAGTTCTATGGCCATTACATTTCATTGCACAGGCGCGCAGAATACCGCGCATGCGCACACGGCCCGACTTTGCATCAGAGAGTCCATAATTCTAATATAATCCATAATTCTTCTATAGTTCTATAGGCGACTTGCCTTCAGTGCGCATGAGCATACTGCAGTAAACTGGGTAAAAAAAGAGACATGCAACTATAACCAATAAAATAAAATATGAGATGCACAAATTTTAAACTTTTTAAATAAAATTTTTAAATTAATATTTTTAAATTAAAATTTAAACTTTTTCAAAAAGACAGTGACGTTTCACACATGCCCATGACAATATTATGGTTGTTCTAAACAAGCGTTACATTTTGTGGGGCCACATGACACTGTACATTCATTTGTTTAATAGAATCCGCCCTATACTGTATTGTAACAGTTTATAATTTGTGCTTCTCATATTTTATTTTATTGGTTATAGTTGTATGTTTGTTTTTTTACCCAGTTTACAGCAAGTCGCCTGTAGAAATTATGGACCCTCTGATGAGGAGTCGGGCCGTGTGCGCATGTGCGGTAGTCTGCACGCCTGCCCAATGAAATGTAATGGCCATAGAATTCCTTGACCCGTTGCGTAGCCTTCAACAGCTGATTTTGGGAGGTTGGGCCGCTTGCGCATGTGCAGTGAGCGCCACACACATCCAACAGCTGATGACACGTCACCAGAAGTGACGCGGGTCGAGACTAATTTTAGAACACCGGGACTTATTTCTTATTAGACAGCTGATGGAACGTCACTTCTGTTTTTTAGTCTGATAAATTTGCTCTTCTGATAAAACACTGGTGTTCTGTCAGAAGAGCAAACTTATCAGACTAGCGAACAGAAGTGACGTTCCTTCAGCTGTCTGATAAGAAATACATACCGTGCATGTGCGCCTCAGGGTAGTCGCATTCCAAAGCCACTACGTCACAACCCATCAGATTATTCAACAGTGAACAGCGTGCGCACTAACACTGGGCAGCTGCTGAAGCTGTTGCTGGGGAGGAGGGGATGTTGCTAGGGAGGGCCTCAGGTCGGCAGTAACATTTAGGGATCAGTTGACTGTCAATCTGGATTAGTGTTAGGCATTGATTTTTAACCATTATGGTCAAGATTACATATGCGGCATTGCCCGCAAAAGCCGGCAACGCCGGTTTTTATGCGGTTTTGGTATCACATATACGGCGCCGCAATTTTTACTCCTATAAGCCAACATAGAACCGGTATTTTACTCCATTGTCACCTCGCCACACATAGGCAGGCGCAGCAAGCCTTACGCTGAAAATGTGAGCACTGTAACTCCCGTAACTGCCTGAAAATATTAACTAACACCTACTGCATGCGCAATATCTATCTACCTGTCAACTGCAAACCCCCACCACAATAACTAATACAGTATATTAACCCCTAATCCGTCATTAACCCACATCGCAATAAACAAAATATATGTATTAAGCCCTAATCTGCCATTAACCCACATCAAATCAGCCAATAGGATTTCAATAGCTCTCATCCTATTGGCTGATTTGAATTTGAAGAATCAAATCAGCTAAAAGGAATGCAAAGGAACAACATATTTAAACGCGTACCTTGAATTCACTATTCAGTGTACAGCGCCAATCGTACAAAGAGGATCCTCCACGCTCCATGGCTTCATGGTCGCCCGTCCTGCTACGCGCTCATCTCCGCTCCATGCCGGCTTGGTCCTGGATGAAGAAGGAAGTGGTCCCCGCTTGGAAGAAGATCGGCCGCTTGGAAGAAAACTTCACCGCCTGGAACAGGACCTTCCCTGCCGAACTTCAGGAACGGTGAGTACATATTTGGGGGTTAGATTTAGGATTTTTTTTATTTTTGGGGGTTTGTTTTTTTTAGATTAGGGATTTTTTGGGCACTCTTAAAAGAGCCGATTGTCCTTTTAAGGGAATTAAAAGAGTTGAATGCCCTTTTAAAGGCAATGCCCATACAAATGCCCCTTTAGGGGCAATGGTTAGTTTAAGATTTTTTAGTGTTAGTTTTTTATTTTGGGGTGGTTTGGTGGGGGTTTTACTGTTAGAGGGGGGACTTAGTATTTTTTAAGGTAAAAGAGCTGTTTAACTTAGGGAAAAGCCCTACAAAAGGCCCTATTGGTAGTTTAGTATTAGATTAGGGGGTGTTTTTATTTTGGGGGGGGCTTTTTAATTATAGAAGGGGAAAAAGAGGGGGAGGAACTAGGAAGAGAGGGAGGGGTGACAGACTACTAGGTAGACGAGAACTGAGAAGAACAAGTAGTTTTAGGTTATTTAGTTACTTTCTGTTCCCATATAGAAATAATATCCAATATAGTGTCTGCTTTTCCCTGAAAACTATAATGAAGTTTCTCAAGTGAAAGAACGTGATCAACCTCATGGAACCACATTTGGGGTGTGGGGACTTGTTGCTTTTTCCAGAACCTGGGAATTAAGTGCTTTGTGCAGTTTATCATACATTGTAGTAGTTTTCTAAGATATAGGCAGCAAAGTACTGGGAGGTCATTCAGTAGAACCAGAGCAGGGTTTAGTTCTATATTGTTGTCAAGAATAGAGTTGATATGTGTATTTATAGTATGCCAAAAGTGATTAAGTAAGGGACAGTACCAAAAAATATGGACAAGAGAGACAATCTCACCGCAGTGTCTCCAGCACAGAGGGGAGGCACCTGGAAAGATGTTATGGAGTCTATGAGGGGAGAGGTACCATTGTAGTAAAATTTTGTAGTTTAGTTCCACTATTATTGGTGAGATAGATGATTTTTTTTTTATATAACGTTCAGTCCTTTACTGATTTGTCTTTGAATGGATGATTTTTTTTGGTCATTAAGAATATATTATTCCTTTGTATCTGAGTAAGTGTTAAATTAAGTTCCTTTTCCCATTTGGTTAAGTATGAGGGTATAGGTGTTGAAGTGGGACTTTATGGCTCATGGAGATATGTGATTTGTGGAGTGATGGGTTGTGGATAATGATTCGAAAGGTGTAAAAGGTCTTATAAAATCAGGTTTGTATGGAGAGGATAAGAGTGTGTGTCGAATTTGAAAATAGGAAAACCATTTGTGGAAAGGTGGGCCGAAGTTTGAGTTTAAGTCAGCTTGTGTTCTGAATTGTCTGTTTCAGAAGAAGCGGTAGACTGGGGAGGGTAGTTGTTGATCTGCTGAGTGTAATGTTTGTATTAGGTCAGGCTGTATAAATGAAGTGTTATTTAGTAATGGAGTTAAGGGGGATAAAGGACAGGTGATATTTGTAGAGTTTTTCATAGTCTTGTCCCAAACTCTAAGAGTGGACACTATGTAATAATTGGATTCATATGATTGTGATCTGTGTTTCTTTGGGATCCAACATATCTCGGCTATATTGTGCTCTGTTAGAAGGGAAGCCTCCAACTGAACCCATGGTTTGAAGGGTGAGAGGTGATTTCATGCCACAACCCATGCCAGATGAACTGTTTTATAATAATTGGTTAGATTGGGGATTCCTAGACCTCCTTCCTCTTTTCTAAGATATAGATTCTTTTTAGCAACTCTTGGTCTTTGATAAGACCAAAGGAATGATTCTATCAGTTTCTGTTATGTATCGAGATATTGAGTTGACAAGTCTAGCGGGAGGACTTGAAATAGATATAGATATTTAGGAAGTATGGTAATTGACACCGCATTTGCTCGGCCTAGCCAAGAGAGGTGATTCTGTCTATGCCATGAGTCTAAGAGTTTACGTGTTTCATTTTGGAGAGCACAATAGTTATGTTCAAAGAGATCTGGTATGGATGAGGAGACATTGATGCCTAGATATTTTAAGGATTTGTCTATAGTGAACGTAGTATGGTGGGCCAAGTAAATGGCTTCACCCTCGGGCAGGTTGACAGGTAGGAGGACAGATTTGTCCATGTTTATAGAAAAATTTGATACTTTTTTAAAAACTTCAAATTCTATTAAGAGTGAGGGTATTGACAAAACTGGTGAGCGTAAAGTAAAGATGATATTATCTGTATATAAAAGACATTTTTGACTCATAGAACCAAATTCTATGCCTTTAATGTTTAAGTTGTTTCTGATACGAGTGGCTAGCCTGTCAACTGTTAAAGCAAACAAAAGAGGAGAGAGGGGGCAGCCTTGGCGCGTACCGTTGTATATCTGAAAACTGTGAGATGATATGTCATTAGCGTGTACAGTTGCTGAGGGGTTAATATATAGAGCTTTAGTTCTATTTATAAGTGTCTGGGAGAAGCCAAATTTCGTCAGGGCTGACCACATAAATTCCCAGTCGACCCTGTCGAAAGCCTTCTCGGCATCTGTGAAAAGCATAATCATCAGGAGTTTGTTGATAGAGGCTGTGAACAGGGTTTGAAGAACGCAAATTGAATTATCTTTAGCCTCCCTGCCCGGGATGAAGCCAACCTGATCTGTATTGATTAGGGATGGCAAAAATGTGTTTAGACGTGTAGCCAGTAATTCAGTGTATAGCTTGACATAAATGTTTATAAGGGAGATAGGATGGTAGTTTTTGACTTGGTCTGTTGGTTTACCTGGTTTGGGGATAACAACAATGGACGCCTCCAGAAGGTTTCTGGAAAAAGTGCCTTGATGGTCTATTGATTGGTAGAGTTCAAGGAGATGTGGACTAAGTTGCAAAGAGGTGGAAGAATTTTGGAGTAAAGCTGTTGGGGCCTGGAGCTTTGCCCTGTGGTAGGGCTTTAATAGCAGCCAGGATTTCATGGATATGGAACGGCTGGTCTAGGGAAGAACTGTCTTCCTCTGACAGGGACGGGAATTCAATTTTTGCTAGGTATTTGTTAATTAAATTAGCCTTTGGGATAGGGTCTAAGGATTGTATGTTATAAAGGGAAGTGCAATAATTGGCAAAATTATTCACAATAGACAAACTGTCAGAGGACGAGTGACCCGAGGGATCTGTTATACGTTTTATAAAAGTCTTAAATCTCTTCTTTTTTAGAGATCTGGCCAACATGCTTCCTGGTTTATTTTTCTCTACACAGAATTTAGCTCTCAAAATAAGTGTGCGTAGATGAGCGCATTTTGTAAGATAGTTGTTCAAGTCATCTCTGGCTTGTTGTAGGGTGGAATAGAGTTGGTTGTATTGAGAGTTACTTTTATGGTTATATTCATTTGTGTTAGTTTAGAGGTTAGGGAGTTGTATAATGATGCTCTCGGTTGGCGCTGTCTTTTAGTATGTTTTATAAGTTCGCCACTTATAAAGCACTTATACGCTTCCCAGTTATTGGTTATAGATGTGTCAGAGGGTCTATTTATTCTAAAGAATGCATTGTTTTTTCAAAGATTTCAGTTGTTATTTGTGGGTCAGAGAAGATGAGGTTGTTTAATTTCCAATTTGGACGATGTAAAGGTTTGGAGGACCAGGTAAATGAGTTGATAACCCCACTGTGATCGGACCATACTGTGTGACTGATCCTGGAATCTTTTAGGGATGTTAAAATGGATTGGTAACAGAGACTATAATTTAGTCGTGTGTAAGTTTGTTGTGGGTGTGAAAAGAAGGTATAGTCCTTGGTATATGTATGGGGGATTCACCATGTGCCAGTAAGTGGGAAGGATTGTATTGCTGTCCAATTAGCTTTAATTCTTCTGAGGTTCATGTATGACCTCCCAGTGGAGGGATTCCAAAATTGGGGTATATATATATCTATATATATCTATATATATATACATATACTGTATATAGCAATAATTTGAATTCTAGAGGGTCATGTGACGTCTTAGTTAAAACAAAGTCTTTTCCTCTTTCCAAGGGATTGCTGTCTTGTGGGAGGGGGATCTTGAGCTTCTGTGCAAATATATTACTACAGTTTGCATAAACAAATTAAGAGCCACGCACGCATTTTATACATTTCATTCTAGAAAGCAGCATGAGCAGCACTGTGTATAAAGTCTGCGAGCCACACTGATCTGTTGCTTAGCACCCCATTAGCAACTGTTGTACTGCAAAACCTCAAAGGTGGAATTACCCTGAGTTTTACCAGGTAGAGTCTTCTTCATGTTGAGTGCTCTATGCAAAACAAGGAGAGAAGTAAAGGAGGGAGAATAAGGATTTAAATAACAAAATATAAACGGTATAAACGGTATGAACAAGTAGTAGATAATAAGATTCACAATAAGATCCCCTGCCCCATTTATATTTGTGTTCAATTTTTCATCCCCTTAAACTTGGTTTGCCACCTTGGCCATTGTTTTTCTTCAACACTTATGAGTTACGCATGCTGCAGGGTAAGCAGGACGGAACATGTATTGTGCCTCTGGATATCACATGAATACTGCTAGTGAACAGCACAATACATGTTCCTCACTGCTTACCCTGCAGCATGTGTAACTTATAAGTGTCCAGAAAAACATGGCTGAAGTGGCAACCCTAAAAGGCACCCCTGGCTGTATCTTACAAAGGAGGAAGAAAAATTTAATCTTACTCATTAACAAAAGACCCTTCCTTAGAAAACCATTAAACACAATAAAATAAAATGAACATTAGCTTTTTTTGGGACAAATTTAAAAATGTACTTGTATTTGCAGGCCCCTCCTGTATCATGTGACAGTCATTAGCCAATCACAGACGCATATAGGTATACACTATGAACTTTTGCACATGCTCAGAAAGTGTGCATATAAAAAAGACACATATTGATAATGAAATACATTGGAAAGTTGTTTACAACTGAATGTTCTATTTGAATCATGAAAGTTTAATTTTGACTTTAGCGTCTCTTTAAATAGACTGTGGAAAATGCCATTATAACATTTGACTATGACTCAATCAGTGACAAATATTTTAAAGTAAAATGATAGTGGCACTGTGCTATATTATGGGGCCTTAACCGGTTAAACCACCGGGTGCTACTCTAAATATAAGTACAAATTATAAATAGCGTACATACTGTGTGACAAAAGCAAAGAGGTTGTGAGTGCACAAACAGCTCCCTTCAGATTATAATTGTGTTTAAAACATAAACTTTTAACAATACATTTTAAAAAGTGGATATCGTTACTATAAGAACCTTAATAGATATACACAAGAGGTGTTAACTACAATACCCCCAGTATTCCTGGCAGATGACTGGTCACGTTGGCATCAGTTGGGGGTATGCAATAGGCAGGTTCCAAGAAAAAATAATAAAAAGGAAAATTAATTACTACGCTTTTCGGCCCATACACAGCCTTTTTAACCCTTTGAGTGCTAAGCACTTTCCCACCTGGGTGCTAAGATTTTTTTCATGTTTTTTTTTATTTTTTGAACAATTTTTTTCAACTTTTTTTTTTCAGACCCCCAAGTCTTACACTGTTGGAAAGGTTAGGTGGTTACCTTTCCAATGGTGGGTCTTGGGGGTCTGCTGTTTAGCTGCTTAGATGCCTGAGATACAGGCTTCTAAGCAGCATGCCCCCTGCTCCTATACTTAACATTGTTAAGTATAAATAAAGTTGCACGGTGACGTCATCACGTTATTGCGCGTGATGCCACCACGCAAAACGGGAAGCCCCGGCGATGCCTGTCACTCTACAGGCACGATCGCTGGGGTAGGAGCGGGTGGGAGCTCCTAGATCTCCCTCAAGGTGGGAGAGTGCTAGTAACAGCTCTGAGCCGTCATTAGCACCAGAGTGAGAAACTCTGTGACGGCTCAGAGCCGTCATTAGCACTCAAAGGGTTAAAGCCTATAAAGTAAAAAAATTGTTGAAAAAACCCCAAACTATTTTGACTTGATATGCTTGAAAAAAAGCTTGTGTATCCACTTTTTAAAATGTATTATTAAAAGTTTGTTTTAAACACAACTCTAATCTGAAGGGAGCGGCTTGTGCTTTTGCAACCTCTTTGTATGTGGTGTGACGCTCTTTACAATTTTCACTCAGTGACAAACCCATAAAGATACGTACAACAGTAAAGGCACTAGAAACATAAACACACTTATAGATAATGCAGAAATATATTCAGACCGACACAAAGATTTTATTTGCTTAGGTAGTTAATAAGATAACACAAGCTCCCTTATACGTAAACAGAGTTATTAAAACACGTTCAGCGGAATTCATTGAAAGAAAAATTGAAAAAGGTTTGAAAGCTTAAAGGGACATGGAATTCAACTGTAAAATGTCACAGTTCAGATAGAGCATGTCATTTTAAAGGGACATAAAACCCACAACATTTTCTTTCATGATTCAGATAGGGCATACCATTTTAAACAACTTCCCATTTTACTTCTATTATCAAATTTTATTTGTTTTCTTGGTATCTATTGTTGAAAAGCAGGAAGATAAGTTTAGGAGTGTGCACGTGGGGCAGCAGCACTATCTGGCAGCAGTTTTGCAAGAACGTTATACATTAGCAAGAGCACTAGATGGCAGCACTTTTTCTTGTCAGACATGGGCACGCTACCTATCTAGATATCTCTTCAACAAATAATAACGTTAGAACAAATCAAATTTGATAATACCAATAAATTTGAAACTTTTAAAAAATAGTTTGCTCTAAGTGAACCATGATATAAATTTTTGGTGTTTCATGTCCCTTTAAGAGACTTAAGTTAAAGGGATAGTAAACACCTTGAACTTTTTAATATAAAATGTTTAGTTATGCATAATGAAACAACTTTGCAATATATGATAATTATTTGTTTTGCCCCCCCTTTCATGTAATTTAGCTTAAAAATTGCAGTAATTTCTAATTCTAAATCAGCTGCATTCTGTGGGGCATATGTATCAAACTCCGTATGGAGCTTGATGCCCCGTGTTTCTGGCGAGCCTGCAGACTCGCCAGAAACAGCAGTTATGAAGCAGCGGTCACAAAGACCGCTGCTCCATAACCTGTCTGCCTGCTCTGAGCAGGCGGAAACACACATCGCCGCAAATCAACCCGATTGAGTACGATCGGGTTGATTGACACCCCCTGCTGGCGGCCTATTGGCCGCGAGTCTGCAGGGGGCGGCATTGCACCAGCAGCTCTTGTGAGCTGCTGGTGCAATGCTGAATACGGCGAGCGTATTGCTCGCCGTATTCAGCGAAGTCTGGCGGACCTGATCCGCACTGTCGAATCAGGTCTGCCAGACTTTGATAACTAGAGGCCTGTATCTGTCCATAATTTGATAATAAAAATTTAGGGACAGTAAACGCCTTGTAATTACAAAATATTTCTGTTGTGTTGCTGTAGAATAACAACAGCATGAACCAAGTATAAATGTTTTAAAACAAAATGAACGTGCTTTTACTGCAATAGTTTTCAATAACTACTTTCCACTTACAATCCAATCTAGCCATGGGAATAATGTTAGTATAAAGTACATTGTTTTGCAGTTGTTATCAGCTAAAGAGACAGTATACGCAAAAACAAAAGTGTACCAGTTAAAGGACCAGTAGATACAGCAGATTTGCATAAGACACATATACATGATAAAAAGACAATGCACTAGCACGTAGGGCGAGATTACATATACAGCACAGGCTTCAGCGTAACTGCTGAAACCCGCACCGCCCGTAATTTCACCTCGCACATCGGGGAATCACATAAACCCCGCCGACAGTTCATAAAGTCCCGTAAATCAGATAAACTAGTGATGTCCAGAAGTGAGCTTAAATACAAATTTCTGGAGTCGCCAGTGACTTAAGGCATTTTAGAACCTGCCGGCGCCTAAGAGAATAAAAATAAATATCAAATCTCCCGTAAAAGTATAACCCGCCTCCCAAAAATAAAGCCAACACCTCAAAACCCTTACATCCGCAATCCCCCACATCGCAACTAATAATAAAAGTATTAACCCCTAAACCGACAACCCCCACAACACAATATGCCAAATTAAACTATTAACCCCTAATCCGCCATTCACCCACATCGCAATCTACCTAATAAAAGTATTAACCCCTAAACTGCAAAACCCCCACATCGCAATAAACCTAATTAATCCCTAAACCCCCAACCCCCCACATCGCAATAAACCTAATTTAATTGCTAAGCCCACTAACCTAACACCCCCTAAATTAACTCCAAATTATATAAAATACTAAATTACAATTAAAATAAAAAATCCTAACAGTACTTAAAAGAAAAAAAATAAGATTAAATTAAAATAACATTACAGAAAATAATAAACCAAATTATCAAAAATAAAAAAAATTAAACCTAATCCCTATCGGCTAGATTTGGAGTTTGGCTAACGGGGTGCGTTAGCTACGCAGGCTTTTTTCTGGCCGCACCATAAAAATAACTCTGGTATTGAGAGTTCAAAAAAATGCTGCGTTAGGCTCCAAAAAAGGAGCGTAGAGCATTTTTACCGCAAATGCAACTCTCGATACCAGAGTTGCTTACGGACGCGGCCAGCCTCAAAAACGTGCTCGTGCACGATTCCCCCATAGGAAACAATGGGGCTGTTTGAGCTGAAAAAAAACCTAACACCTGCAAAAAAGCAGCGTTCAGCTCCTAACGCAGCCCCATTGTTTCCTATGGGGAAACACTTCCTACGTCTGCACCTAACACCCTAACATGTACCCCGAGTCTAAACACCCCTAACCTTACACTTATTAACCCCTAATCTGCCGCCCCCGCTATCGCTGACCCCTGCATATTATTATTAACCCCTAATCTGCCTCTCCGTAAACCGCCGCAACTTACATTATCCTTATGTACCCCTAATCTGCTGCCCCTAACACCGCCGACCCCTATATTATATATATTAACCCCTAATCTGCCCCCCTCAATGTCGCCGACACCTGCCTACACTGATTAACCCCTAATCTGCCGAGCGGACCGCACCGCTACTATAATAAATGTATTAACCCCTAATCCGCCTCACTAACCCTATAATAAATAGTATTAACCCCTAATCTGCCCTCCCTAACATCGCCGACACCTAACTAAAATTATTAACCCCTAATCTGACGACCGGAGCTCACCGCTACTATAATAAATGGATTAACCCCTAAAGCTAAGTCTAACCCTAACACTAACACCCCCCTAAGTTAAATATAATTTAAATCTAACGAAATTAATTAACTCTTATTAAATAAATTATTCCTATTTAAAGCTAAATACTTACCTGTAAAAGAAATCCTAATATAGCTACAATATAAATTATAATTACATTGTAGCTATTTTAGGATTAATATTTATTTTACAGGCAACTTTGTAATTATTTTAACCAGGTACAATAGCTATTAAATAGTTAAGAACTATTTAATAGTTACCTAGTTAAAATAATAACAAAATTACCTGTAAAATAAATCCTAACCTAAGTTACAATTAAACCTAACACTACACTATCATTAAATTAATTAAATAAAATACCTACAATTACCTACAATAAAACCTAACACTACACTATCAATAAATTAATTAAATACAATTCCTACAAATAACTACAATGAAATAAACTAACTAAAGTACAAAAAATAAAAAAGAACTAAGTTACAAAAAATAAAAAAATATTTACAAACATAAGAAAAATCTTACAACAATTTTAAACTAATTACACCTACTCTAAGCCCCCTAATAAAATAACAAAGACCCCCAAAATAAAAAAATGCCCTACCCTATTCTAAATTAATAAAGTTAAAAGCTCTTTTTTTCCTTACCAGCCCTGAACAGGGCCCTTTGCGGGGCATGCCCCAAGAAGTTCAGCTCTTTTGCCTGTAAAAAAAAACATACAATACCCCCCCAACATTACAACTCACCACCCACATACCCCTAATCTAACCCAAACCCCCCTTAAATAAACCTAACACTAAGCCCCTGAAGATCTTCCTACCTTGTCTTCACCTCACCAGGTATCACCGATCCGTCCTGGCTCCAAAATCTTCATCCAACCCAAGCGGGGGTTGGCGATCCATCATCCGGTGCTGAAGAGGTCCAGAAGAGGCTCCAAAGTCTTCCTCCTATCCGGCAAGAAGAGGACATCCGGACCGGCAAACATCTTCATCCAAGCGGCATCTTCTATCTTCTTCCATCCGGTGCGGAGCGGGTCCATCCTGAAGCAGCCGACGCGGATCCATCCTCTTCTTCCGGCGTCTCCCGACGAATGACGGTTCCTTTAAGGTACGTCATCCAAGATGGCGTCCCTCGAATTCCGATTGGCTGATAGGATTCTATCAGCCAATCGGAATTAAGGTAGGAATATTCTGATTGGCTGATGGAATCAGCCAATCAGAATCAAGTTCAATCCGATTGGCTGATCCAATCAGCCAATCAGATTGAGCTCGCATTCTATTGGCTGTTCCGATCAGCCAATAGAATGCGAGCTCAATCCGGTCCGGATGTCCTCTTCTTGCCGGATAGGAGGAAGACTTTGGAGCCTCTTCTGGACCTCTTCAGCACCGGATGCCAGGACGGATCGGTGATACCTGGTGAGGTGAAGACAAGGTAGGAAGATCTTCAGGGGCTTAGTGTTTGGTTTATTTAAGGGGGGTTTGGGTTAGATTAGGGGTATGTGGGTGGTGGGTTGTAATGTTGGGGGGGGGTATTGGGGGGGGTATTGTATGTTTTTTTTTACAGGCAAAAGAGCTGATTTTCTTGGGGCATGCCCCGCAAAGGGCCCTGTTCAGGGCTGGTAAGGTAAAAGAGCTTTTAACTTTATTAATTTAGAATAGGGTAGGGCATTTTTTTATTTTGGGGGTCTTTGTTATTTTATTAGGGGGCTTAGAGTAGGTGTAATTAGTTTAAAATTGTTGTAATATTTTTCTGATGTTTGTAAATATTTTTTTATTTTTTGTAACTTAGTTCTTTTTTATTTTTTGTACTTTAGTTAGTTTATTTCATTGTAGTTATTTGTAGGAATTGTATTTAATTTATTTATTGATAGTGTAGTGTTAGGTTTTATTGTAGGTAATTGTAGGTATTTTATTTAATTAATTTATTGATAGTGTAGTGTTAGGTTTAATTAGAACTTAGGTTAGGATTTATTTTACAGGTAATTTTGTTATTATTTTAACTAGGTAACTATTAAATAGTTCTTAACTATTTAATAGCTATTGTACCTGGTTAAAATAAATACAAAGTTGCCTGTAAAATAAATATTAATCCTAAAATAGCTACAATGTAATTATAATTTATATTGTAGCTATATTAGGATTTATTTTACAGGTAAGTATTTAGCTTTAAATAGGATTCATTTATTTAATAAGAGTTAATTAATTTCGTTAGATTTAAATTATATTTAACTTAGGGGGGTGTTAGTGTTAGGGTTAGACTTAGCTTTAGGGGTTAATCCATTTATTATAGTAGCGGTGAGCTCCGGTCGTCAGATTAGGGGTTAATAATTGAAGTTAGGTGTCGGCGATGTTAGGGAGGGCAGATTAGGGGTTAATACTATTTATGATAGGGTTAGTGAGGCGGATTAGGGGTTAATACATTTATTATAGTAGCGGTGCGGTCCGCTCGGCAGATTAGGGGTTAATCAGTGTAGGCAGGTGGAGGCGACGTTGAGGGGGGCAGGTTAGGGGTTAATAAATATAATACAGGGGTTGGCGGTGTTAGGGGCAGCAGATTAGGGGTACATAGCTATAATGTAGGTGGCGGCGCTTTGCGGTCGGCAGATTAGGGGTTAATTATTGTAAGTAGCTGGCGGCGACGTTGTGGGGGGCAGGTTAGGGGTTAATAAATATAATACAGGGGTCGGCGGGGTTAGGGGCAGCAGATTAGGGGTACATAGGGATAACTTAGCTGGCGGCGCTTTGCGGTCGGCAGATTAGGGGTTAAAAAAAAAAATTAGAGTGGCGGCGATGTGGGGGGACCTCAGTTTAGGGGTACATAGGTAGTTTATGGGTGTTAGTGTACTTTAGGGTACAGTAGTTAAGAGCTTTATGAACCGGCGTTAGCCCAGAAAGCTCTTAACTACTGACTTTTTTCTGCGGCTGGAGTTTTGTCGTTAGAGCTCTAACGCTCACTTCAGAAACGACTCTAAATACCGGAGTTAGGAAGATCCCATTGAAAAGATAGTGAGCGTTAGACCCTATTTTCAGTGACTCCAAATACCGGCGGTAGCCTAAAACCAGCGTTAGGAGCCTCTAACGCTGGTTTTCACGGCTACCGCCAAACTCCAAATCTAGGCCTATGAAAATAAAAAAGCCCCCTAATCTAATACTAAACTACCAATAGCCCTTAAAAGGGCTTTTTGTAGGGCATTGCCCTAAGTTAAACAGCTCTTTTGCATTAAAAACAGTAAACCCCCCCACCCACCAAACCCCCCAAAATAAAAAAACCTAACACTAAAAAATCCTAAAATACCCATTGCCCCTAAAAGGGCATTTAGCTCTTTTTCAGTGCCCAAAATCCCTATTCTAAAAAAAAAAAAAAAAAACCCCAAAATAAAAAAAACCTAACACTAAAAGATCCTAAAATACCCATTGCCCCTAAAAGGGCATTTAGCTCTTTCTCCTGTTAAGTGTGGTCAGTCCACGGGTCATCATTACTTCTGGGATATTAACTCCTCCCCAACAGGAAGTGCAAGAGGATCACCCAGCAGAGCTGCTATATAGCTCCTCCCCTCTACGTCACACCCAGTCATTCTCTTGCACCCAACTAATAGATAGGATGTGTGAGAGGACTGTGGTGATTTTACTTAGTTTTTATGACTTCAGTCAAAAGTTTGTTATTTTAAAACAGCACCGGAGTGTGTTGTTCATTCTCAGGGAGAATTTGAAGAAGAATCTACCTGAGTTTCTATATGATTTTAACCGGAGTAGTTAAGATCATGTTGCTGTTCTCGGCCATCTGAGGGGTGAGGTATACTTCAGATCAGGGGACAGCGGGCAGGTTCACCTGCAAAGAGGTATGTAGCAGCTTATTATTTTCTGAGAATGGAATTGACTAGAAAATACTGCAAATACCTATATAAAGTAAGTTCAGCCTTAAATGCAGTAGTAGCAACTGGTATCAGGCTGTCATGTATGTATATTTTCACGTCAGTATTCTGGGGAATGGCACTTCACTGGAATGATACTGTATGAATAAAACCTTAGCCTATATTGCAGTGAGAACGGCTAGCAGGAGGTTTTCTGTGACAATTTATTTATTTGAGGTTAAACGTTTTGCTGGCATGTTAAATCGTTTAATTTTCTGAGGTACTGGGTGAAAAATTGTGTTGGGCACTAATTATCCACTTGGCGGCATTTTATTTAATTTATGACAGTTTACTGATCTCCCTCACTGTTGTGTGTGAGGGGGAGGGGCTTAATTTGGCGCTTTTACTACGCATCAGGAATTCAGTCACAAGTCTGTTTTTCTTCCCTGCATGATCCGGTTCGTCTCTAAAGAGCTCAAGGGTCTTCAAAAGTTATTTTGAGGGAGGTAATCACTCACAGCAGACCTGTGAGATAGTGCTTTGACTGTGATAAAAAACGTTATATCTGTACATTTTTTTCTGCTATTTAAGGGTTAGTTATCCATTGCTAATGGGGGCAATCCTTTGCTAAGTTTGTATTTTTACCGGAAAGAATTTGATTATAGTTTATCCGTTTTATTGTTACTCAACTGTCATAACTTTCTGTGCTTCTTAAAGGCACAGTACGTTTTTTCATACTATTGAAAATTAAGTTGAAAAGTATTTCCAAGTTGCTGGTTTATTTGCTAGTGTGTTTAACATGTCTGACTCAGAGGAATATCTCTGTGCTATATGTGCTAAAGCCAAAGTGGAGCCCAATAGAAATTTATGTACTAATTGCATTGATGCTACTTTAAATAAAAGTCAATCTGTACAAATTGAACATCATTCACCAGACAACGAGAGGAAAGTTATGCCGACTAACTCCCCTCACGTGTCAGTACCTGCATCTCCCGCTCGGGAGGTGCGTGATATGGTAACGCCGAGTACTTCAGGGCGGCCATTACAAATCACATTGCAGGACATGGCTAATGTTATGACTGAAGTTTTGTCTAAATTACCAGAACTTAGAGGGAAGCGTGACCACTCTGGGGTGAGAACAGAGTGCGCTGATAATACTAGGGCCATGTCAGATACTGGGTCACAGTATGCGGAACATGAGGACGGAGAGCTTCAATCTGCAGGTGACGGTTCTGATCCCAATAGAGTGGACTCAGACATTTCTAATTTTAAGTTTAAGCTTGAAAACCTCTGCGTTCTATTAGGGGAGGTATTAGCGGCTCTGAATGATTGCAACACCGTTGCAATCCCAGAGAAATTATGTAGGCTGGATAGATACTATGCGGTACCGGCGAGTACTGACGTATTTCCTATACCTAAGAGGCTTACAGAGATAATTACTAAGGAGTGGGATAGGCCCGGTGTACCCTTTTCCCCCCCTCCTGTATTTAGAAAGATGTTCCCAATAGACGCCACCACACGGGACTTATGGCAGACGATCCCTAAGGTGGAGGGAGCGGTTTCTACTCTGGCTAAGCGTACCACTATCCCGGTGGAGGATAGCTGTGCCTTTTCAGATCCAATGGATAAAAAATTAGAGGGTTACCTTAAGAAAATGTTTGTTCAACAAGGTTTTATATTGCAACCCCTTGCATGTATTGCGTCTGTCACGGCCGCGGCCGCTTTTTGGTCTGAGTTCCCTGGAAGAGACTCTTGACTCAATTACTATCGAAGAGATTTCAAACAGGCTTAAAACACTTAAGCTAGCTAATTCATTTGTTTCAGATGCCGTAGTACATTTAACTAAACTTACGGCTAAGAATTCCGGATTCGCCATTCAGGCACGCAGAGCACTGTGGCTAAAATCCTGGTCAGCTGACGTTACTTCTAAGTCTAAATTACTTAACATACCTTTCAAAGGGCAGACCTTATTCGGGCCCGGTTTGAAAGAAATTATCGCTGACATTACAGGAGGTAAAGGCCATGCCCTGCCTCAAGACAGAGCCAAACCTAGGGCTAGACAGTCTCATTTTCGTTCCTTTCGTAATTTCAAGGCAGGAGCAGCATCAACGTCCTCTGCACCAAAACAGGAAGGAGCTGTTGCTCGTTACAGACAAGGCTGGAGACCTAACCAGTCCTGGAACAAGGGCAAGCAGGCCAGAAAACCTGCTGCTGCCCCTAAGACCGCATGAATTGAGGGCCCCCGATCCGGGAACGGATCTAGTGGGGGGCAGACTTTCTCTCTTCGCCCAGGTTTGGGCAAGAGATGTCCAGGATCCCTGGGCGCTAGAGATCATATCTCAGGGATATCTTCTGGACTTCAAATCCTCTCCCCCAAAGGGGAGATTCCATCTGTCAAGGTTGTCAACAAACCAAATAAAGAAGGAGGCGTTTCTATGCTGCGTACAAGATCTGTTACTAATGGGAGTGATCCATCCGGTTCCGCGGTCGGAACACGGACAGGGATTTTACTCAAATCTGTTTGTGGTTCCCAAGAAAGAAGGAACCTTCAGACCAATTCTGGATTTAAAGATCCTAAACAAATTCCTAAGAGTTCCATCGTTCAAAATGGAAACTATTCGGACAATTCTACCCATGATCCAAAAGGGTCAGTACATGACCACAGTGGATTTAAAGGATGCTTACCTTCACATACCGATTCACAAAGATCATCACCGGTACCTAAGGTTTGCCTTCCTAGACAGGCATTACCAGTTTGTAGCTCTTCCATTCGGGTTGGCTACGGCTCCAAGAATCTTCACAAAGGTTCTGGGGGCTCTTCTGGCGGTGCTAAGACCGCGAGGAATTTCGGTAGCTCCATACCTAGACGACATTCTGATACAAGCTTCAAGCTTTCAAACTGCCAAGTCTCATACAGAGTTAGTACTGGCATTTCTAAGATCGCATGGGTGGAAGGTAAACGAAAAGAAGAGTTCTCTTTTTCCACTCACAAGAGTTCCTTTCTTGGGGACTCTTATAGACTCTGTAGAAATGAAGATCTACCTGACAGAAGACAGGTTAACAAAACTTCAAAACGCTTGCCGTGTCCTTCATTCCATTCAACACCCGTCAGTGGCTCAATGCATGGAGGTGATCGGCTTAATGGTAGCGGCAATGGACATAGTACCTTTTGCACGCCTACACCTCAGACCGCTGCAATTGTGCATGCTAAGTCAGTGGAATGGGGATTACTCAGATTTGTCCCCTACTCTGAATCTGGATCAAGAGACCAGAAATTCTCTTCTATGGTGGCTTTCTCGACCACATCTGTCCAGGGGGATGCCATTCAACAGGCCAGATTGGATGATTGTAACAACAGACGCCAGCCTGCTAGGTTGGGGTGCTGTCTGGAATTCCCTGAAGGCTCAGGGATCTTGGACGCAGGAGGAGAGTCTCCTACCAATAAACATTCTGGAATTGAGAGCAGTTCTCAATGCCCTTCTAGCTTGGCCCCAGTTAACAACGCGGGGGTTCATCAGGTTCCAGTCGGACAACATCACGACTGTAGCTTACATCAAGCATCAAGGAGGGACAAGAAGCTCCCTAGCGATGATGGAAGTATCAAAGATAATTCGCTGGGCAGAGTCTCACTCTTGCCACCTATCAGCAATCCACATTCCGGGAGTGGAGAAATGGGAGGCGGATTTCCTAAGTCGTCAGACTTTTCATCCGGGGGAGTGGGAACTTCATCCGGAAGTCTTTGCCCAAATACTTCAACGTTGGGGCAAACCAGAAATAGATCTCATGGCGTCTCGACAGAACGCCAAGCTTCCTCGTTACGGGTCCAGATCCAGGGATCCGGGAGCGGCCCTGGTGGATGCTTTGACAGCACCTTGGACCTTCGGGAAGGCTTATGTGTTTCCACCCTTCCCGATGCTTCCTCGATTGATTGCCAGGATCAAACAGGAGAAAGCATCAGTGATTCTAATAGCGCCTGCGTGGCCACGCAGGACCTGGTATGCAGATCTAGTGGACATGTCATCCTGTCCAACTTGGGCTCTGCCTCTGAGACAGGACCTTCTGATTCAGGGCCCCTTCAAACATCAAAATCTAATTTCTCTGAAGCTGACTGCCTGGAAATTGAACGCTTGATTTTATCAAAACGTGGATTTTCTGAGTCAGTAATTGATACCTTAATACAGGCTAGGAAGCCTGTTACCAGAAAGATTTACCATAAAATATGGCGCAAATACCTATATTGGTGTGAATCCAAAGGTTACTCTTGGAGTAAGGTTAGGATTCCTAGGATATTGTCTTTTCTACAAGAAGGTTTAGAAAAGGGTTTATCCGCTAGTTCCTTAAAGGGACAGATCTCAGCTCTGTCCATTCTGTTACACAAACGTCTGTCAGAAGTTCCAGACGTTCAGGCTTTTTGTCAGGCTTTGGCCAGGATTAAGCCTGTGTTTAAAACTGTTGCTCCGCCATGGAGTTTAAACCTAGTTCTTAACGTTTTACAGGGCGTTCCGTTTGAACCCCTCCATTCCATTGATATAAAGTTATCTTGGAAAGTTCTGTTCTTAATGGCTATTTCCTCGGCTCGTAGAGTCTCTGAGTTATCAGCCTTACATTGTGATTCCCCTTATCTGATTTTTCACTCGGATAAGGTAGTTCTGCGTACTAAACCTGGGTTCTTACCTAAGGTAGTCACTAACAGGAATATCAATCAAGAGATTGTTGTTCCATCCTTGTGTCCAAATCCTTCTTCAAAGAAGGAACGTCTTCTGCACAATCTGGATGTAGTTCGCGCCCTAAAATTCTATTTACAGGCAACTAAAGACTTTCGACAAACGTCTTCCCTGTTTGTCGTTTATTCTGGTCAGAGGAGAGGTCAAAAAGCTTCTGCTACCTCTCTCTCTTTTTGGCTTCGTAGCATAATACGTTTAGCTTATGAGACTGCTGGACAGCAGCCTCCTGAAAGAATTACAGCTCATTCCACTAGAGCTGTGGCTTCCACTTGGGCCTTTAAGAATGAGGCCTCTGTTGAACAGATTTGCAAGGCTGCAACTTGGTCTTCGCTTCATACTTTTTCCAAATTTTCCAAATTTGACACTTTTGCTTCTTCGGAGGCTATTTTTGGGAGAAAGGTTCTTCAGGCAGTGGTTCCTTCTGTATAAAGATCCTGCCTGTCCCTCCCGTCATCCGTGTACTTTTGCTTTGGTATTGGTATCCCAGAAGTAATGATGACCCGTGGACTGACCACACAGGAGAAAACATAATTTATGCTTACCTGATAAATTCCTTTCTCCTGTAGTGTGGTCAGTCCACGGCCCGCCCTGTTTTTTATGGCAGGTCTAAATTTTTAAATTATACTCCAGTCACCACTGCACCCTTTAGCTTCTCCTTTCTCGTTGGTTCTTGGTCGAATGACTGGGTGTGACGTAGAGGGGAGGAGCTATATAGCAGCTCTGCTGGGTGATCCTCTTGCACTTCCTGTTGGGGAGGAGTTAATATCCCAGAAGTAATGATGACCCGTGGACTGACCACACTACAGGAGAAAGGAATTTATCAGGTAAGCATAAATTATGTTTTTTCAGTGCCCAAAATCCCTATTCTAAAAAAAAAACAAACCCCCAAAAATAAAATCCTAACTCTGAACCCCAAATAGGTACTCACTGTTCCTGAAGAACGGGGCTTAGTAATTTAATTAGTTATTTGCGTTGTTGGGGGTTGGTGGTTTAGGATTTAATAGCTTAATATATGTAATTGCATTGTGGGGTTTGGTGGTTTAGGGGTTAATAGATTTATTAGGTTTATTGCGATGTGGGTGAATGGTGGATTAGGGGTTAATACATTTATTAGGTTTATTGCGATGTGGGTGAATGGCGGATTAGGGGTTAATACATTTATTGTGATGTGGGTGAATGGTGGATTAGGGGTTAATAAATTTATTAGGTTTATTGCAATGTGGGTGAATGGCGGATTAGGGGTTAATAGTTTTATTAGTTATTGCGGTGGGGGTTGATAGGTAGATAGGTATTGCACATGCGTTAGGTGTTAGTTAATATTTTCAGGTAGTTACGGTGCTCATATACTCAGCGCAAGGCTTGCTGCGCCTGCCTATGTATGGCGAGGTGAAAATGGAGTAAAATTTCTCAATTTTTGCAGCGTAAGTCCTTGCGCTGAATATGTGATACCGATTTGTGACGTGGTTTTATGTTAGCTTATGGGATTAAAAATTGCGGGTGATGGGTGAAATATAGACGCCGCATTTATATGCGGTGCCGTATATGTGATAGCAAAACCGTAAAAACAGGTGTCGCTGGCGTTTGCGGGCAACGCGGCATATGTAATCTTGCCCGTAGTCTGAACTTCATATAAGTAGTAGATTATTTTTTCTGACAAATTTCAGTTATGTCTATTTCCACTCCCCCTGTATCATGTGACAGCCATAAGCCAATCACAAATGCATATAAGTATATTCTGTGAATTCTTGCACATGCTCAGTAGGAGCTGGTGACTCAAAAAGTGTAAATATAAAAAGACTGTGCACATTTTGTTAATGGATGTAAATTGGAAAGTTGTTTAAAATTACATGCGCTATCTGAATCATGAATGTTTAATTTTGGCCTGTGTCCCTTTAAATAAAGCATAACATGTTGGAAAACATTGCAATACACACTAATGACACATTTTACAGCTAAAACCTTGGAAAACAGGCATTATCTTGTAGCAGAGCTAGGGGTTTTCCTACACTCCCTAACTAGCTGCCTACATCCAGGGAGTCACCGTATACCACAACTTAGCACGCTTCTACACACAAATAGCTGAAAATGTACTTCTCACACACTGCTCTGTTAAATAAAGCTAATTAGGGAAAGATATATAGCAGGGTTTGCTTTGAGAAGTCAGCAGTTTGAAGTTCTGAATTACATGTAAAGGGGAAAAATAAACAATAACTGTCCCTTTAATGCCTTTGCCGGGGTTTAATACACAGTAACATGCGAGCATTAGTGCAACACATTAGAGCATGTCCCTTTAAGATAATTTACCACTTTTCATGATGATAAATGCAGTGCCATAAAGTTGGCAATAAAATTTTATTATTATTGTATTCATTTTAGAAACTTGCATTTTGTAAGTGGCAGTGGATTTATGAACATGTTTCTAACATTTTCAGTGTTAAGGAGCTGGCTTTCAAAGTTAAATAAATCAAAATGTATTTTGTTTTAAAGGGACACTAAACTCAAAACTAAACTTTCATGATTCAGACAAAGCATGCAGTTAGTTTTAAGGAACTTCCCAATTTACTTCCATAACCATTATCAAATTGTGCAATCTTTTTATAGCAAAATTTCTGAGGCACCAGCTGCTACCGAGTATGTGCAAATGTTCACAGTGTATACAAGTGCATATGAGTCTATTATTGGCTGATGGCTGTCACATGACACAGGGCTGGCAAATGAAGGTGCTTTCCAGAAAGCTATTTTTTTTTCTCTATGAAATGTCTTACAGGAAGAACAAAGTTCAGCTATTTATCAATTGCATTACCTGGATTTCAATTATGGTATCAGAAGGAGAGTTAAAGCAAACATACAAACATGTCATCACTGGAATTCAGTGAAAGCTAGATCTCAGCATAGCGGCCCCCATGAATATAGAGAGACTGGGAATACCCTTAAAGGGATTGTCTACTCCTGAATTGTTGTTGTATAAAAAGATAGATAATCCCTTTATTACCTATTTCCAGTTTTGCATAACCAACTCTGTTATATTAATATACTTTTTACCTCTTATCTAAGCCTCTGCAGACTGCCCCCTTATTTCATTTCTTTTGACAGACTTGCATTTTAGCCAATCAGTGCTGACTCATAAATAACTCAACGGGAGTGCATTATGTTATCTATACGGCACACATGAACTAGCACTGCCTAGCTGTGAAAAAAATTCAAAAAACGCTAAGATAAGAGGTGGCCTTCAAGGGCTTAGACATTAGCATATGACCCTACCTAGGTTTAGCTTTTAACAAAGAAAAGAACAAAGCAAATTTGATGATAAAAGTAAATTGGAAAGTTGTTTAAAATTGAATGCCCTATCTGAATCATAAAAGATTAATTTTGACTAGACTATTCCTTTAATGCTATGCTAATACAAAATATTTCGTGTTTAATGTGACTTTAAGTGGGAACTGCCGTTGAGAGGTCTTGTTCCTTCTACCTTAGTAGACCAAGTGAATGTTAATGAATCTGTGCCAATAACAAAGACTTTTAACACAGTGTCCAGTTTATTAAAAGCTTGGTCTGTAGGATTCTTTTTTACTGAATTCACCAAGAGAAGGGGATTAAACCTTCTGCCTTTTCAATCTGCTTTCTATAGAATAAAATGGACCTTTTAGAAGGAATGTATTTCTCAGCCCAGACGCTTGCTGTGTAAGTCACATATTACATAACAAATAATACAGAATAGAATTGTAGATGTTAGAAATCACATTCCTAAAGTTCTTTAGAAAATACAAGGTCTAAAGTTAAAGGGACAGTTTACTCAAAAATGTTCTCCCCTTTAATTTGTTCCCAATGATCCACTTAACCTGCTGGAGTGTATTAAATTGTTTACAAGTAGCTCCTTTACCCTTATATTGGCATTTGAAATAGCTGATTTAGCCTGTGGTATCCCCACCTATTCTGAAAGTTTGTGGCCGCAGGTCCAAGCTATAGATAAGCTTTGTAAACACAGCCAGCAGAAGAAATTACACTCCCAGTGGGATATAGCAGAGATAAGGTAATACAATGTTGATTTTCCATTGTTCTCTCCAAGTACTGGTGATTGTTTTAAGGACAGATATAAGATAAAGAAGCAGGTATATGTGCACAATGTGATACAGTAATGAGATCTGATTATACCTACAAGCTCAACCCATTTTATTAGGCTGTGGCTTCAAAACACAAAATCAGAGCTTTAATATACACAAAAAACCATAAAAAGCTAATTTTCATACATTTTTTACTCTGCAGTTGGTAAAAAAAGCAATTGTAAACACATTAAGGGAAAAACTATTTTTCAGTATACTGTCCCTTTAAAGGCACATGAAGCCTTATTTAGTTTTCTTTCATGATTCAGATAGTATGTTAATAGTTAAAGGGACATAAAACCCATTTTTGTGTGTGATTCAGATAGAGGATGCAATTTTAAAACAGTTTCCAATTTACTTTTTTTTTTTATCAAATTTGCTTTATTCTCATTATATTCTTTGTTAAAGAGATATCTGGATAGGTAGCGTGCACATGTCTGGAGCACTACATGACAAAAGAAATAGTGCTCCTGCTAGATGTATAACACTGCTGCAGACACATGCACGCTCCTGAAATTACCTGCCTACTTTTCAACAAAGTGTAACAAGAAAATGAAGAACATTTGATAATAGAAGTAAATTGGAAAGTTGTTTAAAATTATATGTTCTATCTGAATCATGAAAGAAGAAATTTGTTTTTTTTGTCACTTTAAAAAAAAAAAAAAAACTTTCCAAATTATTTCCGTTTTAAAATCTACTTAATTTACTTCATTATCTTGGAATTCTTTGTTGAAGAGAACTACATAACATCAGTTTTTCAAGAATGCTTTTAACATTGTTATGCACTTTTGAACACTAGATGGCAGCAGTTAAGTTCTGTCTGAATCATGAAAGAAAAATGTTGGGTTTCATTTCCCTTTGACTTGCATTTTTTGCCATATTGTTCATTTTCTTTTAATGGAACAAATTCTGCAAAGGTCCTTCAGGCCTGGATTTTTTTTCTCTTTCAAAACAAGCTTTAAAGGGACATTAAACACTAAATAGATGCTATATAAAATGATGCATTTAAAAAAAAAAAAAGATTAGTCTGAGAATAACATGCAGGTTTGTTTTTTAGTTGTTTAAATATTGACAAAATAAGTGTAAAGTTTTATTGTCTATAAACCAATGGAAGCTGCCATGTTGTAACTTAGGTTACCTTCTCTGTCGTGGCCAATTAGGGACAGTGATAAATAGGTCACTAAAGTTTGCAGCCAATGGCTGTGTGGAATATAACAGTGCTTTGCATTTCCATTTCTAGCAGGAACTGAAAAGCTCACAATTTCAGAATGGAATTACAGGAAAAGAGGACAAAATAAGTAATGAAAGTATATTGCAGAGTTTTTTTTTTATATATACAATTTATCATTTTATATTACTATCTCAAAGTGTTTAATGTCCCTTTAATGAATATCAAACAGTGATGCAATTAGATACTTACACACAAACACACTTATATAAGGAAGTACCCTTTAACAGGTATCTCACAAGTTTTTATGTTATTCTGTGTATTTCACTAAAGAATGAAGAGATGAGTGAGCTATAAAGTAACATATGGGGCTTCCTTTATTAAGTGCCGAGTGGACGAGGTTTGCTATCATGAACATCATGCCGCCCCCTAGCTCACGCTTGGCCTATCTCGTGCGTGTCGGTGCTATGAATTATCCCATTTGAATCGGGATGATTGAAATCCGCAACACTTTAGGTGGTGGACTGGAGAGGTTAAGTAGCAGCGGTCTTAAGACTGCAGTGACTCAACTAGCGTTCAGGCTTGCTCACGTTAACAGAAACGATGGGACTCCGAAGCTGCTATCGCAGCTTAAAAAAAGAGAAGACTGTGGGGAGAAATACATCAAAATATAAATAGTTTTGTTATAAAATGTTTTGGTGTTTAGGTGGGAAAAGGTTCATGCAGCTTAGACATAGTTTATAGTGATTACAGTAGCAGTACTGACTTGTATAAACTAGCGTATAATAGAAGGTGGGTGAAACTGCAGTTAAAGGGATATAAAAGAGCAAAAAGAAAATGTTCTAATATGTTGGAGCATTTGCTTATTGCAATATTGCCTGTAAATAATTATGGGCCAGATTACATGTAGAGCAATAAATATTGTTTTTGCCAAAGCAATATTAGAGCTCCACTGAGTAATACCAGCGCACATTAGCTGGTATTACAAGTTGACAGCAATGCGAATGCGAGCTTGCGTTCGCATTGCTGGGATGCATGGGGTCACGC
This sequence comes from Bombina bombina, assembly GCF_027579735.1. Taxonomy (NCBI): domain Eukaryota; kingdom Metazoa; phylum Chordata; class Amphibia; order Anura; family Bombinatoridae; genus Bombina; species Bombina bombina. Next base: position 860,458,510 of record NC_069504.1, on the reverse strand, counting down.
AATCACGCTTCCATAGGCTCCTATGGGATCCTCGTTCTCATGCCGTGATACACGGCATAAGAAACTTGCGCAGCAAAGTTACTCAGCGATGGCAGCAAAGTGTAAATATATATGTATATGATTATATACATATATATGTATGTGTTTTTATGTGTATATACACATAAACACATAAATATATATATACAGTATATAAGCATATACATATATATTTACTGGGAACACACAGTTCCCATAGACTGCAATGTTTTTTCTAACACCGCACAGCCACCATGTTAGCCCCCAAAAACTGCTAAATGAGGTTGTAAAATGCTACATTTTCTTTAAAAAAGAGAAAACTAAAACTGTATTTTGGGGGCATTTGGGGCAGATTTAAAAAAAAATTAACCAGAGATCTGATCTCTGGTTAATTTTATAAGCGCTAATTGCTACCGCAAGTTTGCGGTAGCAATAACCAGGCACTTGTAATGGCTGGTTATTTATAGCGCGCCCGTTAATAAGCAAAGTTGCCCATTTGTGGGCATGGGATAAATTAGCATTCCACTTGGAATCTAGTCCTAAGTGTTTAACCCATGCACAGGGAGTAACACATAGATAAAGTCAACTCCAGAGTAGCAATACACTACTGGCTGGGAGCTAGCTAAGCACATCTGGCAAGCCAATGGCAAGAGACAAATGTGTGTGGCCACTAATCACCGCTGATTGCAGTGCATTGCTGCAGCTGAGGATATGTACATATGCTTTTCAACAAATGATACCAAAGGGAACAAAGTATATTTGATAATATAAGTGAATTTAAAAGTGTCTTAATTTGACATATTGGGGCATATGTATCAAGCTCCGAATGGAGCTTGATGCCCCGTGTTTCTGGCGAGTCATCAGGCTCGCCAGAAACAGCAGTTATGAAGCAGCGGTCACAAAGACCGCTGCTCCATAACCTGTCCGCCTGCTCTGAGCAGGCGGACAGACATCGCCGGAAATCAACCCGATCGAGTACGATCGGATTGATTGACACCCCCCTGCTGGCGGCCTATTGGCCGTGAGTCTGCAGGGGGTGGCATTGCACCAGCAGCTCTTGTGAGCTGCTGGTGCAGTGCTAAATACGGCGAGCGTATTGCTCGCCGTTTTCAGTGAGGTCTGGCGGACCTGATCCGCACTGTCGGATCAGGTCCGCCAGACTTTCATAACTAGAGGCCATTCTGTTTAAATCAAGATTATTTTTGACTTCCCTATGTTCTAATTTATCTCTGCCATTTTGAAACCCTGCCAGGGTATTTCTAAGTCATATAATTTTAGGTGCTGAATGCCATCCAAAAGGCTGAGTCAAGTGTATAGAGTGTTCCAATGGGGATTTTCATCTATTTATACTTTATAGCTTTCTTCTTGCTCTGTGTAAAGCATGGACATGGAAATACATGTAAGGAAGAAGGGAAAATCATTAGTTTTAAAATCAAATAAACAGCTTTAGTTTAACAATTCTTATGCAATTTGTTTTTAACTATGTTTATAAAAAATATTCATTCATGTGTGATATAAATTTGTGTAGTTTAAAGGGACATAAAACACAACATTTTCTTTCATGATTCAGATAGAATCTACATTTTTAAATAACTTTCCAATTTACTTCTATTATCAATTATGTTTCATTCTCTTAGTATCCTTTATTGAAGGAGCAGAAGAACACTACTGGGAGCTAGCTGAGTACCCCGGTAAGCCAATGACAAGAGGCATATATGTGCAGCCACCAATCAGCAGCTAGCGCCCAGCTCCTAAGCCTACTTAGGTATCCTTTATAACAAAGATATCAAGAGAAGGAAGCAGATTAGATAAAATAAGTAAATTGGCAAATTGTTTAAAATTGCATGCTCTATCTGAATCATGAAATAAAAAAATCTTGTTTTCACATCTCGTTAACCACTTACATAAAACCCAAAAATGTTCTCTCACGATTCAGATAGAAAATACTATTTTACACCACTTTCCAAAATACTTCTATTATCAAATGTTCTTTGTTTTCTTGTTATCCTTTGTTGAACAGCAGGAAGGTAAGGTCAGCAGTGTGCACGTGCCTGCAGCAGTTTTGCAGGAATGTAATACATTAGCAAGAGCACTAGTTGGCAGCACTATTGCCTGTCATGTAGTGCCCTAGACGTGCACGCTACCTACCTAGATATCATGTCAAAAAAGAATAACATGAGAATGAAGCAAATTTGATAATAGTAGTAAATTGGAATATATATTTACATACACATAACACATAAATAGATATGTTTATAAGCACATACAGTATATTTCAAGCTTAAACACAGTCCCCATAGACCGCAGTGTAAAGGCACTTTTCAGTGCCATTTTTTTCTAACAACCTCCTGCCAACTTTAAAGACTTGAAACCCAAACTTTTTCTTTCATGATTCAGACAGAGCACATGCATTTAAACACATGTCTAATTTACTTTGTTCACTTTGTATCCTTGTTGAAAGCATATCTAGATAGGCTCAGAAGCTGGGTGCTAGCTACTGATTGGTGGCTGCACCTAGATGCCTCTTGTGATTGGCTTTCCAATGTGTTCAGCTAGTTTCCAGTAGTGCATTGTTGCTTCTTCAAGAAAGGATTCTAAGAGAATGAAGCAAAATTGATATGCCCTACCTGAATCATGAAAGAAAATGTTTGAGTTTAATGTCCCTTTAACCCCTTATAACTGCTTTATAAAGATGGTCATAATTTTTTATTTTGTAAAGGAACGCTAGAATTTATTTTGGGGGCAATTGGGGGTAATTTTTTTAATTAACCAGAAGTCTTTTTACATGAACAGTATCAGATATATATAGAAATATATATTTAATAATAAAAAGTACATCATTTTTTTATGGGAAGAACATAGGAATGTAAAATATGTGTAACAAGCATCAGCTTTCACGATTTAGATTGTAACGTGGTCGTTTTAGCGCACATGAAAACTTAGTATTCCTAAGATGCGTTATTAAAATATTTAAAAAAATTATTAAACATACTGTAAAATATTCTAAATAATCCATTGGATATATCTATATATTTTACAGTATGTTTAATAAGTTCTTTAACCCCTTAAGGACCAGACTATTTTTCAATTTCTTACCCTTAAGGACCAGGGCTATTTTTACATTTCTGTGGTGTTTGTGTTTAGCTGTAATTTTCCTCTTACTCATTTACTGTACCCACACATATTATATACAGTTTTTCTCGCCATTAAATGGACTTTCTAAAGATATCATTATTTTCATCATATCTTATAATTTAGTTTAAAAAAAATTATAAAATATGATGAAACACACTTTTTCTAGCTTTGACCCCCAAAATCTGTTACACATCTAAAACCACCAAAAAACACCCATGTAAATAGTTTCTAAATTTTGTCCTGAGTTTAAAAATACCCAATGTTACATGTTCTTTGCTTTTTTTGCAAGTTATAGGGCAATAAATACAAGTAGCACTTTGCTATTCCCAAACCATTTTTTTTTTTTAAAATAAGCGATAGTTACATTTTAACACTGATATCTGTCAGGAATTCCTGAATATCCCTTCACATGTGTATATATATATATATATATATATATATATATATATATTTTAGTAAACAACCCAAAGTATTGATCTATATATTTCATGCCACCAATTTACTGCCAAATACGATCAAATAAAAAAAATCGTTAACTTTTTCACTGACTTTTTTTCAAACTTGTTTCTCACTGAAATTATTTACAAACAGCTTGTGCTATTATGGCAAAACTGGTTGTAAATGCTTCTCTGGGATTCCCTTTGTTCAGAAATAGCAGACATTTATGGCTTTGGCATAACTTATTGGTAATTAGAAGGCCTCTAAATGCCGCTGCGCACCAAACTTGTATTATGCCCAGCAGTGAAGGGGTTAATTAGGTAGCTTGTAGGGATGAGCGAATGTTTCGCAACATTCGAAAAATGAAACAAATTTTAACACTTTCGTTTGTTCGAATCCAATTTTGGAATGTTTACATAACATTCTAACATTCGATTTTCAAATGTTCGGTTTCGAATTTTATGATTACATTAGAAAATATTAGTTTAGAAAAATTCGAATTTATATGTTTGTAATAGTATTTCTATAATGCTTTATTTAAATGTAATATTCGATGTATGCTATATTCGAATTCGAAACATTCAAATTTATATGTTTGTAATAGTATTTCTAAAGCTTTCTTTAGATGTAATATTCGAATTATGCAATATTCGAATTCGAAAAATTCAAATTTATATGTTTGTAATAGTATTTGTAATGCTTTCTTTAAATGTAATATTCAAATTATGCAATATTCGAATTCGAAAAATTTGAATTTATATGTTTGTAATAGTATTTATAATGCTTTCTTTACATGTAATATTCAAATTGATATATTTGTATCTATTATGTATCAATTTACTAGATTCCCTACCAAACGAACTATTGAACTTCTGAATAGTAATTGTTAAATAGAATGTTAAATTCGAAATTTCGAATGTGGACATTTGATCTAATTATAAACATTCAAATTCGAAAGTGACATTCGAAAACTGTAAATAGCATTCGATTATAGAATTTTTAAGAATATTCGTTCGTATCGACATTTGGATTTGTATTTGGAATTTCGGTAATAACATTCGTTTTAACATTCGAATTCGGAAATTTACACATTCGCCCATCCCTAGTAGCTTGTAGGGAGCTTGAAGGGTTAATTTTAGCTTTAGTGTAGTGTAGTAGACAACCCAAAGTATTGATCTAGGCCCATTTTGGTATATTTCATGCTACTATATCACCGCCAAATGCGATCAAATAAAAATAAAAAGTTAACTTTTTCACAAAGTTAGGTTTCTCACTGAAATTATTTACAAACAGCTTGTGCAATTATCGAACAAATGGTTGTAAATGCTTCTCTGGGATCCCCTTTGTTCAGAAATAGCAGACATATATGGTAATATACGCTAATTGCCACTGTGCACTACACTTGCATTATGCCCAGCAGTGAAGGGGTTAATTAGGTAGCTTGTAGGGTTAATTTTAGCTTTAGTGTAGAGATCAGCCTCCCACCTGAAGCAAACAGCTCTCTTCCCTCCCCCACCTCACAATTGTCACCGCCATCTTAAGTACTGGCAGAAAGTCTGCAAGTATAAAAATATTTTTTTTTTGTTTTTGTTTAAAAAAATAAATAAAAAAATTGAATATATTTTTTATGAAGTGTAGGATCCCCCATTACCCCCCAAACAGCTCTCTAAGCCTCCCCCCTCGACCTACTGGTCGCCATCTTAGGTACTGGCAGCTGTCTGCCAGTACCCAGTTTGCTCATAAATTTGCCCTTTTTTTTTGTAAAAAAAAATGTAATCCCTTATTTTCTGTAGTGTAGCTTCCCCCCTCAATACCCTCCCCTCTCCCCCTCCCGGATCACTTTCCAAAAATGTTTTCCACCCTCTCCCTCTTACCTCCTTCGGCTGCAGTACTGTATTTGATTACCGTGTGTGCGCGTGCACACGCATGCACGCTCCCGAGCCCCGTGCACCGCCTCTGTGGCATGCTCACGGACATGATCCGGAACACGCACCGGTGATGGGCCTCCCACCCGCCTTCTGCTATTGCTCCCACCCACCAACAATCGGACCACCGCTGTCTGTAACTCTGCAAATCTATATCACTCGTGGGGCATGCAGAAATAGCGCAATCTCGCAATTTTGAGAGAGATCGCAGCAGAGAGAATCCCAGGACTGCAGCGATGTACAGGGTACGTCGCTGGTCCTTAAGGGCATAACGACCAGCATTGTAGGGTACAATACTGGTCGTTAAGGGGTTAATAATTTTTATTAATTTTTCTAAATATTTTATATGTAATATTTCGATAATGCGCCTTAAAGGGATAGTCTAGTCAAAATTAAACTTTCATGATTCAGAAAGAGCATGCAATTGTAAGCAACTTTCTAATTTACTCCTATTATTATTTTATCTTCGTTCTCTTGGTATCTTTATTTAAAAAAGCAAGAATGTAAGCTTAGGAGCTGGGCCATTTTTGGTTCAGCACCTGGGTAGCACTTGCTGATTGGTGGCTACATTTAGACACCAATCAGCAAGCGCTACCCAGGTGCTGAACTAAAAATGGATGGGCTCCTAAGCTTACATTCTTGCTTTTCAATTAAAGTTGCTTAACATTTCATGCTCTTTCTGAATCATGAAGCTTTAATTGTGACTAGCCTTTCCCTTTAAGAATACTAAGTTTTCATGTGCACTAACCCGACTGATTGTGAAACACATATTTTACATTGCTATGTTCTTCACATATATATATATATATATATATATATATATATATATATATATATATATATATATTTCTATATATATCTGATACTGTTCAGGTAAAATACATATCTATACCTATATATCTATAGGAATATATATATATATATATATATATATGTATGTATTTAAAGGGACGTTAAACACTAAATAAATGCTAGACAGAATTATGCATTCAAAGAAAATATTAGTCTAAGAATAATATGTAGATGTATTTTTTTAAAGTTTCACTAGTAGTTTAAATATTGACAGAATAAGTGTAACGTTTTAGGGCTAGATTACAAGTGGAGCACTAATTTACGAGCGCACGTTAAATAACCAACTATTACAAGTGGCTGGTTAATGCTGCCGTGAGCTCGCGATAGCATTTTGCGCTCAAATTCATTAACCAGAAGTCGGGCCGTCTGGCCTAACTATCCTCTGACTGCCTAATCAGCCTGTTGGACTTATCACCAGCTCTCCAGCATGTGAGTTTTTTCCGTTTACTCATCCAATTCTGAATATTCAGCAATCTACTTGTAAATCTTGACAGAAAGAGCTGACCCTTAAAAGAACTAAAATAAACCCTCATGCAAGTCATCCTAAATAAACTGAAGAATTCTAGGAATTCTAAACTTACCCATGTTCCACACACCAGGAAATAAAAACCTTCCAAACCTTGTGATGAATCTTCCTTATCACAGGTTTACAGACCTGAACCAAAATGATACAATCAATAAAACCTCTCTGTCTTAAAACTAAGCGTTCAATCTCCAAGCCATCAAGTTTAGAAATTTTAAATCCTGATGAAAAAAAAAGACCTTGAGACAGGAGGTCGTGACACAGAGGAAGAAGTCACAAAGGACAACTGGACATCTGCACCAGATCTGCAAACTAAGTACTGCAAGACCAAGCTGTAGCAATCAGGAATACTGATGATACCTTTGCTTGATCCTGGCTACTGCCCTTGGTAACAGAACAAGAGGCGGAAAAATGTAAGCCAGATAAAATAACCAAGGAGCTACTAGTGCATCCACAAACTCTGTCTGAGGATCCCACTGGGGTGTTTTTTATTTAAATGAGAAGCCATGAGATCCACTTTCGAAAGACCCCATAGGTCTACAATATGACTGAAGACTTCCAAATAAAGAGATCATGCCTCTGGATGAAGGGATTGACAACTGAGAAAGCATGCTTTGCAGTTGCACACACCTGGAGCAAAAATTATATAGTAATTGATTTCTGCCCAAGTCTGAATTCAGGAAACCTCCCTCATTGCCAGGGAACTGCTAGTCCCCCCCCTGATGATCGATGTAAGCCACTGCTGTGACATTGTCTGATTGGAAAATTAAATAAGTCTCTTTTTTCAGAACAATAAACCGATAATTGATCCACCAAGAAAATGATAGTCTTGTATTGGCATCCAAAAAAATCTTTAGAGCCAACTGAGTGAGATCCCTACACCACTGGCTAAGCATACAAAGCTCCACAGAACGAGTAGAAACTGCCCAAAGATTACAAAAGCTGAGAGTAACTTCAGCCTTCTCTGTTCTGTCAAGGAAAGTCTCATAAAGACGGAATCGATAATCAAACCCAGAAAAGTAATCCTGGACTGGAGGGACAGAGAGCTTTTTGGAAAATGTACTTTCCAAGCATGCTCTTGAAGAAACAACAAAAGTATGTTTGTTTGAGATATTGCTAAATGTAAAGATTGAGCCTGTACCAAAATGTCATCCAGGTAAGGAACCACTGACAATAAAAAGGAATAAATTCATTGGGACAATAAAGAGGTTGGAATAAAATCCATGACCCAGTTTCAAATCCAAAACTGGAACTATTACTCCAATAGATTCCAGATCTGAAATCAACTGAAAAAAAAGTTTCCTGCCTTTACAAGATTCTTGAGAAAGAATAAACATTCCCCTAGAAGTCCTTGATCTTAAACCTATTCTGTATCCTTGGGAAATAATGTTCAGAACCCATGAACCAAATGAAACCGATCCCCCCTTAAAAATGCATAATCTGCCCCCTACCAGATGATCTGGATGGGGGCCACACCTTCATGCAGACTCAGGCTTCTTGGACCTGTTGCAAATCAAGTTTATTGTGCAAGAAAAAAGAAATCAGAAGGGGACTTTTGTTTCTTAGATTAACAAAAGAAATGAAAATGGTTAGAAAATCTAGGATTACCCATAGACTTCTTATCCTGAGGGAGAAAAGCTTCTTTCCCCTCAGCCACCATTACATTTTTTTTGTCCAGACCAGACCCGAAAAACACCTTCCCCTTAAAAGGAAGAGACAGAAGTCTGGATTTCCGCTTCAGCAGGCCATGAGTTCAACAACAAGGCCCTCCTAGTCAACACTGCTAGAGCCATTTTTTAGTTTCCAAGAGTTTTAATTGATTAGAAAACTGATCACCAGCAGATTCCTCAGAAATTTGCTCAGATAAACCCTTACGCCAAAGGGTAGACGCTGCAGCTACGCAAGCAATACTAATTGCTGGCCTAAAAATAAAACCTGCTTGCTGAAAACCTTTTCTTTCATGTAATTAACAAGAGTCCATGAGCTAGTGACGTATGGGATATACATTCCTACCAGGAGGGGCAAAGTTTCCCAAACCTTAAAATGCCTATAAATACACCCCTCACCACACCCACAAATCAGTTTTTCAAACTTTGCCTCCAAGGGAGGTGGTGAAGTAAGTTTGTGCTAGATTCTACGTTGATATGCGCTCCGCAGCAAGTTGGAGCCCGGTTTTCCTCTCAGCGTGCAGTGAATGTCAGAGGGATGTGAAGAGAGTATTGCCTATTGAATGCAGTGATCTCCTTCTACGGGGTCTATTTCATAAGGTTCTCTGTTATCGGTCGTAGAGATTCATCTCTTACCTCCCTTTTCAGATCGACGATATACTCTTATATTTACCATTTCCTCTACTGATTCTCGTTTCAGTACTGGTTTGGCTTTCTACAAACATGTAGATGAGTGTCCTGGGGTAAGTAAGTCTTATTTTCTGTGACACTCTAAGCTATGGTTGGGCACTTTATTTATAAAGTTCTAAATATATGTATTCAAACATTTATTTGCCTTGACTCAGAATGTTCAACTTTCCTTATTTCCAGACAGTCAGTTTCATATTTGGGTTTGGGCGGAATCCAGCTCCTGTCTAATCTCTGCGGTTCATATCCCAGGTGTAGACAATTGGGAAGCGGATTATCTCAGTCGCCAAACGTTGCATCCGGGCGAATGGTCTCTTCACCCAGAGGTATTTCTTCAGATTGTTCAAATGTGGGGGCTCCCAGAGATAGATCTGATGGCCTCTCATCTAAACAAGAAACTTCCCAGGTATCTGTCCAGATCCCGGGATCCTCAGGCGGAGGCAGTGGATGCATTATCACTTCCTTGGAAGTATCATCCTGCCTATATCTTTCCGCCTCTAGTTCTTCTTCCAAGAGTAATCTCCAAGATTCTGAGGGAATGCTCGTTTGTTCTGCTAATAGCTCCGGCATGGCCTCACAGGTTTTGGTATGCGGATCTTGTCCGGATGGCATCTTGCCAACCATGGACTCTTCCGTTAAGACCAGACCTTCTGTCACAAGGTCCTTTTTTCCATCCGGATCTGAAATCCTTAAATTTAAAGGTATGGAGATTGAACGCTTGATTCTTGGTCAAAGAGGTTTCTCTGACTCTGTGATTAATACTATGTTACAGGCTCGTAAATCTGTATCTCGAGAGATATATTATAGAGTCTGGAAGACTTATATTTCTTGGTGTCTTTCTCATCATTTTTCTTGGCATTCTTTTAGAATACCGAGAATTTTACAGTTTCTTCAGGATGGTTTAGATAAGGGTTTGTCCGCGAGTTCTTTGAAAGGACAAATCTCCGCTCTTTCTGTTCTTTTTCACAGAAAGATTGCTATTCTTCCTGATATTCATTGTTTTGTACAAGCTTTGGTTCGTATAAAACCTGTCATTAAGTCAATTTCTCCTCCTTGGAGTTTGAATTTGGTTCTGGGAGCTCTTCAAGCTCCTCCGTTTGAACCTATGCATTCATTGGACATTAAATTACTTTCTTGGAAAGTTTTGTTCCTTTTGGCCATCTCTTCTGCTAGAAGAGTTTCTGAATTATCTGCTCTTTCATGTGAGTCTCCTTTTCTGATTTTTCATCAGGATAAGGCGGTGTTGCGAACTTCGTTTGAATTTTTACCTAAAGTTGTGAATTCCAATAACATTAGTAGAGAAATTGTGGTTCCTTCATTATGTCCTAATCCTAAGAATTCTAAGGAGAAATCATTGCATTCTTTGGATGTTGTTAGAGCTTTGAAATATTATGTTGAAGCTACGAAATCTTTCCGTAAGACTTCTAGTCTATTTGTTATCTTTTCCGGTTCTAGGAAAGGCCAGAAAGCTTCTGCCATTTCTTTGGCATCTTGGTTGAAATCTTTAATTCATCTTGCCTATGTTGAGTCGGGTAAAATTCCGCCTCAGAGAATTACAGCTCATTCTACTAGGTCAGTATCTACTTCCTGGGCGTTTAGGAATGAAGCTTCGGTTGACCAGATCTGCAAAGCAGCAACTTGGTCCTCTTTGCATACTTTTACTAAATTCTACCATTTTGATGTATTTTCTTCTTCTGAAGCAGTTTTTGGTAGAAAAGTTCTTCAGGCAGCGGTTTCAGTTTGAATCTTCTGCTTATGTTTTTTGTTAAACTTTATTTTGGGTGTGGATTTTTTTCAGCAGGAATTGGCTGTCTTTATTTTATCCCTCCCTCTCTAGTGACTCTTGTGTGGAAAGATCCACATCTTGGGTAGTCATTATCCCATACGTCACTAGCTCATGGACTCTTGTTAATTACATGAAAGAAAACATAATTTATGTAAGAACTTACCTGATAAATTCATTTCTTTCATATTAACAAGAGTCCATGAGGCCCACCCTTTTTTGTGGTGGTTATGATTTTTTTGTATAAAGCACAATTATTCCAATTCCTTATTTTATATGCTTCGCACTTTTTTTCTTATCACCCCACTTCTTGGCTATTCGTTAAACTGATTTGTGGGTGTGGTGAGGGGTGTATTTATAGGCATTTTAAGGTTTGGGAAACTGCCCCTCCTGGTAGGAATGTATATCCCATACGTCACTAGCTCATGGACTCTTGTTAATATGAAAGAAATGAATTTATCAGGTAAGTTCTTACATAAATTATGTTTTTTTAATAAAAAGACTCCAAAATCCATAAGGTCTTTAAAAGAGGTACTATACTCAAGAGAAATAGTACTACATTTAGTGAAAGTAGTATTAGCCCCATCCACTTTAGGAATTATTTCCCAAAGATCTAAGTTAGATGCAGGCAAATCAAACATCCTTTTAGATCTCTCAGCTGGATTAAAGAGGATATCAGGCTTGGACCACTCTTTAGAAATTGTCTCAGAGATAGCATTAGGAACTAAAAAAATGCCTCTGGAGATTAAACAGAGGGTTTAAAAATAAAATCCAGCTGCTTAACAAACTTATCCTCAGAAACTTTAGAATCCTGAACTGATTATGTATTGGGTACTTGTAAAGCGCGGCTAATCACCCGTAAGGGTCTCAAGTCGCTGCTCATTTTATCAACCTTAGAAGAATGAAAGGCTGAGTGGACCTTGCCGGAGATCGAACCTGCAACCCAGTGCTTTAGAATGCTGAGCTAGCTGTCTGGCTATTATTAGGCCGTGGGGCGCCCATATGTCTCACCTTACTGATTCAGAAACTATTGAGTCACACAACTCTGATTCTAAGCAGTTTGAGTGAGTGAGAAGTCAGCAGTGAGGAAAAACAAAACTGCTGGTACAGGCAGAGCAGATAATGCATAGGGATGGCAGATAAGTAAACTATAAGGGGCCGATTTATCCAGCTTCGTATGGAGCTTGATGCCCCTTGTCTAAAGACCGCTACTACATAACTTGTTCGCCTGCTCTGAGGCCGCGGACAGAAATCAACCCGATCAAATGCGATCGGGTTGATTGACACCTGCTAGCTGACGCGAATCTGCAGAGGGCAGAATTGCACCAGCAGTTCACAAGAACTGCTGGTGCAATGATAAAATGCCGACAGCGCATGCTACATCGTATCATGACAGCTCGCACATTAATAAATATACCCCTAAGTGTGTGTTTTGTGCATCTTGTGTAAGTTTGTATTATTCTGTAGGTTTGTATACACATGATTGTATTTTGTCTGTTTCATCTGCCAAAACATTTATTTAAAGTTTGTGCAGAGTTTATAAGTTTATTTGTGTGTGTATGTGCCTGGCTGTGTAGTCTTTGCTGATAAAGATTCCTGTGTATTTATTTACCTTCCCTAATTCCGAATAAGTTGGGACTGTATGGAAAATGCAAAAAAAACAAACAAACAAAAAGAGTAAATTGAAAATTCAGTTCGCCCTGTTCTATATTGAAAACACATTATTAACATATTATAAGACCTTTTACTTTGTGAATTGAATGTATTTTTGAAAATATACACTCATTTCATATCTGATGACTGCAACACGTTCCAAAAAAGTTGGGGCAGTCGACTGTTTACCACTGTGTAACGTCACCTTTTGTTTTTATAACACTTATTAAAGGGACACTAACCCCAATTTTTTCTTTCATGATTCAGATAGAGCATGCAATTTTAAGCAACTTTCAAATTTACGCCTATTATCAATTTTTCTTCGTTCTCTTGCTATCTTTATTTTAAAAAGAAGGCATCTAAGGAGTCAGCCAATTTTTGGTTCAGTACACTGGACATCACTTGTTTATTGGTGCTGTCCAATCAGCAAGGACAACCCAGGTTGTAAACAAAAAATCGTCCGGCTTCTAAACTTACAGTACATTATTGCTTTTCAAATAAAGATAGCAAGAAAATGAAGAAAAATTGATAATAGGAGTAAATTAGAAAGTTGCTTAAAATTGCATGCTCTATCTGAATCATAAAAGAAAAAATTTGGGTTCAGTGTCCCTTTAAGTGTTTGGGCACTGGAGACACCAGTCGGTTAAGTTTAGCAAGCAGAAGTTTCTCCCATTCATCCATTATACATGTCTTGAGCTGCGCAATTGTACAGGGCCTTCATTGCCTTATTTTGCGCTTTATAATGCGCCACACATTCTCAATCGGATACAGGTCAGGACTGCAGGCAGGTCATGCTAGCACCCTGGAAAAGGCGATGGGGTAGATTTATCATAGTGCGAGCGGACATGATACAATGTAGCGTTTCATGTCCACTGCACATCGATAAATGCCGACAACATATGCTGCCGGGATTTATCATTGTACCAGCAGTCCTTGTGAACTGTTATTATTATTATTATCGGTTATTTGTAGAGCGCCAACAGATTCCGCAGACCTATAAACAAAGGCGGAGTACAACAAAACAATTATAGGGATCAAATAGGTAGAGGATTCTGCCAAGAGTTGCACTGTTGTAGTCAGCTCTTAAGAAGGTGATCTACAAACAGCTGGACTGACATGCTAAGGGGGTTCAGGGGATAGCAATGGAGGAGAGGAACTGGTATAAAGAAAGGTTAGCGTAGGTTGTATGCATCCCTGAATAGTAGAGTCTTTAGGGAGCACTTGAAGCTTTTAAACTAGAAGAGAGTCTTGTGGAGTGAGGCAGAGAGTTCCACAAGATGGGAGCCAGTCTGGAGAAGTCCTGTAAACGGGAGTGTGATGAGGTGACAAGAAAGGAGGAGGTCGTGAGCAGAGCGAAGGGGATGGGAGGGAGAGTATCTGGAGACAAGGTCTGAGATATAGGGGGGAGCAGTGCAGTTGAGGGCTTTGTATGTCAGAATGAGAATTTTGTGTTTGATCCTAGAGGCAAGAGGAAGCCAGTGAAGGGATTGGCAGAGAGGTGCAGCAGATGAAGAGCGACGTGTAAGGAAGATGAGTCTTGCAGAGGCATTCATTATGGATTGTAAAGGAGCTAGGCGGCAGGTGGGGAGACCAGAGAGGACAGAGTTGCAGTAATCGAGGCGGGAAAGAATGAGAGAGTGGATTAAAATCTTAGTTGTATCTTGTGTAAGGAAGTGTCTAATTTTAGAGATGTTTTTAAGGTGGAAGCGGCAGGCTTTAGCCTATGACTTAATGTGAGGAGTGAAAGAAAGATCTGAGTCAAATGTGACCCAGAGACATCGGGCATGCGGGGTAGGGGTAATGATGGAGTTGTCGACAGTTATAGAGAGATTGGGGGTGGAGAGTTTAGAAGAAGGGGGGAATATAAGGAGCTCAGTTTTGGAGAGATTAAGCTTGATGTAGTGAGAGGACATTCAGTTAGAGATGTGAGAAAGACAGTTAGTGACACGGGTTAGCAAGGAAGGAGATAGGTCTGGTGCAGAGAAGTAGATTTGGGTGTCATCGGCATACAAATGATATTGTAAACCGTGGGACTTTATTAGGGAACCTAGTGATGACGCAATGCCGCCCCCTGCAGGGCGTGTCAATCAACCAGATCGTATTCGATCGGGTTGATTTCTGTCCGCGGCCTCAGAGCAGGCGGACAAGTTATGGAGCAGTGGCCTCAGAGCAGGCGGACAAGTTATGGAGCAGGCTCTGTTTCCGGCGAGCCCATACGGAGCTTAATAAATTGGCCCCCGAGTCTGAATGGCAACATATGATGCTCTAAAATATACACATATACTTCTGCATTAATGTTGCCCTCACAGATTTGATAGTTACCCATGCCATGTGCACTGACACACCCCCATACCATGACAGATGCTGGCTTTTGGAACTGATGCTGGAAACAGCTTAAATGGTCCTTTTACTCTTTGCCCTGGAGAACACGACAGCTGTTTTTTCCAAAAATGATTTGAAATGTTGACTCGTCAGACCACTAAACACGATTCCACTGTGCTACTGTCCATCTCAGATGAGAAGTCGGCGGCACCTCTGGACAGTGTTTATGTATGGCTTCTGCTTTGCATAGTAAAGCCTTAACTTGCATTTGTGGATGAGCGGGAAATGGTGTTGACTGACAAAGGTTTAACAAAGTATTCCCAAGCCCATGTCAGGATATCCATTACAGACTTATAGTGGTTTTTGAGACAGTGACGTCTGAGGGATCGGAGATCATGCACATTCAGAAGTGGTTTTCAGCCTTGCCCTTTACGCACCGAGAATTGACCTGATTCCTTGAATCTTTTAATTATATTGTGCACTGTAGGAGGTGAAATGTCCAAAATCCTACCGATTTGTCTTTGGGGGATGTTGTTTTCAAAGTGTTGGATTATTCGCTGACTTATCTGTTGACAGACTGGCGAGCCTCGACCCATCCTTGGACTAGGCCTATTTTGGAGACTCCTTATATACTATGATTACACGATTGCCTCACCTGTTTTACATGACCTTCTTATTTCAACTTGTCACATCGCTATTAGTCCTAAATTGCCCCGTCCCAACTTTTTTGGAACGTGTTGCAGTCACCAGATTTGAAATGAGTGTATATTTTCTAAAATACATTAAAATTTACAAAGTAAAACATCAAATAATGTGTTAATAATGTGTTTTCAGTATAGTACAAGGTGAATTGCATTTTCAAATGACTCTTTTTTTGTTTTTTGCATTTTCCATACTGTCCCAACTTTTCCGGAATTGGGGTTGTATATTTGCATATATATTTTAAGGGTAAATAGGGTAAATCAATGGCAGCAATGTGAATTTTTAATCTTCCATGCTTCTTACTTACATTTATTCTGGAGTTACATTTATATTGCCAATAGAACATTACATTTTTACAGCAAACTTAATAATAATAATAATAATAATAATAATATATGTACAGTATATGGTAGTGTGAAACTTTTCTGTCTCCTGTGCCAAATAAAAAACAAAAAGAGTATGTGTTTTTATTGAAAGTTAAGAGTACAGCTTCTGAACTTACGTTTCAGGCTCGCTCACGCAAGTCCGCAGCTTAATAAATGTGTTTAGCTAGGCCCCGGTAATGCATTGTTGCTTCTTTAACAAAAGATACAAAGAGAATAAAGCTAATTTGATAATAGAAATTACTTGGAGAGTTGTTTGAAATGATATGCTCTATCTGAATAATGAAAAGCAAATGTGGGGGGACATTACATTTCAAAGCAGAATTGCAGCATACATTTTTTTTTAAGTGGCTTACACACAATATTTCATATTATTTATCAGGCTAGTTCATGCATAGGGCCTGATATTCAAAAGCTCACCGCTCAGGTGAGATGATCTAAGACACCTCGTCATTATGGAGAGGTTCCTAAAAAAATGTTAGAAACACAAATTTTGAAAGATATTTCTCTCACTATGCAGAGTTCTTGATGTGAAGCAGAGACACATAAATTACAATATAAGGTCTAAAAAAAAATCTCAAAGATTTAACATGGTTTCTCTCCATGTCAGCGAGCTTTTTTATATCAGGCCCATAGTGTGCATGCACCAATCTAAATGGTTGTAAGGTTTGGATAAGGGCACTTTCTACATTATTCTATGCCAATCTTGGAGACAAATACTGTTCTGGCACCATAGAGCACCAGAATATTTTGGATTAGAATATCCCTTTAATATATTTTTAAAGGTGGAATACATTACATGGTAACTCATGAGCTTGGCCCTCTACCCCTTTTAGGTGGTAAGAGACAATGCTGAGGAAGGGCAATTTTACTGTTGTCCTCGGCACATCAGATTCTGGTGCCCTTGCAACCTTGTGCATTAGGTTGTACTGTAATATTACCTTTAATTTTCATAGCCCTTATAAATTCAGCATCATCTTGTTTCATGTTCTGTATCCTCTGTTCTTTCCACATCTGTATTTATATATGTTGTGAATGATACTGGTTATACTATGGTGGTAAATAAATCATGAAGCTAATCAAGACTATGGGGCCTATCTATCAAGCTCCGAATGGAGCTTGACGGCCCGTGTTTCTGGCGAGTCTTCAGACTCGCCAGAAACACCAGTTATGAAGCAGCGGTCACAAAGACCGCAGCTTCATAACCTGTCCGCCTGCTCTGAGCAGGCGGATAGACATCGCCGCAATTCAACCCGATCGAGTAAGATCGGGTTGATTGACACCCCCTGCTGGCGGCCGATTGGCCGTGATTCTGAAGGGGGTGGCGTTGCACCAGCAGCTCTTGTGAGCTGCTGGTGCAATGCTGAATATGGAGAGCGTATTGCTCTCCGTATTCAGCGAGGTCTGGCGGACCTGATCTGCACTGTCGGATCAGGTCCACCAGACTTTGATAAATAGGGGCCTTTAACTTATAGGTGGATCAATTATATGTCTGGTAGTTGAGCAGGTCTACTTATGAATAGTTATATGTGTCACTTTTAGCATTTGTATTCAGGGCCGCCATCAGGGGGTGAGTAGGGTGACTCCTGTCAGGGGCCCAGTGGGCCCCATGAGGCAAGCACAACTATTATTTAAAATAATTTTTATTTTTATTTTGTTTACATTTTGGCAGCCACCAGAGGGCGCTACAGCAGAGTGATCTTGAGCGCGGGAAATTTCATTACAAGGAGTAAAGTATTTGCATTTGAGAGGATTTCTGAGTGTGCACTAAACCACTATGCACAATGTGAGACAGACTTGGCACTTCAGAGTGTACAGTGTGTGCCAGAGTCAGGTGGTAGATCACTTTCATTTGCAAAGTAGGTAGGACTTACTTAGTAAATGTTTTTTATTTATTTGTGCAATTTCAAATTGTAACTTCAGTGTAGTAGTTGTGTGGTGGGGCCAGGGGTCCATAAAAAACACATTTTTTTAGCAATATGCAGCACTGTATTTATGATTATTTGACAATGCTGCATACATTCTATATTTAAAACCATGCAGAAATGTTTCCTCCTCAATAAACAAATGGAAGGTGGCCTTTTGGCAGATATGATTTTTTAAATTTATATATATATATATATATATTAATTACATTCCAGTTTACTGCCCCTTTATGCAAGGACTTTCCAGATACCAGTAGGCATTTTATCTAAGATTTTACATCTGCATAACATGTTATACTCTCAGGCTAAGTTTGCTCAGTGTTTGAAATGAGACAGGTTAACTTAACACAGTTCAGTCTACACTACATCTGACTTCATTTTGAAATACATACAAACAAGCCTAAATCCTGCATTTAACCAGATTTAATGGTATGAGACCTAGTGCCACAGCTTATGGTTCCACCAAGACCATATAGAGTACAGCATTTTCAAAATCCATAAGTACATCTGACAGATGGGAACATTTGTACACCAGATTTGAAGTGGTGCTCTTGGTTGGGGAAAATGGGTGGGAACCCCAAACATATGTCAACCTTTCAAAAGTACTTTTATTCATCTACCCATCCTGACAGATCGATAATGTACAATTTTGAATTCACAGAAGTATGTTTGTTTGCACATTTACAAATACGATTGCTATTTTTTTTTATTATGCATGTCACACACTGTTGATTTATGGGATGGCAATGTGCAGACATTTGACCTCCTGTGAGTGTTTCTGTGGGTGTCTGTGTTTATGTCTGTGCTTTTGTTGGTGTCTCTATGAGTGTGTATGTATTTTTTTCCTGTGGATTTCTCTGTGAGGGTTTGTGTGTCTGTCATTGTGCATTTTCTGTGTATGTCTCTGTGAGGGTGTGTGTGTGTGTGTATGTATGTCTTTGTGTGTTTTCTGTGGGTGTCTCTGTGTGTGTGTGTGTGTGTATGTCTTTATGTGTTTTCTGTGGGTGTCTGTGAGTGTGTATGTATTTGTGTGTTTTCTGAGGCTGTCTCTGTGGGTTTTTCCTTGGGTGTATGTGCAAGTTTGTGTTTGAGTTTGTGTGTGTGTCCATTGTCTGTTCCTTTTAAGGAAATTTTGACCTTACTACTGATTATTCACATCTTTCTACAGACTTTGAGACTAATGATACCTTTCTGTAAATCACCAAACCACTTAACCTTTAAATTATTGTTTAGGCAGTTCAGGGCCCTTCCTTTCAGCCACTGCATGCTGTTGTCATCATATAGTTGGCATCTTCCTTGAAAAAAGATAATCAGAATTCCATATTTTGTCTAGTAAATCTCCTTTTTGGACAAAACTGTAGTCTACCTCATTACTTCTCAGGTCAATGTAAACAAGTGCTGAGTGTCTGTGTGTTTCTGTGTTTGTGTGTTACTACCTTTACAACATTTCAAAGTTTGACCACTTAAGAATAAAGTGCATATACGTTTTAGTCACTTGGTCAAAAATTGCACATGTGAAAGGTGGGGGGGGGGGGGAGCTGATCAATGGTTAAGTAAGGGGCCCCAACATTTCTAGTGGCGGCCCTGTTTGTATTCCAGGGGACCAAAACCACTGTACTGTTAAATAGCTGGCATCTCTGTCTGTAATGACCTAGAATAGAAAATATGTAATAGCTGACATTTAGGCTATCAGATGTAAAATAAGTATGGTGGCAAGTTCTATGGGATTCTAGTTAGGTCAAGCACATGAGAGCAAAATTAGACACAGAGGTAGGAATTATAACTCTGCAGATCTGTAGTATTTATCTGCAGCTCCAAATCAGATATTTATTTGCTGAGAATTATCAGAAAATGTTGTAACAATATTCAATAATAGATTTTTAAGAATCAGTCTTCTCTAGGCCTTAGCAACTTTCACTTCTTTTTGTTTTCATGTATTTCCATCTCTAGCCCTGCAGATACATATTCCTAGCCAAAATGCCTCGTCGAAGTAGGAAAAACACCACCGTCTCAAGAAATGTTACTGGGATGGAACCCTCTGCAGAAGAAGTTGCTTTGCAGGAGTTGGAATCCTGCTGTAGGCTTACAGTAGAGTCAGCTAATAAGAGTGATCTAATTCAAACAGGAGTTCAAGAAGAGGAAACACTAACTGTTTGTGGTGACGTTCTGGGTTATCAGATCCATCAGAAAGAAGGGATAGAGATTTGTTCAAAATTTCTGATTGGCAAATGCCATTTACTTTGTCAACAACACCACACAGTCTTTCCATATTCATGGCAGCTCCGGAAAACAGACACTTTGGAATGGTCAAATGTAGATGAAGGTGCACAGGAAGTTCTTGAAAGGCTATATTGTGACCCGAATAGAGACCTGGTGACTGGTGTTTATAAGTAAGTATGAAATGAGTGAAATGAAGTTTCCTATATGCTCATTTTCTACCCTGATTTTTTTTTTTTTTTTTTTGCATTGAGAAAGCGCCACATTTGCAGGTCGAAAAAGTCTACTTTTTATATGTTTTCTGCAACTGCCACAGTCACCCCCTCTAACTGATACAGGGGTTCCTGTTATTGGCCAGGAATACCAGGGGGGGGGGGGTAACTAGACAGTTGTTTTTGGTCTGCTTGTTTAAAGGGATATGAAACCCAACATTTTTCTTTCATTATTTAGGTAGAACATACAATTTTAAACATCTTTCCAGTTTACTTCTATTAGCAAATTTGCTTAATTCTCTTGGTATTGTTTGTTGAAGGAGCAGCAATGCACTACTAGTTTCTAACTGAATACATGAGGTGCATGTCTATCAGTATGTATATATATATATATATATATATATATATATATATGCAGCCACCAATCAGCAGCTATAATCAAAAGCAAATGAAATAATAGAAGTAAATTGGAAAGTTGTTTAAAATTGTATGCTCAGTCTAAATCATGGTCTAATTATGACTTTACTGTCCCTTTAAGGTTTACTCTTAACATTTATAGTCTTAGGGGCCAATTTTTCAATGTCAGTCCGACATGATACGCTGTAACATATTATGTCTGACAGACATCGCTGTATGCCGACAGCATACACTGTCAGCATTTAACATTTCACAAGCGGATTGGTTGTGAATCTGCAGGGGGCGGCATTGCACAAGCAGTTCACAAGAACTGCTTGTGCAATGATAAATGCAGACAACGTACGCTGTCGGCATTCATCGATGTCTGTCGGACATGATCCGCTGAGCAGATCATGACGGACAGACCGATGATAAATTGGCCCCTAGGCCTCCACCTTTTGTTAACACAGTGCAGCTAATATTTTTCTTTTTCATTTTATACTCTTCTTATTCTGTCTCAATTGAGACCCATGAGAGTCCCTGCTCATGAGACTCTCAGTATGCTCTCATGGAAAGGGGCAGATTTCAACAAATTATACTAAGAGAAAGAGGTAAATTTGATAATAGACATAAATTGGCATTTTTTTTTTATTTTACACTCTATATGAATTAAATTTAATTTTGACTTTCATGTTTCTTTAATTCAGTTTCTATGTTTAATTCTCATCCTTCTGTCTTTCAAAAGGGGACTTAATTGTTCAATGAACTTCAATACCATGGAGGTATACCAAAGTAACACGTTAGACAGGATCCGTCGACTTTCAACTTCTACTTCCAAATATGTTCCTTTCCATACCTGCTACAAGTATTACTATGAAAATGCTGATGACAGTTGGCTTGAGTTTGATCCGGTAAGAAAACTAACACATTCGGCTAGATTACGAGTTTTTGTCGGTAAGGCTTGCGGGGCTAACACTCAGTTCCAGCTCACTGCTCACCTACAAACAGCGCTGGTATTACAGGTTTTTTCCAACCCGGCATTAGCCTCTAAAAAGTGAGCGGAGAGCAAAATTTAGCTCCACATCTCACCTCAATACCAGCGCTGCTTACAGAAGCGGTGAGCTGGCTAAACGTGCTCGTGCACGATTTCCCCATAGGAAACAATGGGGCAGAATCGGCTGAAAAAAAAACCTAACACCTGCAAAAAAGCAGCGTTCAGCTCCTAAAGCAGCCCCATTGTTTCCTATGGGAAAATACATTTTACGTCTACACTTAACACCCTAACATGACTCCCGAGTCTAAACACCCCTAATCTTACACTTATTAAACCCTAATCTGCCGACCCCGACATCGCTGGCACCTGCATTATATTATTAACCCCTAATCTGCCGCTCCGGACACCGCCGCCACCTACATTATACTTCTGAACCCCTAATCTGCCACCCCCAACGTCGCTGCAACTATATTAAATTTATTAACCCCTTATCTGCTGCCGCCAATGTCGCCACCACTATAATAAAGTTATTAACCCCTAACCCTAACACCCCTCTAACTTAAATATAATTTAAATACATCTAAATAAATTTACTAGTATTAACTACATTATTCCTATTTAAAACTAAATACTTACCTATAAAATAAACCCTAAGATAGCTACAATATAACTAATAGTTACATTGTAGCTATCTCAGGATTTATTTTTATTTTACAGGCAACTTTGTAGGTAGAATAGTTATTAAATAGTTATTAACTATTTAATAGCTACCTAGCTAAAATAAATACAAAACTACCTGTAAAATAATTCCTAACCTAAGTTACAATTACACCTAATACTACACTATAATTAAATTAATTACCTAGACTAACTACAATTAATTACAATTAAATTAAATAAACTAAATTACGAGAAAAAACAAACACTAAATTACAGAAAATAAAAAAGAAATTACACATTTTTAAACTAATTACCCCTTATCTAATCCCCCTAATAAAATAAAAAAGCCCCCAAAATAAAAATATTCCCTACCCTATACTAAATTGCAAATAGCCTTTAAAAGGGCCTTTTGCGGGGCATTGCCCCAAAGTAATCAGCTCTTTTAACTGTAAAAAAAATACAATACCCCCTCCAACATTAAAACCCACCACCCACACACTCAACCCTACTCTGAAACCCACCCAAACCCCCCTTAAAAAACCTAACACTAACCCCTTGAAGATCACCCTACCTTGAGACGTCTTCACCCAGCCGGGCCGAAGTCCTCCAAGAAGCCGGGCAGAAGTGGTCCTCCAGATGGCAGAAGTCTTCATCCGATCTGGGCAGAAGAGGTCCTCCAGACGGCAGAAGTCTTCATCCAGGCGGCATCTTCTATCTTCATCCTTCCGGCGCGGAGCGGGTCCATCTTCAATCCAGCTGACGCGGAGCATCCTATTCCATCGACGTCCTAACGAAGAATGAAGGTTCCTTTAAATGACGTCGTCCAAGACGGCGTCCCTTCATTTCAAGTTGGCTGATAGAATTCTATCAGACAATCAGAATTAAGGTAGGAAAAATCCTATTGGCTGATGCAATCAGCCAATAGAATTGAAGTTCAATCCTATTGGCTGATCCAATCAGCCAATATGATTGAGCTCGCATTCTATTGGCTGTTCCAATCAGCCAATAGAATGCAAGCTCAATCCTAATGGCTGATTGCATCAGCCAATAGGATTTTTCCTACCTTAATTCCGATTGGCTGAAAGAATTCTATCAGCCAATCGGAATTGAAGGGACGCCATCTTGGATGACGTCATTTAAATGAACCTTCATTCTTCGTTAGGACGTCGATGGTAGAGGATGCTCTGCGTCGGCTGGATTGAAGATGGACTCGCTCCGCGCCTCAAGGATGAAGATAGAAGATGCTGCCTGGATGAAGACTTCTGCCGTCTGGAGGACCTCTTCTGCCCCGATTGGATGAAGACCTTTTTTATTTTGGGGGGATTTTTTATTTTATTAGGGGGATTAGATTAGGTGTAATTAGTTTAAAAATTTGTAATTTCTTTTTTATTTTCTGTAATTTGGTGGGGTTTTTTTCCGTAATTTATTTAATTTAATTTAATTGTAATTAATTGTAGTTAGTTTAGGTAATTCATTTAATGATAGTGTAGTGTTAGGTGTAATTGTAACTTAGGT
Source organism: Bombina bombina (assembly GCF_027579735.1). Classification (NCBI taxonomy): domain Eukaryota; kingdom Metazoa; phylum Chordata; class Amphibia; order Anura; family Bombinatoridae; genus Bombina; species Bombina bombina. Next base: position 860,434,503 of record NC_069504.1, on the reverse strand, counting down.
TAGGGTTTATTTTACAGGTAAATTTGTATTTATTTTAACTAGGTAGTTATTAAATAGTTAATAACTATTTAATAACTATTGTACCTAGTTAAAATAAATACAAACTTGCCTGTAAAATAAAAATAAACCCTAAGGTAGCTACAATGTAATTATTAGTTAATATTGTAGCTATATTAGGGTTTATTTTATAGGTAAGTATTTAGTTTTAAATAGGAATAATTTATTTAATTGTAGTTATTTTTAGATGTATTTAAATGATATTTAAGTTAGGGGGGTGTTAGGGTTAGGGTTAGACTTAGGTTTAGGGGTTAATACCTTTAATATAGTTGCGGCGACGTTGTGGGCGGCAGATTAGGGGTTAATAAATGTAGGTAGGTGTCGGCGATGTTAGGGACGGCAGATTAGGGGTTAATAAAATGTAACTAGTGTTTGCGAGGCGGGAGTGCAGCGGTTTAGGGGTTAATACATTTATTAAAGTGGCGGCGATGTCCGGTCGGCAGATTAGGGGTTAAAGATTAGGGGTTAAATAATTTTATTATAGTGTTTAGGATGTGGGGGGGGGGTCTCGGTTTAGGGGTTAATAGGTAGTTTATGGGTGTTAGTGTACTTTTTAGCACTTTAGTTAAGAGTTTTATGTTACGGCGTTAGCCCATAAAACTCTTAACTACTGACTTTTAAATGCGGTAGGAGTCTTGACAGGAGAGGGTGTACCGCTCACTTTCTCCAAGACTCGTAATACCGGCGTCAGGAAAATCCCATTAAAAAGAGAGGATACGCAATTGACGTAAGGGGATTTGCGGTATGCTTGAGTCGCGGAAAAAAAGTGTACCTGCCAGACTCGTAATACCAGCGGGCGTTAAAAAGCAGCGTTGGGACCCCTCAACGCTGCTTTTTAAGGCTAACGCAAGACTCGTAATCTAAGTGTATGTTCGTAAATTTATATGTCACAACCTCTGAAAAAAAGTTAAACACTATGGGGCACATTTATCACGCTCCGAACGGAGTTTATGGACCCGTGTTTCTGGCAAATCTTCAGACTCGCCAAAAACAGCGGTTATGAAGCAACGGTCTAAAGACCACTGCTCCATAACCCTGTCCGGCTGCTCTGAGCAGGCGGACAGGAATCGCCACAATTCGAGTACGATCAGGTTGATTGACAACCCCCTGCTGGTGGCCGATTGGCCGTGAGTCTGCAGGGGGCTGCGTTGAACCAGCAGCTCTTGTGAGCTGCTGGTGCAATGCTGAATACGGAGAATGTATTGCTATCCGCATTCAACGATGTCTGTCGGACCTGATCCGCACTGTCGGATTAGGTCCGACAGACATTTGATAAATTGGCGTCATAGTTACAACCAGCTGCTGAGCAGCAATGCACTGCTAGGAGCTAGCTGAACACATCTGGGGTACCAATTACAAGAGGTATATATGCGTAGCCACCAATAAGCTAGTAGGGCCTTGCTGCTCCTGAGCCTATCTAGCTATGATTTTCAACAAAGGATATCAAGGGAATGAAGTCAATTTGATGAAAATAGTACATTGAAAGTCTTGTAAAATGTTGTGCTCTATCTGAACCCTGAAAGTTTAATTTTGACCTTCATGTCCTGTTTAGCATCTCATGAGGGCCTACATTCCAACCCTCACAAATGCCTTCATTGATTCATAGAGAAACATTAAATCTATTCCAAATCATTTTTCAAGACTTATCAAATTGATTTCTAATGTATCATTATTATTATAATCATTTATTTGTAGAGTGCCAACAGATTCAGCAGCACTATAAGCATAGGTTTAATATGCAAAGGTAGTATTTATAAGAAGCGAATCTGTAGAGGGCCATGCCAAGAGTTGCTAGCTGTTTTAGATCACCTTACATGAAGGGGATCTATAGGACAGTTGAGCTTACAAGCTAAGGGGGTTCAAGGGGGGAGACAAAAGAAAGAGAGGAACTAAAATAAGAACAGGTTAGTGTATATTGTATGCATCCCTGAGACTTTAAGAAGTGCTTGAAACTTTGAAAACTAGGGTAAAGTCTTGTGGAGCAAGGTAGAGAGTTACTCAAGATTGGGGCAATTTTGGAGAAGTCCTGTAGTCAGGAATGTGAGAAGGTAACAAGAAAGGAGGAGAGAATGGGGTCATGAGCAGAGTGAAGGGGATGGAAGGGAGAATATCTGGAGACAATGTCAGAGATAAGGGAGGGGGCAGGGTTATAAAGGGCTTGAATGTTAGGGTCAGGATTTTGTGTTTTATTCTAGAGGCTGGGGGAAATCATTGAAAAGATTGACACAGAGGTGTAGCAGATGAGGAGTGACGTGTAAGGAACATCAGCTTGGCAGAGGCATTCATTATGTATTGTAAAAGAAAAAGACAGCAGCTAGGGATACCAGAGATGATGGAGTTGCAATAGTTAAGGCAGGAGATGATGAAAACGTGAATTGAAATCTTAGTTGTGTCTTGTGTAAGGAAGTTGTGAATTTTGCAGATGTTTTTAAGGTTGAAATGACAGGAGTTGGCTAAAGACTGAGGGCCTGATGATCAAAAGCTCTCCACTCAGGTGAGATGATCTAAAATGATCCTCCAGCACTGTGAGATCCCTAGTGAAATTCTTAAAAGGCAGATTTTGCTTTACTTCTCCAAGGGGCATTCCCTGCATTTCTGTACGTGAAGTAGATACAAGCCCAGTGTAATATAGCGATGCATGACATCAAAGTTCTGTTGCATTTACACTTTGTGCTTTCTATTCTATATTACATTAAAACTTTGCACTTTCTAGTTTGTATTTTATTTTGTAAACAGTAGTGTATTTAGAGTTTGCTTTTACAAATTCTGATTATGCTTTCAGCTTCTGTGTAACTTTAACAAATTAGGTTCATACTTTTTATATTTATGTGTATCTTTTACAAATGACATTGCACTTTGAATTTCTTCTATTTAAAATAAACGGAAAAATGGACAGATAACCAAACATTCTCTAGTTTGTAAAGTAATTATAGTGCAGACTTCACAGGGGTTGAACTCACTGAATTTTCTAAGAAAAAGTGCAGAACCTAGAAGTCCCATAGAGATGAGAGATGCCTTCCATAGAAAGTAATGAGACTCTCTGGGATAGAAATGTTCACATGAGAGAGAGAAGGTGTCACATGTAGATAGATGGTAAATAATATCTACTCTTTGTCTAGGGCTGTCACTTGATGAGTGATTAGTAACCGTTGTATGATTTTGCTCAAGGAGAAAGAGACCTGTTCAGTGAAAATTCTTTCCTTAATTGTATGCCCCGGCTAATTACTAGCTATGGACAAAGATTAACCTGCGTTACCTAACAGATTAAACAATACTCATAACTATCAAAGTTGACACAAATGTATTTATTAATTATTACAACAGATAACCCCTTATAAGTAACACCTTCACCCAAAAAGAAGTATATACGTATATATATATATATATATATATATATATATATATATATATATACATGTTATATATATATATATCCAATTTGCAGAACGAAGCACTCACGTTCAAGATTTGTTTGCCCAGGAGCTGGTACATAAATATGTATATAATCCAAAGCAGAGACCGCACACTCAGGTCTTGGAAATCAAAAGTAATTTTAATTCACTGTAACGTTTCATGGTTTCCACCTTTATCAAACATTATAAAAGGGGGAAACCCTGAAACGTTACAGTGAATTAAAATCACTTTTGATTTCCAAGACCTGAGTGTGTGGTCTCTGCTTTGGATTTTATATATATATATATATATATATATATATATATATATAGTCCATGTAGAAAACAAGGTAACAGCACCACAGCACACAATCTTCTTTTAAAGGTGAAAAATCTTTATTTGAGGTTTAGCAACCAGTAAAAAGCGACGTTTCGGACCTACATAGTCCTTAATCATGCATAAGTTAAAATCAAACAAACAGACTTTAAAAAGGGTATCTGGACCAATCATGCTTCAATTCTCAGTATTAATTGGTTTAACCCATACCTATCCAGGTTTGTAAATTTCAACAACACAGTGACCTCTAGTGGTACCAGAATATATTCCATCATTTAAAACCATTATAAAAACAAATACAAATCATAATCTCTATTCAGACCATATGGATGTAATGTGTTCAGACGGTTAATCCACCATACTTCTTTCTGTTTTAATTTTAGTTCCCTATTACCCCCTCTTCTATGATGGGGGATATGGTCAATCACTTGAAAGCGAAGCTGGCTTACTGTATGACCCATATTTGTAAAATGTGCTGATACTGGAAGTGACATATCTTTTGATTTAATGGATGCTTTATGTTGACTAAACCTATCCCTGGCGGCTTGGGTGGTCTCGCCAATGTAACAAAGGCCACATGGGCATTTAAGTAGGTAGATTGCATAATTAGTTTGGCATGTATATAACCCATTGATTGTATATTGCTTTCTTTTGTCATTTTGTGCTAAAAATTTCCCTTTTATAACTGAATTGCATTGAGCACAGTGTAAGCAGGGGTAACAGCCTTCCAGTATCAGCACATTTTACAAATATGGGTCATACAGTAAGCCAGCTTCGCTTTCAAGTGATTGACCATATCCCCCATCATAGAAGAGGGGGTAATAGGGAACTAAAATTAAAACAGAAAGAAGTATGGTGGATTAACCGTCTGAACACATTACATCCATATGGTCTGAATAGAGATTATGATTTGTATTTGTTTTTATAATGGTTTTAAATGATGGAATATATTCTGGTACCACTAGAGGTCACTGTGTTGTTGAAATTTACAAACCTGGATAGGTATGGGTTAAACCAATTAATACTGAGAATTGAAGCATGATTGGTCCAGATACCCTTTTTAAAGTCTGTTTGTTTGATTTTAACTTATGCATGATTAAGGACTATGTAGGTCCGAAACATCGCTTTTTACTGGTTGCTAAACCTCAAATAAAGATTTTTCACCTTTAAAAGAAGATTGTGTGCTGTGGTGCTGTTACCTTGTTTTCTACATGGACTGTATACACTGGAGTTTGGCTGATACTCCTTGGTAACGTGCACACAGGTGGGAAAGAAATCTTACTAAAACCTATGGTGCTGGATTCAACTCACTTACTTCTCGTTCATGGAATCAGCAGAGTCACGAGCACCTGTAGTGAGTGAAAACACAATGGAGGACAAGCAGCCTTCTACTTTCTCCTATTCAGACATAGATGCAGCACGCATCACCTCACTGGCCCTGGGATCAAGGAATTTCTTAAGGGTCACTGCAGAAGCAGACATTAAAAAAGAGTATGAGAGAACAAAAAGAAAATTGATATCTCTGGAACTGCATTCTGTGACACTTGCAGAATACTACCGTATTAAAAGGATCCCCAGAGGCTTAAGAGTTAAACTGAGGCCCACCATTCTATCTAACAATGAAATGTATAAAAGTAAATTTGAGAGCATTCTGAATAAGTGCTCATTTGACCTTATCGTCTTGACCGTGGAGTGCCTACAACTGGAAATTGAGAAACATAAAAAAACCGTATCAGATGTGGAAAGAATAATGGAAACTAAACTCACCCTGGATATGCTGAAAACTACTAAAGAAGAAGTAGATGCATTACTGGCACAATACCGTTTAGACCTGGAAGAAAGGAAACGGGTTAAATTCACACGGGATGAAATGGACTATGCCAACAACCGAGTGTACCAGTGGTCACATGACCAGACGTCACGACGCGAGGGCCCACGCTGGAGGAGACAGCCGAGAACTACAGCAGCGCAAGAAAAGGAAGACAGCTCATCATCCGGCGAGAGTTTTTTAGACACAGGCTCAGAAGGCGACACCGGAGGGGAGGGCGGAAGCACCGCCGATCAAATCGAGTACAAGATGCACACACGGAGTTCCTGGAACCAGCAAGGGCAGCCACAGCGGTCACGGAGAGGAGCCAGATATCGCAGGGGTATGAGAAAACAACAATAGAGGTAAAAAAGTTGCCGGTTGTTAACCCCCTACTGTTTAACAAAAATGAACTGCCTGTTACTAATTTCATAAAGGGAAATGAACGGAACGAACTGTCTAATATTGCTAGTACTCCAGTGTTATCTGAAAATCCACTTGAGGGAAATGAACTGCCTGAGATTAACCTCTTAGAGTGTGGTATAATAGGGGGAAATGAACTGCCTGAAATTAACTCCCTAGAGTGTGACATAATAGATAGTACACTGTCTGAGTTTATACCTGTGATACCTAATGCTAGTCCACAGGCAAATGTTGAAACTAACCTGGTTATTAATATTTCTAAATATAAGCTTACAGATAATGAGCATAGCTTATTAATGAAGGGCTTGTCATACTGTCCAGTGAAAGATTGTGATGAGTTTGAAATTGACAAAGATCTATACAAATTTTTCAGACTGCTAAGGTTGAAATCAATATATGGTGGTAAAAATGTAGCCAATGTAAGTGAAACTAATGCAATAAATGAAGATTATATGCAGAGTGAATGTTTGAATTTGAAAAAGTTAAATCTGCACAAAAAATCTTCATATGTACCTCCAACAAGCAACTCAGGTGTAGAAACATTTGTTAAATTTGTTCAACAAGATGTTGCTAATCTAATGAAAAAAACTAGATTAAATCCTTACACAAAATAACATAACCTCACTAAAGGGGAATGGGAGGCTATATCTACTCTGAAAAATAACAAAAATATCACCATAAAAAATGCTGACAAGGGCGGAGCAATAATAGTGTTAGACACTGACTATTATGTGCAGGAGATATTACAACAGCTGTCAGATGGAGGGGTTTATGAAATATTGGATCATGATCCTCTTAAAGAAATACAAAGAGAGCTTAAGGGCATATTAGATAGAGCTTTGACTCATAACATTATTTCTAAACAGGTCTATGATTTTTTGTATAATAAATACCCTATAACACCAATTTTTTATACATTACCCAAAGTCCATAAAAGCTTATTACATCCACCAGGACGCCCTATTGTGGCCTGTACCGATTCTATTTTCTCTAATATCTCTATCTTTCTGGACAAAGTCCTCTTTCCATTTGTCAAACAGCAAAAATCCTTTATTAAGGATACAAATGATTTTCTTACAAAACTTATGGGGATTGAAATAGAGGATACTTGGTTAATTTTTTCACTGGATGTGGTAAATCTATATACCTCTATTCCCCATGAGGCAGGTCTATTGACTGTGAAAAGCTTTTTGAGCGACAGTGGCTTATATAATCTATCTCAGATTGATTTTTTTGATGACATGTTGAGACTTGTCCTATATTGCAATTATTTTCTCTTTCAAGACACTTACTACATGCAAAAGCGGGGAACAGCCATGGGCTCCAATGTAGCCCCCTCATATGCCAATTTGTTAATGAGTGGCTTTGAGAACAAATTTGTCTACACTAATCAGCCATTCATCAGCCATTGTAAGCTGTGGCTAAGGTATATAGATGATATTTTTGGCATATGGGGGGGCTCATTGGAGTCCCTGATACAGTTTGTTGAGGATATCAATGCCTCCATGATAGGCCTAAGATTTACCCTTACTTACTCTATCCAAAAGATTAACTTTTTGGATACAACTGTATATCGACATGGAAATACATTAAGTACAGATCTATATGTAAAACCCACAGATAGAAATACTCTGCTGCGATATGAAAGTTTTCATCCTGATACTGTTTTTAAATCCATACCCAGGAGTCAACTTTTGCGTACTAAAAGAATAGTCAGAGATCAAAAAGTATTGCCAGAAAGACTAGTGTCTATGGGCAATAAATTTATCCAAAGAGGATATCCAAAAGAAAATATCGCTAAAAATATTCAGGATTTGGATAGAATACATGATAAAAAACAAACAGAGAAAGGAACAGATAGATTAGTGCTTTCAATGGAATACAGTGACAAGAGTAATGACATCTTTAGAATAGTAAGAAAATACTGGCACCTTTTGTCAAAATATAATCCAGAGATAGAATCATTTAAACTCCCCCCTATGCCATCATATAGAAGGGTAAAAAATCTTAGGGATCACATAGTAAAAGCTGATATAGGTACAACTAAAATGTCTGATGTAAATTATTTAACTACCCCTAATAAAGGCTGTTACCCCTGCTTACACTGTGCTCAATGCAATTCAGTTATAAAAGGGAAATTTTTAGCACAAAATGACAAAAGAAAGCAATATACAATCAATGGGTTATATACATGCTAAACTAATTATGCAATCTACCTACTTAAATGCCCATGTGGCCTTTGTTACATTGGCGAGACCACCCAAGCCGCCAGGGATAGGTTTAGTCAACATAAAGCATCCATTAAATCAAAAGATATGTCACTTCCAGTATCAGCACATTTTACAAATATGGGTCATACAGTAAGCCAGCTTCGCTTTCAAGTGATTGACCATATCCCCCATCATAGAAGAGGGGGTAATAGGGAACTAAAATTATAACAGAAAGAAGTATGGTGGATTAAACGTCTGAACACATTACATCCATATGGTCTGAATAGAGATTATGATTTGTATTTGTTTTTATAATGGTTTTAAATGATGGAATATATTCTGGTACCACTAGAGGTCACTGTGTTGTTGAAATTTACAAACCTGGATAGGTATGGGTTAAACCAATTAATACTGAGAATTGAAGCATGATTGGTCCAGATACCCTTTTTAAAGTCTGTTTGTTTGATTTTAACTTATGCATGATTAAGGACTATGTAGGTCCGAAACGTCGCTTTTTACTGGTTGCTAAACCTCAAATAAAGATTTTTCACCTTTAAAAGAAGATTGTGTGCTGTGGTGCTGTTACCTTGTTTTCTACATGGACTGTATACACTGGAGTTTGGCTGATACTCCTTGGTAACGTGCACACAGGTGGGAAAGAAATCTTACTAAAACCTATGGTGCTGGATTCAACTCACTTACTTCTTATATATATATATATATATATATATATACACACATTGTACGGTACTTTGCCTCTCGTACCGCACAACGTTTATATACGTCTGAGCTTCAGAAAGCTCCAGAAGTCTTGGCTGCTATGTTACAGCCAAGAGCTGAAGTTCCTGAGCTCCAGGCATCTACCTGCATATGGAACCAGAGCGCGAGCGGTGCTCCAGTTCCATAAAAGGGCAGATGCCTGATCATTACTGACAGTGACACTGTGTGTCCCCCATCTGTAATGATCATTGCTGGTGCAGATGGAAGGTGTATGCAGGAGTGGGAGGTCCCTATGCTAGAGAAAATAAAGGGACAGGGAGGGATGAGGCAGTTACACTATGTAAAAAAGGGGGTGGGGGATCCCTAACTGAGGATCGCGGGAGGTGGGGGGACCACTACCCTAAAAATAAATTATAAATAATAATAAAGGCAGCTAACACTGCCGAAACGCGTAGATTTGCTTACTCCTGTCAATTCAGAATTTTATTACTGGTAGTGTTACACTCCACAGGTTCATCCCTATCTCTATGATTAATATAGAGGGAGGACATATGAGTAATTCCTGTGTGTAACCAATTATATACTAAGGCTATTGAACTGCTAAATTGTTTTACTGGCACAAAAACAGGTTCATTTCTATCTCCTTGAATCAACACTGAGATCGATGTATGAATAATTCCTGTGTGCCCCCTTGTTTCTTCCTTTGCTCCCATCATAGCCCTAATATACACTAAAAACCAAGTGCTTAGGAGCTTCTTCGGATAAGGACAAGTTTCACATTTCAGAACGGACATAAAACCAAACGGATCAACACTCCATAGGATTCAGAGCTGCTGATAAAACAAACCGTTTTTTTCAAATTTGGACAGATTCTTTGGACATTGGACACTTGCAAGTATTGATACTAACCATCACATAAACAAGTATACTTTGTTACAATTGAGAATTGGATACAAATTTCAAACTTGTTGTGTTTAAGCATATCACAGAGATTGGAGGAATACAATAGTCAGGTGACGTGACGTCACACCTCCCGATCCATCACTCACAGTTACTCCTAACGGCTGAACAGATCAGACGCCTCCACTGAATACTGTGACCAAATATTCCATTGCTTAAAAATAATACTGGTAACATTTAGCCGAGCCAATTTCACTGTGCTAAGAGTCATTTACCTTTATCAAGTTTATTCATATTCGTATATATTTTTAAGAAACACTCAGGGAACCTTTTAGAAATTTTATATCGGCTGTATTTTTCTGTTTTTAATATGATTAATATGTTTGATTGTTACTGATGCCGGCATCTTATGTAATTGAGTATATGCTAACATATTCTGTATGCATTAACTAGTTATCTACTTAAATCACTATAAAAATTCTCTTTTATTATCATTAGTTCCTCTTGTTATTTCATTTTATTTTTTAATAATCTGGTTGGCTCTACTTAGCTGGAGCGCTTATCCCACACCACTCTCACCTCTTTATCGTATAGTCTGTAATTGGAGATTTTATCAGACCATATTAGGGATTCAAGCACAGAAACTTTTTCCTGATTAGCACTCACACCACCCTTTGTTTGTTTGTTTACCTGCATATGGAACCAGAGCGCGAGCGGTGCTCCAGTTCCATAAAAGGGCAGATGCCTGATCATTACTGACAGTGACACTGTGTGTCCCCCATCTGTAATGATCATTGCTGGTGCAGATGGAAGGTGTATGCAGGAGTGGGAGGTCCCTATGCTAGAGAAAATAAAGGGACAGGGAGGGATGAGGCAGTTACACTATGTAAAAAAGGGGGTGGGGGATCCCTAACTGAGGATCGCGGGAGGTGGGGGGACCACTACCCTAAAAATAAATTATAAATAATAATAATTTTATAGATACTGGCAGACAGCTGCCAGTACTTAAGATGGTGGGCACTAGTTAGAGGGGGAGGGTTAGAGAGCTGTTTGGGAGATTGTAGGGTAGGCCTAGACAAACCCAGGAGCCAGGTAGCCACTGGCTCCTAGAATTTTACCTTTGGCTCCTAACTTTTTTGGTTATTCTCCATATTTCTTTATAAATTACCACTGTCTGGCTCCTAAAAGTATGACTGGCTCCTAAATTTAAAAAAAAAAAATGTTTGACCCTATTTTAATATTGGCAAACACAGTGGGGGGTGAACAATGGGGGTGAGGGAGGAAAGACAGGTGTTTTGGAAGGGTGGTGTCAGATGGGAGGGGTGTCAATCAACCCGATTGTATTCAATCGGGTTGATTGCTGTCCGCCGCCTCAGAGGTGGCGGCTCGTGTGGAAACAGCTGCATTCAGCCCCATTTACGGGTTGATAAATCGACCCACAAGGCTCTATTTCTGTTTAAATGGAGTAATAGCAAAAATGTTAAAAATTCTATGGTATTTTGGGCTAGTTTTTCTCTGAAAGTCCCGTTAGTGAAGGGGTTAACACAATACCTTGAGATCCTGGAGGCATCACATTTCAGCTAAGAGCTTTACACAATTTATACATATCTCAAACCAAACAGTTTGTTCTATACCATCAATGCAAATGGATAAATGTATACCTTATATTCCTCTTAAGGCTTTCACAAATTTGCCTGATAGTTCTATTTTAACTTTACTCATGCCTAGTTCGATGGCATGACATAGTACGAGGTTATAATAAACTTTTTTAACTACAAATCTAATTATTGCTTTGATTGACATGAGCAGCTCTTCTAAATGCCCTTGAAAGAGAATTAACTCATTACTAGCTAAATCTTAACTAATACTTCTTGAAATACTTTTTGAAAACGGCATCTTCTATCTTCATCCATCCGGCGCGGAGTGGGTCCATCTTAAAGACATCCAGCGCGGAGCATCCTCTTCCATCGAAGTCTTCTTACTAAATGACGTTTCCTTTAAGTGGCGTCATCCAAGATGGCGTCCCTTCAATTCCGATTGGCTGATAGAATTCTATTAGCCAATCGGAATTAAAGTAGAAAAAATCCTATTGGCTGATGCAATCAGCCAATAGGATTGAACTTCAATCCTATTGGCTGATCCAATCAGCCAATAGGATTGAGCTGGCATTCTATTGGCTGTTCCAATCAAATTTTATTTCCCCATAGGAATCAATGGGGCTGCGTTACTGAGTTTTACGCTGCTTTTTTGCAGGTGTTAGACTTTTTTTTCAGCCGGCTCTCCCCGTTGATCCCTATGGGGAAATCGTGCACGAGCACATTACACCAGCTCACCGCTGACTTAAGCAGCGCTTGTATTGAAGTGAGATTTGGAGCAAAATTTTGCTCAACACTCACTTTTTTGTCTTTTAACGCCGGGTTTGTAAAAACTCGTAATACCATCGCTGTCTGTAAGTGAGTGGTGAGAGAAAACTGCTCGTTAGCACCGCATCCCTCATAACGCAAAACTCGTAATCTAGGTGACAGCTTGTGTAATGTTGGTAATGTTGCTTGTTATAGAATTCAAACAATCAGGAACATTAGTGTATTTAAAGGACCATTCAATTTGACATTTCAAGCAGGATTCTGAGTGCCTGGGGCAGCACAAAACCTAAATACGCCACTGCATCAGATATATGTAGAAATATTTAATTATGAATAAATTGAACATATTCCGTTACGTAAAGAACATTGGAATCTGAAATATTCATATTTTCATGTTGGGTTTGCACTAATGAGAATTATGGTGTTTGCGCAAGAGAGTGGGTGTTTTTTCCCCAACTTTTTTTCTCTATTGACTTCTATGGGGGAATGCAAAAATGTGATTGGGATTTTCGAATTTCGACTTTAAGCGTGATTTGAGTTACCACTGGAGAAAAAACAGTTTACTTTCAACTTGTAATATTGTATTCGCTATAGCGAAAATGCAAAATACCACTCGACTTAATCTAGCCCTAAAATGTTTCATTATTGCAAGTGCAACATTATTGCAATATACAGGCAGTCCCCGGGTTACAGACATCCGACTTAAGTACAACTCATACTTACAAACAGATAAAATAGAGCTTTATTGCCAATCCTTCTTTACAGGATAAACCAAAATACTCAAAATCCAATTGTCACAAGGACAGAAAGTGATGTGAAATTTTCTGAACAGTGGCACAGATAGCAAAACAAACTTTTCCCTATGCTTTCCAAAACTAAAAAAATGTTTGGCTAGAGTTTCACCTAAATAAAGTGCCTGTTCCAACTTACATACAAATTCAACTTAAGAACAAACCTACAGAACCTATCTTGTTCGTAACCTGGGGACTACCTGTACATTCATTATTTATTTTGCTGCCTTTTGTTTTAAAATATAAAAAGTATAAAGATAGCATATTTATTTCAAATGAATCTATACATCATTCAAATATTAGTAGGAAGCCTAGTTTTATCATCTAGTTGTGAAATTGAATAGGAAGACTATAATGGTACATAACGTTCCTGCTGAGAATAAAAATGTTCTAGAGATGTAATTTGTCTTACTAATTTTATGTTTAAATACTTTTGATAATAAACACAACCGCATTTAAAAATAAACATAAATATTTTAAAAATAAAAATGGTGTAACATAATATGAAAAAATGTATCCAAATACAGATTCCCACCATATCATGGTTTTGGCCTCTTTATCAGGGTGGAGCCCTATGGCAGGATTAGCAGGGAACTGGGCAGATTACTGGAGATTCAAATATATACAACAGTCCTGTTTATTAGGAGAAAGTAACACAGGCAAATAGCAAGTAATACCCTGAAATAGTTTATACTGGGAACCAGGTACAAGCAAGAGTTAAAGGGAGAGTCTACTCCAGAATTTTTATCGTTTAAAAAGATAGATAATCCCTTTATTACCCATTCCCCTATTTTGCAGAACCAACACAGTTATAGAAATTATACTTTTTACCTCTGTGATTACCTTGTATCTAAGCCTTTGAAGACTGCCCCCTGCTATTTTGACAGACTTGCATTTAGCCAATCAGTGCCCTCTCATTCATAACTCCAAGGACGTGGCCACAATGTTATTATTATTATTATCATTTATTTGTATAGCGCCGCCAAATTCCGTAGCGCTGAATTATCTGTATGGCACAGATGAACTAACACCCTCTAGCTGTGAAAAACTGCCAAATGCATTGAAATAAGGGACGGCCTTCAAGGGCTTAGAAATTAGCATATGAGCCTACCTAGGTTTAGCTTTCAACAAAGAATACCAAGAGAACAAAGCAAATTTGATGATAAAAGTGAATTGTAATGCTGTTTAAAATTGCATTCCCTATCTGAATCCTGAAAGTTTAATTTTGACTAGACTGTCCCTTTAACAGAGAAAAACCTCTACAAACCAGTATAGTTGATATTCATGTGCAAGTTCAGACAGACAAGAGCCATGTACTGAAAGGCTTACTTCAGGGCTAAGGACTGTAGTACACACTTATGGGCTAAACAAAGGAAATGCATGAAGTGAAGGTACTGCCAGCTCCTGTGTTAAACAAAGTAAATGCCGCTCCTTGGCAAAGCAAAGGGAATGCCAGCTTTTGGGCTAATCAAAGGAAATACAAATGTCTGAATACAAGCTATTAGCAGCAGCAAAGTTAGTGCTGGGGAAAGGAGAAACAAAAAGACACAGCAGGCAATAAAATACTGGAGCTGGGAAACTCCAAGCAGTAGTACTAACTGTGCCAAATGCAGAAACAAGGACAGGACAGTCCAAGGTTCAAAAGCAGGTAGCAAGTAACCAAACTTAGGCAATGTCATAGCAGGAAGTCCAGCAACAACCAGGAACAGGATAAACGTCAATTCCAAACAAGGAGTGAAGGCATAGGTTGCTTAATATGTAGTCAGAGAGCACTTCCCTGATTGGCTAGCATCCAGAGAGGGTGGAGCTGAGAGACACACATACCTATGATAATATTCCACCATAAACCCCTGCAAGTAAATATCCTTCATTGCATAGAAAGAGCAAACTGGACTTCGAACTTGGAGTCCCAGCAAGGGAACAGTATGAACAGAGCTTATGGGATCCTGACACACCAATATGTTTTTGCAGCCTGTAAAAAATTAGTGGCTGATTTTAAAATACCTTGTTCATGTTCTACCTTAAAGGGACACTGAACCCCAAACTTTTCTTTTGTGATTCAGATAGAGCATGCCATTTTAAGCAACTTTCTAATTTACTCCTATTAGCATTATTTCTTCGTTCTCTTGCTATCTTTATTTGAAAAATAAGGCATCTAAGCTTTTTTTGGGGTTTAGAACTCTGGATAGAACTTTTTTTTTTCTCAGCAAGGACAACCCAGGTTGTTTACCAAAAATGGGCCGGCATCTAAACTTACATTCTTGCATTTCAAATAAAGATACCAAGAGAATAAAGAAAATTTGATAATAGGAGTAAATTAGAAAGTTGCTTAAAATTGCATGCTCTATCTGAATCACGAAAGAAAAAATTTGGGTTCAGTGTCCCTTTAATTGTACTGTCTACAGAAACATGATTTAGTTTCTCTAACAGGGAACAGATTACTGTAGAATCAATTAGCCATTTTTTAGTCTATTTTGACTGACCAATGTTATGTGACACCCATTGATGTGACAATTCCAGAAATAATAATGAACCATCAGCAGGAAGACCAATTGTCGCTAAGCAATAATAGCATCTTTACCGGACCATGGAATTAATGTATGAATCATACAAAATTCAGTGGTGCAGTCAGATAAAATTACTTCTCATAAAAGATGTGTCATGGCAAAATTTGTGGCTGACTTGGATGCAGCTAAACCTAAAGAAGCCGGCATGAGAAAAAGTAATATCCACTATAACATATGTTTAATATTGCTGGAGACTAGCTATATTACTGTTAATTCCATATTTAGTATCTAAGTCGTATGAAAGGCAAGATTTCCTAATTTATCCTATATAATAAAAGGTCAAGTGGGTTTGTCCGAAGCTGTCATGCGCAGTAGAGACAGCACAAACACACCTGGCCTTTGAGTCCCTAGCTGATCTGCGCTTCTGCGGCAGAAGTGGGCGTGGCCGGGTGTGAGCGGGGGCGTGGCTGACATGAAGGAAGCGTGACCGGGCGTGGATGGACGTGAAGGGGGCGTGGCCACGCGATAGAGAGGGGAGAGAGATAGAGAGGGGAGAGAGATAGAGAGGGGGGAGAGAGATAGAGAGGGGGGGAAAAGATAGAGAGGGGGAGAGAGATAGAGAGGGGGGAAAAGATAGAGAGGAGATAGAGATAGAGAGGGGGGAGAAAGAGGGGGGGAGAGAGAGAAGGGGATCGAGAGAGGGGGGAGCGAGAGAGGGGGAGAGAGGGGGGAGAGAGAGAGGGGGAGAGAGGGGGGAGAGAGAGAGAGGGGAGAGAGAGAGGGGGAGAGAGAAAGGGGGAGAGAGAGAGGGGAGAGAAAGAGGGGGGAGAAAGAGGAGGAGAGAGAGGGGGGGGAGAGAGGGGGAGAGAGAGGGGGGAGAGAGAGAGAAGGGGGAGAAAGAGAGAGGGGGAGAGAGAGGGAGAGGGGGAGAGAGAGAGCAAAAGAGGGGGGGAGAGAGAGCACAAAAGAGAGGGGGGGAGAGAGAGCACAAAAGAGAGGGGGAGAGAGCACAAAAGAGAGGGGGGAGAGAGAGTGCAAAAGAGAGGGGGGAGAGAGAGAGCGCAAAATAGAGGGGGGAAGAGAGAGCGCAAAAGAGGGGTAGAGAGAGCGCAAAAGAGAGGGGGGGAAGAGAGCAAAAGAGAGGGGGGAGAGAGCTCAAAAGAGAGGGGGGAGAGAGAGAACTCAAAAGAGAGGGGGGGAGAGAGAGCGCAAAAGAGAGGGGGCAGAGAGCGCAAAAGAGAGGGGGGAGAGAGAGAGCTCAAAAGAGAGGGGGTGAGAGAAAGCTCAAAAGAGAGGGGGAGAGAGAAAGCTCAAAAGAGAGGGGGAGAGAGAGAGAGCAAAAGAGAGGGGGGAGAGAGAGAGAGCAAAAGAGAGGGGGAGGGAGAGAGCGCAAGGGGTGGGACCGCTGTACTGCAAAAAATGGCCCTGAACGGGCTTTAGGACTAGTATCTTAATATTTCAGAATTAATTTGTGTAGCAGAGCCAATCATACTGCCATATGCTTCCAAGTCAGTAGCTAAAGCTCTCCTAGGTCTATGATCGAAGAGAAACATTCTGCAGTAAGCTTTCATGAAACCACCATTGGAATGATTTTTCTTGCACAGACACATAAGGATTACAATTTGAATATTGTGTAGAAACAATCCATATTGACAATTGAAGATGGCAAATAGCTAAACAATATTCAACATCATTAACAACTTGTGTCACAGAATCTAAACTTACTTGCATCACCTTCATGAAAAGGTTTATCGGCGCTATACAAATAAATTATAATAATTATAGAAGTAGGAAATAAATGAGTATTAGTTGAAGGTTGTTGTATCCACTGTCTATTAGGTCCAATACTTCTCCCTTTATTTCTACCTTTAAAGTCAGTTCTACCTCTAGTGTGGGCACTAGTATGGTCACCCTCTACTTGCCATGTTTTAATTTTTTTTTTTCTTTTGTTGGTTAGCTTCTTTGCAAGTTCTATGTCCTTGATCCAAAATTACAGCTACACAGGTATACTGATGATGTCTGTCAGTTTCTATTTGAAAATGGTCAATCTAAATATGGAAGTCAACATCAGTCATGACACCGTAGCAGACAATCATTATGTGTGAAATATTAGAAGAAAATAATGTAATAATTAATTTACAAATCACTTTGTTATCTTTTAAATTATTTCGTATGTCCCTTCTATACTCAGGGGAAGCTGCTTTTTTTGTCACATGCTGCTAAAAACACAACAATTCTATTTGCAGTCTCTGTAATAGAAAAGTTAGGAAGGAGGGGGGGCATAGGCTTTTTGTAACTGAAACTTATTTGTTACATGAAACAACATCTGGTAGCGTGTATCAATCAGCTGCATAAAGGAATGTGGAAAGCCTTCTATGACGGGGGACTGCATCTCAACCCCTTAAGAAAAATCTCAATTAACTGTAAATCATTTAGTTTCCCAATGCAGAAATTGCACAGTCTGCTTGCTAAATTTATTGAATTAATTGATTGTACCTTTACCAATAGGTGAATGGCCAATTTCAGAGAGGATAGTGATTGCATCTGTCGCTTTGATACTAGAGTGGGTCTGATTCATATAAAAGGAAACAGTATCAGTAATTACTAAGAGCTTTACACAATTTATACATATTTAAAACCAATCAGCTTGTTCTATACAAATGCTTAGTGGAGCACTAATTTATCGTGCACCCGTATACGGCCAAATTAGCCTATTTTAACTTTAATAATGTAATTCAATGCATGACATAAAAAGAAGTTATAAAAAACTTTTCAAACTACAAATCGAATTATTGCTATGATTGACATGAGCAACTGTTCTAAATATGAATGTCCTTGAAAGAGAATTAACTCATTACTAGCTAAATCTTAGCTAATACAATTTTAATTTATGTATATTATAATGCATAACTCCTTATAGTTAACTACTAATACTATTTGAATTTATATCTATATTATAACTCCACAGAAGATAAATGGAAAACACCTGGGGCTAATTCAAAGGATCAGTTTGCATCCATTACAAATTAAACAAATGATTTCACTAATTTAACTTTCTTTTGTCTATATTTTAGTATATATTCTATTTCTGTTAGTTAAAATAAGTGTATTTGAATTGTGAGCAAACTTCACTTGCATACAGCTGGCGAAATAAATCAGTGTTCAAATGTTTAACATAATTTCACAAGAATTATGAGAGAGCTTCCGTGGGAACATCCATGTTCAGCCCAGGGAAGTGCCCTGTCCCTCCCACTTTCTGAAACTGTCAGTTTCTGTTTACAATGGATCAAATACAAAGTGCAATGTAATTTGTAAATTATAAAAAAAATTAAAATACAAAGTATGATCCTAATTTGTTAAAGTAACATGACCTTTAAAACAAGAATTTGTAAAATTACTGATGGAGATAAATCTAAATGTATTAAAATATAAAAGAGAAAGTGCAAAGCTTAAATGCAATAATACTGAAAGGACCCAATCTGAAGTACAAAGTAATATAAAATACAAAGTACAAAGTGTAAGTGTAACACAACTCTCATATCATGCAGTACTGTATTGTAATGGGCTTGTATTTCCTTAATATACAGAAATGAGAGAGATCACACAGTGCTGGAGAGTTCCACCCTTTTTCTTTGAGCATTTTTTGAGATCAGCCCTTGTGAAGTCTGCATTACAATTTCTCTCCAATCTGGAGACTCCTTTGATCATCAGATCCTGAATGTGAGGTGTGAATGAAAGATCTGAATCAAGTGTGACCCCAAGGCATCAGCATTAGGGGTTTGGGTAATGATGTTATTATCAACAACAGTTAAAGGAGGTTGAGGGGGCAGGGATTTTGGAAGAATGGAGGAAAATACATGCTCAATTTTAGAGATACAATGAGAGGACAACTAGGATTAAATATTAGAAAGACGGTTAGTGACATGAGTCAGCAAGGAAGGGCATAGGTCTAGTGCAGAGGGAGGTAGATTTGGGTGTCATCAGTATACAAATGATACTGATAATTGTGGGACAGAAAGTGGTAAAGGGGCAGAGGAGGTGTCAAAGAAACATACACTAAATGTAAAGTTAGAAAGGTAGGAGGAGAAACATGAAAGGGCTGTGTCACAAATGTCAAAGGATTGAAGTGTTTGGAACAAAAGAGAGTGGTCAACAGGCTACAGACAGATCAAGAAGAACTAACAGAGAGAAATGGCCTTTAATTTTTTTCTGTAAGAATGTCATTAGTGCCCTTAATGATTGCTGTCTCTGTGTAATGTTGGAGGAGAAATCCAGATTACAATGGATCAAGGAGGGAGTTGTCTTTGAGGAAATATGATAGGTGTGTATATTATAGCCTTTCCAGAAGTTCTGAGGCAAGGGGAAGTAGGGAAATAGGGTGATGGGCCAGGGCAGGAAAAGGAGGAGAAGGAAGAGAGTAGAGGTTTGATTGACTTTGAAATATGTTGTGGATATAATGACTTAATGTTCCTGTTGACTTTGGTAAAGTGAAGAGATGGTAGTCAGGAAGAGTAAAAGGAGAATTTGGAAAGTGTGCAAGACTTCATTGATAGCTGAAAATCAGACCATGAGAGTGTCCATCTTTGTGAGTGGGAGTGTTGTCCCATTGTGACAGACCATAAGATTAATTGAGTTGGAGAAGTTTTGTTTCTCCAAGGTTAGTATAATTGGTTGACATTAGAATGAAGGCAGGGGTGTCTGATGTGAAGAAATAAGGCAACTAGACAGCAAAATGATTCGGAAATTGAGTTGGTGGTTTAGGGGGGAGCGAATAAGCTAATTGTGTGAGTGGACAATAAAACACTAACTGTGTCTGTTTTCAGGCCTAGGTGTGTGGCTGAAGTGGAGACCCCAATGTTACAGGTTTCTGTGAAAGCCAGAAGGTTAAGGTAGTGGGTGATGAGGAGGTCATGGATAGAAGTGAGCTTATTACAAATAGAGTGAGAGTTCAAGAGTGCACAAGTGAAGGGGGTGTAGACTTTAGATACAGAAGGAATTGGAGTTAGGTTTCCAGAGTACTGTTTTCTTAGTCTATGGGAAGGCATATGTGGGCAGTAAAGATAAGGAAGTTGTGGGGGACCAGGATTGGAGGAGATATCACCAGCAGCGAGTATTAGCAAAAGAGAGAGTGACAAAAAGATGAATTGGGAGTGTCTTTGAGATATGATGCAGGAGAGAGAGAGTTTAGGAATGTGTGGAGGCCATGAGAGCAAGTGAGGTGAGGGTAGGTGGTCTAATGAATGTTTCAGGTGGTAAGGAGGAAGGAGTAAATGAATAATATAGTTTGTTATAGAGCCAAGGGATAGCTAAAAGGAAGATGAAGATATGGAGCATTTTATTTTCAAAAGGGAATAAGTGAAACATTGAAACAACAATATTACAACAGTACTTGCCTTATGTCTTGTCCTTTTTTCACTTCTTGTTTATTTCTTGCATAATAATCTTATTGCCTCACCTATAAAATGCTCAATTAACGAACATATTATGATAATACTAACTGCCCTTGTAATGCTAACCCCTAGCAATGCTATCCTCATACAAGCGTTACATTCAGATGACAATGCAGTCAGCTGGGTCCACTTAATTAGTTAATGACAGGATCACAGACATTCAAAAATTGCCCACTGGGGAAGATTTGGCCAGGTGAGTGAGATAAGTTTAAAATAAACAAAATATAGAAATTGACGGGAGGTTGAAGTTACGCCATGCATTAAATAGCACATTTAGGCATTATAGCAAGTATTGACAAAACTTGAACATCAGACTAGCAGCACAGTAAATATAGGAATTATTAACAACATACACTCATATACCATAAGAGAGTTACAGAGGTTGGAATATCATTAGAAAACACTGTCCTGACTTAATATTACAGGTTAAGTGAAAAACCTGCATTCACATACATTAAGCCTTCATTATCAATATTAAATAGTCATCTATCATTCTTACGTTTGTTTTGGTTTCATATATTTTTCATCCATGAAGATCTTTGACAATCCCTAACCTATTCTATGAATTATTTAGACTTTTTTTTACAGTATCTATAATGATTTTAATAATTATTATTAATATTTTATAATATTTAATATTTTAGTAACGCGCCTTAAAGGGATAGTCTAGTCAAAATTAAACTTTCATGATTCAGATAGGGCATGCAATTTTAAGCAACTTTCCAATTTACTCCTATTAACAATTTTTCCTCATTCTCTTGGTATCTTTATTTTAAAATGCAAGAATGTAAGCATAGGAGCCAGCCCATTTTTGGTTCAGCACCTGGGTAGCACTTTCTGATTGGTGTCTTAATGTAGCCCACAATAAGGGAGAGAGAGAGAGAGCCTTTACACCAGCTCTTCAGTCCGGCTAACCCAACGTACAAAAAATTTGATTGTGCTTAAGCAAACATTTACTTTCAACTTGTTATGCCTGAGCAAATTAACGCACCTGTCGCATTCTTTTATTGCATGCGTGCCACTTGTAATATAGCCCATATTTTGATAAAAATTTACTTTTAGAATTATATGAAAAAGAATCCACATTCTCCATTATAGAGGGGACCAGTAATGCCACTTCTTTCCCAGCACAGTCTCCTACAACAAATAAAACCACCGCCTCCGAATGCCAAGCCAATATGTGTATATCTGTTGACTGTAGATGCCTGTCAATTAAAAGGTAGGGAAAAATCTAAATTAAACTTTCATGTTTCAGATAGAACATGCAATTTTAAACAACTTTCCAAATTACCTCTATTATCAAATGTGCTTTGTTCTTTTGGTATTCTTTGTTAAAAAGTAAATCTAGGTAGGCTCATATGGGCTTAGGAGCATGCATGTGATTTTAGTACATTATGTCCACAGTACTTGGCAACATTGTATGTAGCAGTGTTATAAATTGTTTCACTCACTGCTACTATAGACTACTAAAAACACGTGCACACTCCTGATCTTATATCAGCCTAACAGTGTTGGAAAGCTCTGTTTGATTGTCTGAGGAAGGGGAACAAGTCCCTGAAACATCACAAATTAAAAGGATTATTTTGTGACTTTACTGTCCCTTTAATAATGTAGGTGTCTGGATCACTACATGACAGGAAATAGTACTGCCCTCTAGTGTTCTTGCAAATGGATAACTTTCTTGCAAAACTGCTGCCATATAGTGTTCCAGAAATGGGCCAGCTTCTAAGTATATGTCTGCTTTTAAACAAAAGATAGCAAGAGAACAATTTTTTTTTTAATAATAGGAGTAAATTAGAAAGTTGTTTAAAATCGCATGCTATATCTGAATCATTAAAGAAAAATGTTGGGTTTCATATCCCTTTAGTACGTATACAGGTACAAAGCCCTACAAATCCAGAATTCCAAAATCCAAAATTATTCCGGAATCCAGACGTTTTCATAATTATTTTTTTTTAAACAAATACAATTATTACAAATTACCCTCTAGCAAGTCACAGTTTTCTCTGCCTGTGTCTTTGGTTTGGGGTTTGTGTTCTAAACTTTCTGATGACCTTTCTGATTACAGTACTCAGGGCCGCCACTAGAAATTTTGGGGCCCCTGACTCAACCATTGATCAGGCCCCCCCCCTCCTCCTTTGACATGTGCAATTTTTGACCAAGTGACTAAAACGTATATGCACTTTATTCTTAATTGTCTATTTAAACTTGGAAATGTTGTAAAGGTAGTAACATACACAGACACTCTAGCAGACACGCAAAGAAACACACTCAGACACAAACACCCAAACAGACACTTAGCACTTGTTTACATTGACCTGACAAGTAATGAGGTAAACTACAGTTTTGTAAAAAAAAGGAGATTTAGAAAACAAAATATGGAGTTCTGATCTTTTTGTAAAGGAAGATGACAACTAAATGATGACAACAGCATGCAGTGGCTGAAAGGAATGGCCCTGAACGGCCTAAACAATAATTTAAAGGTTAAATGGTGGATTGGTTACTTCCGGAAAAGTCTTGTTAGTCTCAAAGTCTGTAGAAAGATGTGAATAATCAGTAGTAAGGTCAAAATGTCCTAAAAAGGAACAGACAATGGACACACACACACAAACTCAAACTTGCACACACACCAAAGGAAACACCGACAGAGACAGCCTCAGAAAACACACAAAGACATACACACACACACACACACACACACAGACACCCACAGAAACACACAAAGACATACACACACACACAGAGAGACAACCACATAAAAAACACAGAAAGATATACATACACACACTCTCACTGAGACATCCACAGAAAACACACAAAGACATACACACACCCTCACAGAGACACCCACATAAAACACACACCCTCACAGAGACATCCACAGAAAACACAGACATACATACATACATACACACACACACCCTCACAGAGACATCCACAGAAAACACAGACATACATACATACACACACACACACACACACACACACACACACCCTCACAGAGACACCCACAGAAAAAGCTCAAAGACATATGCACACACCCTCACAGACATCCACAGAAAATGCACAAAGACATACACACCCACCCTCACAGAGAGACCCACAGATACAAAATACATACACACTCATAGAGACAAAAACCAAAGCACAAAGACATAAACACAGACTTTACTCCTTTACTCTGTGTAATAACATTTCCCATGCTCAATTAGCACTCTGCTGTAGTACCCACTGGTGGCTGCCAAAATTAAAAAACAATTTTTTTTTTTTTTTAGTTCTTGCCTCATGGGGCCCCCCTGGCTCATTGGGCCCCTGACAGGAGTCACCCCTGTCACCCCCTGATGGCGACCCTGACAGTACTATACTATCTTTCTTATGGTACTATTTATACAAAAGCATTATACATGATACAAAACTACTTTAGGTTACATGTTTAAGTTGTATAATGACATGTAAATATTGCCTAAATTACATAAGTTATTGTTTACATAGAGAGGCCTACTTATCAAGCCGTCAACTGTGCTGCATTCGACGGCACCAATACGCTCTCCTGACATCGCCTAACATTGTGGCCGTGGACCTGAATACGCTCTCCTTATTTATATAAAAAGCTGTCAAAAAGCCGCGCACCAAGTACGGGGCGATGAGCAGCAGACTGTTGTTAACTAAACAGTCATCGATCTCGCTGCTATTCGACTTTTTCCCAGCTTTATTTATACTGTCACTAAACACCACCAATATACTAAAATGTTTAACCCCTATCCCGCTGCTCCCGGACCCCGCCGCAACTAAATAAAGTTATTAACCATTATTCCGCCGCAACTAACTAAATGTATTAACCCCTATCCCTCTGCTCCCGGAGCCCACCGCAACTAAATAAAGTTATTAACCCCTAAACCCCTGGCCTCCCACATCACTACCACTTACTAAACCTATTAACCCCTAAACTGCCAGCCCCCCACATCACCATAAATTAAATTAACCTATTAACCCCTAAACCTAACAACCCGCTAACTTTATATTAAATATTAACTCATCCCTATCTTATAATAAATTAAAACTTACCTTTAGATTTAAATTAAACTATATTAAACTAATAATTAATCTACCCTAACTATTATACTAAAATTACATTAAACTATTAATTAACCTACCCTAACTATTATACTAAAATTACATTAAACTACAAATTAAATTAAATATATTATATAGTTAAAAACCTAACCCTACTCAAATAATTTAAATCTACTATTAAAAATTACAAAAAAACTAACAACTAACTTACACAAAATAACTGTCACAGCGCGCCGCTCTAGCCGTTGCTAGGGGCGCAGCGTCTCCTTCCTGCTCGTTGCCTTGGGCTGTGTTGTCTCAGGATGCGTGTAACGCTGACGTCATCGCCGAACGCTCCTGATGCCGACCGGTCCTGTGGCGCCAATCCTCTCCTTATTTAAACTGGCAGCAAATGATCTGTCACTGCTCAAGTATAGGTGCTACTCAGTGTACTCCTGGGTGTGATAGATTGTTTGCTGGATAGACTTATTGTTGCTGTTCCCTGCCTGTCTCACTACGCTACCTGGTTAACCCCTGAATTGCTGGACAGATTTATTGTTGCTGATCCCTGCCTGTCTCACTACGCTACCTAGTTAACCCTTGCACTACTGACTGATATATTGTTGCTGATCCCTGCCTGTCTCACTACGCTACCTGGTTAACCACTGCACTCCTGACTGATATATTGTTGTTGAACCCTGCCTGTCTCACTACGCTACCTAGTTAACCCTTGCACTACTGACTGATATATTGTTGCTGAACCCTGCTTGTCTCACTACGCTACCTGGTTAACCCCTGAATTGCTGGACTTATTTATTGTTGCCGAATCCTGCCTGCCTGACCATTCTTGTAATTCTCCTTGTGCTGTCCTGCCTGTGGTGAGTGCCGCTCTCCTCATTTGTCTACTATTCTCTGCTCTGGGATATTCTCTATCTTTCTGGCTCAATGCCGGGATAACAAGACTACTGGCTGAGTTTGGTCTGATAGAGGAGTATCCCACGAGCATTACATTATACTTGGGCCTTGCAGCCAGATGAGGTGGCACGAGCTGTTTATCTACAAGGACAGATGTTGGGAATCCATACCATGCAGCTGCAGAATATGGATTCGAAGCTGGAGGCTATTACCGCTCAACTCGCCTCAACTTGCCGCAAGGGATGCTGCTCCTGTTGCTATACCACCAGCCCCAACTCCCAGTGCCATAACTTCTCCCTCCACTCCTGGAAGTATACCCCGGATACCCTTGCCTGACAAGTATGACAGTACTACTGACTGCAGGGGCTTTCTGAACTAATGCAGGCTGCACTTCTGCAATGATCCTCACACCTTCCAGTCTCATCAGTCAAGGGTCACCTTTATCATTTCCTTGTTAAAGGACAAAGCTCTAGCCTGGGTCTCTCCCCTTTTGTAACAGAATGCTACCCTCCTGCAGGACGTGGGAGTTCATCACTGCCTTGTCTTCTGTGTTTGGGACTTCAGGCTGTACCTCTGCTGCAGAATATTCTCTCCTGGATCTCCATCAAGGCAGTAAAAGCGTGGCACAATTTGTCATTGAGTTCCGCACCTTGGCACTAGAAACCACTTGGGATGGCAGGAGGGGTCTCCATGAACGCATCAAAGATGAGCTCACTTATTGTGATATTCCCTCTTCTTTGGATGATTTCATAGCACTTTGTATTAATCTGGACACTCGCTTTCAGGAAAGACAAGCTGAGAGAGACAGAACTAGGAGGGTCCTTCCCTCCTGACTTCCGGTTCACCCAGTTTCGACAGCTACCGCTACCCCTTCAGCTACTCCAGTTACCTCAGTAGAGGAACCCATGGATCTCTCCTCCTTCAAACCTTCAGAGTTTGAAAGGCAGAGAAGAAGGAGACTAAGACTATGTTTTTATTGTGGATCTAACACCCACTAGCTGAAGGACTGTAACATTCGGCCGGGAAAAGCCAATGCTTAGGGGATAACACTGGGGTACCTCTAAGAATGGTCTCAACGAAATCCCCTCACTCCTCTCGACTCCTGATACCTGTTACCCTTACCTTTCTTCAAAATACTGTCCACACTGAAGCCTTCATTGATTCAGGGGCAGCTGGAAACTTCTTGGATCACCGTTTTATGATACAAGCCAGTTTACCTCTTCTGCAGAAAAGACACTATCTCAAAATAACCACCCTGGATGGCACCCCCCTTGGTTCTGGCGTGATCCATTTTGAGGCAGCACCCCTGACCCTGACTGTGGGAGTCCTCCACTCTGAACAGCTGCAGTTTGAGGTCATTCATTCCCCAGCACAGCCTGTCATCCTTGGTCTTCCTAGGCTATGGATACACAATCCACAGTTTGACTGGGCTGAGGGACAACTGGCCTCCTGGGGTACCTCCTGTTTCCAGTCCTGTCTTGCTAAAGTCATTCCTCTGCCCCGTATTCCCATAGCCAGTATACAGACTCCTTAAAACCTTCCTTCAGCATACATGGACTTTGCGGATGTGTTCGAGAAAACAACAGCCGACGTGCTGCCCCACCGTCCTTATGACTGCAAGATCTACCTCTTTCCCGGAGCCCCACTTCCTAAAGGGAGGACTTATCCACTCTCCAAGGCTGAAACCAAATCCATGGAGGAGTACAGCCAAAGGCTTCATTCGCCCCTCCTCCTCTCCTGCTGGGGCTGGCTTCTTTTTTGTCAGTAAGAAGGATGGCGAGCTCAGACCCTGCATTGACTACAGGGCCTTGAATAAGATAACATCAAGAATCGCTATCCCATACCTTTGATCACTGAACTGTATGACTCACTCCAGAATGCCCGCTTTTATACCAAATTGGACTTACGTGGGGCAAACAATCTGATTCACATATTTCCTGGCCACAAATGGAAGACCGCATTTAACACAAGATCTGGGCATTACGAATACCTTGTAATGCCCTTTGGGCTGTGTAACGCCCCTGCAGTCTTCCAAGCATTCGTCAACGATGTCTTCCGTGCTTCCGTGATCTCCTTAACTGCACGGTCATCGTTAATCTGGATGATATCCGTATTTTCTCTTCCACTTTAGAGGAGCACCATAAGCATATGAGACAAGTGCTTCTTTGCCTCAGAGAGAATTCTTTGGTAGCCAAATTAGAAAAGTGTGACTTTGATCAAGAGCAAATCCAATTCCTTGGTTATGTCATCTTGAAGAAGGGTTTTGCCATGGATCCTGCTAGACTCACCGCAGTTCTACAATGGCCTCAACCTACCTCTTTAAAGGAATTGCAGAGATTCTTGGGATTCTCCAATTACTACCGCAAGTTTATAAGGAACTTTTCCCAAACAGTGGCTCCTCTCACTGAATTGACAAAGCGGAACAAAGACTGTAAACATTGGCCTCCTGAGGCCATAAACTCCTTTTCTTGTCTGAAAAAGGCTTTTTGTTCAGCTCCTGTCCTTCGCCATCCTGATCTTGATCTACAGTTCACTTTAGAGGTTGATGCCTCTGAGATAGGAGCTGGAGCAGTTCTTACCCAGAGGGACCCTTTGACTTCAAAGTCACACCCTGTAGCATCTTTCTCTAAACGGTTTACTCCGGCTGAGAGGAACTACGATGTGGGTAACACTGAACTCTTAGCCATTAAGTTGGCCTTGACAGAATGGTGTCACTGGTTAAAGGGTACCGCCAATCCTATTCAGATTCTCTCCGATCACAAGAATCTGACTTACCTAGAGACTGCTCATCGACTCAATCCCGATAGGCCAGATGGGCCTTGTTCTTTTCCTGTTTTAACTTTGTGGTCTCTTATCTTCCCGGGACCAAAAACAAGAAGGTGGATGCCCTTTCCCATCAGTTCCCTCACAGGATTCCTCAGAAGCTCCTATCGAACACATCATACCCTCCTCCTGTGTGGTTGCTCAACCCAATGCCACCCTTCTGCAAAGATTGCAACATGCTCAATCTAGTAAACCTCCTGGTGCCCCCATGGCCTCCGATATCATCTTTGTACCCCTGAATCTACGTATCCCTGTGCTAGCCTGGGCTCATGATAGCAAGCTTTTGGGACATCCTGGTTTAACTGAAACTTTCAAACGTCTTTCCCAACATGTATGGTGGCCTTCTATGAAGTCTGACGCTCAGGATTATGTGAAAGCCTGCACGATTTGTGCGGAAAACAAGACTACCCGATCCATGCCTCCTGGCTTGCTCCAACCATTGTCCATTCCCAAATGACCCTGGACACACATCACTATGGACTTCATCGTGGACCTTCCCTCTTCCAACCACCATACAGTTATCTGGATGGTGGTAGACCGCTTTTCCAGATTGGCTCACCAAACTTCCTTCTGCTCAAGAATTAGCGTCTTTTTTTCTCTTGCATGTGGTACGACTTCATGGCATTCCTGTGAACATTGTTTCCGAAAGAGGTCCACAGTTCATCTCTGCCTTTTGGAGAGCCTTTTGTAAATCGATTGGAACCAAGGTGTCTTTGTCTTCTGGCTTCCATCCACAGACCAACGGTCTAACTGAGAGAACAAACCAGGATCTTGAAGCCTACCTTAGAGCCTTTGTCAATGCTAGTCATACCAACTGGTCTGAGTTGCTACCCCTAGCCAAGCTGGCAAGAAACACTCATTGGCACTCTTCTCTTCAATGTTCTCCATTTCATGCCGCAGCTGGGTATCAACCTCGTTTGTTCCCTCTTTCTTTTTTTTTTTTTTTTTTTTTTTTTTTTTTTTTAATAATCTTTTTATTGAAGACAAAGAAAAAGTAATAAGGTTACATGCATATTAAAACGAAGCCATATAAACATAAGAATATACAGAGATGTAAAATTATACATAAGCTAGATCTGTAGGAATGTTTATAATACACAGACTTGTCAATGAAATGCATTCAAAATTCTCAAAGTAAGTCAAGTATAAACAATAGTTATGGCATACATTTCGCAATATGTAAACAGCAAATGGTCTTCATGTGTCTTCCTTATTTATTTATTTTTTTGTTTATAATACAGCAAAACAAGTTTTTGTGATATATAAGTAGTGTGGTGAAATTGAACATGCTAAACTTAAAACTTGTAACTCAATTTGTAAGTGAAGCTTAACAGTTTCGCTTGGCAAGGTAGTAGAAATAAAGTCAATTTTATGGCAGAGTGAAAAGCTACACATAAAAACATAGAAAATAGATGGGGTAGGTTGCGGTACTGGTTAGAAAAACCGCATAGGTAGGCCTCCTTACCTAGGAGGTACATTATGAGATGGGGGGGGGGGGAGGTGGTCATTGGGATGTGAATGGAAATTAAGACTAAAAACCATGGCTAGAGGATAATTGTTAATAGTGAGGATTAACATAGGAGTAGCTGGGCATTTGAATAAGGTGGGTATGATAGAATGTACTTCACATTATTATAATATCTGGATAGAGACTAGGAGTCAAAGGAAGCGTATAAAATGTAGGGCATCCAATAGATAATGTTGTTATGCTGAGGAGGAGAACAAGTGGAGCTGCTAAGAAGGCAAGGTATAGCTAAGGGTTATAGATTTAGCTAATTAGTATTATTGTTGATCAGACCTGCTGACCTATAAAATGCAGGTAAAGTCCATACCATGGTATTAGAATGGCACCTCTGTAGTATAAGACAAGCTTGATTATGATAGACTGCCCCCAGAATAATATGGGACCTTTAGTTGGGGTTGATGAGGGAACGGACGGTACACTCTGTATGAGTTATATAACGACAATGGAACTGTAGCATTACAGAGAGATGGATAAAGCAGTTAAGCATTATATAACATTTATATGGTAGGACTTAATAAATATAAGGGCGCAGCCTCGGCCGCTGGCAACGCCTGTACTGTAGAGAAATGAAACTCTGCATTCAAATTATTAAGCCTCTAAGTAAGTCCCGGTGGATACTAGTAGGAGTGTGGGAATAATGGATGTCTTTTATGAGTAGGTATTATTCCCAAATTCAACTGTAAGTGGAAACAAGTTACAAGGAAAGAAACCCCATGTAAATACTAAGAGAAACGGGGCCTCAAACCAGGAAAGACAAAACAGTGTAGAAAACGTTTGTACATACATAGTGGTGCCCAATGCTCAGTATAATAAGAATAATATGAGGAAAATACAGGTATATCTACAGTAAATACATCTAATTTAATAAAACAAATTATTAGGGTAGACACTATGCGGTTAGTGCGCCTGGATAGTTGGTGTTAATATTAATATGTACACTAGATCTATAACCTGACAAAACCTAAAACAAATAACAGTGAGTAACTTCCACCCCGATAATGTCTAAGATACCTGCTAGTGAACACAAGCATAATCAAACTTGAAATGAACTATAGAATGTCTGAGTCCATATCTAAGTATAGACTTCTGGATAGCTATAGACTATAATTTCATCCCATGCCAGATCGCGGGACTGGATGAGCTCTTTGGGCTGACTGCACCGGCCAGCTATGCACTTCTCCTCTCGCTGGGTGATATATCATTAGCAGTTCTGGGTGAGTGATCTGGAAACGGATCATGTCGCTACTACAGATGCTCTGTGGTTCACGTAAGGGCTGCTCTAGAATAGGCAGGCATCGCTGCTGAATGTCGCTCCACAGACTCAGTTCCAATGACGTACCCGGACCGCAGCGAGCACT
This sequence comes from Bombina bombina, assembly GCF_027579735.1. NCBI lineage: Eukaryota > Metazoa > Chordata > Amphibia > Anura > Bombinatoridae > Bombina > Bombina bombina. Next base: position 860,402,872 of record NC_069504.1, on the reverse strand, counting down.
TGAAGAGCAGGGATACCCAGCATCAAGTGAGAAATAAGGTACCCATTGGTCTGCGTTCTTCCCGGTTAGAGCTTGACTCCGCTGATATGGCTTTGCATCATGGAGGAGGGCCTCCGCCCTACCGTTGTATTTATCAGTAGTTATGTTCAACTTATCATCCTCAGCATTATATGCTTCTTGCCTTTGTGTCGTCAAAGTAGATGAAATACACTTATAAGTTGCTGCAGCTAAGATCTTGGTCAACTGTGCCTCTAGAAACTGGTAGGAAGTCTCAATAAGGCCCAAAGCTATTGACTCCCAATCCTCGACGGCTGCCATTTTCCTTTTAGAGAGGTTAGCACTGCTGCTGGTGTTGCTTCAAAGGTTACTCCGATATCTCATATTAGCAAACTAGGTGCATATATTAAGTCGCTATACGGGTAGTGTAAGCTTTTGTCCTTGTCTCTGTTAGTTCTTAATTGCAAGTAGCTGCACTCGCAGTCTGTACCCTCGTGGCTACGTTGTGAGGTTTAGGTTGCGGGTAAATAGAATAAGCAGATGCCCAAACTCGATTAGCAGGGTGCTGTATGAAGGGATCTCATGGGGAACTTCAATAATTCTGCATATTCGTACATGAAGCTATGATTTTACCCCAATTATTAGGCATTAGACCCGGAGCTCCTGCATTATACGTCCTGCTGCTAAGGTAGATGACTCCGCCCCCCGTTTGTTCCCTCTTTCAACTCAGTCCACTAAGGTTCCTGCCGCAGACCGACACGTCACCGGACTCACCACTCATTGGCAATGTATTCGCTCTCAGCTACATTCTGCTGTCTCAAGATATAAGAAGTTTGCTGATAGTCATAGGGCTTCTGTGCGTACCATTCCAGTGGGTGAACGTGTTTGGATATCTACCAGACACATGCGTCTACGTCAACCCTGTCACAAATTGGGGCCCAGATATATCGGTCCTTACAAGGTCCTGAAAAGACTGTCTCCTGTTGCCTACAAAGTAGCCTTGCCAAAAACCCTACGTCTACATCCAGTCTTCTACATCTCCCTGCTTGAACCTTACATCAAAAATAGATATACCCAGCTCCGAGCTCCACCTCCTCCGCTCCTGATACGTGGGGACCCCGAATATGAGGTGACTAAGATCCTGGACTCCAGATACAGGCGCAGACAATTACAATACCTGGTACATTGGAAGGGTTACTCCCTGGCGGATCGTTCTTGGGTTCCTGCCCGTGATGTGCATGCTCCATCTCTGGTCTCCAAGTTCCATGCTGCTCATCCTTGGAAGCCGACTCCGGTTGCTAGGGGTGCGGCGTCTTCTTCCTGCTCGTTGCCTAGGGCTGTGTCGGCTCAGGATGTGTGTGGTGCTGACGTCATCGCCGCACGCTCCTGATGCTGACCGGTCCTGTGGCGCCAATCCTCTCCTTATTTAAACTGGCAGCAAACGATCTGTCACTGCCCAAGTATAGGTGCTACTCCGTGTACTCCTGGGTGTGATAGATTGTTTGCTGGACAGATTTATTGTTGCTGTTCCCTGCCTGTCTCGCTATGCTACCTGGTTAACCCCTGAATTGCTGGACAGATTTATTGTTGCTGATCCCTGCCTGTCTCACTACGCTACCTAGTTAACCCCTGCACTACTGACTGATATATTGTTGCTGAACCCTGCTTGTCTCACTACGCTACCTGGTTAACCCCTGAATTGATGGACTTATTTATTGTTGCCTAATCCTGCCTGCTTGACCATTCTTGTAATTCTCCTTGTGCTGTCTTGCCTGTGGTGAGTGCTGCTCTCCTCATTTGTCTACTATTCTCTGCTCTGGGATATTCCCTATCTTTCCGGCTCGATGCCGGGATAACAAGACTACTGGCTGAGTTCGGTCTGATAGAGGAGTATCCCACAAGCATTACAATAACAAACACTAAGTTACATAAAATAACAAACACTAAGTTACAAAAAAAATAAACACTGTTACACAAAATAAAAAATAAATGATCAAATATTTAAACTAATTACACCTAATCTAAGAGCCCTATGAAAATAAAAAAGCCCCCCCCCCAATAAAAAACCCTAGCCTACAATAAACTACCAATAGCCCTTAAAAGGGCCTTTTGCAGGGCATTGCCCCAAAGAAATCAGCTCTTTTACCTGTAAATAAAAATACAAATACCCCCAACAGTAAAACCGACCACCCACACAACCAACCCCCCAAATAAAAACCTAATCTAAAAAAAACCTAAGCTCCCCATTGCCCTGAAAAGGGCATTTGGATGGGCGTTGCTCTTAAAAAGGCATTTAGCTCTTTTTCCTTGCCCAAACCCTAGTCTAAAATTAAAACCCACCCAATAAACTCTTAAAAAAACCTAACACTAACCCCCGAAGATCCACTTACAGTTTCTGAAGACCCGACATCCATCCTCAACGAAGCGGCAGAAGTCCTCATTAAAGCCAGCAGAAGTCTTCATCCAAGCGGGCCGACGTCTTCATCCAACTGGGCAGAAGTCTTCATCCAGACGGCATCTTCTATCTTCATCCATCCGGCGCGGAGCATCCTCTTCTTTCGACGACTTCTTTACAATGAGGTTTTCCTTTAAATGACATCATCCAAGATGGCGTCCCTTAGATTCCGATTGGCTGATAGAATTCTATCAGCCAATTAAGGTTGAAAAAAATCCTATTGGCTGTTGCAATCAGCCAATAGGATTGAGCTTGCATTCTATTGACTGATTGGAATAGCCAATAGAATGCAAGTTAAATCCTATTGGCTGATTGCAACAGCCAATAGGATTTTTTTCAACCTTAATTCCGATTAGAATTCTATCAGCCAATTGGAATTCAAGGGACACCATCTTGGATGACATCCCTTAAAGGAACGTCGGAAGAAGAGGATGCTCCGCGCCGGATGTCTTGAAGATGGAGCCGCTCCACTCCGGATGGATGAAGATAGAAGATGCCGTCTGGATGAAGACGTCGGCCCGCTTGGATGAAGACTTCTGCCGGCTTCGATGAGGACTTCTGCCGCTTCGTTGAGGATGGATGTCAGGTCTTCAGAAACTGTAAGTGGATCTTTGGAGGTTAGTGTTAGGTTTTTTAAGGGTTTATTGGGTGGGGTTTAATTTTAGATTAGGGTTTGGGCAAGGAAAAAGATATAAATGCCCTTTTAAGGGCAATGCCCATCCAAATGCCCTTTTCAGGGCAATGGTGAGCTTAAGTTTTTTAGATTAGGTTTTTATTTGGGGGGTTGGTTGTGTGGGTGGTGGGTTTTACTGTTGGGGTGTATTTGTATTTTTATTAACTGGTAAAAGAGCTGATTTCTTTGGGGCAATGCCCCGAAAAAGGCCCTTTTAAGGGCCATTGGTAGTTTATTGTAGGCTAGGGTTTTTTTTTATTTTGGGGGGGCCTTTTTATTTACATAGGGCTATTAGATTAGGTGTAAATTAGTTTAAATATATGATAATTTATTTTTTTATTTTTTTATTTTTATTTTTTAATAAACTTTTTTATTGAGATTATAAAAATGATACAGGCAAGTAGCATCTCAGTTACAAAAACATAGGAGAATCACAATTCAATATACATATTGAATGTTAGGATAGACATACAATTAATCGCCCAGTTAAAACAAAAAAAATAAGAGTTAACCTCAGGTTTTCAGTTAAGGATTATCCCCTTAAGATATGTTATAAAGACAGATAAAATGATTTCCCTCAATGGAAAATAGAGGCCACTCTTGGAGCCCCTGAAAAAGAATTTAAATCAGAGAAGGGAGTTTTAGTGGGGAGAAATAAAATAACAAAATGGGCCACTTTTGGGCCCCAAATGAAAACAACTTGGCTTATGAACTAACATACTTATTGTAGGTTTGATATATGTTAAAAATATATAATTGAACACAAAACAACACAATAACCAGCTATGATGGTATTCGAGTCCTCCACTAGTTATAATATAGTTTGTAATACACACTTCTATAATAGTAGGAAAAGATAGCTTTCTATGGACATCTTATATTCGAGCAACCTCAGTCCACAGTATACATTACAGAGAGGAAGTCTAGATAATTAATACAACTAGTGTGCCCAATGTTCATTATACCCGATGATGTCATATGAGGTCATTTTTGGGCTTCAGAGCCAAGTCCAGTTATAATAGGTCAACTACTATAGACGGGGTGAGTTTTGGGTCCCAAATAACATACCTTTTTTTTTTTTTTTTTTTATTTTCCTTTATATATCTAAGCTTTAGTTTTGCTAACACTTGATATAACCCCTAAAACTTTTAAGTAAATTGTAATAAAGAACTTAGTCCAAATGTTATATAATGGCCTCACATAGACCTCCTAAATTACAGTTCAGTAATATTTTAATCTGGACTATATGGAGTTATATCCATTATACACAAAGTACCAAGTGGGGGAATCATAACAACAAAATGGGAACTGCTTTGTATTCATTAAAACTAGCTTATAATATAGCAGCTCAGTGAAAGCTTAAGAAATTAGAAGTCACCAGAGTATCATTCTATAATAGCCACAGCTAATAGGGGTGAGGATACCAATTATTGTAGCTAAACCTAATCCTATATAAATAGAAACATATATACAATGCAGCACAGATAGTTGCCTCACACCTTAATGGCTAAGTGACTTAAATAAGGTAGTGAAGACATAGTACTATACCGGAGCTGGAGAGAGGAGTATCAGCCTTTGCAACAGCTTGAAGTTTGGATGTCTTCATCCTGCTTTATCTACTATGTAGCTGGCGCCATCTAGTGGCTATATTTATATCAAATGTGTGAACTATAACGAACTGGAATAAAAACAACATATGTTTAAATATATATTTAAGGCATCCAGCTAGCTTGAGAGGTTAGTACCAAACCTTTTCAAATAGATAATGACACTTCTATATGGCTTAAACACCTGATCCACCTAAAACAGGTTAGCAAAATAGAATAAGCAGTTAAACAAAATAAAAACGTGTTGAACAAAGTACAGGCAACAGTCTGCCTTTTACCCTGCTAATAAAATATTGAGAAACAACTAAACAAAACATTAAAACAACTTGTACTTGGAATAGAATAAATGCATGGCCAGTAGAGTTAGTAAACTCAACCTATTCCAGGTTTTTGAGCTGAAAGACTGGTGTAAGGCTTAGAGGGTCCATTTTACTTCCCAAAACCATACCAATACACTGACCCCCCAGGGTCTGCCCATTAACCCTTAACTCCACCTCCTACAGAGTAATACCTGAAATAAACACACAACGCCAATTTTGCCAATAAAAAATGTAAAGGTCACTTTTATTTCTATAGATTTTGCTATTGTAGAGAGCCATAAATTAATTCCACAATTTCAACACCACAAATCAACATAATGCCCAAGCATTTCAATTGAACATGGGCCCACGTATTCCAGGGGGGGGGGGGGTGACCACAATAAACCCCCCCCGTGGCGAGACCCAGGGAATTGCCCGAGAGAACCTGCTGCACAATCTGCCCAGCAGCTAGACCACCGGATCACAGCCCCAAGCCGAGTGTGCAGCGGGATCCTCCCGCCTCCTCGAAGCCACGCCCACGTTCCAGGCACATTTCACCGCCACCAAAAGGCTCCCGACCTCATTCAAGTGCACTCCATCGGCCCGAAATAGCTCTTCCCTTTTTGCCGCAATCAGGGGGTGCTCCATCACTCTGCCCCCTGTCTCCCTCACTATGAGCCCCGCCACCTGATTAACTCTTCTGCGCGACCTATATCCTGCCCTCTGCGTATCCGTATTGCGCCAGTGCATTCTCGATATTATATTGGACCATATTACTCGCACCTGCGGCCAAGCCACCCTAAACCAGCTGATTACTTCCTTTATCTTATCTTCCAATTCCTTTAACGGAATTGCGCCTATGTCACTGCCTCCTAGGTGTATTATCAGCACATCTGGGGGGCCCCACCTTCTCCTTGCCTGCTGTATGGTCCCGACTAACTCGTCCCAGCGCATCCCCCTTTTCCCTAGCCATCTTATACTCGCTTCCCTGTGTGAGCACAAATGAACTATGCTCCAGTGATGTGGGGAATTGTTTTTCTCATACTCTGTCAGAGTATCCAGGTCTGCAAATATCATGAGATTGACCGTATCTCTCGGGTTTTCAGCCTTAGAGTTAAATTCAATAGGGGCTCCCTTGATATGTATGCAGCTCCCTCTCTTGGTTTCCAATACAGCTTGGTGTGTATAACACAAGTTTGCAGGGTTACTGTGTGGCCCGACTGAGAAGGGATTTTCAATGACGCAAGAGGCTGGAGTTTCAGCCATCTTTCCTAGTGGTCTCACACTTAGATCCAACTTCTCTCTGTAATCCCTCTCCGGAACATAATCATTACCCTCAATGTGAAATGTAGCTGTACTCACATAGCGCTGTATTATCTCCGATAGGGACTGTTCAAAAGCTGTAAAATGTTCGGTGGTCAGCTCCGTTACTGACTTCTCCCATTTTTCAACTGCCTCCATTGTAAGCTCAGTTATTTGTTTATGCTCAAACATAGTAGCTCATATACCACTGTAAAACGGCCTGTAGTATTGTCAGATGATATAGATAGTGTGCTTCAGCGCAAGCGGCTGGTAGAATCTGATGCGTCAGAATTATGGAGGGGTGGATGAGGTTCCAGGCCACTAACAGGCCTCCGCTGCGTACCTCATAAACTCTGGTCTGCTGGGCTAAGATCAACAACAAATGGTGCTTAAATCTTCTCCACGGATATTAAATATCTTCAGATTTCAAGGATTAAGCTTGGAATGTGAAATATAGAAGTGCTAAACAACGGTTTTAACATCTGTAGGCTTTGATAAATAAGGGGAATCAGGCTCACAACAATTACGCTGCAGAATTCCAGCGTATTTGCAGTTGACGGCTTGATAAATAGGCCTCATAGTCCCATCCCCTCTCCATGCTGTCCCATTTTACAAATGCAAATATTCTGAAATCCAAACATTTTCCTGTGCCAAGCAGTTTTGATAAAATAGGGGTTTGTGACTGTATCATTTAAAATCTTTCCACATATTATCTTGTGTTATCTTGCCAGGAGTGTTAGACCCGTCTTTTATTGTCTCCTGTTAAAGGGATAGAAAAGTCAAAATTAAACTTGCATGATTCACTTTTAAATGAACTTCTATTTCAAATGTGCTTTGTTCTCTTGGTAGCCCTTATTGAAAAAGAATATGTACATATCCTACACTAGTGGGCACTGGGAGTTAGCTGCTGATTGGTGCCTGCACACATTTGTCTCTTGTGATTGGCTAACTAAATGTGTTCAGCTAACTGCCAGTAGTGTAATACTGTTCCTTTAGCAAAGGATAACAAAAGAATGAAACATTGTATGTTCTCTCTAAATCACAAAAGAAAATGTTGGGGTTTCCTCTCCCTTTAATACCTAAACAGGATACTTATTTTGTAGTTGGTGTTTCAGGTTTTGTATATCATTTTTTTTTAATACACTATTGAGATAAACAGTTCCAAAAAAACAATTTCTTCTCAAAAAGTCATATTATACAGTCTTGAAATTTTACTCATTGTTATAGATGAGATATATGTTTAGTTGAATTGCCTCTTCTCATTTTGCATAATAGCTTATACTAGCTCATATGTTTAACTCTCAGGACTTTGTGAAGAAAATAGAGGAAGGTTTGGAAATGGCCCATGATGAAATTCGCTGCTCCAATTCCTTATTCGAATATACGATTAACCTCAACAAGATGTTTCAAGAGAACACACAAACTGGTACCAAGAGGAGAATTAAAAAAAGGCCAGTGTTCAGATCATCAGTTGCGATTACAACAGAGCTTGGGTGAGATGAGAATTCCTATTTAATCAGATAAACAATATTTGTTTAATATAAATTTTATCCATAGGGGAGAGCTCCTGTATCTGGGTTACTGTCAATTTTCATAGAGGACCCTGTGGAAAAGCCATACATGACACTTTTTACACAGATTGGAATAGATCCCATTGACCTATCATCTTAAATTTATTTCACTGTGTAACTAAAAAAACAACAGAATTACACACGTATAATCAGGGGCGGAACTACCATCGGTGCAGCAGGTGCAGTCGCCCCAGTGCCCAAGAGCTGGAGGGGGCCCATAACAGCCAGTCTATACATTGTTGTGTGCTGAATGTTTACAAGCCTAATGCAGGGGAACCTTTTATTAGTGCAGGTTGTAGGTCTATCTGTCAATCAATCAATCAATCAATCAATCTATCTATCTATCTATCTATCTATCTATCTAGCTATCATTAAAATCATTATATAGAGCAAAATCAATTTTAATACTTTTGCTTTCTACTGAGTTACCTTTGGGGGGGCCAAAAAAGTCTTGCACCGGGGCCCTCTGTTGAGTAGGTCCGCTATTGCGTATAATACAATGATTGTTATTAACCTACAGCTAGATTACGAGTTTAGCGTTATGAGTAAAAAAGCATTGTTATGGCCCATAACGATGCTTTATCACTAATGCTGCTATTACAAGTCTTGTCAGAATAGCTGTACCGCACACCTTTTTGGCCGTCACGCAATGTCAGTACCGCACTTTAAGAAAAGTCTTTTCTCAATGGGACTTCCATAGCGCTGGTATTACAAGTTTTGCTGTGAGGCCAAAAAGTGAGCGGTACAGCCTAAAATGACAAGATCCGTACCGCCATCTAAAGTCAGTAGTTATGAGTTTTACGTTACAAAGCTGTACCATAAAACTCATAACTAAAGTGTTAAAAAGTACACTAAACACCCATAAACTACCTATCAACCCCTAAACCGAGGCCCTCCCACATCGCAAACACTATGATAAATTATTAACCCCTAATCTGCCGCTCCGGACATCGCCGCCACTGAAAAAATGTATTAACCCCTATTCCGCCGCTTCCCGACATCGTTGTCACTATAATAAACCTATTAACCCCTAAAACTTCGCCCTCCCACATCGCAAACACTATTTAAATATTATTAACTCCTAATCTGCCGTCCGCCCACACCGCATCTATAATAAACCTATTAACCCCTAAACCTAACACTAACCCTAACGTAACCCTAACCCTAACACCCCCTAACTTAAATATAATTAAAATAAATATAAATACAACTTACAATTATTACCTAAATAATTCCTATTTAAAACTAAATACCTGTAAAATAAAACCTAAGCTAGCTACAATAAAACTAATAGTTATATTGTAGCTAGCTTAGGTTTTATTTTTCTTTCACAGGTAAGTTTGTATTTATTTTTTCTAGGTAGACTAGTTAGTAAATAGTTATTAACTATTTACTAACTACCTAGCTAAAATAAATACAAAGTTACCTGTGAAATAAAACCTAACCTGCCTTACACTAAAACCTAACATTACAATAAAATAAAATTAATTAAATTAATACAATACATTTATCTAAATTACAAAAAAATAAACACTAAATTACACAAAATAAAAAACGAAATTATCAAAAATAAAAAAGAATTACTCCTAATCTAATAGCCCTATCAAAATAAAAAAGCCCCCCCAAAATAAAAAAACCCTAGCCTACACTAAACTGCCAATGGCCCTTAAAAGGCCCTTTAGTGGGGCATTGCCCCAAAGAAATCAGCTCTTTTACCTGTAAAAAAATACAAACAACCCCCCAACAGTAAAACCCACCACCCACACAACCAAACCCCTCAAATCTAAATAAATCTAAGCTACCCATTGCCCTGAAAAGAGCATTTGGATGGGCATTGCCCTTAAAAGGGCATTTAGCTCTTTTACTGTCGAGGGTTTGGCTCTAATGCACTTATATACAGTATATATATATATATATATATATTTATATATATATATATATATATATATATATATACAGTATATGCATATGTTTTTATGTGTTTATATGTGTGTATATATGCCTGTAAATATATATATATATATATATATACACTAAGATATATATATTACCCCAAGGAGATTAAACTAAAAATAGCGCAAGCTGCGTGCATAAAAATATTACATAAATATTCAAATCAATCTCATAGAAAAAAACACTTGGCGAAAATAAAGTCCACAAATTTGGGTATAGTCCTGAATGCTGTCTAAAAGTTCACATAAGTTTGACCTCAATCCTATGAGGTAAGCAATTCGACCCCGGGGGGATAGATTAATCTCTGTTTCTCACTCCGAGATAACTGTTGGACCGAGTAGACATTCTCCTCCGTTAATGGAAGTTAGTCTCAATCGTAATAGCGCTGACGTTCATCCAGGTGAGAGGAGATCCATTTTTCACAACCACTGTGTCTGATAGATCTGTGTAGGCACACCTCTCCTGCATGATTCACTCCACAGTGGGTAATGTTTATGCAGCAGGGAATTTATATGGAAAACACAAACAGGAGTAATCTCATAGTGTTAACTGTTTAATCAAATTTCAGCACATATATATAAAAGTGCAAACTTACACAAAGTACCCTCAAAGATATGAGGTATCTATATAGCATTGGTTAAAGATGGTTCATAGGCATACAGCGTATATTCTTCGTATTCAATAAAAAACAAATATTTAAAAATCAACAATATGTGACTCCAAAGTCAAAAGTGTCTATTTAAAAATGCATATGCTTTACAATAAAAACTTGTCAGGTACACAACTCCAAACCTTATGCGTTTTGAAGTTTGGCAACTTCTTCATCAGAGGTGAGTGTGTACCTGTTCCCTGCTTCTATTTAAAGGTAGCAATCGCTTTTGTAATTGGGGACGGCGTGTACCTGGCGTTTTTTTCCTTTAGAATTGTGATTGGTTAGTCTTCCATTAAGATCTTCATTCCTCCACAATTCGTTCATAGCAATCCTGATACTGTATGAATCTGAACTACTGAAAATATTTTTTGTTACATAAAATATACATTATGCATTGAGTCTATATGGGACAAATTGTTTTCAATGTCGAAGCTAACTGCACCTTATATATATTGTAAATAGTTAGTTCCTATTGTCTATCTCACTAAACTCCAGAGAGAGATTGGATGCAATTATATTTGTAATATTGTCCCCTTTCTTTACCCAGTTTACTATCACTTTTTTGGGGTGTATATTTAGATAACGTTCCCTCTATTTGTATTAGAATTTTCAATAACGGACCTATTTTCCTCATAAAAAGGCCACAATGTCTATATCCTTATTTTACCCTGCTGGTGCCATAGTATTCATAAAGTGGATCCAGTAGGTTTCTCTCTGTCTCACATTTTTCATTCTATCTCCTCCTTTTCCTGGGGGTATAAATTCTAAAATTGTTCCCCTCAGGCAAGCTGGATTTTTATCATGGTGATGTTTGAAGTGATTCGATAGATTATGTCCTGAATATCCCTGTTCTATATTTGTAATATGTTCAAGCAGTCTTGTTTTGTACATATGTTTCGAATGCCCTATGTACTATAAATTGCACTCCAACATATACACAATGTATACTGTTTTACAGTTTGTAAAACAGTACATAGTTTAGAGTGAGAAAATATTTAATGAGTGGGTTTGTTACCATTATATGCATGTGCACAGCCCACACAGTTCTTTCTATTACACTTAAAAAAAACCTTTACTATTATTCTCTAGCCAATTCTTATTTTGGTGTTTATTTTTATTATTTTTCAGCTTGCTAGGTGCTAAAAGGTTTTTTAGGTTCTTATTCTTTCGAAAATGTATAGTGGGCTTCTCACCTATTTTGTTCTTCAGAAATTTATCTTGATGTAGGATTGGCCAATGCCTACATCTAATCTGTTTAATTTGTGGTGGCGCTTCATTATATGTAGTAATGAAGTCTATGTTATAGTTCTGCCCCTTAGTTGTTTGTTTTCTACTGTTGGTAGAAGTACCGTAACCTTCTTGTGTCTTTTCTAATAAGGTAGGTCTATCAAGTCCTCTGGCTTTTATGTATGCCCCTTCTACTAGCTTCTTAGGATACTTTTTGCTTAAAAGTTGTGATTTTAAAACTTTTGCTTCCATGTCAAAATCCTTAACTTTGGAACAGTTCCGTCATAACCTTTGCAACTGTCCAAATGGGACATTATTGATCCAAGGTTTATGATGTCCACTATTTGTTGGTAGATACCCATTGCTATCTGTCTTTTTCCTCTACATTTTTGTTAGTATTTCATTATTCTCACGGAACAATATTAGGTCTAAAAATTCAATTTCATTTCTATTTATTTTATGTGTGAAGTGGAGGTTCATATCATTATCATTTACATATGTGATGAACTGATCTATCGATGTATCATCTCCTCTCCATATCAAGATGATGTCATCTATGAACCTCCCCCACCAAATAATTTGGTTAGCAAACTGGTTATCTTTATATATCTTGGATTCCACCCAAAAACACATATATAGATTGGCATAGCTGGGGGCCATGATGGTCCCCATTGTTGTACCGCCAATCTGTAGATAATATTCTTCTTCAAATTTAAAATCGTTTTTTTCTAGCACGAACTTGGCACTTTCTGTAAAAAAAAAATATTAATTCTTTTGGAAGTCCTGTTTTTTATTTAGGCTATGTTTTAATATCTCATATAAAGGGCCGAAACGTCTAATGTTACCCAACTATAGTCATCTTCCCATTTTATTTTTTATATTTTGTTTATGGTGTCTAGTGTGTCTCTCAAGTATGATTTTAGTGTGGGAACTATAGGTTTAATGTAAAATCGACATACTCCGATAAACGTGATGTGAGGGAATCTATTCCTAACACTATGGGTCTTCCTGGTGATACTTTGTCATCTTTGTGAACTTTTGAAAGATGATAAAATGTTGCAATTTTGGGAAATTCATTTTTTAGGTATTTAGATTCATTGTATATCAAATGTGAGTATTCCCATCCAAAATTATTGCTGGGATCTCCTTTTAATTTAATATATGTATTTGTATCTCCCAGGAGATTAAAAGCTTATTTTAAATAGTCTACCCAATTTTGAAGGACAATGCCTCCACCCTTATCCGCCTCTCGTATAATCAAAGTTTCATCCTCTTGTATCAGTTTCAAAAACTCTTTTTCTTTTTTTAGTTAAAGGGACACTGAACCCAAATGTTTTATTTCGTGATTCAGATAGAGCATGGAATTTTAAGCAACTTTCTAATTTACTCCTATTATCAAATTTTCTTCATTCTCTTGGTATTGAAAAGCAAGAACGTAAGTTTAGAAGCCGGCCCATTTTTGGTCAACAACCTGGTTTGTTCTTGCTGATTGGTGGATAAATTCACCCACCAATAAACAAGTGCTGTCCAGAGGTCTGAACCAAAAAGTGTCTGGCTCCTTCGCTTAGATGCTTCTTTTTCAAATAAAGATAGCAAGAGAACGAAGAAAATTTGATAATAGGAGTAAATTAGAAAGTTGTTTAAAATTGCATGCTCTATCTGAATCACAAATGAAAAAATTTGGGTTCAGTGTTCCTTTAAATTATCTCTTTTGATTTTATATTCCTTGCATAGATCAGAAATTTAATTGTGCACTAGATCAAGAAAAACGTGGGGATAAAATGTCCTTTAGATTGTGTGGGGAAGAAGATGGAAGATGGTTTTAAATTTGTGTGTATATAATTGCAATTTGTAGTTCTTAATGATCCACTACTCTCCATTTCTAGTTCCTTTAGAGCTATTAACGCTTCTAGATCTACATCAGATAGAGTGGAAATATCCTCCTCTGTACTGGTTATATGATCTTTTTTATTTTTCTCGAAATGTGTTTGTAACTTCCATTAACGGAGGAGAACGTCTACTCAGTCCAACGGTTATCCGGAGTGAGAAACAGAGATTTCTCTATCCCCCCGGAGGCAACTTCCTTACCTCATAGGATTGAGGTCAAACATCGTGAGTAGACTACAACACCGACACTAGGATAAAACGATTCTATCATGATACTTATGTGAACTTTTAGACAGCATTCACTACTATACCCAAATTTGTGGACTTTATTTTCGTCAAGTGTTTTTTTCTGTGAGATTGATTTGAATATTTATGTAATATTTTTATGCACGCAGCTTGCACTATTTTTAGTTTAATCTCCTTGGGGTAATATTTGCAACTTATGAGAAGGAAGAGGGTTCTTCTCATTCTGCTTTTTTGAACTAACAGCTACATCTGCTTTGTTGTACTTAGTAGCGCCTCCCAGGCTTTGTTACTTACCAGTTTGTCCGGTCACCTTCAAATCCTTAAACCTCTTTTTTTAATATATATATATATATATATATATATATAAAAATAAATAGAACATATTCTGCTATGTGAAGAACATTGGAACGTGAAAGATTCGGGTTAGCGCACTTGATTAAACGTGCTCAGATTTGTGCGCGAGTATGGTTGCTAGTTTTTTTTAATCACTTTTCGCACTCCATTGAAGCCTGTGGTGGAATACGTTAATGTGGTCATGTTGTTCAAAGTTTGCCTTTTTTGTGCGCAAAAAGTTTACTTCTAGAGTAGTTAACAAATGAGCGGAAGCGCTAATTTGCGCTCTACTAGTAATCTAGCCCTAGATTAAGTCCAGGATGGGACACACAGAAAGCTTGATGACCACCTGCAAGAAACAAACTTGTGGTCAGCCTTGCACAATTATAGTACTTAAGTAAAAGGATGGTCAATACAAAGCACAGCAGAAAATTACATGAGTAAGGTCAGCCAGAATCAGTAGTCAGGTAAGTAGCAGAGAAAAGCAGGAGTTGGCAACAGCAAATACAAACGCTGCAATGAAATACATCCAGGGATACAGTTCACAAATAGGCAAAAATGGATGCAAGACATTTCAGCAAATAAAAGCTTAGTCCCAGAAGTTCCCGGTGCTAGCCCTTCCAATCTACAAGTTAGAGGAAACTCCTGTCATAACATTCTGAATCAGGAAGATGGGATACTTCAGGTTGACCATTTGTGATTAGTGGATGTGGAGGTCTATCAATTCAGGATAATCTGTACTACTTGTTTCCTGAGTGATATATGTCTATCATAAAACTAAAGTCCCCTTAAAGAAAGCCCACCCTAAAAATATCAGACTATATTACAACCTCAATGTATTTGTTTTAACCCTTTTCACTGCAGAAGTGATTAATAACTCTAAAGCATTGTACACTACTATGCCAGAGGATACTCTGTGACATTTAAAAGGTATATATAGAGAATTGTTCTTACTGGCATATTCCCTGGAACACTTTGTGGTATTACCTCAGGATTTGAGGATACTTACACACTGACTGAAGTGAATTTTCTTATTTGCAATTTTTAGTGGTTTCAAATATAGGAGCAGATAATAAGTGGAGCACTATTTAGCGCTTTCGCTAGGGTGCTAATTGCACTTGACGTAAACTTTTTGTGCATGTTGTGTTGCTTTGGTATTATAAGTTGTAAGTAAAAAGTTTTTAATCTTGGGCTAACCCAACGCGCGCAAAAATCTGAACTTACAGTATCTTCCATGCGATAATCTTTCCCCCTATAGAAGTCAATGGAGAAAAAAAAGTGGAAAAAACCTGTTCGCATATTCTCATGAACGCTAACTCAACATGAAAATATGAACATTTCTCATTCCAATGTTCTGCACATAGTAAAATATGTTCTATTTATTCATAAATACATATTTCTACAAATATCTGATGGTATTTTGGTACAATATATAGCTATACCTATATATATATATATATATATATATATATATATATATATATATATATATATATATCCATGATTATATATAGGTTTAGAATAGGAATATCTATTGCTAAATACATAGAACATATTCTGCTATGTGCAGAACATTGGAATGTGACATATTTACAGTAAATACATAGTTAAACACTTTATTAAAAATGAATATTGCATAAATATGTTTTTACACGTTTTTATCTACTTAACTGCAAAGGACTCCAATGCAATTGTATATATGTTTCTATATGTATACATATGTATTTATGTGTTTATATGTGTATATATGTCTGAAAATACATATAGACACATATAAATACATATGTACACATATATAGACAATGAGTTTCTGTACTCCTGATAGACCCCTGCATCTTTCATCCAGTGCTGCACTGACGATTCTGGATTCTGAGTCATGGGGAAAGCAAAAGAATTGTCAAAGGATCTGCGGTTAAAGGTAGTTGAACTGTATAAAACAGGAAAGGGATATAAAAAGATATCCAAGGAATTGAGAATGCAAATCAGCAGTGTTCAAACTCTAATAAAGAAGTGGAAAATGAGGGGTTCTGTTGAAACCAAACCACGGTCAGGTAGACCAACTAAAATTTCAGCCACAACTGACAGGAAAAAAGATGGGCTGCATGGTCGAGTCGCCAGAAGAAAGCCATTACTACGCAAATGCCACAAAGTATCCCGCTTACAATACGCCAAACAACACAGAGACAAGCCTCAAACCTTCTGGCACAAAGTCATTTGGAGTGATGAGACCAAAATTGAGCTTTTTGGCTACAATCCTAAACGCTACATTTGGAGAGGAGTCAACAAGGCCTATGATGAAAGGTACACCATTCCTACTGTGAAACATGGAGGTGGATCGCTGATATTTTGGGGATGTGTGAGCTACAAAGGCACAGGAAATTTGGTCAGAATTGATGGCAAGATGAATGCAGTATGTTATCAAACAGAACACCTCATTTTCCACTTCTTGATTAGAGTTTGAACGCTGCTGATTTGCATTCTCAATTCCTTGGATATCTTTTTATATCCCTTTCCTGTTTTATACAGTTCAACTACCTTTTCCCACAGATCCTTTGACAATTCTTTTTCTTTCCCTATGACTCAGAATCCAGAAACGTCAGTGCAGCACTGGATGAAAGATGCAAGGGTCTGTCAGGAGTCCAGAAACTCATTGACCTTTTATACACACACACTAATTACAAGCAAACAGATCACAGGTGAGGATGGTTACCTTTAATAGCCATTCAAACCCCTTTGTGTCAACTTGTGTGCATGTTATCAGGCCAAAATCACCAGGGTATATAAACTTTTGATCAAGGTCATTTGGGTAGTTTCTGTTGTCATTATGATTTAAAAAGAGTAAACACAGTTGATTGATAATATATGGCTTCAGCCAAACACTAACCATAAAAAAAGTTTTTGTGTTATCATTCATATTCTCTGAAAAATGGCCAAGAAATCATAAATTCTGCCAGGGTATGTAAACTTATGAGCACAAATATATATATATATATATATATATATATATATATATATATATATATATATATATATATATATACAGTGAAACCTGCTTAAGACGGAATGGCATCGGACAACGTAAATTTTCCGTCTTGAACAGGTTTCCGTCTTATACAGTTAGTAACTGATGGAGCATCTTTTGACATGCGCAAATTAAAAAATGGCAGAATAATGTTACTGTATTGGTCATGAAGCCAATCTGACCTGCAGTGTCGCAAGGGAGCGTAGGACTGGATTCCTGACCAATCAGGAAGTCGGGCGGCAGGACCTGCCGTCCGGCTTCCTGATTGGCTGGGAAGCCGTTTCCATGTTCCCTCGCGGCACTGCAGGTCTCCCTCTGACCGTCAGTTCCAGTATCAGAGCATTTGGGCGCAAATGCTCAGGATCAGCACCATACCATAAAGTACCAATATCAGTGCATCCCTAATCAGAATCAATTTCTTGTTTTTCTTGCATGCAAGTAACAAAGACAGTACAATTTGTCTGCTTAATCATTACAGCATTTATTTTTTTATCTGAATTACCTTTTTCTCTCTAACACAGAAAATGGGTGAGAAAACATAAATTGTTTACAAACGGCTAGATTTGGAGTTTTGTCGGTAATGACCCGAAAATCTAACGCCGGCTCTTTTCTGGCCGCACCATAAAAATAACTCTGGTATTGAGAGTCCACATAAAGGCTGCGTTAGGCTCCAAAAAAGGAGCGTAGAGCATTTTTAACGCAGCTTCAACTCTCAATACCAGAGTTGCTTACACAAGCGGCCAGCCTCAAAAACGTGCTCGTGCACGATTCCCCCATAGAAAACAATGGGGCTGTTTGAGCTGAAAAAAAACCTAACACCTGCAAAAAAGCCGCGTTCAGCTCTTAACGCAGCCCCATTGTTTGCTATGGGGAAACACTTCCTACGTCTGCACTTAACACCCTAACATGTACCCCGAGTCTAAACACCCCTAACCTTACACTTATTAACCCCTAATCTGCCGCCCCCGCTATCGCTGACACCTGCATTTTATTTTTAACCCCTAATCTGCCGCTCAGTAAACCGCCGCTACTTACATTATCCTTATGTACCCCTAATCTGCTGCCCCTAACAACGCCGACCCCTATATTATATTTATTAACCCCTAACCTGCCCCCCACAACGTCGCAGCCAGCTACCTACAATAATTAACCCCTAATCTGCCGAGCGGACCTGAGCGCTACTATAATAAAGTTATTAACCCCTAATCCGCCTCACTAACCCTATAATAAATAGTATTAACCCCTAATCTGCCCTCCCTAACATCGCCGACACCTAACTTCAATTATTAACCCCTAATCTGCCGACCGGAGCTCACCGCTATTCTAATAAATGTATTAACCCCTAAAGCTAAGTCTAACCCTAACACTAACACCCCCCTAACTTAAATATAATTTTAATCTAACGAAATTAATTAACTCTTATTAAATAAATTATTCCTATTTAAAGCTAAATACCTGTAAAATAAATCCTAATATAGCTACAATATAAATTATAATTATATTGTAGCTATTTTAGGATTAATATTTATTTTACAGGCAACTTTGTAATTATTTTAACCAGGTACAATAGCTATTTAATAGTTAAGAACTATTTAATAGCTAAAATATTTAAAATAATTACAAATTTACCTGTAAAATAAATCCTAACCTAAGTTACAATTAAACCTACCACTACACTATCACTAAATTAATTAAATAAAATACCTATAATTATCTACAATTAAACCTAACACTACACTATCAATAAATAAATTAAATACAATACCTACAAATAACTACAATGAAATAAACTATCTAAAGTACAAAAAATAAAAAAGAACTTAGTTACAAAAAATAAAAAAATATTTACAAACATAAGAAAAATATTACAACAATTTTAAACTAATTACACCTACTCTAAGCCCACTAATAAAATAACAAAGACCCCCAAAATAACAAAATGCCCTACCCTATTCTAAATTACTAAAGTTCAAAGCTCTTTTACCTTACCAGCCCTGAACAGGGCCCTTTGCGGGGCATGCCCCAAAAAGTTCAGCTCTTTTTCCTGTAAAAAAAACCATACAATACCCCCCCCAACATTACAACCCACCACCCACATACCCCTAATCTAACCCAAACCCCCCTTAAATAAACCTAACACTAAGCCCCTGAAGATCTTCCTACCTTGTCTTCACCCTGCCAGGTTCACCGATCGGTCCAGAAGAGCTCCTCCGATGTCCTGATCCAAGCCCAAGCGGGGGGCTGAAGAGGTCCATGATCCGGCTGAAGTCATCATCCAAGCGGGAGCTGAAGAGGTCCATGATCCGGCTGAAGTCTTCATCCAAGCGGGGCAGAAGAGGTCTTCCATCCGATTGAAGTCTTCATCCAAGCGGGATCTTCTATGATCATCCATCCGGAGTGGAGCGGCAGGATCCTGAAGACCTCCGACGCGGAACATCCATCCTGGCCGACGACTGAACGACGAATGACGGTTCCTTTAAATGACGTCATCTAAGATGGCGTCCCTCGAATTCCGATTGGCTGATAGGATTCTATCAGCCAATCGGAATTAAGGTAGGAATATTCTGATTGGCTGATGGAATCAGCCAATCAGAATCAAGTTCAATCCGATTGGCTTTTTTTGATCAGAATATTCCTACCTTAATTCCGATTGGCTGATAGAATCCTATCAGCCAATCGGAATTCGAGGGACGCCATCTTGGATGACGTCATTTAAAGGATCAGATCAGAATATTCCTACCTTAATTCTGATTGGCTGATAGAATCCTATCAGCCAATCGGAATTCGAGGGACGCCATCTTGGATGACGTCATTTAAAAGAATCGTCATTCGTCGTTCAGTCGTCGGCCAGGATGGATGTTCCGCGTCGGAGGTCTTCAGGATCCTGCCGCTCCGCTCCGGATGGATGACCATAGAAGATCCCGCTTGGATGAAGACTTCAATCGGATGGAAGACCTCTTCTGCCCCGCTTGGATGAAGACTTCAGCCGGATCATGGACCTCTTCAGCTCCCGCTTGGATGATGACTTTAGCCGGACCATGGACCTCTTCAGCCCCCCGCTTGGGCTTGGATCAGGACATCGGAGGAGCTCTTCTGGACCGATCGGTGAACCTGGCAGGGTGAAGACAAGGTAAGAAGATCTTCAGGGGCTTAGTGTTAGGTTTATTTAAGGGGGGTTTGGGTTAGATTAGGGGTATGTGGGTGGTGGGTTGTAATGTTGGGGGGGGGGGTATTGTATGTTTTTTTTTACAGGAAAAAGAGCTGAACTTTTTGGGGCATGCCCCGCAAAGGGCCCTGTTCAGGGCTGGTAAGGTAAAAGAGCTTTGAACTTTAGTAATTTAGAATAGGGTAGGGCATTTTTTTATTTTGGGGGTCTTTGTTATTTTATTAGGGGGCTTAGAGTAGGTGTAATTAGTTTAAAATTGTTGTAATATTTTTCTTATGTTTGTAAATATTTTTTTATTTTTTTTAACTTAGTTCTTTTTTATTTTTTGTACTTTAGTTAGTTTATTTAAATGTATTTATTTGTAGGTATTGTATTTAATTAATGTATTGATAGTGTAGTGTTAGGTTTAATTGTAGGTAATTGTAGGTATTTTATTTAATTAATTTAATGATAGTATAGTGTTAGGTTTAATTGTAACTTAGGTTAGGATTTATTTTACAGGTAATTTTGTAATTATTTTAACTAGGTAACTATTAAATAGTTCTTACTATTTAATAGCTATTGTACCTGGTTAAAATAATTACAAAGTTGCCTGTAAAATAAATATTAATCTTAAAATAGCTACAATGTAATTATAATTTATATTGTAGCTATATTAGGATTTATTTTACAGGTAAGTATTTAGCTTTAAATCGGAATAATTTATTTAATAAGAGTTAATTTATTTCGTTAGAATAAAATTATATTTAAGTTAGGGGGGTGTTAGTGTTAGGGTTAGACTTAGCTTTAGGGGTTAATACATTTATTAGAATAGCGGTGAGCTCCGGTCGGCAGATTAGGGGTTAATAATTGAAGTTAGGTGTCGGCGATGTTAGGGAGGGCAGATTAGGGGTTAATACTATTTATTATAGGGTTAGTGAGGCGGATTAGGGGTTAATAACTTTATTATAGTAGCGCTCAGGTCCGCTCGGCAGATTAGGGGTTAATAAGTGTAGGCAGGTGGAGGCGACGTTGAGGGGGGCAGATTAGGGGTTAATAAATATAATATAGGGGTCGGCGGTGTTAGGGGCAGCAGATTAGGGGTACATAAGTATAACGTAGGTGGCGGCGCTTTGCGGTCGGCAGATTAGGGGTTAATTATTGTAGGTAGCTGGCGGCGACGTTGTGGGGGGCAGATTAGGGGTTAATAAATATAATATAGGGGTCCGCGGTGTCAGGGGCAGCAGATTAGGGGTACATAGCTATAATGTAGGTGGCGGCGCTTTGCGGTCGGCAGATTAGGGGTTAATTATTGTAGGTAGCTGGCGGCGACGTTGTGGGGGGCAGATTAGGGGTTAATAAATATAATACAGGGGTCGGCGGTGTTAGGGGCAGCAGATTAGGGGTACATAAGTATAACGTAGGTGGCGGTCGGCAGATTAGGGGTTAAAAAAATGTAATCGAGTGGCGGCGATGTGGGGGGACCTCGGTTTAGGGGTACATAGGTAGTTTATGGGTGTTAGTGTACTTTAGAGCACAGTAGTTAAGAGCTTTATAAACCGGCGTTAGCCCAGAAAGCTCTTAACTACTGACTTTTTTCCTGCGGCTGGAGTTTTGTCGTTAGATGTCTAACGCTCACTTCAGACACGACTCTAAATACCGGAGTTAGAAAGATCCCATTGAAAAGATAGGATACGCAATTGACGTAAGGGGATCTGCGGTATGGAAAAGTCGCGGCTGAAAAGTAAGCGTTAGACCCTATTTTGAGTGACTCCAAATACCGGAGTTAGCCTAAAACCAGCGTTAGGAGCCTCTAACGCTGGTTTTCACGGCTAACGCCAAACTCCAAATCTAGGCCAAACACAGTACAGTACTGTATTAAAAGATTATTTGTTGCATCAGTTACTGTTCAGTAATACACAAACTTTAACTCTTCTAAATGACAATGACATCTACAGGTGCAGTATCTATTGTGCACAATTCCCCCCAAAACAGGTATTTTTTTAAAAAAATAATGTGCAGTAAAATACAGTACTGTAAAAATAAAAATACAGGTACAGTACTGTACTCTACATGTACGTGCTTTTATTTTTTAGTGTACACCTGTACTGTACAGTACTGTATCTGGATTTATTTTTACAGTTCTGTACTACAGTACTTTTTTATTCTAACAGAAAATGGTACAGTACTGAACATTATTACCGGTAAAAGATTACCTGTAATTGTTGCATCAACTTGGTTCACAAGTGCAGTAATACAGTACACAAACGTAAACTCTTCTAAATACAGTACAATTACAGCTACAGTATCTATTGTGCGCAATGCCCACTAATAATCACAGACAGTAATATGCAAACATTTTAAACTACAGTACTGTAAATACAGTAAAATATTGAAAATAAAAATACCTGTGCAAGTACTGTTAATAAAATACAGGTACTATACTGTACTCTGCCTGTACGTACTTTTTTAGTGTGCACCTGTTCTATACAGTACAGTATCTGCATTTATTTTTACAGTACTGTACTTCAGTACTTTTTTATTCTAACAGAAAATGATACAGTACTGAACATTACTAAAAGATTAATTGTTGCATCAACTTTGTTCATAATTACTGTACTGTAATACACAAACTTCAACTCTTATAATACAGTACAATTACAGGTAGAGGCCCCTATTTAACAAAGGTCTGTCGGAACCTGATTCGACAGTGCGGATCAGGTCCGACAGACCTCGCTGAATGCGGAGAGCAATACGCTCTGCGTTTTCAGCATTGCACCAGCAGTTCTTGTGAGCTGCTGGCGCAACGCCGCCCCCTGCAGATTCGCGGCCGATCGGCCGCCAGCACGGGGTGTCAATCAACCCGATCGTACTCTATCAGTTTGAATTGCGGCGATGTCTCTTTAGACTGCTGCTTCATAACTGGTGTTTTTGGCGAGCCTGAAGACTCGCCAGAAACATGGGCCCTCAAGCTCCACTCGGAGCTTGATAAATGGGCCCCACAGTATCTATTGAACGCAATGCCCACTAATAATCAAATCTTATTCAAACATTTTAAAGTACAGTACTGTAAATAAAATACTGTAAATAAAAATACAGTACAGTACTGTAAATAAAATACTGTAAATAAAAATACAGTACAGTACTGTAAATAAAATACTGTAAATAAAAATACAGTACAAGTACTGTAAATAAAATAATGTACATAAAATAGTGTACAACTGCTGAAAATAAAAACACAGGTACTGTACTCTACCTGTACGTACTATAACATTTTTAGTGTACACCTGTACAGTACAGTATCTGGATTTACTGTACAGTACTTTACTACAGTACTTTTTCATTCTAACAGAAAATGGCTATGAAGACATCAACTGTATTCTATACAAATACAGTACTGAACATTATTAAGTGTAAAATATTAATTGTTGCATCAACTTTGTTCACAATTACTGTAATGCACAAACTTCAACTCTTCTAAATACAGTATGCAGTACAATTACAGCTACAGTACTGTATATACAGTATTGTGCACAATTCCCACTAATACAATCACATCTTATGCAAACATTTTAAAGTTCAGTACTGTATAGTGTGTGTTATGTTTTTGTAATCCAGTCCAGTACTGTACTTTAAAATGTTTGTAGCTGCAGATGGAGACAGTGTTTACATAGATTACTTTTTTAATCAAGTTCAATACTGTACTGTATTGTTGCTGGAGAGATCTTGCTTGAAGGTCCGGATACAGAATGATCTGGAACAGGCCAGTGTGTTCTAAAACAGCAAAATACAGTAGTTAGTCATCAGAAATAATGATCATAAACAAAACATTCAACAGTACTGTTAAATAATGTACAGCACTGTACTAAAAAACAGTACAGTACTGTATTTAAGCTTTACATACTCTTATACAGTACTGTACTGTATTTAGATAGTGTACTACAGTTACTGTCTATTGTATGTTTTTACTGTACATACCTTTATTGGTTTACTTGTCCCCACATTCCCAATAATGTTGCCTGTTTTCTTGGGACATTGGTTATCCTTTTTTCAATTAAATGTCTAATGGATATTATTGGTTCTAGAAGCTCCGGGCAGTTATTAAATAATGCAAACTCTTGCAACTGGTGAACTTTCTCTAGAGCATCTTGGTAACTTTTGATCTATGGCTCACTGGAAATTTCTGTGGTTTTAGCACTTTCATCTTCATCCATGTTCTCATCACTGTCTTGTTGTTGATCTAAAAGTTCCACAGCATTTGTAAATGTGCTTTTCGTTGCAAGTTCTTTGTCTATGTCAATGTAATGGTCTATTTCACTGTCAACAAGACCTCCTTGCTGGAATAATGAACGAATATCATTGTTTTCTTCTACAGTCACCTGTATTATTTCTGGCAATTTTTCATTATCGTTCCTGTTTGAATTAAAGAAACCAGCTTTTACAAAGCACTTGCAAATGGTAGCAGAAATAGCCTTGCGTGCCATAGAAATCCAGTTGACAGCATCAAAGACTGTTATGGACTTGGCAAGCTGGTGTACATTCTGTGTGTTTGCAACCAAGGAGTGTAGCAATAATTTTCTATAGTGCGTCTTCATGGTATAGATAACACCTTGGTCCATTGGCTGTTTTATGCTTGTTGTGTTTGCAGGGAACCAGGCTAATTTTACATTGCTAAGTTTCAGATGCGGATGGCATGTAGCGTTATCCAAAAACAGGATGACTTTATGACCTTCTCTCTTCATTTTTCTGTCAAAAATCCTGAGCCATTAAGACATTAGTTCTGCTGTCATCCAGGCTTTTTTATTTGCACGCCAAATAACGGGAAGCTGTGTAGTGTCTATGTTTTTGAAGCAACGTGGCTTTGCTGCCTTACCAATCACAAGAGGCTTCTCCAATCTCCCGTCCATGTTTCCACAGAGGAACACCGTCAATCTTTCCTTGGATAACTTTCCTCCTGTGCACTTTTCACGTTTAACAGCCAGAGTTTTTGAAGGTAACAACCTAAAGAATAGGCCAGTTTCAACGCCATTGTAGATTTCTTTTGTAGCGTATGGTTCCTTAAGGATTTTGAGCTTTTCTTCCCATTGGCCAACAGTTGCTTGATCTACATCCTTTGCCATTGCCAGCTAACCATTCTTCCATGATTTTATCTTTATTTTTGATAGCTTCATGAATTTTATATATATATTCTCTAGTTTTGGAATCCAAGCACTCACTGTAAGTTGTGTTGCCTGGGTGCACTCTATGGTAGATAGGCAGAAACTTTCATGAAAAGAAGAGGCACTCACAGGACTTAATTACACAAAATGTATTAATGGTTCACCGCTGAATACTATACACATCCTCTTACGGAGAAAAGTCTTGATAAAGATCCCTGTGAGGACCGAAACGTTGACTGACTGAATTAATGAGCCATTAATAAATTTTGTGTTAATTAAGTCCTGTGAGTGCCTCTTCTTTTCATGAAAGTTTCTATATATATATATATATATATATATATATACACATACAAATACATCTTTAGACATGTATATGAATGTATCTTTATGTTAAAGATGTTTGCCTGCCTGTTTTTTTAACACCTGAGACCACATATCTTCTGAGCCCTTATAACTTTTTTGTGGAATTATTTTCTTGAATATTTTTTATCAGATAGTGTTATTATAAGTGTAAGTGTACTTTGTAATGTGCTTTGATGTGTTTTGTGACACTTTTTAGTTTCGCAAAACTGTTAACCAGAGTTCTGAGGTTACGGTAATCATTCTAGTGTAAATTGCGATTGAACTCGAGCGATCACCTTTACTTTCAACTTGTAATGCGAGCGCAATTTAACCTGTGTACAAACGATCGCAAAACCCCGAAATCGCTTGCGTGCAATCGTTTGCGCTCCACTCATAATCTAGCCCATAATTTGTTTTTATTATTTAATTATGAAATTGAACACTTATGTTTTCATTCTACTTAGAAACTGCAGTTCAATAGAAAATACAGATTCATAGCACCATTGTGTTTTTACTTTTGTGTTAAAGGGACATGAAACCCACATTCTTTCTATAATTTTTCAGATGAATACAATTTAAAAAAAGTTTCCGCTTTACTTCTATTATCAAATTTGCTTCATTCTCATGTTATTATTTGTTGAAGAGATATCTGGATAGGTAGCGTGCACATTTCTGGAGCTCTACATGACAGGAAATAGTGCTGCTATCTAGTGCTCTTGCTAATGTATAACATTGTTACATAACTGCTGCCATATAGTTCTGCAGCCACGTGCACACTTCCAAGCTTATCTTCCTGCTTTTTAACAAAGGATAACAAGAAAACAGAAAATGTGATAATAGAAGTACATTGGAAATTTGTTTAAAATTGTATGTTGTATCGGAATTACAAAAGAAAAATGTTGGGTTTTATATCCCTTTAACCAATGAGCTGTAAAGCCTGATGAATGGAATGGATAGGCTGAAACGTTGAAACACTTCAAAAACAAACTTCCAGGAAGTAGACTCATATTTTCTTTACATTTATGTTGTTACCCTACAAAGTTAATTACTAAAATGAAATACAGTATCACATGTTAGGTCTTATATGTATGAACTTTGTCATATTTCAATAACATAAGCATAATAAGAATTGGAGCTATATCTGACTCAATAACACCCCTATGTTCTTGTCTTTCTAGGGCTCTCTCTAATCCTTTGAAAATGAGTTCCCTCCCTTGTGATGACTTACAGCCCCCAAACCAAACAACATTTAGGAATCCTTACCCAGAGACATGGACAATTACCAACCCATCTTCAACCTATGAGAAAATAAGTCTGAGTAGCAAAGACAAGGAGTTTTATCATGCATACTTCCATTTCCATAAGACAATGCCCGAAACTCAATATATAATTATGCAGATGTCAAGAATTCAGAATTACTTTCAGTGGGAGAAATATGTAAGGTGAGAAAATAAGAATAAATATATACTTAAATGTGGGATTCCTTAGAGTATCTATCCATAGATCTATCTATCTATCTATCTATCTATCTATCTATCTATCTATCTATCTAATCAAAGAGGGTTTAGGTAGCAGTGGTTTAAATCGCTGTTTCATAAATATTCATAAATATCAGTTGCAGGCTCAACCGATAAGGGCATTTGCCCCTTGATAAATCTAACCCCAAGTGGTTGCTTTGTTGTGTAAGGAAGTATTAACTTTTGAGTCATCACCTTATACCAAGGGTGTTGGAAGGTTAATGCCGCAAATTGGGATTTTGCTCCCTATATCGAAGCATAAGCACAACTTGAGTCCAATTTTTATGTTAATGAGTCACCATATTTAAGATGTGAATCTCATGTGTACAAGAAGTAACTCTCTCCTGCTGCTCATGTTTAGACTAAAAATAGTCCGTTTTTAGAATAGCTTGATGCATGTTCCAGGCATTTTTAAACTCCATTAGAGTCTTTGTTGATACCACCAATATGTGAAGTATATTCTTGAATACACCATCCTCTCTGTAACAAGCTCCTGCAAATAACTCCTAAATCTACTTTTCCATAACTTAAATGAACACTAAATGCCTCTTGTTTTTACGTAAAAAATGTGGCGGTCCCAATCTATTAAAAAAATTCTGTAACTTGAAAAGTGATGGTAAAGTTATCCTGTATTGAACACAATCTTTCATTTCTCATTATAACCTTAATGCAGTCACTAAGTTCGTTTTTTGATTATTGCTATAGTTAGCCCAAAAAAATATATATAAAATTCCCTACCATTTTGCTCCTGACTCCTTCCAAGCCCTATTTCAGTGTTCTGCTACTTGTGACTGTCAGGGTACCAGGAATCAGACTGAGACGTGAAGTGTAAAAATAATCACACCTTTATTAATAACAAAAAAATAATAAAAAGTCCACAAGCCAAATGACAAGCCAGGAGTCAAAGCCAGAGCTGGTAGTCAGATGTGCCGAGTCAGGAGCCACAGCGAGTAGTCAGACGAGCCTGGATCAGGAACTAGGAAAAGAGCAGAGTCAGGAACAATCCAGGGATCAGTAACCAGAAGGGATGTCAGACAAACCAGGTAATACACAGGAACTGGAACACAGGAACTAACAAACAAGTCTGAGACAACGCAAGGGCAAGAGCATACTGAACAGAGGCCCTTTAAATAATAGCAAGCTATTTCTAGGTAGTGACGCCACTTCCTTGATATCTTTGTCTACCAACTCAGGAGGGTAACCCCTATATTTAAATTTTTCACCCATTTCATTCAATCTCTGTTTAACAAGCGTGTTGTCAGATAGGATTCTCCTAACTCTTAGGAGTTGACTACGGGGCAATGACTTCTTAAGGGACTCAGGGTGAAAGCTATGAAAATGGAGCAGGCTATTTTTAGCAGTAGATTTTACATGTAAATCTGTCCCAAAGCCATAACCAGATTTATAAATCTTGATGTCCAAAAATTCCATGCTTTCGTCACTATGTTTAAGACTGAACTTTATGTGTCTGGTTGCACTATTCAGCTGATTAACAAAGTCCCATAGGGATCCAATGTTGCCCAACCACACGCCAAATATATCGTCTATGTAGCGCCACCAGGTGGCGCCACATAGAACAGAGAGACCATTCTCAAAAATGAATTTCTCTTCGAAGATGTTCATAAATATATTAGCGTAGGTTGGGGCGACATTGGACCCCATAGCTGTGCCCTATCGTTGGATATAAAATTCATCCTGGAATAGGAAACAATTGCATCTTAATACAGTCTCAAGAAGATCAAGAATAAAGTCAGTTTGACAGTTATTAAATGTACTAAATTGTTGCAGAACTGGGAGTGGGGTTTCCGGTGGAGGAGGAGCTCTATCTACCATTTACCCCATAGCGTTGCAGCCCGTGGCCGTCCCCACACCGGCTTGTGAGGGCTACTACTCTGCGGAGAAGACTGGCAGAGTTCGTTGGAAACCCCTGAGAGCGAATACGCTCCTAGTCCCGTCTGCTGAAATTGCCACCTGTGGACCGCCTTTAAAAGTCTTTTCTTTTCCTTGTCCTATACCAGAGCGGGGACTGGGTTGTTGCTGGCGGATCTCGTATACCTACCTGTTGCTGGGGAACAGAGAAAGAGACCGGAGCCCCCTGGTTGGGCGTACTAGTCCGGGTCTAACGGAGCAACTGGAGGAGGCCGGACAGCCGGAGTGTCACTGACGCGGAGGGATGCGGGGGCGTCACTCCCTGCTGCCTGGCGTTCTTCCAGAAAACACATCTGAGAGTCACACGGTGACGATCGAGGATCTGTAAAGGATTACAAGGCTTCAAAGGACCCCAGGTTGCCACATCCACAGAACAAAGGGGAATCGCGGCACAAACCAGCACACCCAGGAGGACGGTAACCGTATATTGGGTAACTAATTAAGAAATATTCTTAAGAGTTATCTCGTCTACAAAAGGGGCATAATTGAACTAAGAAGTTGGCTAACTAACCTACCAAAAAGAAAATGGAGCGATAATGGCTGCTTGTGTGCTTGTTTGCTTTTCTTTGTTTTTTTTTTCTACTCCGTTCTGCTAAGGGCGAATTATCGGAAAGAACATTTCTTTTTTAACAAGGCTATAACAGCCCTAAACAGAGAACTATAAAGGCTGGCAAAAGCCTAGGAATATTGAATCAAGACTCTCTGGTGGATCAGTTATCTATCTCTTTAGTACTAAGAGAGATGGTTTTTATAACTGAGCTGGAAGTTATACAAAATAACTGTTTTTGATGTAATAGTATGCTATTCTAAGATTGTACTGTATATGCTGGGTGTTAGATAAATACAGGTGTTACAAATTATACCATCAATTACTTGAGCTCAAGAAGGTTTTTTTTTTGGATGTAATATAGTAACAGAAGCTTTTAGTTATATAGTGTTGGATATTCTAATAAGTTTTTTTTTTAATAGGCCGGTACACTTTTTTAGTTTTTTGCAGATATTTTCACGGCCCTATATATTAAGTATGGTTCCATCCTATTCACATTTTGGAACTTAAATTTTTTTTTAAAAAAAATGTATAAAGATATAGAATAGTTATCTTCTTCATAAGTTATCACTTCTTCACTCCCTCACACCTACTCTCAGATAAGTGAGAAAAACGTAAGAGATTTGTTTTTTCCTTTTTTTTTGTGCTGTTTGGTTATATAGCACCTTGTTAGAGCACTAGAGTGTTTAGAATTGTGTTTTTTCTGTATGTCACAGTTTTTAAATCTTTATAGCAAAATACTTCACACAGAGTAATCAACACGGCATAAAAATGCCAGTTAAATCTAGAGAAAAGAAAAATAATAAAGGGGCTGACTCAAGTTTAGACTCCAGTGATATCCTGCCCGCCCCCACTGATAATCACACTCTACTAGCCCAGCTTAGTAACCTCTTCACCCCGCAATTTGAAATAATCAAAAAAGAATTAAATGGTATAGCAACAGAACTTACCACTCTTAACTTAGAGGTAAAACAATTTGCCACTAGGATAGCAGAAGCTGAAGACAGGATATCTGCACTAGAGGATGTAGTTAATACACAAGAAAGCCTGTTAGCAAAACAACTCTCAAAAATCCAAAACATGGAAGCGCGTCTGGAGGATCAAGAAGATCGCTCCAGACGCAATAATATTAGAATTTTGGGTATCCCTGAAACTTCGGAGTTTGAAAATCTAATGGAATTCACCTCTCCAACATTACCTCAGGCCTTAGGCTTCCCCCCACATACTCTCCCTCTATCTATAGAAAGAGCACATAGAGTAGGACCGAAAAAATATTTAGAGAAGGGTATACCCAGGAATAGGATATTTAAGGTCTTAAAATTTCAGGACAAAGTAGAAATGTTTAGATTATACAGGAAGTTTGAAAATTTTACTATTGGTGACAAGAAAATTCTTTTATTTCAAGATTTCTCAAATGAAACTGTGCAGAAAAGAAAGCTTATGTCCCCACTCTGTACAAGAATGATAAATATGGGAATCAAAGCACGCTTGCTATACCCCGCCAAGATTATTGTCGATGATAATGGAAATAACCTGGTTTTTTTAGATGCTTTGAAAGCAAAATAATTTATTGAGTCTAGAGGGGGATAAAAGACAGGGCCAGAGTTAATTGTCGATCTAGGAAAACATCAGTAGCCTTCAATGTATGTATACAAGATATTTTTTTTTATTTATTATTATTATTATTTTTTTTCCCCTCTCTCCACTGTGCCCCCGCGCTCAGCCTTTCTATCCCTCCCTCCTCCGATCCCCTCCTTGCTCTGTAGAACATCTTGAAAGAGAATAATAAGAGAGAGACGCAAAACTAGCATAAGGGATGGTAGTCTAACCTTTCTTTTTAGAGGGGCGTTCATTACACTTAGTGACAAGAGTCGTTTATATATTCTTATCTGGATGAAGTTTCGTGTTGAGTTCAAGATATACTGAAAGGTTGTTTATGGGTTCATTGAGTGTCTGTAAGACAGAGTTTCGGTTAAAGGGTTAAGGTCCTATGTCAGCTATGATAGACGCAATTAAGGTACAATTCTGGAACGTAGGGGGAATTACTAACCCAGTGAAGCGGAAACTTATAATTAAAAACTCGGGGTGTCAAAAACCCAGTATAGTTTTCTTACAAGAAACGTACTTAAAAGATTCTGAGATCCCGAAACTAAAAACTAGATGGGTAGGGGAAGTAATAGCAACCCCGTGCAAAGGAAGGAAACTGGGGGTTGCCATTCTTTTTAGCAAAAATTTAACATATCAAATATTGCAGATGGAATTAGACCCGGAAGCCAGATATATCATCTTACAAGTACAAATCAATAGTTTGAAATATGTTTTTTTTTGCAATATATATGCTCCGAATGTTTTTCTAAAATATTTTGGGAAAAATTAAAAACGAAACTATTCCCTTTTGTACTTGATAACTTGATTATTGGTGGCGATTTTAATCTTTCACTCTGTCTAGAACTAGATAGATTCTCAAAAAAGAATCTATCTACATATAATGAACAAGCTAAATATATGAAAAAGTTTTGTCATCAATTAAAAATAGTTGATGTTTGGAGACTCTATAATCCTGATCAGCGTAGGTTTACTTGTGAATCTAAAACATGTAGGACATTCTCAAGAATTGATTTTATTCTGGTTTCTGAAACTCTGTCACTGCAAAAAATAGATGTGGAAATTGGAGATATAATAATATCGGACCATGCGGTAGTCTTGGTAGCATTTCATTCTAAGGTAAAACAGATGGGGTTTAACCACTCTTTCTTTTTCCCGCGATATATGTATAAAAATAATAGATTTAGGCTATGGCTGAAGCAAAAGTGGAAAGACTATTGTACCCATAATATATCTTATTTCCATAAAATTGAAACCTTTTGGGAAGCTTCGAAAGCATATCTAAGAGGAGAAATAAAGGCTTTCATGTGTAAAAAGAAGAAGAAAAATAACATGAGAAAAGTACAATTAGCCAATCAAGTTAGGAATTGTTACAGGAAAATTATGCGTGACTCAACGCATCTGCACTGGGAAAGTTATTGTCGAGCGAAACAGGAAAGGGATATATTTCTCAAACAAGAATCTCTTGAAGAAGAAGCAAAATTAAACTTGCGCTTTAAAGGATATTATGGATACTCTGCTAAGTATCTTGCCAAATTAGTCAAGAGCAGTAAAAAAAAAAATCTTATTCTAGCTATTAGAGATAAAGATAAAAGATATACGGAATTATCCCAGATTAGCAATACTTTCTATACATATTATCAAAATCTTTATACTTACTCTTGTAATAATGTACAAAATCAAGAGAAATTCTGGACCCAAATTGAACTCCCTTCGGTCCCTGAAGATTTACTTGATAAACTCAATGCCCCGATATCAATAGAGGAGATAGAAAAGGCAATTGAAAAAACTAAACTAAATAAGGCTGCTGGTCCAGACGGCCTCCAGGCAGAATTCTATAAAATACTGATAGAGGAATTTAAACCTTCCCTGGCAAATGTATTTAATAACTACTTTTCGGATAGCAACCCCTTTTCAGAATATTTCTCGGCGGCCAATGTCTCTTTGATCCTTAAAAAAAGATAAAGATAGAGAAGATCTGACTTCATATAGACCTATTTCAGTCCTCAATGTAGATTACAAGTTATTAACCACTATTATCTCCTCCAGGTGTATGTTATGTCTTGATAAAGTTATCCCTTTTGACCAATCAGGCTTCATGATATCTAGAAATGTTTCCAAAAATATGCGGAACATTACCACTCTCATAGACTACATTTGGAGCTTTAATAGAAATATCAGCAAACAATTTGAACATGATATTGCACTGTTAACACTTGATGCAGTTAAGGCATTTCATTCGATCGAATGGGAATATCTTTTTCAAACTCTACAAAAATTTGGATTTAAAAATCAGTTTTTGGATTTTGTATATAATCTATACCATAGTCCTATCTCTTCCTCTTGATTAATAACACATTAACACCCGGGATAAGATTAAAAAAAGGCACCCGCCAAGGATGTCCCTTGTCTCTGCTTCTTTTTAATCTAGCCTTGGAACCTCTTGCGATCCGGCTGAGAGATGTACTTGAAGGGATCACGTTGGGCCAAGTAGTTTTTAAAACGTTACTGTATGCAGACGATCTTTTAGTCTGTCTATATAACACTACTAAAGCTATTCCAGCGCTGATGGAATGTTTGGTCTTTTTTAGTTCGTTTGCCGGCTACAAAGTGAACCAGAATAAAAGCAAGTTATTATGGCTATATAAAACACCGGGTAATAAAGTTAATTCTGGTTTTAACGAAGTAGAGTCTCTTAGATATTTAGGGATTTATCTACATAAAAATCCATTTAAGTGGTATGAATTGAATTTTCATGTTTTACTGCAGAAAATACATTCAGATTTAAAACTTTGGACAGCTCTCCCTCTGTCAATTTCGGCAAAGGTCAATTTAATTAAAATGATTATATTTCCACGGTTACTTTTTGCCCTCCAGAATTTACCATTAATTTTAAACAATGCAGATTTGAGGAGTCTAAATTCTAGTTTTTCCCATTTTATCTGGTCTGGGATGAAAAAAACACGTATTGCATTAGAAAAGTTAATGCAACCTCGTGATTGTGCTGGATTAGCCTTGCCTAATATTAAGCTTTATAACTTAGCAGCCCTAGGGAAAATCGCGCTAGATTGGTTGACAGAGACGAGTTGGTTTTCCACTCAGGAGCTGGAGAAGTATTGTGTTTCCCCCTTTTCTCTTAAAGCTCTGCTACATATTAGGCC
The DNA here is from genome assembly GCF_027579735.1 of Bombina bombina. Lineage (NCBI taxonomy): Eukaryota > Metazoa > Chordata > Amphibia > Anura > Bombinatoridae > Bombina > Bombina bombina. The sequence continues at coordinate 860,368,243 of NC_069504.1, read as the reverse complement.
CAAAGATTTGCCGAGTAATATTCAAAATCTAATATCATTTAAGAATATAATTTTCTCTTGGCAGAGATTATGTATTTTGATCGGAATAGACTATTCTCTTTCGGAATATTTACCAATAATAGGCAATCCAGAATTTTCTCCAGGTAATAACCAGGAAGTTTTTAGGTCTTGGGAACGTAAAGGCCTTAAAAATATATCTCAATTCTTTATGGAATCTGGTCATTTAGCATTGTTTGAAGATTTAAGACTTCAGTTTGACCTGCTTAGTAATAACTTTTACGCCTTCTTTCAAGTTCAGCATTTTATAAAGACCAAAAAATGGAGTGCTGTTGAGATAGCTGCTTGGTCAGATATTAGAGCCCGTATCGCGATTGCTAGAGTGAAAGCTCCTTCAATCTCACTATTATACAGTAGAATGTTGGCTAAACAAAGTGACTCCTTCTTACAAAAAATCATGGAAAAATGGAGACCGCTACTCCCAAGTGTTGACCAGGAAAAAATTAAGTCTAGTTGTAGAGCTGTAAGTAATTGTAGAATTCCAATATCCTGGAAAGAAGGACACATGAAATTGATGAATAAGTTTTACTGTACTCCTTCGAAAATGTCTAAAATGTATACTAGTCAAAGCTTTCTTTGCCCTCGATGTAGATCTTCGAAGGCTGATATTCTACATATGTTTTGGGCATGTCCCAAAATTGGGCAGTTCTGGAAAAAAGTTGCTTTCTGGATTAAGGTATTATATAAAGTAAGTATTAGTTTCGACCCAGAGATCGTTTTCTTTTTGGAAAATCCCAATTCAGAATCTTTTTCCCAGAAAAGATTTTGAACACAATTTTCCTACTTATTAGACAGTTGATTGTGAAAGATTGGAAATCAAAAAGAGCTCCTGGGTTCTCAGTATTCATTAAAGAAATCCAAATGCAAATAATTTTTGAATCCTGTCAATTGGGAGAAGCTAGCGAAAGAGAAGTCAGGAAGTTTCTATTAGGGTGGCTGCCCATCATTAAGACATACCCAGAACCTGAACAAAAGACAATTTTATGTCCTTTTTTGAGTTCTGAGTGTTTCGTTGACCTTGTGTTATTGGGTGACTTCCCAGCAGAATGGATAGCTGGGCATAGAGAGATATAATCGAGTGTGCTGAGAACTTCATCTGTCCAGTTTTTCCATAGCTAGTTCGGGGGCGAAGCCCCGGAGGGGAGGTGGATGGTTTCGAGCGCGGGGGGAGGAGAGTTAGGAGAAGAGTATGTTATTCTCATTTATTATTTCTTCCCCCTTTTCTTCGTTTTTTTTTTTTTTTTTTTTTCCGTTTTCTTTTCGTTTAGTTAATAGATTAAAATTTGCCTACAGTGTAAAAATTCAGAATACTTCATTTTTTTGTGATGCTATGTGCTGTCGTATAGTCCTTTAAAGGTGAACAGTACTGGTTATTTTTTCGATTTAGGATTATGGCATTTTTTGTTACTGTATTTCAGAAGTCGTTAAGCTCAACACCCTGTGAGGTGTGTGTTTTGTATCCTTGTTTCTGTATTACTCTGAATGTGGATTTACACTGTCGGTATGCATAAATAAATAAAATAAAAAAAAATTGTTGCAGAACTTTTTTCACCGCTCCCATACCGGATGCATGTGTTATAGAGGTATATAAACTAGATAGTGTAATGTATATAAGATAGTTTTGTCAGTGGTCGTATTTAAGTCACTCAATTTGATCAAGAAATCAATTGTGTCTCTAATGTATGAACTGGACAATTCTACAAAAGGTCTTAAAATGTGATCTAAATAAATTGAAATATTAAAACACACTGAATTTATACTAGATACAATGGGGCGTCCCGGCAGGGCTTGTAAGTTCTTATGTACCTTTGGTAAGGTGTATAATACTGGTGTCCTAGCATGTTCAAATAAAAGGAAAGCAATCTCCTTCTTGCCAATTATACCATGAAGGCACATGAAACTTTACTTTTAATTTCCTTCTCAATATTAAATATTGGATTATAAGGTAAACGGCAATAGACCTAAACATCTGATAGTTGGGACTTAATTTCATCTACATAATAGTCCTTATCTAAAAGGACAGTGGCCCCACCCTTATCGGCAGATTTTAAAATAATGCTTTTGTTTTTTTGTAGGGATTTTAATTCTCCCACAGATTTCTTATTCAAAAAACACCCATTATTAACATTAGTGCCTACATGTATGTTTTTCTTCCTGTGAACCTTATTTTGCAAATTTTTAACATCAAGTACCATTTTGGAAAAAATATCAACACTGTGGTCATAATTTTGTGGCATAAACCTACTCTTAGATTTCAAACCCAAATGATTAAGATGTAATCTACTTTGATTAGTTACAAGTTTAACGAATTTGCCACATAACAATCATTAGAGAACATAGATTTTAGTTTTAAAGATCTAAAAAATCGAAAGAGATCTTTCTCAGTTTCAAAGAAATCACATTTGGCAAAGGGGCAAAAAGAGAGTGTTTGTTGTAATAGTAATGACTCAGTGAATCACTAGTTTTAAATTTGTCACAGGTACAGATTACTGAGACTGAGTCATTACTATTACAACAAGGACTCTCTTTTTGCCCCTTTGCCAAATGTGATTTCTTTGAAATTGAGAAAGATCTCTTTCAATTTTTTAGATATTTCAAACTAAAATCTATTGGCTAGATTACGAGTTTTGCGTTATGAGGGGTGCGGTGCTAACTTGCACATTATTGTCACCGCTTACTTACCTACAGCACTGGTATTACAGGTTTTAATAAACCCGGCGTTAAAAGACAAGAAGTGAGAGTAGAGCAAAAATGTGCTCCATACCGCACTCCAATACCAGCGCTGCTTAAGTCAGCGGTGAGCTGGTTGTATGTGCTCGTGCATGATTTCCGCATAGACATCAATGGGGAGAGCCAGCTGAAAAAAAGCCTAACACCTGCAATAAAGCAGTGTAAAGCTCAGTAACGCAGCCCCATTGATTCCTATGGGGAAACAAATTTTATGTTTACACCTAACACCCTAACATGAACCCCGAGTCTAAACACCCCTAATCTTACACTTATTAACCCCTAATCTGCCTCCCCGACATCGCTGACACCTACATTATACTTATTAACCCCTAATCTGCCGCTCCGAACATCGCCGCCACTATAATAAACATATTAACCCCTAAACCGCCGCACTCCCGCATCACAAACATTAGTTAAATATTAATCCCTAATCTGCCGCCCCTAACATCGCCGCCACCTACCTACATTTATTAACCCCTAATCTGCCGCCCCCAACGTCGCCGCAACTATATTAAATTTATTAACCCCTAAACCTAAGTCTAACCCTAACACCCACTAACTTAAATATAATTAAAATAAATCTAAAGAAAACCTACTATTAATAACTAAATAATTCCTATTTAAAACTAAATACTTACCTGTAAAATAACACCTAACCTTACACTACAATTAAATAAATAACCTAAATTAAATACAATTAACTAAATTAAATACAATTACCTAAATTACAAAAACAAACAAACACTAAATTACACAAAATAAAAAACAAATTATTATTACATCTAATCTAATAGCCCTATCAAAATAAAAAAAGCCCCCCCAAAATAAAAAAAACTCCTAGCCTAAACTAAACTACCAATAGCCCTTAAAAGAGCCTTTTGCGGTGCATTGCCCTAAAGAAATCAGCTCTTTTACCTGTAAAAAAATTACAAATAACCCCCCAAAAGTAAAACCCACCACCCACACAACCAACCCCCCAAATAAAACCCTAACTAAAAAACTAAGCTCCCCATTGCCCTGAAAAGGGCATTTGGATGGGCATTGCCCTTAAAAGGGCATTTAACGCTATTGCTGCCCAAACCCTAATCTAAAACTAAAACCCACCCAATAAACCCTTAAAAAACCTAACACTAACCCCCGAAGATCCACTTACAGTTTTTAAGACCGGACATCCATCGTCAACGAAGCCGGGAGAAGTCCTCAACTAAGTGGCAAGAAGTCCTCAACGAAGCCGGGAGAAGTCTTCATCCAAGCCGGAAGAAGTGGTCCTCTAGACGGGCAGAAGTCTTCATCCAGACGTCATCTTCTATCTTCATCCATCCGGCGCGGAGCGGCTCCATCTTCAAGACATCCGGCGCGGAGCATCCTCTTCTTACGATGACTCCCGACGAATGAAGGTTCCTTTAAGTGACGTCATCCAAGATGGCGTCCTTTAGATTCCGATTGGCTCAATCAGCCAATAGGATTGAGCTTGCATTCTATTGGCTGATTGGAACGGATGGATGTCCGGTCTTCAAAGCTGGGGGTTAGCGTTAGTTTTTTTTAAGGGTTTATTGGGTGGGTTTTAGATTAGGGTTTGGGCAGCAATAGAGCTAAATGCCCTTTTAAGGGCAATGCCCATCCAAATGCCCTTTTCAGGGCAATGGGAAGCTTAGTTTTGTTTAGTTAGGGTTTTATTTGGGGGGTTGGTTGTGTGGGTGGTGGGTTTTACTGTTGGGGGGTTGTTTGTATTTTTTTTACAGGTAAAAGCTGATTTCATTTGGGCAATGCCCAGAAAAAGGCCCTTTTAAGGGCTATTGGTAGTTTAGTTTAGGCTAGGGGTTTTTTTTTATTTTGGGGGGGCTTTTTTTATGTTGATAAGGCTATTAGATTAGGTGTAATTAGTTTAAATATCTTGTAATTTGTTTTTTTATTTTATGTAATTTAGTGTTGTTTTTTTTTGTAATTTAGGTATTTGTATTTAATTTAGTTAATTGTATTTAATTTAGGTAATTTATTTAATTGTAGTGTAAGGTTAGGTGTTAGTGTAAGAAAGGTTAGTTTTTATTTTACAGGTAAATTTCTATTTATTTTAGCTAGGTAGTTAGTAAATAGTTAATTACTATTTAGTAACTATTCTACCTAGTTAAAATAAATACAAACTTGCCTGTAAAATAAAAATAAACCCTGAGCTAGCTACAATGTAACTATTAGTAATTGGTTTATTTTACAGGTAAGTATTTAGTTTTAAATAGGAATTATTTAGTTATTAATAGTAGGTTTTCTTTAGATTTATTTTAATTATATTTAAGTTAGTGGGTGTTAGGGTTAGGGTTAGACTTTGGTTTAGGGGTTAATAAATTTAGTATAGTGGCGGCAACGTTGGGGGCGGCAGATTAGGGGTTAATAAATGTAGATAGGTGGCGGCGATGTTAGGGACGGCAGATTAGGGGTTAATAATATTTAACTAGTGTTTGCGATGCAGGAGTACGGCGGTTTAGGGGTTAATATGTTTATTATAGTGGCGGCGATGTCCGGAGCAGCAGATTAGGGGTCAATAATTTTATTTTAGTGTTTGCGATGCTGGAGGGCCTCGGTCTAGGGGTTAATAGGTAGTTTATGGGTGTTAGTGAACTTTTTAGCACTTTAGTTATGAGTTTTATGTTACAGCTTTGTAGTGTAAAACTCATAACTACTGACTTTAGAATGCGTTACGAATCTTGATGGTATAGGGTGTACCGCTCACTTTTTGGCCTCCCAGGAAAAGCTTGTAATATCGGCGCTATGAAAATCCCATTGAAAAAAGACTTTACGCAATTTGCGTAAGTTGAATTGCGTTATGGCCAAAAAAGTGTGCGGTGCCCCTAAACCTGCAAGACTCGTAATAGCAGTGGTAGTGAAAGAGCAGCGCTATAACCTGATAACGTTGCTTTTTCACCATAACGCAAAACTCGTAATCTAGCCGTATGTTCTCTAATGATTGTTATGTGGACACATTTGTTAAACCTGTAACTAATCCAAGTAGATTACATCTTAATCATTTGGGTTTGAAATCTAAGAGTAGGTATATGCCACAAAATTATGACCACAGTGTTGATATTTTTTCCAAAATGGTACTTGATGATGTTAAAAGTTTGCAAAATAAGGTTCACAGGAAGAAAAACATACACCTAGGCACTAATGTTAATAATGGGTGTTTTTTTAATAAGAAATCTATGGGAACATTAAAATCCCTACAAAAACAAAAGCATTATTTTAAAATCTGCCAATAAGGGTGGGGTCACTGTCCTTTTAGATAAGGACTATTATGTAGATGAAATTAAGTCCCAACTATCAGATGGTGAGGTCTGTTGCCGTTTACCTTATAATCCAATATTTAATATTGAGAAGGAAATTAAAAGTAAAGTTTCATGTGCCTTTAAAATTGTATAATTGGCAAGACACCAGTATTATACACCTTACCAAAGGTACATAAGAACTTACAAGCCCCCCCGGGACGCCCCATTGTATCTAGTATGAATTCAGTGTGTTCTAATTTTTCAATTTATTTAGATCACATTTTAAGACCTTTTGTAGAATTATCCAGTTCATACATTAGAGACATGAGTGATTTCTTGATCAAATTGAGTGACTTAAATACGACCACTGACAAAACTATCTTATATACATTAGACGTATCTAGTTTATATACCTCTATAACATATGCATCCGGTATGGGAGCTGTGAAAAAGGTTCTGCAACAATTTAGTACATTTAATAACTGTCAAACTGACTTTATTCTTGATCTTCTTGAGATTGTATTAAGATGCAATTATTTCCTATTCCAGGATGAATTTTATATCCAACCACAGGGCACAGCTATGGAGTCCAATGTTGCCCCAACCTACACTAATATATTTATGAACATCTTCAAAGAGAAATTCATTTTTGAGAATGGTCTCTTCGTTCTATGTGGCGCCACCTGGTGGCGCTACATAGACGATATATTAGGCATGTGGTTGAGCGACATTGGATCCCTATGGGACTTTGATCAGCTGAAAATCAGCTGAAAAGTGCAACCACACACCTTAAGTTCAGTCTTAAACATAGTGAGGAAAGCATTGAATTTTTGGACACCAAGATTTATAAATCTGGTTATGGCTTCAGGACAGATTTACATGTAAAATCTACTGCTAAAAATAGCCTGCTCCATTTTGATAGCTTTCACCCTGAGTCCCTTAAGAAGTCATTGCCCCGTAGTCAACTCCTAAGAGTTAGGAGAATCCTATCTGACAACACGCTTGTTAAACAGTGATTGAATGAAATGGGTGATACAATTAAATATAGTGGTTTCCCTCCTGAGTTGGTAGACAAAGAGATCAAGGAAGTTGCGTCACTACCTAGAAATAGCTTGCTAGAGTCATCCAAACTGAAAGTTAAGCTTAAAAATAAACAAGATCACCCTGTTTTTGTCACTAAATTTAATGATTTAAGTAATCGGATACATTCAATCCTTAGAAAGCATTGGCACATTTTGAGCACATGTAATCCTCTAGTTAAGGAATTTCAGTCAGGTTTTATGCCAGCCTATAGGAGAAGTGAAAGCTTAAGAGATAGACTTATCAAAGCAGATATAGGACCTAAAAAATCGCATGTACAGACCTATATTTCTGAGAAAAACTTAGGTTGTTACCCCTGTTTGGGGTGTTCCAGTTGTAATAGTATGATAAAAGTAAAATATGTTTTCCATCCCGGTACTGGCAAGAAATATAGCATTAGAGGTCTATTTACTTGCAATAGCACCTATGCCATATATATGATTAAATGTCCCTGTGGGCGGAGTTACATCAGAGAGACCACTAGGATGGTCTGAGAGAGGATATGTGAACATAGGTCTGATATTAGGAATAATGAGATAAAAAATCTAGTAGCAGAACACTTTATCCAAGCAGGCCAAAATATCTGTCAACTTAGGTTTCAGATCATAGATCACATTACTATACCTAGAAGGGGAGGGGACAGAGAATTGTACTTAAAGCAGAAGGAGGTTTTTTGGATTAACAAATTGGAAACTCGTTATCCAATAGGAATGAATAAGGAATATGACCTTTCGGACTTCCTTTAATCCACTTCTGCTTTAAGTAACAATTGAGGATAGTATCAAATTGATACTATGTAATCTGTACTTTTTGTGTTTAAACATGTAACATTGTATATAATATGTAATTGTTTGTTTATATATGCAATTTGTGTCTTTGTCACTAGATGGCGCATCCTCTGTATTTGCAAGGTATTACTAAGAAATGAGTCGTGATTTAACAATGAATGGGTTAATTAGGAGGTGTGGTTTGTTACCCTTACTCCTTTATTAAGGTGTGATACCTGCATTAATGTACTGACATGACTAAGGACTAGCGGTCCGAAACGTTATCTTTTTTACCTTTGATGTCCTAATAAAGATGGAAGTTTTTGCATTAGTGGTGAGTACTGCTGCATTTTTGGACTGTGCTGTAACTAAAATGGCAGCCAGCAACAAATAGCAAACAAACGGCTAGATTACGAGTTTTGCATTATGGGTGAAAAACCCTCATAGCGCTGCTTTTTCACTAACGCTGCTATTATGAGTCTTGCAGTTGTAGCTGTACCGCACACTTTTTTGGCCGGCGCGCAACATAACTACCACACCTTTCAAAAAGTATTTTTTCAATGGGACTTCCATAGCACCGGTATTACGAGTTTGCCTGTCCGGCCAAAAAGTGAGCGGTACAGCCCATAACTACAAGATCCATACCGTAAACTGAAAGTCAGTAGTTATAGCTTTTATGTTACAAATCCGTAACATAAAACTCATAACTAAAGTGCTAAAAAGTACACTAACACCCATAAACTACCTATTAACCCCTAAACCGAGGCCCTCTTGCATTGCAAACACTAAAATAAAATTATTAACCCCTAATCTGCCGCTCCGGACATCGCCTCCACTATAATAAACATATTAACCCCTAAACTGCCGTACTCCCGCATCGCAAACACTAGTTAAATATTATTAACCCCTAATCTGCTGTCCCTAACATCGCCGCAACCTACATTACTGTTATTAACCCCTAATCTGCTGCCCCCAAAATCGCCGCCACTATACTAAAATTATTAACCCCTAAACCTAACCCTAAATGTAACCCTAACACCCTCTAACTTTAATATAATTAAAATACATCTAAATAAAACCTATTAATAACTAAATAATTCCTATTTAAAACTAAATACTTAGCTATAAAATAAACCCTAAGCTAGCTACAATATAACTAATAGTTACATTGTATCTATCTTAGGTTTTATTTTTATTTCACAGGCAAGTTTGTATTTATTTTAACTATGTAGACTAGTTAGTAAATAGTTATTAACTATTTACTTACTACCTAGCTAAAATAAATACAAATTTACCTGTAAAATAAAACCTAACCTGAGTTACACTAACACCTAACCTTACACTACAATTAAATAAATTACATTAATTAAATACAATTAATTAAATTACAAACCCCCCCACTAAATTACACAAAATAAAAAAGAAATTATCAAATATTTAAACTAATTACACCTAATCTAATAGCCCTATCAAAATAAAAAAGCCCCCCCCCAAAATAGAAAAAAACCCTAGCCTAAACTAAACTGCCAATAGCCCTTAAAAGTGCCTTTTGCGGGGCATTGCCCCAAAGAAATCAGCTCTTTTACCTGTAAAAAAAATACAAACAACCCCCCAACAGTAAAACCCACCACCCACACAACCAACCCCCCAAATAAAACCCTAACTAAAAAAACTAAGCTCCCCATTGCCCTGAAAAGGGCATTTGGATGGGCATTGGCCTTAAAAGGGAATTTAGCTCTTTTTCAGTCCAAACCCTAAGCTAAAAATAAAACCTACCCAATAAACCCTTAAAAAAACCTAACACTAACTCCCGAAGATCCACTTACAGTTTTTGAAGACCAGACATCCATCCATCCATCCATCCACATACATCCATTTCTTTTTTATTTTGTGTAATTTAGTGGGGTTTTTTGTTGTAATTTAGTTAATTGTATTTAATTACTGTAATTTATTTAATTGTAGTGTAAGGTTAGGTGTTAGTGTAACTCAGGTTAGGTTTTATTTTACAGGTAAATTTGTATTTATTTTAGCTAGGTAGCTAGTAAATAGTTAATAACTATTTAGCAACTAGTCTACTTAGTTAAAATAAATACAAATTTACCTGTGAAATAAAAATAAAACCTAAAATTGATACAATGTAACTATTAGTTATATTGTAGCTAGCTTAGGGTTTATTTTATTAGGTAAGTATTTAGTTTTAAATAGGAATTATTTAGGTATTATTATTTTTATTTAGATTTATTTTAATTATGTTCAAGTTAGTGGGTGTTAGGGTTAGGGTTAGACTTAGGGTTATGGATTAATAACTTTAGTATAGTGGCGGCGACGTTGGGTGCAGGAGATTAGGGGTTAATAAGTGTAGGTAGCGACAACATTGGGGGCGGCAGATTAGGGGTTAATAAGTGTAGGTAGGTGGCGGCGATGTTAGGGGCGGCAGATTAGGGGTTAATAAGTGTACTGTAGGTGGCGGCGATGTCGGGGGCGGCAGATTACGGGTTAAAGTGAAAGTAAACTTTCCTTAGTTGCTCACCATTATAACATATTATGTATTAAATGAATAGGACTTTCATTCATCAAATTTTCTAACTTGTTTTCAAATCAATTTTTTCCTGAAATAAACTCTGAATTTTATTGTCGATAAATGCAACCCAATTTTTTGGCTGCATATTGCTTCCTGGTCACGTTCTTATTTGGGCCAATTGAAATACTGGCCGTTAGGTGGCCGTGAAGCGACGTCATCGGTCTCTTGTGCATGCGGTAAAATCAACTATTTACTTTTTTCTTCAATGCGCGTGCCCTTTTCGCGCATGCGCAGACCATTCGGGACGGACTAAGAAGAAACTGAAGCGCAATTATATTTTTCAGGACAGATCGCGGAGTTATGAAAAGATGCTGCTTGTCTATTTTTAAAAACGCATAGTAATGAATGAATACAATATTGTTATTCATTCATTACTATGTTGTGAACTAAATACACTTTGATCACCCTGTTGTAGTGGAATCGGCGATTCGCACATGCGCACAATAAATTGTCCATGTAAATGCACTTCTCTAATACGTATAGAGCGGGTGGGACCGCTCTGTACGCAAACACTGTAAAAAGTAGGAAGAAGTAGATGGGAGGAGTCAGCAGCAAATCGGTATAAAAATAATGTATTAAAAAAAGACATAAATCTATACATTTATTAGAAAAAAAAAAAGCGATTTGCTTATTATACAGTTAGGCAATGCAGTACTTTGTTCAAATGGGACCAAATTTACTTTCACTTTAATAAGTGTAATGTAGGTGTTGGCGATGTCGGGGGCGGCAGATTAGTGGTTAATAAGTGCAATGTAGGTGTTGGCGATGTCGGGGGCAGCAGATTAGGGGTTAATAAGTATAATGTAGGTGTCGGCGATGTCCGGGGCGGCAGATTAGGGGTGTTTAGACTCAGGGTTTATGTTAAGGTGTTAAGTGTAAACATAAATTTTGTTTCCCCACAGGAATCAATGGGGCTGGGTTACGGAGCTTTACGCTCCTTTATTGCAGGTGTTAGGCTTTTTTTTTAGCTGTCTCTCCCCATTGATGTCTATGGGGAAATCGTGCACGAGCACGTAAAACCAGCTCAAAGCAGCGCTGGTATTTGGGTGCGGTATGGAGCTCAATGCTGCTGTATTGACTGCTAATGCCGGGTTTTTGATAACCTGTAATAGCAGCCCTATAGGGAGGTGAGCGGTGGAAATAACTTGCAAGTTAGTACCGAGCCGCTCATAATGCAAAACTCATAATCTATCCGTTTGTAGGGTGAAACCCTGACAGTAACGTATTCAGTGGTCCCACCTGCTCTCTACGTCTCTCAAATGCACGTTCGGATTTAAAATGTGCATACGTTATTTGCCGATGCTGCTTTGAAATGCGGTAATTGCCGATACCTTTTTTTCTTTATTGGACGAATGTGCTACTTACTTCTAATGAAGAGTTTGAGAAAATTGATGCGCTTTTATGTATCTATGCCGTCTGTAAGGAGCCGATGAAGCAGGAAAGGATTCCTACCTGTTACTAATAGGTATGCGCGAAACGGGAGCGCGTGTGGTTATCAAGCTCAAGAGTAAATTCTTTAACGCATGTGCAAATTAATAAAGGGGCGGATGACGTCGAGTGACGGCCACCTAATGGCCAGAATTTCAATAGGATGAAAAAAATGTGATCAAGAGTGAAAAAATAAATAAATAAACGGGTTGAATTTGGGGACAATTAGAACATGCTTTATAAATGTGATTACTTGATTAATACTACAATATATATAAAATGATGAATGAAACTTCTATTGATTTTATAAACCTAATGCTATACTTGATCGACAGTAAGCTAACTCTACCATCACTTTAAACCAGTTATTGACTGGGAGCTTTTTTATGAAAATCTGTTACAGAATTTGATTTTTGTCCTTTCTTGGGAAATTTGGACAAGCACAATTTTCACACAAGAGCAAGAGGTGTTAAATGTCCCTTTATAATCTCTGCATTATTAACTCGCTATACATATAAAAGTTTGATGTATTTGCTTATTTTGATATTTTACCCTTTAACTTTTATTACCTGGATACTTTTACAGGAAAAGGATTTACATGACTAAAAGTTGCACTGAAAAGGAGAAGAGTTGTATAGAACGTCATCTTTTCCATGGTACAGACTCCACTACAGTTGAAGCCATTTGTAAACAGAACTTTGACTCACGTGTTTATGGTAAACATGGGACCCTTTATGGCCGTGGATGCTATTTTGCAAAAGATGCTGATTACTCACATCGTTATACCAGTGCCACAAACAGTGGTGAGCACTGCATGTTTCTGGCCAAGGTCTTGGTGGGACGTCCTGCAGTAGGCTCCCCTTCACTTCGCCGTCCTCCATCCCTAAACCCTGAGGACCCAGCCAGCCCACTCTATGACTCTTGTGTGTCTCGAATTAATGATCCAGACATATTTGTTATATTTGATCATGACCAGTTTTACCCATATTTTCTCATCACGTACCAGAAGTTACAGGACATAGTCATTCTAGAGAGTTTGTAATAGATTAGCTTACTGAAGCTAAGAGGTACTTCAGAATCTCTCTGTGTTATCTGCAGATAGCAACCCCCCCCCCAAACATTCAGGGTTAGATTACAAGTGGAGTACAAAAATATTTGATATTGTGCATTAACATCACTCCAGCATAATCAATAACGCTTCTATTTTTGAGCTCAAATTAAAAGTCCAAAATTATTTTTAGCGATCAAGTGATAGTCTAGGATGTGCTAACATCTGCATGTTGGTTACCGTGGCTGTACTAAATCCCTACTAAAATATGTCTAGATTACAAGTAGCGCACAAACTATAGCGTAAGTGCGCTATGTTTTTTTTTAGGCTCCCTAGCGTGTTTTCAGACTCTCTAGCCTCCCCAGTCCTTATGATATTAAATACTATTTAATAACATAAGGACTTGTGAGGCTATAGAGGATGCAGACTATCTAAAGAGCTGAAAAAAATACCATAGCGCACTTGCGCTACAGTTTGCGCACCACTCGTAATCTAGTGCTATTAATAATAATAGTAATAATAATAATAATGGTTTACATCAGGTCTTAAAAACGCTAAATTTTACAACAATATTTTGGTTTGTGCCTGAGTGTAATACTTAACTCATCACTTATACAAGTACAATAAGCGCTAATAGTGCTCTGTGTGTTATCCATTAAACGTTGAGATGCTTTGGTTAAATGTTTAACCATCCACTTATAGCAGATTGTGTGTACTTCTTTGTGCGAGATCACACTAACGTTAATGCGTCAACTGTACTCTGCTTATTATCTAGCCCTTTCTGTTGATGCACTATTTTCCTATTCAATAGGTTTCAGTTAAATTAAATTTTTGGGGAGTCATATGAGAACGTATTGGATATTTTTTAATCTCACGTATATAATTTTTCCTAGAAATGTTTTCAAAAAAGGAACATGTTGTAGTCCAAGATTTAAGAAACATTATCAGGGTGTTTTAAATATCATCTAATTTGTGTTTTTTAATATTACAAACTTTTGCAAAAGTGAAAAAAAAACATACAACAGTATAGTGATAGAGTGCGCCAAATCGCTCCAAAAAAACGTGTTACTTAGCCAAGATAACTAATCTTGTCTCTATAATAAAGGACAACACTAATTGTATATAAGTGAAACAGTCACATAATGTGACACAAAAGAATTAAAAAGTGTAACAATGTGATAGCTAAAAACAAACCAAAATGATATAACAAATATGAATTCATTATACTTGAGGAAACGGCCAGGAGCTTGCGGCCGAGAAATGCGTTTAAAGCTCTTAAAATAAATTGTTCTTATTTCTTTTCACACAAGCCTAGTTATTTTGGCTTTTTTTATCTCCATAAACCCGTTGCTTCTGCAAGGGTTTTCTTTTCAAAACACTATCGTTGAGATACTTTTGGTGATCATTAGCTCAAAGTGGATGCTGCATGCAGTGAAAGCTGCTTTCTCCAATACAGTGCTGCTCCAGACGATCCCCTTCTACTCGTGGAGGAGAACCCACAGCTGCACCTTGGAAGTTTGGATGCCATCTGTTTCAGCGCACTGACTGCTGTTAAACGTCAGCCTGCCCATTCACACTTCTTTACATAAGAGTGCCAGTACTCTTGTGAGTATACCTACAACCGTTTGTCTCTTTTTGTGACCCCAGCTTATGGAACTTATTTGCACTATGAGGCGCTGTCTTCTTTTGTTCATTTTGCAAAAGTGAAATGTGACTTGTGCCTAATTCTTAAAAATGTGCCAGAATGGAGTGAAATCATCTCACAGGGGCTCACTACGGCCGATTATGAATGGGTTGGTATTTTGATTTGTGTTAGCTTAAAAAAAACATATTAAAGGAACATCAAACACTAAACAAATGCTAGATAGAATGATGCAGTCAAAGAAGATTAGTCTGAGAATAACATGTAGATGTATTTTTCTTTTACAAAGATATGACGAGTCCACGGATTTCATCCTTACTTGTGGGATATTAACCTCCTGCTAACAGGAAGTGGCAAAGAGCACCACAGCAGAGCTGTATATATAGCCCCTCCCCTTCCCCTCCACCCCCAGTCATTCTCTTTGCCTGTGTTATACTAGGAAGACATGGTAAAGTGAGATGTTAGTTTAGTTTCTTCAATCAAGAAGTTTTTTATTTTAAATGTTACCGGTGCGTATTATTTTCCTCAGGGGGATATGGAAGAAGATTTCTGCCCTGAGATTTGATGATCTTAGCATTAGTAAAAAAGATCCACGCTGGTTCCCACAAGACTTCTGAAGGTAACCATGAGACATCTTCAGTGTGGAGACCGGTTTCATGCTACAAGCAGCATTAAGGTATGTGCAGCCTTTTTTTCTGAGGAGACTTGGTGTATCAGAACTGGCTGGCATTATTTCCCTGTATGGGAATGGGGTAAGCAGTAAAACCTATTTTAATTAGAGGGGTGTTACTGGAGTCCCTATTTTATATTTATCATTAGTTGATATTTGGGAATTATGTGACATGGGAGACAATATAAAAGACGATGTTTTATGTTTTTTGTTTTTTTTGGCACTTAAAACTTATTGGTTTTATGCTTGAGGGTTATATTGTGTGTGTATTTTTACTTTAGTGTAAAACTGCATTTCCATGCGGTGTTGTTTGGGCCTACTCCGACTTTTGACCTTAAGGGGCGGAGCCTATTTTGGTGCAATTTCTTCAGGCTTGGCAGCAGCAAACAGTAACTCGGTGGCTCCTGGACTGTGTATCTGGTCTGAAGGGTTGGAAACTTGATTCAAAGTACCCTGGGGGCAGGTAGGCGCCACAGCAGAGCTGTGGCGAGGTGCAGAGTGTATTTTTATCTATCGTTTGACTACATGTTGATATAAGTACTTCTAAAGCCTTATTTCTGCCCTTGCTTCTGGGTGCAGTAGTTTTTGGATTAACCAACAATATTAAGTTAAAAATGGGAATAATTTAAAGTTTTTTGTGCATTTTGGAAAAATTGTTCACTTTTTCTTTTCTTAAAGGCACCGTACACGTTTTTTCTAATGTTTATTTTATGCTATAAATAAGTGTTTAAACGACTTTTGTGGTATTAATAGTCTGTTCAACATGTCTGACATTGAGGTTTCTCATTGTTCTTTGTGTTTAGAAGCTATTGTGCAACCCCCTCTAACAGTGTGTAACTTTTGTACTGAAAGGGCTTTACAATGTAAAAAGCATATTTTAAATAAAGTAAGTGTGCCTAGGGATGATTCTCAGTCTGAAGAGAATCAGGATATGCCATCCAATTCTCCCCAAGTGTCACAACCTTTTATGCCCACACAAGCGACGCCTAGTACTTCTAGTGCGTCTAATTCCTTTACTCTGCAGGAGATGGCAGCAGTTATGTCAACTACCCTTACAGAGGTATTGTCTAAAGTACAGTGTTGCAGGGTAAACACAGTAGGTCAAGTATTAATGTAAATACTGAATCTTATGAAGCTTTATTAGCTATTTCCTAGGTTCCCTCACAGTGCTCTGAGTTGGGGATCAGGGAATTACTGTCTGAAGGTGAAATTTCTGATTCAGGGAATGTTTTGCCTCAGACAGATTCGGATGCTATGTCATTTAAATGTAAGCTGGAACACCTCCGCCTGTTGCTTAGGGAGGTTTTTTCCGATTCCTAAGAGAATTTCAAATATTATTAGTAAGGAATGGGATAGACCAGGTATACCGTTTTCTCCCTCTCCTAATTGTAAGAAAATGTTTCCTATATCAGATACCATTCGGGACTCATGGCAAACGGTCCCTAAGGTAGAAGGAGCTCTATCTCCCCTAGCTAAGCGTACTACTATACCCATTGAGGATAGTTGTGCTTTCAAGGATCCTATGGATAAGAAATTAGAGGGTCTACTAAAGAAATTATTTGTTTATCAGGGATTTATTTTACAACCTACAGCTTGCATTGTTCCATTAACTACTGCAGCAGCTTTTTGGTTTGAGGCTCTAGAAGAGTCTCTTAAGATTGAAACTCCATTAAATGACATTCTAGATAGAATTAAGGCTCTTAAGCTAGCTAATTCTTTTATTACTGATGCCGCTTTTCAAATTGCTAAATTAGCGGCAAAAAATGCAGGATTTGCTATTTTAGCACGTAGAGCATTGTGGCTCAAATCTTGGTCTGCTGATGTGTCATCAAAACATAAGCTTTTAGCTATTCCCTTTAAAGGTAAGACCCTTTTTGGGCCAGAATTGAAGGATATCATTTCTGATATTTCAGGAGGTAAGGGCCATGCCCTACCTCAGGATAAGTCAATTAAAATGAGGGGAAACAGAATAATTTTCGTTCCTTTCGGAACTTTAAAGGAGGGCTCCCCGCTTCTTCTTCTTCCACAAAGCAGCATGAAGGGGTGGCCCCCGATCCGGGACCGGATCTAGAAGGGGGCAGACTTTCTTTCTTTGCTCAGGCTTGGGAAAGAGATGTTCAGGATTCCTGGGCACTAGAAATAGTGACCCACGGTTATCAATTGGATTTCAAGGATTTTCTCCCAAGAGGGAGATTTCATCTTTCAAAATTATCTGCAAACCAGATAAAGACAGAGGCGTTCTTACGCTGTGTAAAATACCTTTTTACTATGGAAGTAATCTGTCCTGTTCCAAAATTGGAACAGGGACAGGGGTTTTACTCAAACCTATTTGTGGTCCCAAAAAAGAGGGAACGTTCAGACCCATTTTGGACCTCAAGTGTCTAAACAAATTTCTAAGGGTTCCATCATTCAAGATGGAGACAATTCTAACAATTTTGCCAATGATCCAGGAGGGTCAATATATGACTACCGTGGATTTGAAGGATGCTTACCTTCATATTCCAATCCACAAAGATCATCATCGGTTTCTAAGGTTTGCCTTCTTGGACAAACATTATCAGTTTGTGGCTCTTCCTTTCGGGTTGGCCACAGCACCCAGAATCTTCACAAAGGTTCTAGGGTCTCTTTTGGCGGTTCTCAGACCGCAAGGGATAGCGGTGGCGCCTTATCTGGACGATATTCTGATTCAGGGGTCAACATATCATCTGACAAAATGTCACATGGACACAGTGTTGTCTTTTCTGAGAACTCACAGCTGGAAGGTGAACATAGAGAAGAGTTCACTTGTTCCACAGACAAGGGTTCCTTTCTTGGGAACTCTGATAGACTCGGTAGCCATGAAAGTATTTCTGACGGAGGTCAGAAAATCAAAGATTTTGAATACTTGCCGAGCACTTCTGTCCATTCCTCGGCCATCAGTGACTCTGTGTATGGAGGTAATCGGATTAATGGTAGCAGCAATGGACATCGTTCCGTTTGCTCGCTTTCATCTCAGACCACTGCAACTGTGCATGCTCGGTCAGTGGAATGGGGACTGTGCGGATTTATCTCCAAAGATAATTCTGGATCAAGAGACCAGAAACTCTCTTCTTTGGTGGTTGTCGCCAGATCATCTGTCCCACGGGACTTGTTTCCGCAGACCCTTGTGGGTGATAGTGACAGATGCCAGCCTTCTGGGCTGGGGTGCAGTTTGGAACTCCCTGAAGGCTCAGGGTGTTTGGACTCAGGTGGAGTCTCTACTTCCAATCAATATTCTGGAACTGAGAGCAATATTCAATGCGCTTCAGGCGTGGCCTCAGTTGGCGTCGGCCAAATTAATCAGATTCCTGTCGGACAACTTAACGACTGTGGCATATGTCAATCATCAGGGGGGAACAAGGAGTTCCTTAGCGATGATAGAAGTATCCAAGATAATCAGTTGGGCAGAGGCCCACTCTTGTCATCTGTCAGCTATCTACATCTCAGGGGTAGAGAACTGGGAAGCAGATTTTCTAAGTCGACAGACTTTTCATCGGGGGGAGTGGGAACTTCACCTGGAGATATTTGCCTCATTGATTCTCAGATGGGGCAGACCGGAATTGGATTTGATGGCATCTCGTCAGAATGCCAAGCTTCCAAGATACAGATCCTGGTCAAGGGATCCTTAGGCCGAACTGATAGATGCCTTGGCAGTACCTTGGTTGTTCAGCCTGGCTTTTGTGTTTCCGCCGTTTCCTCTCTTCCGACGCGTGATTGCTTAAATCAAACAGGAGAGAGCTTCAGTGATCCTGATAGCGCCTGTGAGGCCACGCAGGACTTGGTATGCGGATCTAGTGGACATGTCCTCTCTGCCACCGTGGAAACTTCCGTTGAGACAGGACCTTCTCATTCAAGGTCCTTTCCAACATCCAAATCTAATTTCTCTGCAACTGACTGCGTGGAGATTGAACGCTTGATTTTATTGAAGCGAGGATTCTTTGATTCAGTTATCAATACTTTGATACAAGCTAGAAAGCCTGTCACTAGAAAAATCTATCATAAGATATGGCGTAAAGATCTTTATTGGTGTGAATCCAAGGGTTACTCATGGAGTAAAGTTAGGATTCCTAGGATTTTGTCTTTTCTCCAAGAAGGATTGGAGAAAGGGTTATCAGCAAGTTCCTTAAAGGGACAAATTTCAGCTTTGTCAATTCTGTTTTACAAACGTTTGACAAATGTATCAGATGTTCAGTCTTTTTGTCAGGCTCTATCTAGAATTAAGCCTGTTTTTAGACCTATTACTCCTCCCTGGAATTTGAATTTAGTTCTTCAAGTTCTGCAAGGGGTTCCGTTTGAACCTATGCATTCCATAAATATTAAACTATTATCTTGGAAAGTTCTGTTTTTGGTTGCTTTTTCTTCTGCTCGAAGAGTTTCTGAGCTTTCTACATTACAGTGTGATTCGCCTTATCTCATATTTCATTCTGATAAGGTGGTTTTACGTACCAAACCTAGGTTCCTTCCTAAGGTTGTTTCGAATAAGAATATTAATCAGGAAATTGTTGTTCCTTCCTTGTATCCTAATCCTTCTTCTTTTGCTTCTTCTAAAGCTATCTTTGGGAGAAAGGTTCTTCAAGCAGTGGTGCCTTCTGTTTAGGTTCCTGTCTTGTCCCTCCCTTTCATCCGTGTCCTATTGCTTTGGTATTGGTTTCCCACAAGTAAGGATGAAATCCGTGGACTCGTCATATCTTTGTAAAAGAAAACTAAATTTATGCTTACCTGATAAATTTCTTTCTTTTACGATATGACGAGTCCACGGCCCACCCTGTTCTTTTTAAGACAGTTTTTCTTTATATTTTTTGTAAACTTCAGTCACCTCTTCACCTTTTAGCCTTTGTTTTTTCTCTTCCTATACCTTCGGCCGAATGACTGAGGGTGGAGGGGAAGGGGCTATATATACAGCTCTGTGTGGTGCTCTTTGCCACTTCCTGTTAGCAGGAGGTTAATATCCCACAAGTAAGGATGAAATCCGTGGACTCGTCATATCGTAAAAGAAAGTAATTTATCAGGTAAGCATAAATTTAATTTTTAAAGTTTCAGTAGCTGTTTAAATATTGACAAAACAAGTGTAAAGTTTTAGGGGCCTATTTAACAAATGTCTGTCCGACATGATCTGATCAGCGGATCATGTCCGACAGACATCGCTGAATGCGGAGAGCAATACGCTCTCCGCATTGCTCTCTGCATTCAGCATTGCACCAGCAGCTCTTGTGAACTGCTGGTGCAACGCCGCCCCCTGCAGATTTGCGGACAATCGGCCGCCAGCAGGGGGTGTCAATCAACCCGATCGTATTTGATCGGGTTAATTTCACACAATCTCTGTCCGCCACCTCAGAGCAGGTGGACAGGTTATGGAGCAGCGGTCTTTAGACCGCTGCTTCATAACTGGCGTTTCTGGCGAGCCTGAAGGCTCGCCTGAAACACGGCCCTTCAAGCTCCATATGGAGCTTGATAAATGGGCCCCTTAGTGTCTATAAATCAATGGGAGCTGCTATGTTGTGACTTAGGTTACATTCTCTGCTGTGGCCAATTAGAGACAGTTATAAATATGCCGCTAAAGTGTGCAGCCAATGGTTGTGTGGAATATAACAGTGCACAAAATGGAATTACAGGAAAAGAGGACAAAATAAATAATGAAAGTATATTGCAGATTTTTTTTATACATATGATTTATCATTTTTTATTACCATCTCAAAGTGTTTAATGTCCCTTTAAGTTTGCTTTCCCCTGTGAGATTCTGCATTAAACACGGCTATATTATTTTTTTATGAAAAAAAGGAGAACAGCAGCACTGTGGATATAGCATCAAAATCTTATTTATTCCATCAAGGAAGGAACAAGGATAGACCACGTTTCGGGCCAACCGCCCTTATTCATGTCATGCCAGTTAATACCTTACATACACACCTTTATACACTCCACCAGGTGATTCATTAGCATATTCATTAGTATTCTTGATCACTAATTCAAATGAAGCTCATGTGCTCTAATACCACCTAGTGGCTCTCATTTAAATGAATGATAACATAGAAATATACACCATGTAAAAAATATATATAGATATAGATATGTACACATAAAAAAGGAGAAAAACAAAGAATAACTACACGAACAATTTCCATTCCATATCTCTATTCATACCTCTAGGGTACATAGAGTCTAATCTATATATCCAAAATGCTTCACGTTTCTTGAGATGCAATTCTCTATTACCTCCAATTCTTAAAGGGGCCACATGTTCTATTACTTGGAATCTTAGTTGTGAGACAGAATGTAAAAAAGTATCACCCTTTATCATGCTATTACAATTAGAACATGATAAACAGGGAAAACAGCCTCTTTAAAAGATCTAAGAATATTAGGGACAGACTTGTTAGGGCTGATGTGGGTTCTTGCAAGAAAGATGGTATTGGTTACATTACATCCAAAAGGAGTGGCTGTTTTCCCTGTTTATCATGTTCTAATTGTAATAGCATGATAAAGGGTGATACTTTTTTACATCCCCTAACAGGACAGAAGTTTAAGATCACAGGATTCCACATGTGTAACACCACTTATGTGATATACTTAATAAAATTGGATGAATTTGCAAAAATTACCAATGGCACTACCTATGTGTAATAGACCTGTCTTAATCTTTAATTGCGCCAACAAGTACGGCTAGGTGTGGGTGCTAAGTGTATGAATTTGGATACTTCAACTTGCAAAAAAAAAGCATACACATAGAAAGCACTCCCAGGTCAAATTGCAAACATGTTGCAAGTAATAATCACTGAGTTAATAATCCAAGAATGGAGTACGGAGACAGGAAGATTAACTAAATTTAAAATATAACTTTTATTGGGGTCAAAAAATTAAAATAGGAAAAATCAATTAAAATAACACTTAAGTACCGACTGTAGTATGTAAATAGTTTGCGTAGCCAATTGTTTATCCAAGATGACACATCCAATCATTACCAAAATGCAAAGATCACATGCCTGTCAGTAAAGTACATCAAAGTTAAATATCTATTGAATGGTAAATTGTGATAGAGTAGATTCACTTAGCACATATGGTAGATCTGTGGGTGAGAGAGTAGAATGGATAGTGTGTCCCTGTTATGATAAACAGTTATGTGGGCCAGTTTATAGTTATGAGCGATATCTAGGATTCAGGTTATGGTGTAGACCAAATTTGGCTTATATTAAATAAATGCTCATTTGATCTAATTGTTTTGACTGTGGAATTTTTGCAGCAAGCAATAGAGAGCCAGAAAGAAGCGGTCAAAAAATTGGAGGAAGAGCTAAAGGGTAATTTAGACAGTACCAAGGTCGATAGTCTGCTTACCACAACAAAAGAGAAGATCACTGAACTCCGTGGAACAATGGAGGCACAGAAGCGGGAGAAATTCTATCGTGATGAACAGGACTACCAATCCGGAACTGTCTATCGGTGGACTCGGGACCCAACCGGAAGGGAGAAGAGATACACTTCTGGTCCGGCATGGAGACAGTCCAGGCGCACCAACAGGGAGCAGGATGGCCCTGATACTCCTCCCGGCACAAGCTCTTCTGGGGACTCAGGCACAAATGGTGCAGAGATGGGAGAAAACACAGGAGGTACCGCTGGAGACAACAAGAAAGTGACCAACAAGAGGAGCACACACCGGGGGAACAAACGCTGGTAGTAGACATTACCTTGCAAGGGATAGGAAATGATGAACATTCCCTTCTAGAACAAGGTTTGACATTTTGTGATAAAGTTAAATGTAATTTCTTTGGCCTTGAACAAGATTTACATCTTTTCTCTTACTTGGTGTATCCAGTCCACGGATTCATCCTTACTTGTGGGATATTCTCATTCCCTACAGGAAGTGGCAAAGAGAGCACACAGCAGAGCTGTCCATATAGCTCCCCCTCAGGCTCTGCCCCCCAGTCATTCTCTTTGCCGCTCTAACAAGTAGCATCTCCACGGGAGGGTAAAGTGAATGTGGTGTTAGATTTGTAGTTTTTATTTCTTCAATCAAGAATTTGTTATTTTAAAATAGTGCCGGTTTGTACTATTTACTCTGAGGCAGAAAGTGATGAAGATTTCTGCTGAGAGGAAAAAGATTTTAGCATGTTGTAACTAAAATCCATTGCTGTTCCCACACAGGACTGTTGAGTACCGGAGAACTTCAGTTGGGGGGAACAGTTTGAAGGCTTAACTGCTTAAGGTATGCTCAGTCACTTTTTTCTAACAAGACTTGGTAATGCTAGAAGACTGACAGAAATCCCCATGTGGGAATGTAAGCCATTTTCTGACTCAGTATAGAAGGATGGCTTAGTTGAAGGGCTTAAATTACTGGTGGACACTGTTATGGGGAAATCGATTATTTTACTACTATAATCTGATATTTATACGTTTGGAACACTTTTTGGGGTTTTATTACGCCTGGCATTCTTTAGACACCTATTTTGGCTTGGGAAGGCCCCACAACTCCGGAGTGATGAGGGAGGGGGCCTAATTTTCACGCCTCAGTTGCGCAGTTACTTTGCAAGACAGCTTCATGCAGCTTCACGTGCAGAGCCCAGAGATTGATAGAAGGGCTCCAGAGAGGCTTATTTTCATCCAAAACTAATCCCCAAGGAAGGTATGGCCACAGCAGAGACTGTGGCATGGTGCTGTAGCTTATTAAACTGGTGGTCTGCTTTAATTTGCTCCGGTTTGGGCAATAAGGGGTTAATTGTCTTGAAATTTACTGTGCAATCATTTCAGAGCATTAGGATCATATGGTGAAATTTCATAAAGATTGGATTCTTTTTTGAGATTCAGTAAAAAAGTGTGCGCTTTTTATTATTTAAAGGCACAGTACCGTTTTTTCAAAATTTTTATTTTATTGTATTTGAGTGCTGTCAAAGTCTGTTTAACATGTCTGAGCCTACAGATAGACCTTGTTCTATGTGTTTAATAGCCATGGCGGTACCCCCTTTACATTTGTGTTTAAAGTGTGCTAAGGTTTCTAAACATTTTAAAGACCATGCAGTGACACTTAAAAATGTAGCCCAAGATGATTCTTTGACGGAAGGTAACAAGGATAGTCCTCCTTCCTCTCCCCATGTGTCGACACCAGTTACGCCCGCGCAAGCGTTGCCTAGTACCTCTAGCGCTTTGGGCCCTATTACATTACAACAATTAGCAGCAGTCATGGATAATTCCCTTGCAGCTTTTCTATCCAAACTGGCAGTTTTTCCTAAAAAGCGTGATAGCTCAGTTTTAAGAACAGAGGATGAGCAATCAGAGGCTTTGGATGATCTATCCGTTGTACCCTCACAACACTCAGAAGTGGCAGTGAGGGAGGGGCTGTCCGAGGGAAAAATTTCTGACACAGGAAAAGTTTCTCAGCGGGCAGAATCAGATGCCTTAGCATTTAAATTTAAGCAGGAACACCTCCACATACTGCTTAAGGAGGTTTTAGCTACGCTAAATGATTGTGACCCCATGGTGGTCCCAGAAAAATTGTGTTAAATGGACAGTTGGTTTCTAGAAGTCCCTGTATACACTGATGCTTTTCCGATACCGAAGAGGGTGGCGGATATTGTGACTAGGGAATGGGAGAGACCAGGTGTACCCTTTGTTCCCCCCTCTATCTTTAAGAAAATGTTCCCCATAAATGACCCCAGGCGGGACGCATGGCAGATGGTCCCTAAGGTTGAGGGAGCAGTTTCAACTCTCGCCAAGCGCACAACTATTCCAATAGAAGACAGTTGTGCTTTCAAAGATCCTATGGATAAAAAATTGGAAGGTTTGCTGAAGAAAATGTTTGTGCAGCAAGGTTTCCTTCTACAACCAATTGCCTGCATTATTCCTGTAACTACTGCAGCGGCTTTTTGGTTTGAGGCGCTGGAGGAGTCGCTCCAGAGGGAGACTTCATATGACGAAGTCATGGATAGAATTCATGCTTTAAAGCTAGCTAATTCTTTTATCACAGATGCCGCCTTCCAATTAGCTAAGTTAGCGGCGAAAAATTCTGGTTTTGCCATTATGGCACGAAGAGCGCTTTGGCTCAAATCATGGTCGGCTGACGTGTCGTCCAAAACAAAGTTACTAAACATTCCTTTCAAGGGAAAGACCCTTTTCGGTCCCGAGTTGAAAGAAATTATCGCGGATATCACTGGGGGAAAGGGCCATGCCCTTCTGCAGGATAGACCGTTTAAGGCCAAAAACAAGGCTAATTTTCGTTCCTTTCGCAACTTCAGAAGCGGACCTGCTTCAACCTCTGCTGCCGCAAAGCAAGAGGGTAACGCTTCACAGCCCAAAGCAACCTGGAATCCCTTGCAGGGCTGGAATAAGGGTAAACAGGCCAAGAAGCCTGCTGCTGCTACCAAGACAGCATGAAGGGGTAGCCCCCGATCCGGGACCAGATCTAGTAGGGCGCAGACTTTCTCTCTTTGCTCAGGCTTGGGCAAGAGATCTTCCAGATCCCTGGGCATTAGAAATTGTTACTCAGGGGTATCTCCTAGAATTCAAGGACTCTCCTTCAAGGGGAAGGTTCCACGTGTCTCGTTTGTCTTCAGACCAGACAAAGAAACAGGCGTTCTTACGCTGTGTAGAAGATCTTCTAAAGATGGGAGTGATACACCCAGTTCCAATTGCAGAACAAGGACTGGGCTTTTACTCAAACATGTTTGTAGTTCCCAAAAAGGAAGGAACTTTCAGGCCAATCCTAGATCTGAAAATTCTAAACAAATTCTTCAGAGTTCCATCATTCAAGATGGAAACCATTCGGACAATCTTACCGATGATCCAGGAAAGTTAATATATGACTACCGTGGATCTAAAGGATGCGTACCTACATATTCCTATCCACAAAGATCATCATCAGTTCCTAAGGTTTGCCATTCTGGACAAGCACTACCAGTTCGTGGCCCTTCCTTTCGGATTGGCCACCACTCCCAGAATTTTCACAAAGGTGCTGGGGTCCCTTCTAGCGGTACTAAGGCCGCGGGGCATTGCAGTAGCACCTTACCTAGATGACATCTTAATACAGGCGTCGTCTTTTCACAGAGCCAAGGCTCATACGGACATTGTTCTGGCCTTTCTAAGGTCTCACGGGTGGAAGGTGAACGTAGAAAAAAGTTCTCTGTCCCCGCTCACAAGGGTTCCCTTCCTGGGAACACTAATAGACTCGGTAGAAATGAAAATATTTCTGACGGAGGTCAGGAAGTCAAAGCTTTTCACTACTTGCCGAGTTCTTCATTCCATTCCTCGGCCTTCTGTAGCTCAGTGCATGGAGGTAACCGGATTAATGGTCGCGGCAATGGACGTGGTCCCTTTTGCCCAAATTCATCTCAGACCACTGCAACTGTGCTTGCTCAAACAGTGCAATGGGGATTATGCAGATTTGTCTCCTCAAATACAACTGGACCAGAAAACCAGGGATTCTCTTCTCTGGTGGTTGTCTCAGGATCACCTGTCTCAGGGAATGTGCTTCCGCAGACCAGAGTGGATCATTGTCACGACCGATGCCAGTCTGTTAGGCTGGGGTGCGGTCTGGGACTCCTTGAAAGCTCAGGGCATATGGTCTCAGGAAGAATCTCTTCTCCCGATAAACATTTTAGAACTGAGAGCGATATTCAACACGCTCCAGCCATGGCCTCAACTAGCGGAGGCCAAATTCATCAGATTTCAGTCGGACAACAACACGACTGTGGCGTACATCAATCATCAGGGAGGAACAAAGACTTCCCTAGTGATGAAGGAGGTAACCAAGATCATCAAATGGGCGGAGGATCACTCCTGCCATCTTTCAGCAATTCACATCCCAGGAGTAGACAACTGGGAGGCGGATTTTCTGAGTCGTCAGACTTTTCACCCGGGGGAGTGGGAACTCCACCCGGAGGTTTTTGCTCAACTGACCCAGCTATGGGGCATTCCGGAATTGGATCTGATGGCATCCCGTCAGAATTCAAAACTTCCTCTTTACGGATCCAGGTCCAGGGACCCCAAGGCGGCATTGATAGATGCTCTAGTAGCGCCTTGGTCCTTCAGTCTAGCTTATGTCTTTCCACCGTTTCCCCTTCTCCCTCGGCTGGTAGCCAGAATCAAACAGGAGAAGGCTTCAGTAATTTTGATAGCGCCTGCGTGGCCACGCAGGACTTGGTATGCAGACCTAGTGGACATGTCATCTGTTCCACCATGGAAGCTGTCATTGAGGCAGGATCTCCTAATACAGGGTCCATTCAAGCATCCAAATCTAGTTTCTCTGCAACTGACTGCTTGGAGATTGAACGCTTAATTCTAGCTAAGCGTGGGTTCTCTGATTCAGTTATTGATACTTTAATCCAGGCCAGAAAGCCTGTCACCAGGAAAATTTACCATAAGATATGGCGGAAATATCTTTGTTGGTGTGAATCCAAGGGTTACTTGTGGAGTAAAGTTAGGATTCCCAGGATTTTGTCTTTTCTCCAAGAAGGATTGGAGAAAGGATTGTCAGCTAGTTCCTTAAAGGGACAGATACCTGCTCTGTCTATCCTGTTACACAAGCGACTCGCAGCAGTACCAGACGTTCAGGCGTTTGCACAGGCTTTAGTTAGAATCAAGCCTGTCTTCAAACCTGTGGCTCCTCCATGGAGTCTTAATTTAGTTCTTTCAGTTCTTCAAGGGG
This sequence comes from Bombina bombina, assembly GCF_027579735.1. Classification (NCBI taxonomy): domain Eukaryota; kingdom Metazoa; phylum Chordata; class Amphibia; order Anura; family Bombinatoridae; genus Bombina; species Bombina bombina. Next base: position 860,340,337 of record NC_069504.1, on the reverse strand, counting down.
TTCCGTTTGAACCTTTACATTCCATAGATATTAAGTTTTTATCTTGGAAGGTTTTGTTTTTGGTAGCTATCTCTTCTGCTCGGAGAGTTTCAGAATTGTCTGCTTTGCAGTGTGATTCACCTTATCTGGTGTTCCATGCAGATAAGGTTGTTTTGCGTACGAAACCTGGTTTTCTTCCGAAAGTTGTTTCTAATAAGAATATTAACCAGGAAATCATTGTTCCTTCTCTGTATCCTAATCCAGTTTCGAAGAAGGAATGATTATTACACAATCTTGATGTGGTTCGGGCTTTAAAATTCTATTTAAAAGCAACTAAAGATTTCAGACAAACATCATCCTTGTTTGTTGTCTTTTCTGGTAAACGGAGAGGTCAGAAAGCGACTGCTACCTCTCTTTCCTTCTGGCTGAAAAGCATCATCCGATTGGCTTATGAGACTGCTGGACAGCAGCCTCCTGAACGAATTACAGCTCATTCCACCCGAGCTGTGGCTTCCACATGGGCCTTCAAGAATGAGGCTTCTGTTGAACAGATTTGTAAGGCAGCGACTTGGTCTTCACTGCATACTTTTGCCAAATTTTACAAATTTGATACTTTTGCTTCTTCGGAGGCTATTTTTGGGAGAAAGGTTTTGCAAGCAGTGGTGCCTTCCATTTAGGTTACCTGACTTGCTTCCCTCCCTTCATCCGTGTCCTAAAGCTTTGGTATTGGTATCCCATAAGTAAGGATGAATCCGTGGACTGGATACACCAAGTAAGAGAAAACAGAATTTATGCTTACCTGATAAATTACTTTCTCTTACGGTGTATCCAGTCCACGGCCCGCCCTGGCAATTAAGTCAGGTTCAAATTTATTTTTGTAAAACTACAGTCACCACTGCACCCTATGGTTTCTCCTTTTTCTCCTAACCGTCGGTCGAATGACTTGGGGGGCGGAGCCTGAGGGGGAGCTATATGGACAACTCTGCTGTGTGCTCTCTTTGCCACTTCCTGTAGGGAATGAGAATATCCCACAAGTAAGGATGAATCCGTGGACTGGATACACCGTAAGAGAAAGTAATTTATCAGGTAAGCATAAATTCAGTTTTTTTGGACTTCAATCACAATTGGACACTAGGGGTGTGGATACTGTTAATGGTGGGATTGCTTGAATATTAAAAAAGTTGGTTTAAGAAATAAGAGCAGGTTTATACCTAGCAATTACCATCATAGTATTGATACATTTATGGCCCTAGTAAATAAAGATATTGAAGTGCTTAAGCTTAAACAGAACACTCTCAAGCTTAATAAGAACATGTCTAAATCTGAATATGTGGCATTAGATAAATTAAAAGACAACAGGAGTATTATTTGTAAGCAGGCTGATAAGGGCGGAGTCACTGTTATTTTAGACAGAGGATATTATGTTAATGAAATATTGGTACAGTTAAGCAATTCAAATGTATATAAAAAATTGGAGAGAGACCCCACTACTTTGATCCAAAAGGAAATCTTTGGGTGTGTTGAGAGAGCAGAGAAATTGGGCATAATTGATGCAGCAACAAAGAAATTTTTATTGGTTGAGGATGCGATCATCCCAGTTTTCTACACACTCCCCAAGATACATAAAAATAGGTCCTTACCTCCTGGGAGGCCTGTAGTGGCTAGTACGAATTCTATTTTTTCCAATATTTCTATATATTTGGATAAACTGTTACAGCCTTATGTGGTAAAATCTGTGTCTTATATTAAAGACACCAGTGATTTTTTGTTGAAACTAGAACATTTAGATATATTGCCAAATAAATGCATTCTTTACACATTGGATGTAGTAAGCCTGAATATATCCATCACCCATTCTAGTGCCATCAAGAAAACCATGGCCAGTTCACATGTTTTTTCAGAAATGCAACAAGAATTTATTGTAAAATTATTGGAGATTGTTCTATATTATAATTACTTTTTATTTCAAGATTACTTTTTTATGCAGAAACAGGGAACAGCCATGGGATCCAATGTCGCCCCAACATATGCCAATATATATATGAATCAATTTGAGGAGAGATTTGTATTTGAAAATACTTTATTTTTAAAGTATGGCACCACCTGGTGGTGCTATATTGATGATGTATTTGGCGTGTGGTGGGGTGACATTGGATCCCTGGAACAGTTTGTGGCAGATTTAAATACCGTAACAACACAGATACAATTTACACTGACACATAGTGAGATATCTGTGCCTTTCTTGGACACATTAGTGTATAAAGATGATAATCGTTTAAAAACTGATCTATATACCAAACAGACTGACTGCAATAGTCTTTTGCATTACACTAGTGCACATCCTGAGGCCCTATTAAAATCATATAGCCAATTGTTGAGAGTAAGGAGGATAGTCCAAGATGACAGTCTTGTATATACCAGACTCACGGAGATGGGTCAGAAATTTGTTAATAGAGGTTATCCTAAGGAGACTATAGACGATGCCATTAAGAGAGTGTATCAGATTCCCCAATCAGAGGTCTTATGACACATAGGAAATAAAGAGGAGAAGAAATCTACTAGAATGGCATGCGTTACTGAATATAATATGCTGAGTAAACAAATTTCTGGAATCATAAAGAAATACTGGTATATGCTTAGAGCGTGTCATCCGCAACAGGAAGCTTTTATGGATCCCCCCCTTATGGCCTTTAAAAGATCTAAGAATATTAGGGACAGACTTGTTAGGGTTGATGTGGGTTCTTGCAAGAAAGATGGTATTGGTTATATTACATTCAAAAGGAGTGGCTGTTTTCCCTGTTTATCATGTTCTAATTGTAATAGCATGATAAAGGGTGATACTTTTTTACATCCCCTAACAGGACAGAAGTTTAAGATCACAGGATTCCACATGTGTAACACCACTTATGTGATATACTTAATTAAATGTCCGTGTGGAATAATTTATTTAGGTGAAACTACCCAGAGGGTTAGGGACAGGATGATACAGCATAAGTCATCCATTAGGAGAAAAGACAAAGATGCCCCAGTGGCACATCATTTTATTGAAGCTGGTCATTCTGTCTCTCAACTAAGATTCCAAGTAATAGAACATGTGGCCCCTTTAAGAAGGGGAGGTAATAGAGAATTGCATCTCAAGAAACGTGAAGCATTTTGGATATATAGATTAGACTATGTACGCTAGAGGTATGAATAGAGATATGGAATGGAAATTGTTTGTGTAGTTATTCTTTGTTTTTCTCCTTTTTTATGTTTACATATCTATATCTATATACAGTATATATTTTTTACATGGTGTATATTTCTATGTTATCATTTATTTAAATGAGAGCCACTAGGTGGTGTTAGAGCACATGAGCTTCATTTGAATTAGTGATCACGAATACTAATGAATATGCTAATGAATCACCTGGGGGAGTGTATAAAGGTGTGTATGTAAGGGATTAACTGGCATGACATGAATAAGGGTGTGGTCTATCCTTGTTCCTTCTTTGATGGAATAAATAAGATTGTGCTGCTGTTCTCCTTTTTTATAGTGGGGATTGCAGGTCCCTTCAGCTTGTACGGGATCACATTGGAAGTGCTGGACAGTGTTTGATTTTTTATATTATTTTTTTTATGGGAGACAGCTGACAAATCTTTGGGACTTCCAGTTTCACTATGTTTTTTTTGAGAATTTAGGGCTAGATTACAAGTGGCCCACTATCGTTTGTCTGCGAGCAATATCGCGTTTTCACAACCGTTTGCTCGCAAGTTAAATTCCGCTCGTATTACAAGTAAAAAAAAAAATGCAATCGAGTGAGTGCAATTGCGTTTTAAGCTAGAATCATAACCTTTAAAGCGAGTCAAAAAAGTTTCACAAAACACATCAAAATACTGTTACACTCATAATAGCACCATCTAATAAAAAATATTAAAAAAAAAATTGCACAAAAAAAGTTATAAGGGCGCAAAGATATGAGGTCTCAGTCAGGCAAAGGGTTTAACATATATATATATATATATATATATATATATATATATATATATATATATATATATATATATATGTTAACATGTCTATATATATGTGTGCATATGTATTTATATGCGTATATATGTATTTACAGACATATAAACACATAAATACATAAATACATATGTACACATATATAGTTATATAGATTTCTATACCGTAAATATCTGTATATATCTATAGCTATCTAATTTTATATATATATATATATATATATATATATATATATATATATATATATATATATATATATATATAACACACAGAGAAAACCCAGCACTCACTTACAAGCTCTCAGCTAAGATTTAAAAGCAAAAATGGAAAGGTTAGTCACCGCATCTGGCCAAATGGGACAAGCTCAGGTACCACGTCAAGGTCCTCTCCAATACCTGAGACCCTAAAACAGCCACACAATGCAAGCTTTCAAATTCAAACAAACTGAAAACAAGGGAAGGGTGCACAGGAATATGTAACCACCCTAGACATATACAAAACACGGAAGGGAACTGCACTCTCATACCGGACCGGGTACACATCCAATGACCCTGCAACATGCTCAGCCCTGGGTGCCACTGGCACTCACAGGAAGCTGTGCTGTCCCCAGAGCCACAAGCAGTTAACCCCAGACAGGTCTGGGTGCAAGAACCATAGGGAAAATTACAAAACAAATTAATACAACACACAGAGAAAACCCAGCACTCACTTACAAGCTCTCAGCTAAGATTTAAAAGCAAAAATGGAAAGGTTAGTCACCGCATCTGGCCAAATGGGACAAGCTCAGGTACCACGTCAAGGTCCTCTCCAATACCTGAGACCCTAAAACAGCCACACAATGCAAGCTTTCAAATCCAAACAAACTGAAAACAAGGGAAGGGTGCACAGGAATATGTAACCACCCTAGACATATACAAAACACGGAAGGGAACTGCACTCTCATACCGGACCGGGTACACATCCAATGACCCTGCAACATGCTCAGCCCTGGGTGCCACTGGCACTCACAGGAAGCTGTGCTGTCCCCAGAGCCACAAGCAGTTAACCCCAGACAGGTCTGGGTGCAAGAACCATAGGGAAAATTACAAAACAAATTAATACAACACACAGAGAAAACCCAGCACTCACTTACAAGCTCTCAGCTAAGATTTAAAAGCAAAAATGGAAAGGTTAGTCACCGCATCTGGCCAAATGGGACAAGCTCAGGTACCACGTCAAGGTCCTCTCCAATACCTGAGACCCTAAAACAGCCACACAATGCAAGCTTTCAAATCCAAACAAACTGAAAACAAGGGAAGGGTGCACAGGAATATGTAACCACCCTAGACATATACAAAACACGGAAGGGAACTGCACTCTCATACCAGACCGGGTACACATCCAATGACCCTGCAACATGCTCAGCCCTGGGTGCCACTGGCACTCACAGGAAGCTGTGCTATCCCCAGAGCCACAAGCAGTTAACCCCAGACAGGTCTGGGTGTAAGAACCATAGGGAAAATTACAAAACAAATTAATACAACACACAGAGAAAACCCAGCACTCACTTACAAGCTCTCAGCTAAGATTTAAAAGCAAAAATGGAAAGGTTAGTCACCGCATCTGGCCAAACGGGACAAGCTCAGGTACCATGTCAAGGTCCTCTCCAATACCTGAGACCCTAAAACAGCCACACAATGCAAGCTTTCAAATCCAAACAAACTGAAAACAAGGGAAGGGTGCACAGGAATATGTAACCACCCTAGACATATACAAAACAAGGAAGGGAACTGCACTCTCATACCGGACCGGGTACACATCCAATGACCCTGCAACATGCTCAGCCCTGGGTGCCACTGGCACTCACAGGAAGCTGTGCTGTCCCCAGAGCCACAAGCAGTTAACCCCAGACAGGTCTGGGTGCAAGAACCATAGGGAAAATTACAAAACAAATTAATACAACACACAGAGAAAACCCAGCACTCACTTACAAGCTCTCAGCTAAGATTTAAAAGCAAAAATGGAAAGGTTAGTCACCGCATCTGGCCAAATGGGACAAGCTCAGGTACCACGTCAAGGTCCTCTCCAATACCTGAGACCCTAAAACAGCCACACAATGCAAGCTTTCAAATTCAAACAAACTGAAAACAAGGGAAGGGTGCACAGGAATATGTAACCACCCTAGACATATACAAAACACGGAAGGGAACTGCACTCTCATACCGGACCGGGTACACATCCAATGACCCTGCAACATGCTCAGCCCTGGGTGCCACTGGCACTCACAGGAAGCTGTGCTATCCCCAGAGCCACAAGCAGTTAACCCCAGACAGGTCTGGGTGCAAGAACCATAGGGAAAATTACAAAACAAATTAATACAACACACAGAGAAAACCCAGCACTCACTTACAAACTCTCAGCTAAGATTTAAAAGCAAAAATGGAAAGGTTAGTCACCGCATCTGGCCAAATGGGACAAGCTCAGGTACCACGTCAAGGTCCTCTCCAATACCTGAGACCCTAAAACAGCCACACAATGCAAGCTTTCAAATCCAAACAAACTGAAAACAAGGGAAGGGTGCACAGGAATATGTAACCACCCTAGACATATACAAAACATGGAAGGGAACTGCACTCTCATACCGGACCGGGTACACATCCAATGACCCTGCAACATGCTCAGCCCTGGGTGCCACTGGCACTCACAGGAAGCTGTGCTGTCCCCAGAGCCACAAGCAGTTAACCCCAGACAGGTCTGGGTGCAAGAACCATAGGGAAAATTACAAAACAAATTAATACAACACACAGAGAAAACCCAGCACTCACTTACAAGCTCTCAGCTAAGATTTAAAAGCAAAAATGGAAAGGTTAGTCACCGCATCTGGCCAAATGGGACAAGCTCAGGTACCATGTCAAGGTCCTCTCCAATACCTGAGACCCTAAAACAGCCACACAATGCAAGCTTTCAAATCCAAACAAACTGAAAACAAGGGAAGGGTGCACAGGAATATGTAACCACCCTAGACATATACAAAACAAGGAAGGGAACTGCACTCTCATACCGGACCGGGTACACATCCAATGACCCTGCAACATGCTCAGCCCTGGGTGCCACTGGCACTCACAGGAAGCTGTGCTGTCCCCAGAGCCACAAGCAGTTAACCCCAGACAGGTCTGGGTGCAAGAACCATAGGGAAAATTACAAAACAAATTAATACAACACACAGAGAAAACCCAGCACTCACTTACAAGCTCTCAGCTAAGATTTAAAAGCAAAAATGGAAAGGTTAGTCACCGCATCTGGCCAAATGGGACAAGCTCAGGTACCACGTCAAGGTCCTCTCCAATACCTGAGACCCTAAAACAGCCACACAATGCAAGCTTTCAAATTCAAACAAACTGAAAACAAGGGAAGGGTGCACAGGAATATGTAACCACCCTAGACATATACAAAACACGGAAGGGAACTGCACTCTCATACCGGACCGGGTACACATCCAATGACCCTGCAACATGCTCAGCCCTGGGTGCCACTGGCACTCACAGGAAGCTGTGCTATCCCCAGAGCCACAAGCAGTTAACCCCAGACAGGTCTGGGTGCAAGAACCATAGGGAAAATTACAAAACAAATTAATACAACACACAGAGAAAACCCAGCACTCACTTACAAGCTCTCAGCTAAGATTTAAAAGCAAAAATGGAAAGGTTAGTCACCGCATCTGGCCAAATGGGACAAGCTCAGGTACCACGTCAAGGTCCTCTCCAATACCTGAGACCCTAAAACAGCCACACAATGCAAGCTTTCAAATCCAAACAAACTGAAAACAAGGGAAGGGTGCACAGGAATATGTAACCACCCTAGACATATACAAAACATGGAAGGGAACTGCACTCTCATACCGGACCGGGTACACATCCAATGACCCTGCAACATGCTCAGCCCTGGGTGCCACTGGCACTCACAGGAAGCTGTGCTGTCCCCAGAGCCACAAGCAGTTAACCCCAGACAGGTCTGGGTGCAAGAACCATAGGGAAAATTACAAAACAAATTAATACAACACACAGAGAAAACCCAGCACTCACTTACAAGCTCTCAGTTAAGGTTTAAATGCAAAAATGGAAAGGTTAGTCACTGCATCTGGCCAAATGGGACAAGCTCAGGTACCACGTCAAGGTCCTCTCCAATACCTGAGACCCTAAAACAGCCACACAATGCAAGCTTTCAAACCCAAACAAACTGAAAACAAGGGAAGGGTGCACAGGAATATGTAACCACCCTAGACATATACAAAACACGGAAGGGAACTGCACTCTCATACCGGACCAGGTACACATCCAATGACCCTGCAACATGCTCAGCCCTGGGTGCCACTGGCACTCACAGGAAGCTGTGCTGTCCCCAGAGCCACAAGCAGTTAACCCCAGACAGGTCTGGGTGCAAGAACCATAGGGAAAATTACAAAACAAATTAATACAACACACAGAGAAAACCCAGCACTCACTTACAAGCTCTCAGCTAAGATTTAAAAGCAAAAATGGAAAGGTTAGTCACCGCATCTGGCCAAATGGGACAAGCTCAGGTACCACGTCAAGGTCCTCTCCAATACCTGAGACCCTAAAACAGCCACACAATGCAAGCTTTCAAATCCAAACAAACTGAAAACAAGGGAAGGGTGCACAGGAATATGTAACCACCCTAGACATATACAAAACACGGAAGGGAACTGCACTCTCATACCGGACCGGGTACACATCCAATGACCCTGCAACATGCTCAGCCCTGGGTGCCACTGGCACTCACAGGAAGCTGTGCTGTCCCCAGAGCCACAAGCAGTTAACCCCAGACAGGTCTGGGTGCAAGAACCATAGGGAAAATTACAAAACAAATTAATACAACACACAGAGAAAACCCAGCACTCACTTACAAGCTCTCAGCTAAGATTTAAAAGCAAAAATGGAAAGGTTAGTCACCGCATCTGGCCAAATGGGACAAGCTCAGGTACCACGTCAAGGTCCTCTCCAATACCTGAGACCCTAAAACAGCCACACAATGCAAGCTTTCAAATCCAAACAAACTGAAAACAAGGGAAGGGTGCACAGGAATATGTAACCACCCTAGACATATACAAAACATGGAAGGGAACTGCACTCTCATACCGGACCGGGTACACATCCAATGACCCTGCAACATGCTCAGCCCTGGGTGCCACTGGCACTCACAGGAAGCTGTGCTGTCCCCAGAGCCACAAGCAGTTAACCCCAGACAGGTCTGGGTGCAAGAACCATAGGGAAAATTACAAAACAAATTAATACAACACACAGAGAAAACCCAGCACTCACTTACAAGCTCTCAGCTAAGATTTAAAAGCAAAAATGGAAAGGTTAGTCACCGCATCTGGCCAAATGGGACAAGCTCAGGTACCACGTCAAGGTCCTCTCCAATACCTGAGACCCTAAAACAGCCACACAATGCAAGCTTTCAAATCCAAACAAACTGAAAACAAGGGAAGGGTGCACAGGAATATGTAACCACCCTAGACATATACAAAACACGGAAGGGAACTGCACTCTCATACCGGACCGGGTACACATCCAATGACCCTGCAACATGCTCAGCCCTGGGTGCCACTGGCACTCACAGGAAGCTGTGCTGTCCCCAGAGCCACAAGCAGTTAACCCCAGACAGGTCTGGGTGCAAGAACCATAGGGAAAATTACAAAACAAATTAATACAACACACAGAGAAAACCCAGCACTCACTTACAAGCTCTCAGCTAAGATTTAAAAGCAAAAATGGAAAGGTTAGTCACCGCATCTGGCCAAATGGGACAAGCTCAGGTACCACGTCAAGGTCCTCTCCAATACCTGAGACCCTAAAACAGCCACACAATGCAAGCTTTCAAATCCAAACAAACTGATAACAAGGGAAGGGTGCACAGGAATATGTAACCACCCTAGACATATACAAAACACGGAAGGGAACTGCACTCTCATACCGGACCGGGTACACATCCAATGACCCTGCAACATGCTCAGCCCTGGGTGCCACTGGCACTCACAGGAAGCTGTGCTGTCCCCAGAGCCACAAGCAGTTAACCCCAGACAGGTCTGGGTGCAAGAACCATAGGGAAAATTACAAAACAAATTAATACAACACACAGAGAAAACCCAGCACTCACTTACAAGCTCTCAGCTAAGATTTAAAAGCAAAAATGGAAAGGTTAGTCACCGCATCTGGCCAAATGGGACAAGCTCAGGTACCACGTCAAGGTCCTCTCCAATACCTGAGACCCTAAAACAGCCACACAATGCAAGCTTTCAAATCCAAACAAACTGAAAACAAGGGAAGGGTGCACAGGAATATGTAACCACCCTAGACATATACAAAACACGGAAGGGAACTGCACTCTCATACCGGACCGGGTACACATCCAATGACCCTGCAACATGCTCAGCCCTGGGTGCCACTGGCACTCACAGGATGCTGTGCTGTCCCCAGAGCCACAAGCAGTTAACCCCAGACAGGTCTGGGTGCAAGAACCATAGGGAAAATTACAAAACAAATTAATACAACACACAGAGAAAACCCAGCACTCACTTACAAGCTCTCAGCTAAGATTTAAAAGCAAAAATGGAAAGGTTAGTCACCGCATCTGGCCAAATGGGACAAGCTCAGGTACCACGTCAAGGTCCTCTCCAATACCTGAGACCCTAAAACAGCCACACAATGCAAGCTTTCAAATCCAAACAAACTGAATTTTCCCTATGGTTCTTGCACCCAGACATGTCTGGGGTTAACTGCTTGTGGCTCTGGGGACAGCACAGCTTCCTGTGAGTGCCAGTGGCACCCAGGGCTGAGCATGTTGCAGGGTCATTGGATGTGTACCCGGTCCGGTATGAGAGTGCAGTTCCCTTCCGTGTTTTGTATATGTCTAGAGTGGTTACATATTCCTGTGCACCCTTCCCTTGTTTTCAGTTTGTTTGGATTTGAAAGCTTGCATTGTGTGGCTGTTTTAGGGTCTCAGGTATTGGAGAGGACCTTGACGTGGTACCTGAGCTTGTCCCATTTGGCCAGATGCGGTGACTAACCTTTCCATTTTTGCTTTTAAATCTTAGCTGAGAGCTTGTAAGTGAGTGCTGGGTTTTCTCTGTGTGTTGTATTAATTTGTTTTGTAATTTTCCCTATGGTTCTTGCACCCAGACCTGTCTGGGGTTAACTGCTTGTGGCTCTGGGGACAGCACAGCTTCCTGTGAGTGCCAGTGGCACCCAGGGCTGAGCATGTTGCAGGGTCATTGGATGTGTACCCGGTCCGGTATGAGAGTGCAGTTCCCTTCCGTGTTTTGTATATATATATATATATATATATATATATATTACAAAAATACTATCATATATATATATATATATATATATATATATATATATATATATATATATATAAATATGTATTTATGAATAAATAGAATATATCCTTAGATGTGAAGAACACTGGAATGTTAAATATTCATATTTTCATGTCAAGTTAGTGCACTTGAGACTATGCGAGTAGGGTTCAATGGGGGAATAAGTTATTGTCCGCGCTTTTCTCAGTTTGGCTTTTTACCCGCGCTAACCTGACGCAAGTTTTACTTTCAACTTGTAATACGAGCGCAACCCAACGCAAGCAAAAAACTTACTTCTAGTACAGTTAACGCTCGAGCAGGGAGCATTAAATAGCGTGCAACTTGTAACCTGGTCCATATTCAATATACACATATAAATACATAATAAAATATGTACATATATATATTTAGCCATATACATCTTTAGATATGTATATGTACTGTATGTATCTCAATGTTAAAGCCCTTTGCCTGCTTTTTTTTCTAACACCTGAGACCTCATATCTTTGAGCCTTTATAACTTTTTTGCGCAATATTTTTTTAAATAATTTTTATCAGATGGTGTTGTTATGAGTAGAAAATCTATATGTGTTGTTATGAGTGAAGGTGTACTTCGTAATACTTTTTTGTTTTACAAAACAGTTAACCAGAGCTGCAAGGTCACGCTAACCCGACGCACGTTAACTTTAATTGCGTTCAAGCGATCGTGCTTGCTTTCAAAAAGTGTGCAATCAGCTGCTATAAACCCTTTATCACTCCCACATCACTGTTAACGAGACACTCTTAATATATATGTATGCATATATATGTTAAAGCCATTTGCAGCCTTTTTTTAACACCTGAAACCTCATATCTTTGAGCCCTTATAACTTGTTTTATGCAATATATATATATTTTTAATCATTTTTATCAGAGTGTTATGAGTTTAACTGTACGTTTAAATGTATTTTTGATGTGTTTTGTGCAAATTTTTAGTCTTGCTTAACAGTTAACGCTTGAGTGAATGAGGCCTATTTATGAAATGTCTGTCGGACCTGATCCGACATTGCGGATCAGGTCTGCAAGACCTCGCTGAATGCAGAGAGCAATACGCTCTCTATATTCAGCATTGCACCAGCAGCTCACAAGAGCTGCTGGTACAATGCCGCCCCCTGCAGACTCGCGGCCAATGGGCCGCCAGCAGGGAGGTGTCAATCAACCCGATCGTACTCAATCAGGTTGAATTCCGGCGATTCCTGTCTGCCTCATCAGAGCAGGCGGACAGGGTTATGGAGCAGCGGTCTTTAGACCGCTGCTTCATAACCGGTGTTTCTGGCGAGCCTGCAGGGTCACCAGAAACACAGGCCCTCAAGCTCCGTACGGAGCTTGATAGATAGGCCCCTTTGTCTTTACTTTAAACTGTAATACACGTGATACTTCCGACACGCAAACACCTGCGACAAACCCGATATGGCTTGCACGCAACAGTTACTGCACTACTCGTAAAAAAATAAGATAAGAAGGAACACAATAAAGAGTAGAAACTCTTTTAAGAGATAAAATATCTAAATGAAAGAAAACTTCCAAAAAGTAGTTTAATATCCATCTGATGCATAGGCCCAAAAGGTGGATCCTGCAAAATCCTCAAGAACAAAATAAGGTTCCAAGGAGCAAAAATTGATAATAACAGGCTTAAAGGGACAGTCAAGTCAAAATTAAACTTTTATGATTCAGATAGAGCATGCAATTTTAAACAACTTTCCAATTTGCTTTTATCATCAAATTTGCTTTGTCCTCTTGGTATTCTTTTGTGAAAAGCTAAACCTAGGTAGGCTCAAACTGATTTCTAAACCATTGAAGGCAGCCTCTTATCTCATGCATTTTGACAGTTATTCACAGTTATACACTGCTAGTTCATGTGTGTCATATAGATAACATTGTGCTCACTCCCTTGAAGTTATTTATGTCAGCATTGATTGGCTAAAATGCAAGTCTGTCAAAATAACTGAGGGTGCAGTTTGCAGAGGCTTAGATTCAAGGTAACCACATAGGTTAAAAGTTTATTAATATAACAGTGTTGGTTATCCAAAACTGGGGAATGGTTAATAAAGGGATTATCTATCTTTTTAAACAATAAAAAAATTTAAGTCGACTGTTGTTTTAATTCTAGGCCAGGCTAGGACTAAACCATGAATGTCAGAAAGATTAGCACTCTTTTTACGGAACATTAATAAAAGGGAGAGAAAACTGACCCTTCAAAAGAAATGCCCAATAAACCCTTATCCAAACCATCCTGTAATAATAGCAAGAAATCTGGGAATTTAAATAGAATGCCAAGAAAAAGCTTGATTCGAACACCTTTAAATAAATATTCCGCTAGTCACAGATTTACAAGCTTGTATATGAAACTCAATAACCGAACAAATAGTTCAAATGGTTTCTGATTCTATCTCCACGGCACCAAGCCAAGAGAACTAGAATCTGGATAGAAAGACGGACCTTAAAATAGAAGGTCTGGATGCAAAAGAATCAATCAAGGAGAGAAACCGGATAACAGAACCAGATCTGCATAACAGATACCGCAGGAACTAGCTATAGCTAGCTGGCCCAAAGCTCTTCCTTGCAAATCTTGGCAATCACCCTTGAATAAAAGACTAGAGGTAGAAAAATATATATAGGCTATCCATTATGACTATTGAACCAGCAAAGCATCCACAAACAAAGTTCAAAGATCCCTGGATCTTACACTGTACCTAGGAAAATTGAGGTTAAACAGAGAAACCATCAAAACTATCTCTGGGCGACCCCAAAGATCTATTATCTGATAGAACATAACCGGATGAAGAGACCACTCTTCCAGACGGAAGAACAGAAGACTGAGAAAAAACTGCTTTAAAGTTATACAGTCCAGGAAAATGAACAGCAGAAATCAGACAGCAATAAGCTTCTGCCCAGGAAACAAAAAGATAGGCTATCCTCAAAACTAGGGAACTGTAAGTTCCACCCTGATGACTGACATAAGCTACAGAGGTAACATAGTCTAATCTGAAATAAAGGAAAACCTGTTTTCCTTACAATTAAGGCCAACTCTGAAGGGCCCTGACTTTTGCTTGTAGTATAAAAACATCAACAAGTTACCTCACCATATGAGGAAACCAAACTCCTTATGCCTTCTGAGACCCCCAGACACCCCCCCCCCCCGATCTTGAAAAAAAAATGTGCACCTGTAGAGATTACAGACAAAAAAAAGCTAGTAGCTCATCTACCAAGACAGGAACAGAATTGTTCTGGAATGAAAATGAGTACTCATGAACCACTGAGAAAGGTCCATGTATCATTGTAAAAAGATACAAAGCTGAAGATGATTCAAATAGAAGCGGGTAAATGAAATAGCAACCAAAGCCAAAAACATGAGACCTGACACCTCCATGCAAAGAGGAACTGAAGGTTCTAACAGGCAAATCCCAGCTTCAACCGTCTTTGCTCTGCCAAAGAAAGACTCATAGGGCTCTATGTACGAAGCAGCGAAAGCTGCTCCGGGGCCCTTGTGGGGCAGGTTCACATATGCGAGCCTGCATCCTGCAATGTAAAAAGCGCAGTAATTAAACCGCTGCTTCTTACACCCTATGCCACCTCTGAGGTGGCGAGGGAAAATCACAGAGAGTTCACTTGCTCTCGGTGATTGACAGCCCCTTCAGTTGTGCGATTGGTCGCACAAATGAAGGGGCTAGCATTACACACTCCGATGAGTGTGTAATGATACATACAGGCAAGCGGATCAACAGATCCGCTGCCCGTGTGTAGCGAAGGCGGGCAGACAGCTTCGCAAGTTGAGAAGCTGTCCACCCGCCAGCTAGTACATGGAGCCCATTGAAACTGAATCTATAAAACCCCCAGAAAAACAACCTTTAGTTGGGGAACCAGTAAACTGTTTGGAAAAATGACTTTCCAACCATGTTGTTGAAGAAACAACAAAACTCTGCAGGAGAGAAATACTGACAAATGGAAAGATGGAGCTTTAACCAAGATATCATCCAGGCCAGGAAACACTGCAATACCCTTAGACCCCCAGACGCCCCCCCATCCTGAAAAAAATGTGCACCTGTAGAGATTACAGACAAAAAAAAGCTAATAGCTCATCTACCAAGACAGAAACAGAATTGTTCTGGAATGAAAATGAGTACTCATGAACCACTGAGAAAGGTCCCTGTATCGTTAGAAAAAGATACAAAGCTGAAGATGACTCATATAGAAGCGGACAAATGAAATAGCAACCAAAGCCAAAAACATGAGACCTGACACCATGCAAAGAGCAACTGAAGGTTCTAACAGGCAAATCCCAGCTTCAACCATCTTTGTTCTGCCAAAAAAAGACTCATAGGGCTCCATGTACGAAGCAGAAAAGCTGCTCTGGAGCCCTTTGTGGGGCAGGTTCGCATATCCGAGCCTGCTTCCCGCAATGTAAGAAGCAGCAGTCATTAGACCGCTGCTTCTTACACCCTACGCCACCTCTGAGGTGGCGAGGGAAAATCAGAGAGCTTGCTCGCTCTCTGTGATTGACAGCCCCTTCAGTTGCGCAAATGAAGGAGCGGGCATTATACACTCCAATGAGTGTGTAATGATACATACGGGCAAGCGGATCAAGATATCCGCTGTGCGTGTGTAGTGAAGTCGGGCGGACAGCTTTGCTAGTTGAAAAGCTGTCCGCCCGCCGGCTAGTACATGGAGCTCATTGAAACTGAATCTATAAAACCCCCAGAGAAACAACGTTTAGCTGAGGAACCAGTAAACTGTTTGGAAAAATGACTTTCCAACCACGTTGTTGAAGAAACAACAAAAGTATGCAGGAGAGAATTGCTGACAAATGGAAAGATGGAACTTTAACCAAGATATCATCCAGGCCAGGAAACACTGCAATACCCTGAAAACTGATTACAGATAAGAGGGTATCCAAAACGTTAGAGAATATTCTGAGATCTGTAGCCAGACCAGACCAAACGGAAGAGGAAGAAACTAAAATGGTTGTCCAAAAAAGCAAATCTCAGAAACTGATGATGTTCCTAGAAATAAAAATATAAAGATAAGCATGCTTAAAATCTATGGAGGACATAAACTGACCTCACAGAAAAGTTGATATAGCTTCCATTCCTAAAGTAGGAACTTGAGAAACGTGTTCAAAGTTTCTAGATCAGAATAGATCTGAAAGTTCCTTCCTACTTATGGAAGAATGAATAGGATGGAGTTGCCATTTACTTGAGCCTTCAGAGTTACTAGGAACATAGAACAGAAAAACACTCACTTGGGAGGCCTTGATCTGAAACCTATTCAATATCATTGATACTATAATAAGAATTCAAGGAACCTGAACAGACTAAAACAAGCTACCTGAAAAAAGGAGTAGCCTACCCCCTACCAAAGCCTCTCGATTGAGGGCTGCACCTGCATGCAAACTTGGATGGAGGATAAGATCTTATTCTACTTAGGCCTGTTCCAATTCAACTAATGGGCACTGACCCTGTCAGCATTCCCCAGAGTAAAAAAAAAAAAGATCTGGTATCTAACTTTGCAGCCTTACAAGCAGAGGGTGTAGTGATCGATGTGTACTGTAAAAATTTATACACTAGACATAACAATTCTATATTCCAAATTCATTGTTTGCACACTCAAGTGACTCATGTACAGCTGTCAGAGAAGGAAGCCTAGGTTACAATATGGTGGGGCACATTGCTTTATGAACACAGGAACTTTACACATATTTCTTCAATATTATAATTTGAAACAATGTATCTTCATATTATTCTCAGGCTAATCTTTGCTTTAAATATACCATTATATGTAGCATTTATTTAGTGTTTAATTTTTTCTTTAAAAATGGTCTTTGAGCTATATTTAACAAACCAGGAAATACTGGTGTTTATTAATGGGTGGCAAAGATTTCATGATTGAAATGGGCAAGGCTTCTTAATTAGTTAAATCCAAAAATAATGAGAAAAACTTGTTTTTGATGGATTGAAATACCCTGCTGAGGTCTTTCAATACAAATTATTAGTCATGTAAACTCTGTTTGGACCCACTTGAAAACCATACGAAAAACTGATTTTGTTATGTATTGGGATGGCCCAGATGAAGAGCTTTTCATACATTTTCTAATGGATTGTAAATAGATGCTGTTATGACTTCAGTTGGTGTCTGGAAGGGGATTGGGACAAGAGTGGAAAATGCACTCTGCTATTTTGATCTGCATATTTAAGAATGAGTGTCACCTGAGTAGTGAGCCACAATTTTTTTAAATGATCTCATGTATACAGTAAGCAACTCATCTTACCGTTGGTATTATTTTGTTCAGGGAATTTTTATAGTTTAACAAGTTGCTTTCAAGTGTCCACTGGGATTTCTACAAAAGTGTTCCTAACTATAAAAAAAGATAAAGGCGCCCTCTATATATTTATCAAGCGTTATGAAAAATTAAACTTTCTATGCTGAAAAAAAGACGTGGGCTTGAATGTTCTCTGTCCTTGGCTCTGACATCTAGAGCAACTTGTCAACAGCAGATCTATCATGATTCATCATAAATTCAGAAAGAAACTTGTAATGCCCCCTTTATATACTTAGCGCTACACATGTGCATTTTGACTATTTGGAAGTAAATGCCAAATATGGTGGCCGCCAGCAGTATTCGGCTACTTTTGGAGCCATATTTTTTCTAAAAGTGCAACACACTAAGATCTGTGCAAATCCAGATCTTAGTGTGTTGCACTTTCACAAGAAGATACCTGGCTCTGAAAATAGCCGAATGCTGCTGGCGGATGCCATATTTGGCAT
Organism: Bombina bombina; assembly: GCF_027579735.1. Lineage (NCBI taxonomy): Eukaryota > Metazoa > Chordata > Amphibia > Anura > Bombinatoridae > Bombina > Bombina bombina. The sequence goes on along the minus strand of NC_069504.1, from coordinate 860,322,188 downwards.
TTGTTTGTAATAGTCGGAATGACAGGCCTCCTAAGCACATCTATCACTAATTCTCTTCTACAGAGTCTTTACTACAGATCCGGCTACATCATTTTAGATTAGCAATTAGTCACTGTATTGAAAAAGATCTGCATAAAAACTTTGTTATTTTCAGGGTGATGCAATTTAAGAGCACTTCCTGAACATACCCTTTAAAAAAGACACTTAAGTACTGTATGGATATCCTATCTGTGCTTTGGTCAGTCAAAGCCAGATATAAATGACCTACCGACTCTACTATACAATCACTGTGTAGTACAATGTAGGCTCGGGAAAACAGCACCACAAATAAGCAGTTAATCACAATCCTTTAGAAAAGCATATGAAATGATTTATCTACCGAATTTTCCCAGATACTTTATTTTTTATTTTTTATTATTTTTATTTATAATTCAACAGCATAGCAATGTTTTCAAGACAAAAACAAAGCGAATCAATAAAGCAATAATAAATTACATTAATTTCACATTTTTCTGTTCCGCTAACATAGTAAATTTGTGCATAATAAATAATACGTTCCTTTTTTTTTCATCTTGAACAAATTTCCACAAAAATAAACACACAATAATAAACTCACAGAGAGAGACCTGGCTTTGGAACACCCTCTTAAACACTAAACTTAAAGCTTATCAAAAACCAAACGCTCTCCACTTAGTCTATTCTTATACTGTTGACTGTTTTATTAGATTTCATAAAACCGGACAAATAAACACAAACCAAAAAGACAAAACAAAAACAGCAGCGAAAAAGGACAAAAAAAAAAAAGGGAGCTCCCTCCCTCCTCTATTTCTTATCTTATTGCCTCTTTATCTAGGAAATTCATTGTTAATAACTGCTAATTCAAGGAAAGTGGTCCCCCTAAATGGTGCAATTAGCTGTCTCTGACTTTCTTCGGAGAGGTCTAGAATTATATTTTCCCATTTTTAAAAAAAACCTAGTTATATGAGTTTCAGAGCTAACAGAAATATCCAACTGTTCTAGAATAATTTGATTTTGTAATTTTTTTTTAAGTTCTCTCAAACTAGGGGCTTTATTAGACTTCCAATATTTTAGAATCAGCAGTCTACTTGTTATAATTATACTATTTAGCTGGCGTACGTTCTTAACAGGGTAACCTTCCTTAGCAAAGAAGAAAATCAGTTCTTCTGATAGTTGTATATTAGTAACATTAATTCTATTAAACCAGACATTGACCTTGCGCCAAAATCTTTTGATCTTAGTACATTTCCAAATATAATGGTGCAACTCTGCTCTTAACCTCTTACATTTAGGACAGTGTATTCTTCTTGCAGACCATCTAGCCTTTACAGCCGGCGTGATATAAGTTTTATTAATAAGTTTTGTATGGGTTTCTCTCCAGGAAGTAGATATTGTTGCTTCATCTAGTGCCTTAAAACTTTCCTGAATTCTTTCCGGATGAATTTGCCAATTATTAGCTAGAATGTATAAGTTTCTTATGCCCAATGAAGATATAACTATCTTATAAAATAGCGAAATTGCGTATTTCCCTATATTAAATAATTTTAAAGCCGGCTCTAAAATATCCATTATTCCTTCTATCAGATTATTAGGTGATAGTTGATGCAAGTAATGGCGCACTTGTAAATATGCATATAATTCACTATTTATTAATCCAAATTCCTGTTTTAATGTATTAAAGGTTTTACAACTTCTTGTGGCTTTATCCATCAATTGGTGTACGTTTTTAAGCCCTTTTAGTGTCCAGTCATTAAAAATTGTAGAATTCAATGCTGGTGTAAAACAAGGGTTGCCTACCAAAGGTAAATATTTTGAATATGTAAAATCAGAGACCAGAACCTTCGCTAGTTTATTCCATGATACTATTACATTGTGTATTATTTTTAGTTGTTTTATTTTTATAGGAGATTTATCAGCATGAAGGTGTAGTAAGAATATAGGAGAATAAGGGTAGCACAGGGTTTTCTCTATTTCTATTGCAGAATAATAGTTTGCTCTTACTAACCAGTCCAGTGCGATTTTACCAACACAAATTAGATTATACATCTCAATGTCTGGCATTGCAAGTCCACCATTCATTCTGTCAAAGCATAATTTTTTAAGAGAGATAGCTCTTCTTTTTCCTCCCCATAAAAATTTGGTCACCATTTGGTTATATGCCATTAAGTCTTTTCTCTTAATAAAAATAGGAAGGTTTTGCATGAGATATAAAAGTTTTGGAAATAATAACATTTTATTAGATTAACTTTGCCTGTGAGGGATAATTTAAATTTTGCCCATTTTTCTAAATCATGCTTAATTTTTAGGAAGACAGGTGGATAATTCAGATCGTACCATTCTTCGAAATTTTTAGAAAATTTAATTCCAAGATAGGTAAATGTATCTTTTGTCTCTTTAAATGGGATAGACTGTAGAGAGTCTTTATTTTTATCTAGCCAGAAAATTTCAGTTTTTTGTCTTATAGCCCGTAAAGCTACTAAAATCTTGTAAACTCTGTGATAATAGAGGAATATTTTTCTTAGAGTCCGATAGTAGGACTAATAAATCGTCTGCATAAAGAAGTGTTGTTATTTTCTTCTTACCTAACTTAATCCCATCTAGTTCTTTTCTTAGCAAGATCGCCAAAGGCTCAAGTGCTAAATTAAATAAATATGGGGAAAGTGGGCAGCCTTGTCTGGATCCCCTTTGAAGGGGAAAATATTCTGAAAGAATATCGTTTACAATGATAGAGGCAGTGGAGGTCTTATATATTTGAAAAATTGACTGTAAAAAAGGTTCTTCGAATCCAAACTTTCTTAGTGCCGTAAACAGATGGTCCCACGTAATGGAGTTGAAGGCCTTCTGTGCATCTATTGAGATAATCGCTGAAGCGGCATAAATTCTGTTCTTGATCTTTCTATTGCAACTTTGAATTTGTATATTATTGAGTATTAGCTGTAACTTACGTAAATTATATGTAGAGTTTTTACCTGGCATAAATCCAACTTGATCTTTATGTATAAGTGGATCCATGAGTGTTTTTAACCTTGTTGCTATAATATGCATAAATAATTTGTAATCACTGTTTAATAGTGAAATCGGCCTGTAAGAGGCAATATCTTCTGGATTTTTATTCTTTTTTAAAATTAAAGTTATTAACGATGCTGAAATTTTTTATAAAGTTCAATAGAAATCTGATCAGGACCAGCCGCTTTATTTATAGCAGCCTTTCTAATAGCATTTTCCACCTCACTTTTGGATATCGGGGCATTCAGCTCTTCCAGATTAACTTTATCAAGTATAGGGACCTGAATCTTATTCCAGAATTTATTTTTAGTTTCAAGGTTTATTTCTGTGTATAATTCTTTGAAATATTTATAAATAAAATTATTTATATCCTTATTGTTAGTAAGCCTACCTGTCAATGTTCTTAATGCTCCAATCATGGTTTTTTTATTTTTAGATTTTGTCAGGTTCGCTAAATGTTTTCCAGCTTTGCCACTATGACAAAAGAAAAAAGATCTTGATTTAAGATCTTCCTGTACCATTTTTTGGCTCAAGAAGATTTCTCTTGATTTTTTGGCTTCCTGGTATGCTTCCCATAATCTTTTTGAGGGGTCACTTATATAAGAATTATAAGCATTACGGAGATGATTAGCTACTTCGATATCTCGATTAGTATGCTTGCGTTTTTGCCAAACCAGATAGGATTTAATTTCCCCCCTTATGACTGCTTTAAAACTTTCCCATAATATTTCTGTACTGATCTCAGGTGTCAAATTTATATGTAAAAAATCTATCCATTTTCTTTTAAGCCATGTTTTGAATTGTACGTTTTCGACAAGATATCTTGGGAATTTTTTTTAATTAAAGTTCCTTTCTTGTGGCGTCTTTAATTGAATATTTAAAGTAATAATTGCGTGATCTGAAATAATAATTTCTTGAATATCAGCATGCATATCGTAGGTCATTAATTTTTCATCTATTAAAAATAAATCTATACGTGGCATTGTTTGGTGAGCATAAGATGCACAGGTAAATTTAATTGAATCCAGATTTTGTATCCGCCAAATGTCTTTTAAATGTAACAGGTTTTTTAAATTCTTGAGAAGTTTAGTCTGTAGTTTATTATCTTTATTCAAAGAAGGTTTAAGTCTATCAAGAGTAGGTACATCTGTCAGGTTAAATAGACACTGTAACCAAAATTTTTCTTTCATGATTCACATTGAGCATGAAATTTTAAGCAACTTTCTAATTTACTCCTATTATCAAATTTTCTTCATTCTCTTGGCATCTTTATTTGAAATGCAAGAATGTAAGTTTAGATGCCGGCCCATTTTTGGTGAACAACCTGGGTTGTCCTTGCTGATTGATGGATAAATTCATCCACCAATAAAAAAGTGCTGTCCAGAGTACTGAAACAAAAAAAAAGCTTAGATGCCTTCTTTTTCAAATAATGATAGCAAGAGAAGGAAGAAAAATTGATAATAGGAGTAAATTAGAAAGTTGCTTAAAATTGCATGCTCTATCTGAATTACAAAAGAAAAAATTTGGGTACAGTGTCCCTTTAAAGTCACCTACAACAATTAAATTGCCATTAAGAAAAGGTAGCAGCTTAGCTTGCAGTGTTTCCCAAAACTTCTTATCTTTTTTATTAGGGCCATATAGATTACATAATATTAATGGAGAGCCTGCTATTGTAAGCTGTATAATTAAGTACCATGCTTCGTTGTCGTATTCAACATCTTTAATTACATATGAAAGGTTTTTGTTAAACAAAAAAGCAACTCCCTTTTTCCTATCTATACAAGGAGTACCTATCACTTCGCCAACCCAACCAGTTTTAAGTTTAACCAGTTCTCTTTCATTTAAGTGAGTCTCCTTTATACATGCGATATCAGTTTTATGTCTTTTTAATTGTGCAAGTACTTTTTTCCTTTTCTGTGGGGAAGTGAAGCCCCCAACATTCCAGGAGGCCAGATTAATCATATCTTTCAAATATATTTGAGTTAACTTTCTTTACCTCTATTATTTCCAAGAGGGGGGGTGAGAGGAATAAGAGGAGGAAGAAAAAAAAACACACAAGACACAACACCCATAAAAAAATAAATTAAATCTAGGCCTTGACTTATCAACATTTTTACCTGACCATAAAATGAAAACCATGGTCATACCGTAAAAGAGTTCCAGCATATTTATACTTAAAAATGAAAATCTGCCTCAATTTATGTTCGTTACCATTTTTATAGATTGATACCATTTTTTTTTGTAAACTCCCTTACTTCTTCAGAATTATTCATAATCAAAGTCTCAGTTTCAGTGATTAATTTAAGTTTAGCAGGATATATAACGGTAGCCTTGTAGCCATTGGTAATGAGCTTGGAGCAAAGAGGTGTTATTTCTTTACGTTGTAATGAGGTTTCTATTGAGAAATCTTGAAATAGAAATATATTTTTATCATGTATTGTAAAAGGGATTTTTTTTATATCTCTGCATGATGTTAAGTTTGTCCTGAAAATTCAGGAACCTTGCAATCACCGGCCTGCTCTTACTAGTGCCATCAGATAAATATTTTGGAGGGCCTATACGATGAGCCCTCTCTACTGACAAAGGAAGCAGGTTGGGCTCCATACCTAAAGCCAATGGTAGGGTCTTAGAGATAAAGCCAATCAGGTCATGGTAAGTAGCAGTTTCAGGGATACCAATTACTCTTATATTATTACGTCTATTTCAGTCCTCAAATTCGTTCAGCTTGTACTGTATGTTTGTAATCTGAGTTGTCTGCGCTCTTATAGTCGCTGCCTGTTGTTCATTTGTATCCTCTAAGTCCGATATACGTTGCTCTACTTCGTTAAGTCTATGCGTAAACTGTTTGATCTCAGATGTAAGATTTACTATTTCTACTTTAAGGTACACTGTTACCCTAACACTGCGCTAACTGACCACCGCTGCAGAGACTAATACCCACTATTTTGTATCTGGCTGTACTCTGCACACTTGACTGGTTACAAGATTAAAGAACAAAGCAAGATTCACAATGAGAATTGTCTAAGTGAGCTGAACACTAAGCACTCCTTGTTACATAGATGTACTCTCAGTACCGTTCTTTATACCAATATCAATTATGACTATTTAACTTTACATATATGCTTCAGGCATAAACTATATCATTTCAGGCAAAGAGTATCACCTATTTCTTATCAATAATACCTATAAATAACACCTATAGACAACAATCACAATATACAATATTAAAAATCAATTGAATTCCAAGTGTTACACGGTACTAAAAAATTATTGACATAAAAAAACTAAATACGATAGCATTAAAAATGCTACCTATCTCACCTCGATGTCCCCAGGAGTATGGCAAAATCTGTTATGTGTTCAGGTGCTTGAATGAGAATCCTCCTGACTCTGTAGCTGAGAGCGGTGCTGCTTTACTGATCGTTGGACGCTGAAGAGCGCCCAAGCAACTGGTAGCTGTGAACACAAGAAAAGAACAGAGCGCAACCGCAACTCAAGGTAAAAGTTTTATTACTTTATCGAGCGCTAAAAACAAATTGCACTTACAAGAAGTTGGCAATATTCAAGCCTTTAGGTTTAACAATCCACTGGACCGCAATCTCTCTGATAGCCCTCCAGGCTGGATTCAGATATGGCGTCTCCGGGAAGTCCGCAGGCTTAGGTGTAGGTGTTAATGACCAAATAGTTAATAGTAAAAAGTACTTGCAAAAGCAATAAGTATTAATATCTTCAACAATGTCCCTTTATACAGTCTATGCGTTTCGTCCTCTTTATCGGGACTTTCTCAAGACTCCGGGTTTAAAGTCCTAGTTCGCGGGGATCCTCTTCTTAAAACTCCAGCTACATTTCTATAGGTTGGAATATGCACCAATCACGAGCGCCAATCTGACACACCCACTCTCAATCCATTTCTCTCTGCTACGGTGAGTCAGATTGGAGCCGCCGGTCTCCACACTATTATTTTCATTCAGAACAACTGTTTGCCTAATACACATTTTACTATTAAGCCTAATGAATATACATGAAAAATACATAAATAAATCGAAACATATAAATACCAACATATCATAATATCATGCTTAAACATAGCGGCTGTGAGGCTTCTACCTAAAATACACATTGCTAAATGTTCTTACAGGGATATTATCATTTTCTTAAAGCAATATTAACAATACCTTCTCCCTTCTATTACCTCCTATTACTGGTAATAGCGATGTACCAACACCAATCTTGATACTTGAGTAATATGTGCTAGCCTAAAGTTTTTAATTTTTTTTTTTTTTTGTGGTCGAAAAAACTGTTGCATGTGCCCCTTAATTTGGAATAGGGACTCCATTAAGGACACTAGTCATTCCAAAACATTTCCCATTAATTCACGAGGTACCTGTCAATCCACATATGTGGTATATAGCTTAACGTGCAAATGTGGGTGTGTCTATGTAGGGAGGACAAAAAGGAAAGTGAAACGTAGATGTTATGAGCACATTCACAACATAGAACAAGGCCTCAAGACACATAGTGTGTCCGATCACTTTCGAGTGTTTCATAACAAAGACCCCAGTAGCCTTAAAATCAGTATCTTAGAAACAGTATCTGTGACTACTAACCCTCATCAAAGATTAACGGAATTGAGAAAAAGAGAAACAAAGTGGATCCAAGCTTTAGATTGTTTGGCCCCAAAAGGGTTAAATATAGATTTGGATCTCCAAGCATTCATGATTTAATTTCGTGAAATAAATAAGATGAAATAATTCCTATAAGCGTAAAATAGATCCATGTAAGCAATAATGATTTTAATTAGAATAAAATAACAATTATTAATTTTTTAAACAATATCTATTATTATTATTTTTTAATCTTGCAAATCAATGTTTTAAATTTTTAAAGCAATTAATAAAAAATTTTTTTTCAAAACTTTAGGCTAGCACATATTACTCAAGTATCAAGATTGGTGTTGGTACATCGCTATTACCAGTAATAGGAGGTAATAGAAGGGAGAAGGTATTGTTAATATTGCTTTAAGAAAATGATAATATCCCTGTAAGAACATTTAGCAATGTGTATTTTAGGTAGAAGCCTCACAGCCGCTATGTTTAAGCATGATATTATGATATGTTGGTGTTTATATGTTTCGATTTATTTATGTATTTTTCATGTATATTCATTAGGCTTAATAGTAAAATGTGTATTAGGCAAACAGTTGTTCTGAATGAAAATAATAGTGTGGAGACCGGCGGCTCCAATCTGACTCACCGTAGCAGAGAGAAATGGATTGAGAGTGGGTGTGTCAGATTGGCGCTCGTGATTGGTCCATATTCCAACCTATAGAAATGTAGCTGGAGTTTTAAGAAGAGGATCCCCGCGAACTAGAACTTTAAACCCGGAGTCTTGAGAAAGTCCCGATAAAGAGGACGAAACGCATAGACTGTATAAAGGGACATTGTTGAAGATATTAATACTTATTGCTTTTGCAAGTACTTTTTACTATTAACTATTTGGTCATTAACACCTACACCTAAGCTTGCGGACTTCCCGGAGACGCCATATCTGAATCCAGCGTGGAGGGCTATCAGAGAGATTGCGGTCCAGTGGATTGTTAAACCTAAAGGCTTGAATATTGCCAACTTCTTGTAAGTGCAATTTGTTTTTAGCGCTCGATAAAGTAATAAAACTTTTACCTTGAGTTGCGGTTGCGCTCTGTTCTTTTCTTGTGTTCTACTTTAAGGTATTCAAATTGAGGAATCATAAGATCCGAGATTTGTTTTACAATATCCTGAGTTTCCTTCCCCTGTATCTCTAGCACATTGCTTATCGGGGTTATATTAACTAAATTATCAGTGCTGATCCTATTCTTCCTATCTCTAGTTTTGGGTGGCATATCGGCTAAATTTAGCTTGTGACCAGAGATAAATTTATCCATAGAGTGAACGTGAAGGGGAAAAAAAAAAGGAGCGGGGGAGAATACGGAATATGTGTTTTATATAACAATGAATGTGATAAAGATGTGTTTTATATAACAATGAATATGATAAAGTGCTTATCAATTGAGTATTTAAAGTATTGAGCAATTAAAAGCCCAAACTCATCCACAAAAGAGAAAACAGTTACAGAGAATACAGTGAATATAGTTGCCAACTGTTATGTTTAGGCATTAAAATATAGTATTATATAGAGTTAATGTGCCCTCTTCTAGACACCAAGTTCCTTATATATAAGCAATTAATAACTTATACCCGGAATCATCCAAGAAATGAAAAAACAGTTAGAGTGATTACAGTGAATATAAATGCCAGCTATTATGCTTAAGCATTAGAAAATAGTGTTATATAAAGTTATTAAAACCCCTACTAAACACAGAAATTCCTTATAAATAAACAACAAAGATACTTTAATGTTACATTTTGTAGAAAAATTATTGTATTAAGTTTGTTATTGGGATCAACTCCTAAGTAGGGTATACACTATATACTGATAATAATGAAGGGGTTGGTGTTGACTCTAGTTATATGTGTGGGGATCCGCGAAGCGGGAAACTTTAAAAAGTCACTAAATCTTCACCCATTTTAATAAAAAAATGCTAGTAATATTTTAACATAATTTTTTTATTTCCTGGTAATGTAAACCCAGCCTTATATTGTTTTTACTTAAGCCACAAGTATTCAACTTTATTCCTTAGGGTACATTAACAGACAAGATTTTTAGGGTGCCTGAAGTGCAGAGCTCCCAATTTTTCCCCATTTAGCAGGGGGGGGATCGGGTTTGATAGCTTTATCTTGCTATTCCTCCAGCTTCTTTGTTTTTTTCTGGTCACCCCTCCCACATCTCTCTTCCCTCTGACTTTTGCCTATGCTGACTCTGACCAAGATTTCCTGCTGTTTTCTGTACATGGGTCTCCCTGGGTCAGTCTTTAGCCTCCTGGTTCCCAGATGCAATTCAGAAAATGCTGGGAGGTCTGGATATTCAGCACAGGTAATATATAATACACTACTTAGTAATTGTTTTATAACCTCTTCTCATTCAAGATAATCCTGGAAAATCAGGCCTGTTGGTGAGTCCAGATCACTGGGAGATTGAAAACCCAGATTCAAGTTATGCTCTTATAATTCAAATAAACGTGAAATTAAATGATAATGATTCCACTTAAACAGGGCATACTTTTTGTGCATTTCTCATTTATTGATTCGTTCTTAATTGATTCAGTAATGTAATGTTTTGATACAATCGTAAATATGATTCAGATAATGGAAAATCATCAATTTATTTTAAACATTGATATTCCTAGATGTACTGTATATCTTTTCTGAATCTATACCAAAAGCAGTTAGATTTTACATTTTTATATCACTGCAGATAAAATATTTCAGATGATATCTATTTTATGCTGTTTTTTTTTAGCAAAATTAAGAAATTATTCTCCTTAAAGGGACATGAAACCCATTTGTTTCTCTCATTATTCAGACTGAGCATAAAATTTACTTCTGTTATCTAATTTGATATGTTTACTTGGTATTTGTGGTTTAAAATCGACCTAGGTAGGCTCAGGAGCAGTAATACACTCCGGAGAGCTAGCTGCTGATTGGTGGCAGCAAATATATGACTCTTTTCATTGGATTACGTGATGGGTACAGGTAGCTCCAAGTAGAGAATTGTTGCTTCTTCAAGGGAATAAAGCAAATTTGATACTGGAAGTAGATTGAAAAGTTGCTTAAAATTATCTGCTCTATCTGAATCATGAATGAAATACAAACTGCCTTCCTTAATACAAAAAGGAGTTGCCTTGTAGTGTAGTGTGATAAACACAGTTTATTGAATATAAGAGAAAAATCTCACTCACAATCTCACTCAGTGTTCCTGCATTTACAGAAAGTGGAGACGAGTCCTACAAGGTGAGGGTCTAGTTCCCTTACATAGCATGTAATGTGCAATAGCCATTGTCAGTGAGATTTTTTTTTCTTTTATATTAGATGTATCATACTACAATATGAGGCACCTACTATTTGTTTCGTAAGGTGCACCGGACCTTTTATGGAGAGCTACCCTCTGTGTTTTTTTATAAAGATTGGTTATTAAGACAGCAATGAATGAATCAATTTCTCCCATTGATTTATTTGGTGAACTGGTATACTAATTATTTGCTTGTATTATTTATTTAATTATTTTATATATATGTGTGGGTGCGTGTGTGTTTGTATGTATATGGTTGTTGTTGATGGTAATGGTGAGTGCAAGGACATTGGATTGTCCGTCCCCTTGTTTTTCTTCACTTCATTTTACTAAATTATTGACTCTCACTGCCAGTTGTCCAAAATGATTTGGTTCACTAACTCTGATCCAGGGAAGTCCATGATGACCACACCCACTGTTCTTTTTCTGTCCACATGTGATTTATTTGCTATGAGAAACTCCAGTACTTTTGGATTTATTATCCGAGCCAAGGACTCAGGGTTGTAGAGAAGCCAGTGTGTGCCAGATGTGTATGTAATGTACATTCTTTTAGGATCTCCATTTTGAGCAACTATAAGGTGTCTCTCCACCTCTATCAATTTGTCACCATCATTACTCACTTGATAAGCATCTGAAATGCTCATGCTACCTGGGTATGGTGGACCAAAAGTTGGGCCCTCATTGTTTGTTGAGAATTGTTGTAAGATGACAATCTTTCCCCTGGCTTCTCCCAAAGTGGTAAGGCTTCCAGTTCTCAGAAACCATTTTTCTCCTACTTGATTTACCACTTCAGCAACACTTGTATAGAAGCTTCTTGTGTTCATGTATGGTTCATACTCTTCTTTCAATCGCATTAATACTGTCTCTGTAGGATTTTCCACTAAGAATGTTATGATGTCATTAAGAACCTTTGTGAAGTCAGTACGCTGGTAGGACACCCCATGGAATATAGGCAACCTGTCTTCATAATGTCTGCATCGGATGTCTAGAAAACGGACTCCAGCTTGCAACTGTCCTTTTAAACTCCAGCTTTGGCACTCAGCTAGGGGACCACCATAAAAGGACATAGTGTCATGGGTGCCAGGCATAGCAATGGAGGCAAGAGGAAGGTTGTCTGGAAGAAGGGCCATCCAATTTGGCCAGGAGAGTAATGGATTTTCTGTCCGGTCAAAAGCAGGTGTTTGATCTCCCAATGCCTCTGCTACCTGAGAATATATATTTAATAAGAGTTAGAGGGTTTGTGATTCTATCCACTAAAGTTTTATGTAAAAAAATTTGCAAACGTTTATTTTCTATTAATGTACCTTTTTGTCTTTGTTAATTGCTAAATATGTTCCTACTCTCTTTCATATAATTTTCATATATGTATATTGAAACGTCTCATGCTACATCCCCCTTAAACATATCTTATACTTTATTGCACTGTGTGGATACTTTGGAAAATATCAAAATGGTGGTTGAATGTGACACTGTTACAATATACTCTCCAGTGAAAGACTCTTTTTTTCTACACTCTATGGAGTTGGAGTGTACTTACTAAAATGTAGAGAGAGCTCACTGTATATTATCTATAAAATATAATGGATGGGCTTTTTTTCCCCTATTTTAGAATCTTATCCGTTGTTATTGAATATAGGTAAGTGCTTCTGATCTGTTATGAAAATCAGTGTACCTCATTCATGGCACTCTGCTTATGTGAATAGTTAATCCAAACAGTATACAACTAACTACTTGTTTGAGATCTTACATTTTTTATTAGTGGAACATTTTAGGTATAATTTTGTTGATAGTCCGGCACATAGGGTCTATAGCACAAGTGGAGTCCAAATGCTAGTGCAGGGTGCATTATCTTGTGCCCGGACCCTCCCTATGAATAGCAAACAATCTTGATAGTAAAAATAAAAAAACAGAGAATATTTACATAGCTGACATATTTTAACCCCTTAGTGACCAGACCATTTTTCAATTTTCTTACCGTTAAGGACCAGGGCTGTTTTTACATTTCTGTGGTGTTTATGTTTAGCTGTAATTTCCTCTTACTTATTTACTGTACCCACACATATTATATATTGTTTTTCTCACCATTAAATGGACTTTCTAAAGATACCATTATTTTCATCATATCATATAATTTACTATATATAAAAAAAATATAAAATATGATGAAAAAATTGAAAACATACTTTTTCTAAATTTGACCCCTAAAATCTCTTACACATCTACAACCAACAAAAGACACCCATGCTAAATAGTTTCTAAATTGTGTCCTGAGTTTAGAAATACCCAATGTTTACATGTTCTTTGCTTTTTTTTTTGCAAGTTATAGGGCGATAAGTACAAGTAGAACTTTGCTATTTCCAAACCATTTTTTTTTCTCAAAATTTGCGAAAGTTAAATTGTAACACTGATATCTGTCAATAATCCCTGAATAACCCTTCACATGTATATATATTTTTTTAGTAGACAACCCAAAGTATTGATCTAGGCCCAATTTGGTATATTTCATGCCACCATTTCACCGACAAATGCGATCAAATAAACAAAATCGTTAACTTTTTCACAAACTTTAGGTTTCTCACTGAAATTATTTACAAACAGCTTGTATTATGGCACAAATGGTTGTAAATGCTTCTCTGGGATCCCCTTTGTTCAGAAATAGCAGACATATATGGCTTTGGCATTGCTTTTTGGTAATTAGAAGGCTGCTAAATGCAGCTGCGCATTACACTTCTATTATGCCCAACAGTGAAGGGGTTACTTAGGTAGCTTATAGGGTTAATGTTAGCCTTAGTGTAGAGATTAGCCTCCCATCTGACACATCCCAACCCCTGATCCCTCCCTGATACCGCTCAAAAAGCTCTCTCCCATCCCCCACCCCTCAATTGTCACCCCCATCTTAAGTACTGGCAGAAAGTCTGCCAGTATAAAAATATATATATTTTTTTTTAATATTTTTTTTTTATATATTTGCTGCAGTGTAGGATCCCCACTTACCCCCAACCTCCCTGATCCCCCCCAAACAGCTCTCTAACCCTTCCCCCTCTACATATTTGCCGCCATCTTGGGTACTGGCAGCTGTCTTGAGCGGATGCTTAGTGTCTGAGTGCTAGCTGACATGAGATTTTCAGCACCCACCATAGAAGTCTATTAAAGGGACAGTCTACACCAGAATTTGTATTGTTTTAAATGATAGATAATCCCTTTATTACCAATTCCCCAGTTTTGCATAACCAACACAGTTATATTAATAAACTTTTAACCTCTGTAATTATCTTGTATCTAAGCCTCTGCAAACTGCCCCTTTATTTCAATTCTTTTGACAGACTTGCAGTTTAGCCAATCAGTGCCTGCTCCTAGATAACTTCACGTGCACGAGCACAGTGTTATCTATATGAAATACATGAACTAACACCCTCTAGTGGTGAAAAACTGTTAAAATGCATTCTGAAAAGAGGAGGCCTTCAAGGTCTAAGAAATTAGCATACGAACCTCCTAGGTTAAGCTTTCAACTAAGAATACCAAGAGAACAATGCATTGTTTAAAATTACATGCCCTATCTGAATCATGAAAGTTTATTTTGGCCTAGACTGTCCCTTTAAGTGAGGATTTAGCACACCCACACTTTCTGACATCCAATGTTAACTTTCATTCTATGTTTTAAAAAATACTTTCAACTTGTAATATGAGTGCCAAAATAAAACCGCTACTGATGTAATGCACGCAATTTTAGTACACAATAGCGCTTATATTTTTGTTCTCCACCTGTAATCTAGCCATATATGTTTTAACACAACTTATTTAATAATGTTTGTTGTCAACACTTGGCAAGGGGATTTGTACAAAGTAGAAAAATTTGATAACATTAGATTAAACATAGATGAAATTTGATAACATTAGATTAAACATAGATGAAATTTGATAACATTAGATTAAACATAGATGAAATTTGATAACATTAGATTAAACATAGATGAAATTTGATAACATTAGATTAAACATAGATGAAAGTAATATACCTGGGGGGTGGGGGAAGCAAGATACTTACTTATTAAATATAACCAAACTTTTGGGAACTTTTTTTTATATAAAAAATAGGCAACATAAAGCTTCAATTTAAAATAATTATAAAGTAAAGATTGTGTCATAAATGAAGGTTTATGCAAGTAGTTAAAGTGAAGTAATACATTACAGTGTTCTTAACAGAAAATGTTGCCAGCCGGGTGGTATTATGAAGCAGCTGGGTGGGGATAGTGTAATACTTTGCAATAACATAAAAAAATTATTTCATTTATAAATATTACTTCAGCTATCCAAAGCACAAATTAATTGCATAATTTAGCATAAATTGATTGAATTATAATGTGAGCAACAAATATTGAAAACATTGTTTGCTTAATATTGGCTTACATTTTAACTAGGTGGTCAGTAAAATCAGCCGGGTGGTGTGCCCACTAAAAACGCTCTAGGGAGAACATTGCATTATGCTGTGTTTTTAGGAACCCCCAGGATGTCTGATGTCAAGGGTTGCTTAAGGGTAAAAGCAGATCCATATATAATAAAAACCCATAGTCTTCTTGATGTATGACTCGCCAAACCAGAAAACAGTAAAAATCAATCATTCGAAACCGATGCTTTTAAAATATAAAAAATGTTAATATAATAATTGCGCAAAAATGCGCAGTATGCCCATCATGTCTCTATACAAATGGGATTCAGATTGTTTAGCAGTGATCAGGAAGGTTTCAGATTACAATAGATTAATTCCACACATGTAAATGAGTATTTTCCCTTGCATGTTGAGTGAAGGAGTTAATTCTGAAGCAGTACAGTAAAACTAAGTGTTATTGTATATGTCGGTTTCGGTTGTATTCCCAGTTTCATTCCCGATAACAAGTACTTAAAGGGACATAAAACCCACAATTTTTCTTTCACGATTCAAATAGAGAATACAATTTTAAACAACATTCCAATTTACTTCCGTTATTTAATTTGCTTCATTCTTTAGATATCCTTTATTGAAGAAATAGCAATGCGCATGATGAGCCAATCAAACAAGGCATCTATGTGCAGCCACCAATCAGAAGCTACTGAGCCTATTTAGATATGCTTTTCAACAAAGGATACCAAGAGAATAAAGTGCATTAGATAATATAAGTAAATGGGAAAGTTGTTTAAAATTGCATGCTCTTTCTAAACGATGAAAGAAAAAAAATTGGGTTTCATGTCTCTTTAACAACCAAGGAACTTTTCTGTTAAAAACACATTTGCAGCTGTGGGCTTTTAGCAGCCAAATTAATTTTGGATTGTGATCACCCGAAAAACATTCTGACAATATTGACTGAAAACCAAAAATCATTATAGGGAGCAGGAGCAGAACTACTAATGGTGCAGCAGGTGCAGTGGCACCAGGGCCCAAGTGATGGGGGGGGGCATTTGTGTGCAGAATGTGTTCAATTTAATGCATGGGAGCCTTAATGCATTAATGTAGGTTACAGGTCTGCCTATCTATCTATCTATCTATCTATCTATCTATCTATCATCTATCTATCTATCTATCTATCTATCTATCTATCCATCTATCTATCTCTCATCCATCTATCTATCTATCATCCATCTATCTCTCATCCATCTATCTATCTATCATCCATCTATCTCTCATCCATCTATCTATCTATCATCTATCTATCATCTATCTATCATCTATCTATCATCTATCTATCATCTATGTATCTATCTATCTATCTATCTATCTATCTATCTATCTATCTATCTATCTATCTATCTATCTATCTATCTATCATCTATCTATATATAATCTATCTATCTATCAATCATCTTTCTATCTATCTATCTATCTATCTATCTATCTATCTATCTATCATCTTTATATCTATCTATCATCTATCTATCTATCAATCTATCATCTATCTATCATCTATTTATCTATCTATCATCTATCTCTCTCTCTCTATCTATCATCTATCTATCATCTATCTATCATCTATTTATCTATCTATCATCTATTTATCTATCTATCATATATCTATCTATCATATATCTATCTATCTCTCTCTATCAATCTGTCTATCTATCATCTATCTATCATCTATCTATCTATCTATCTATCTATCTATCCTCAAAATAATTATACAGACCAGCATGTCTATTATTGCTATTGCTTACTACTGAGTTACCTTTGGGGGCCCAAAAAGCAGGGCCCTCTGTTGAGTTGTTCCACTACTGATAGGGAGCAGATAGCCGATAGATTATCATTAACCCCCTTGTTTGCTAAAAATATTTTTCAATGGTCAGATCTCATCTACTGCTTACCTTGGGCGAGATTACATATGTGGCTTCACTCGCAAGAGCCGGCATCGGCTATTTCTAGACGGATGTAGCAATCACATATACGGCGCCACATACAAATGCGGTGCGTACATTTTACCGTCGGCCGCTGTTTTTACTCCCATAAACTAACATAGAACCGGCGTTGCAAGTTTGTATCACATATTCAGCACAAGGATTTACGTATCAAAAATGGAGATGTTTTACTCTATTTTCACGTCGCCACACATAGGCATGAGCAGCATGCCTTTCACTGAGTATATGAGCACCGTTATTAACCCCTAATCCGCCACCCACCCAAAACGCAAAGTATCTAATTATACTATTAACTACTAATTTGCCAACCCCCACATCACAAACTACCTAATAACCCCTAAACCGCTAACCCCCCACAATGCAATCTACATAATTAACCTATTAACCCCTAAACCGCCATCCCCCACAACACAATTTTACTTAATTAACCAATTAACCCCTAAACCGCTATCCCCCACAATGCAATCTACCTAATTTACCTATCAACCCCTAAACCACCATCCCCCCACAACGCAAACTATTAATCTAATTTGTAATTTATTTTTTAGGGAGATAGTTTTTTTTTATTTTATGTAATTGTGGTTAACTTAGGGGGTGTTAGGTTAGGGATTAATACTTTGCATTGTGGGTGGCGGTTTAGGGGTTAATAGGTTAATTAGTTAGATTGCGTTGTGTATAGGTACTTTGCGTTGTGGGGGGATGGCGGTTTAGGGGTTAATACGTTTATTAGTTAGTTCGCAATATGGGGGTTGGTGGATTAGGAGTTAATAGTTTAAATAGGTAGTTTGTATTGTGGGTGGTTGGCGGTTTAGAGGTTAATACATTTTATTATTAGTTGCGATGTGGGGGGATGGCGGATTAGGGGTTAGTACATTTTATTATTAGCTGCGATGTGGGGGGGTTGGCGGATTAGGGAATTTGATGAGTCAGGTTCATTTTTTGGGAGGTGGGTTAGACGTTTACGGGCGATTAAACTTTTTTTTTGCTTTTTACCTAGGATCCAGCAGATCATATACTGCCGTAAGTCACTGCCGACTCCAGAAATGTCTATTTCCGCACATTTCTGTACCTCGCCGGTCTATCTGATTTACGGCAGTATCTGATCTGCCGGCACCATATATGTGATTCACCCGATGTGTGAGGTGAACTTACGGGCAGCATGGATTTTTAGCAGATGCATTGAAGCCTACGCCGTATATGTAATCTCGCCCCTTATGTAAAGGAGCCATTACTAGAGTAGACAAGGTTTACCACTGTCATTGTGTTAGCAAAACATTGTTTTGTAGTATCTTTGCTGAGGTGAATAAGTGACAGATATGTAGTAGAGTTAGACCTGTGGTGTCTGCAGTGTACACTTACAGTTCTCAGAACTGGAACAATTGCCACTTTTCAGAGCTATTTAAAGGGCAAGAAGAGCAAAATAAATAAAGTATATTAAAAAGTTTTAAACTATGCACAATTAAAGGGATATGAAACCCAATGTGTTTCTTTCATGATTCAGATGGAGCATGCAATTTTAAACGGCTTTGTACTTTACTTCTATTATCATTGTTTCTTTGATTTCTTGTTATCTTTTGTTGAAAAGCAAGGACGTATGCTTGGGAGCCTGCCTCTTTTTAGAGCACTTTATTTCAGCAGTTTTGCAAGAATGTTATCCATTGGCAAAAGCACTAGATGATAACACTATTTCATGCCATATATTGCTCCAGATGTCTCCAATACGGAATATCATGGAAACTAAGCAAATTTGATAATAGAAGTAAATTTGAAACTTTTAAAAAAGTATATGCTCTGTCTGATTCACAAAAATATTTTTTTTGGGGTTTAATATCCCTTTAATTTTTTTATAATATGTTTTTCAAAGTGTTTTAAGAGTTGTGAGTACCCTTGAGTTGGGGGAAAAAGGAAAAATATCAATAATGATTAATCCCTTAACCCAAAAAGATATGCGTCATGTGGTACTTTGCCCATTGTACCGCATTACGTATATATACATCTGAAATGCAGAAAGCTCCAGCAGTCTCAGCTGTAAAGTTACAGCTGAGACCTCCAGTTCCTGAGCTCCAGGCATCTGTTTGCATTTGGAACCGGAGCACGATTGATGCTCTGGTTCCATTTAAAGGTAGATGCCAGATCGACTTCTTGTGCCAGCGGGAGCTGTGGGTGAGAAGGCGGAAGGCTCGTGTTCGGCACAGAGGTGGTGAGGGGAGGAAGTGGGAAGGGCCCTACGCTACAGATTTTTTTTTAAGGGAGAGGTAGGGATGGGAAGCTACACTATGGAAAAAAAGGGAAATTGAAAGAAGGTGGCACCATACATAATTAATGATCGTGGGGAGGCAGGGGGCAGCACTACACTACAGAAAATAATAATCAGCTAGATTACGAGTTTTGAGTGCTATAGGGAAATTAACAACCGCCACAAAATCGGCGGTAATTCACCTCCCTATAGCGCTGCTATTACAGGTTTTGAAAAAGCAGGCTTGCGCGGGCGATATGGTGGCGTTGAACTCCGTACCATAACCAAATACAATCGCTGGTTTGACGTGCTCGTGCACGATTTCCCCATAGACATCAATGGGGAGAGCCGGCAAAAACACCTGCAATTGCGGAAACAAAAGCTCCGTAACGCAGCCCCATTGATGTCTATGGGGAAAGAAAAAGTTATTTTCAACCTAACACCCTAACATGAAAACCATGTCTAAACTCCCCTATTCTGCCGCTCCCGATATCCCCGCAACCTACATAATGTTATTAACCCCTAATCTGCCGCCCTTAACATTGCCACCACCTAAATAAAACTATTAACCCCTAATCTCCAGCTCCTGATATCGCCGCCACCTACATTACAGTTATTAACCCCTAATCTGCCACCCCCAATGTCGCCGCCACTATAATAAAGTTATTAACCCCTAAACCTCTGGCCTCCAACGTCCCTAAACCTAACCCTAAGAATAACCCTAACATAAACATAACCCTAACACCCCCTTACTTAAATATAATTAAAATAAATCTAAATAAACCTTACAATTATTAACTAAATAATTCCTATTTAAAACTAAATACAAACTTACCTGTAAAAAAAACAAAACCTAAGCTAGCTACAAAATAACTAATACTTATATTGTAGCTATCTTAGGTTTTATTATTATTTCACATATAAGTTTGTATTTATTTTTACTAGGTAGACTAGTTAGTAAATAGTTATGAACTATTTAATAACTACCTAGTTAAAATAAATACAAAGTTATCTGTAAAATAAAACCTGCCTTACACTAAAACCTAACATTACAATCAAATAAAATTATATTAAATAATTAAAATACAATTATCTAAATTACAAAAAAAAAATAAACACTTAATTACACAACTTAAAAGGGCCTTTTGCGGGGCATAGTCCAAAAGAAATCAGCTCTTTTACCTGTAAAAAAAAATATAAACAACCCACCAACAGTAAAACCCACCACCCACACAACCAAACACAAGCTATCAGCCAATCAGAATGTAAGGGACGCCATCTAGGATGACGTCACTTAAAGGGAAACTTCATTCTACAGCAACCATCGGAAGAAGAAGATGCTCCATGTCTTGATGATGGACCTGCTCCGCGCCAGATGGATGACGATAGAAGATGCCATCTGGATGAAGATAGAAGATGCCATCTGGATGAAGATAGAAGATGCCATCTGGATGAAGATAGAAGATGCCATCTGGATGAAGACTTCTGCCTGCTTGGATGAAGACTTCTGCTGGCTTCGAGGAGGACTTCTGCCCGATTTGGATGAAGACTTCTGCCGGCTTCGATGAGGACTTCTGTCGCCTGGATGAGGATGGATGTCCGGTCTTTGAAAACTGTAAGTGGATCGTCGGGGGTTAGTGTTTGGGCAATGTAAAAGAGCTAAATGCCCTTTTAAGGGCAATGCCCATCCAAATGCCCTTTCCAGGACAATGGTTAGCTTAGCTTTATTTAGAATTTTATTTGGGGAGTTTGGTTGTTTGGGTGGTGGGTTTTACTGTTGGGGGGTTGTTTGTATTTTTTTTTACAGGTAAATAAGCTGATTTCTTTGGGGCAATGCCCCGCAAAAAGGCCCTTTTAAGGACTATTCAGGGCTGGCCCTAGCCATTGCGGGGCCCAAGGCAGGATGACAAAATAGGGCCCCTTTCTCCCTGCTCCCAGCCCCGCCCAATCTCCGCCCCCAGTCCTGCCCAATCTCCGCCCCCAGCCCCGCCCAGTCTCCGCCCCACAGCTTTTAAAATGAAAAAAATGGGAGAAAAAAATCATTTAAGGTAATGCACAACATCTTATATACAAAAAACATATAAATCCACTACTGTGTAGCACTATAACATTTTATATTTTGCAATATACCATTTGTACTATTGGAACAACTGTTTATGTATATAATGAAGAATTATGCTGACAATTAGGAACAGTTGAGTTGAACTGGGGCTTATTTTTATGTGTTTTCTTATGATAACAAGAACATTACAGAGACGCCAGGGCCGGCCCTAGCAAGTGCAGGTCCCTAGGCTGATTGACAGTGCGGGGCCTGTACCCAGAACAAAAAATACTTAAAGGAAATGGGGCAATGCACTGTACCACACAAACACACAGATATAATACACACACTGAGAGATACTTATATACACATACACCCATACACTCAGACACATACACAGCTACACAGATATATATACATACACAGGTGTACACTCAAACACATATACAGGTACACAGATATATACATACACAGGTGTACACACACACACACACACACACACAGACAGAACCCACACACACTCACAGAGCCCCCCCACACACACAGAGCCCACACACACAGAGCCCACAAAAACACAGAGTCCACACACACAGAGTCCACACACACAGCCCACACAAACACACAGAGCCCACACACACACAGAAAGCCCCCCCACACACACAGAGCCCACACACACACAAACACACACACACAGCCCACACACACAGAGCCCACACACACACAGAGCCCACACACACACATAGAGCCCCCCCCCCACACAGAGCCCACACACACACAGAGCCCACACACACACACACAGCCCACACACACAAACAGAGCCCCCCCCCCCCACACACACACAGTCCACACACACAGAGCCCACACACAGAGCCCACACACACACAGAGCCCACACACGCACACACACACAGAGCCCCCACACACACACACACAGAGCCCACACACACACACACACACAGAGCCCCCACGCACACACAGAGCCCACAAATACACACACAGAGCCCCCCTACACACACACACACACACACACACACACAGACAGAGCCCCCCCCCACACACAGAGCCCACACACACACACAGAGCCCCCCCCCACACACACACAGAGCCCACACACACACACAGAGCTCAGACAGAGCCCACACACACACACACACACACACAGAGCTCACACACACAGACAGAGCCAACACACACAGACAGAGCCCAAACACACGGACAGAGCCCACACACACGGACAGAGCCCACACACACAGACAGAGCCCCCCCCCACACACAGAGCCCCCCCCCCCCACACACAGAGCCCACACACAGAGACAGAGCCCACACACACAAACAGAGCCCACACACACACACAGAGCCTCCCCCACACACACACACAGAGCACACACACACAGACAGAGCCCCCACACACACACACAGAGCCCCCCACACACAAACACAGAGCCCACAAACACACACACACAGCCCATACAGAGCCCACACACACAGACAGAGCCAACACACACACACAGACAGAGCCTACACACACAGACAGAGCCCACACAGAGCCCACACACACAGGCAGAGCCCACACAGAGCCCCCACACACACAGAGCCCCCCCCACACACAGAGCCCGCACACAGAGACAGAGCCCAGACAGAGCCCACACACAGAGCCCACACACACACACTCACACACACAGAGCCCACACACACAAACAGAGCACACACACACAGACAGAGTCCCCCCCCACACACAGAGCCCCCCACACACACAGAGCCCAGACACACACACAGACAGAGCCCACACACAGAGAAAGAGCCCAGACAGAGCCCCCCCCCCACACACACACAGAGCCCCCCCCCCACACACAGAGCCCACACACACAGACAGAGCCCACACACACAGACAGAGCCCCCCCCCACACACACAGAGCCCCCCCACACACACAGAGCCCCCCCACACACACAGAGCCCACACACACACAAAGAGCCAAGACACACAGACAGAGCCCACACACACACAGATAGAGCCCCCCCCACACAAACAGAGCACACACACAGATAGAGCCCCCCCCACACACACAGATAGATAGAGCCCACACACACAGATAGAGCCCACACACACAGATAGAGCCCCCACACACACATATAGAGCCCCCACACACACATATAGAGCCCCACACACACACACACAGAGCCCCCCCCCCACACACAGATAGCCCAGACAGAGCCCACACACAGAGCCCACACACACACACTCACACACACAGAGCCCACACACACAAACAGAGCACACACACACACAGACAGAGTCGTCCCCCCACACACAGAGCCCCCCACACACACAGAGCCCAGACACACACACAGACAGAGCCCACACACAGAGAAAGAGCCCAGACAGAGCCCCCCCCCCACACACACACAGAGCCCCCCCCCCACACACACAGAGCCCACACACACAGACAGAGCCCACACACACAGACAGAGCCCCCCCCCCCCCACACACAGAGCCCCCCCACACACACAGAGCCCACACACACACAAAGAGCCAAGACACACAGATGGAGCCCACACACACACATATAGAGCCCCCGCCACTCACACACACACACACACAGATAGAGCCCCCCCACACACACACAGATAGAGCCCCCCCACACACACACAGATAGAGCCCCCCCCCCACACACACAGATAGAGCACCCCCCCACACACAGAGATAGAGCCCACACACACACACAGAGATAGAGCCCCCCCACACAGATAGAGCCCCCCCATGCACACAGATAGAGCCCCCCACACACACAGAGCCCACACACACACAGACAGAGCCCCCCCCCACACACACACAGATAAAGGCCACACACAGAGATAGAGCCCACACACACATACAGAGCACACACACACACACAGATAGAGCACACACACAGATAGAGCCCCCCCCACACACACACAGATAAAGCCCACACACAGAGATAGAGCCCACACACACATACAGAGCACACACACACACAGATAGAGCCCCCCCCACACACAGATAGAGCCCACACACATACACACACACACACATAGAGCCCACACACACAGATAGAGCCCCCCACACACACAGACAGAGCCCCCCACACACACACAGTTAGAGCCCCCCCACACACACACAGATAGAGCCCACACACACACAGATAGAGCCCCCCCCCCACACACACAGATAGAGCCAACACACACAGATAGAGCCCACACACACATACAGAGCACACACACAGATAGAGCCCACACACACATACAAAGCACACACACACACACAGAGCACACACACACAGATAGAGCCCCCCACACACACACACACAGATAGAGCCCACACACACATACAGAGCACACACACACAGATAGAGCCCCCCCCACACACAGATAGACCCCCCTCCCACACACACACACACACATAGAGCCCACACACACACAGACAGAGCCCCCCCACACACACACAGATAGAGCCCCCACACACATACAGAGCACACACACAGATAGAGCCCACACACACATACAGAGCACACACACACACAGATAGAGCCCCCCCACACACACAGATAGAGCACACACACACACACAGAGCCCACACACACACAGACAGAGCCCCCCCCCACACACACAGATAGAACCCCCCCCCACACACACACAGATAGAGCCTACACACAGAGATAGAGCACACACACACACACAGATAGAGCCCCCCCACACACAGACAGAGCCCCCCCCCACACACAGATAGAGCCTACACACAGAGATAGAGCACACACACAGATAGAGCACACACACACACACACACACAGATAGAGCCCCCCACACACAGATAGAGCTCCCCACACACACAGAGCACACACACACACACGCAGATAGAGCCCACACACACACACACACACACACACAGAGAGATAGAGCCCACACACACACACAGATAGAGCCTACACACAGAGATAGAGCACACACACACACAGATAGAGCCCCCCCACACACAGACAGAGCCCCCCACACACACACAGATAGAGACTACACACAGAGATAGAGCACACACACAGATAGAGCACACACACACACACACACACAGATAGAGCCCCCCCACACACAGATAGAGCTCCCCACACACACAGAGCACACACACACACGCAGATAGAGCCCCCCCACACACACACACACAGATAGAGCCCACACACACACACACAGATAGAGCCCACACACACACACAGATAGAGCCTGCACACATACACACACACACACACACACACACACACACACACACACACAGATAGAGCCCCCCCCCCCCCACACACACA
The DNA here is from genome assembly GCF_027579735.1 of Bombina bombina. Classification (NCBI taxonomy): domain Eukaryota; kingdom Metazoa; phylum Chordata; class Amphibia; order Anura; family Bombinatoridae; genus Bombina; species Bombina bombina. The sequence continues at coordinate 860,296,256 of NC_069504.1, read as the reverse complement.
CAGATAGAGCCCACACACACATACAGAGCACACACACACAGATAGAGCCCCCCCCCCCACACACAGATAGAGCCCCCTCCCACACACACACACACACACAGAGCCCACACACACACACAGACAGAGCCCCCCCACACACACACAGATAGAGCCCCCACACACATACAGAGCACACACACAGATTGAGCCCACACACACATACAGAGCACACACACACACAGATAGAGCCCCCCCACACACACAGATAGAGCACACACACACACACACACACACACACATAGAGCCCACACACACACAGACAGAGCCCCCCCCCACACACAGATAGAGCCCCCCACACACACACACACACAGATAGAGCCTACACACAGAGATAGAGCACACACACACACACAGATAGAGCCCCCCCACACACAGACAGAGCCCCCCCCCCACACACAGATAGAGCCTACATACAGAGATAGAGCACACACACAGATAGAGCACACACACACACACACACACACACACAGATAGAGCCCCCCACACACAGATAGAGCTCCCCACACACACAGAGCACACACACACACGCAGATAGAGCCCACACACACACACACACACACACACACACACAGAGATAGAGCCCACACACACACACAGATAGAGCCTACACACAGAGATAGAGCACACACACACACAGATAGAGCCCCCCCACACACAGACAGAGCCCCCCACACACACACAGATAGAGACTACACACAGAGATAGAGCACACACACACACACACAGATAGAGCCCCCCCACACACAGATAGAGCTCCCCACACACACAGAGCACACACACACACGCAGATAGAGCCCACACACACACACACACACAGATAGAGCCCACACACACACACACAGATAGAGCCCACACACACACACAGATAGAGCCTGCACACATACACACACACACACACACAGATAGAGCCCCCCCCACACACAGATAGAGCTCACACACATACACACACACAGATAGAGCCCATACACATACACACACACACACACACACACACATACACACACACAGATAGAGCCCCCACACACACATACACAGATAGAGCCAACACACACATACATACACACTGTCAGGATTCTATTCGCTTCCCTCCTTCTATGACTTCAGCCTCACTCTGAATCTATAAATCTAACCTACGCCCTGTTCCTAGTGCTTAGTATTTGTTTAGACTTCTTGACCAGCAGTCTTTATATTCTGAGCTCTCTACAAATTATAACTACAAGTATCCTGATCTCATCTACACTTGTATAAGTAACCGGACTACAGTTTCAGGATTTTGCTCACCCTGTCACCTTACTCTAACTGAATCAGTTACTGGAAAACACCGCTAACCAAAGTAACTTCCCATAAGCAGTTTGAACACCTCACCGGTCAATATCCTTATCAGCTTGGTTATTTCCTTATGCCCTTGTACTTCTGTGGATTACAACTTACTGCAACATTCTATTTGCAATTCTAAATTCTCCGTGAGCAACCGAGGACCGGCGTCTGACGTAATCTGCCACTCAAACATTACTCAGCCGCTCACGCCCACCTCACTGAGCGCTGTTCCGGAGCTGCAGCCGCAGCATTAGGAGACTGCAGCGATACACGCTGTCAGCATAGAGCAACCACTGCTTAATGAGAAACAAGTTGTTACGCTCCTGAGTTTCTATCTGCCATACCTCTGTGTCTTGCCTCAAATTTCAAGTTCTGCCTCAAAGTGAACACTGACTCTCAAAGCTTCTCCTCTCTCTCAGGCAGAGACACTTGGCTAAATCACTCACTACCACCTCAGGAGTAAACTGAGATCGTTATATTCCTGTCTGCTCCTCATTAGAATAATCAGCATCACTGAACACAGTTCTCACTTCTGTTAGATTGAATAACTATATTATATCAATCTAATTCTCCATTGAGAATATTTCACTCAGGTTAATAACTATTAATTATCAGTGTTAATAGTCCTATTCTGAGTGGTACAAACAAACTTAAGTCTACAACTGTGATTTGTTTACATTTCTCAATAGGATCTTCTCATTGTTTGGAGAGATCCTGACACACACACATACACACACACACAGATACATAGGTAATATGGGCAGACACCCAGTAGGGGAAGGTAAGGAATACAGGAATGTTTGGGGTACACATAGTTATACTTCAGTAGGTAATATGGGGAGACTGAGAGGGTTTAATCTGTCACCAAGAGCTATATTTCTCTTCTACTGTGCCGAGTTACAGATGGAGCCTCTATTAACTAATGCACCAGCATTATATTATATGACTTAGGGTGACTTGTTCCTCTGGAGCTTGTTGTATCGGAGCGACTACCTGCATTTATAAGACACACCCATGACCCAGTTAGGTGCCTCACATTCTGCTTAGTGTCTGACTTGTAGCCGGAGTCTCAGCACGCGGTCTGTAGTTCTGTGTAACCTGAGATGTGACTTGTGTAATTGCCTCCACGCAGACGCGTTTCGTGCGGCTGCGCACTTGATCACTGCATACCGGAGCTCCTACTAGTGATGCCCAGCTGGCCTCAGAACCTGCTGCTCTGGGTAAAACAATGTGCCAGCACCTTATATATAGCTTATTAGGAGTCTGTGTGCAATGCATGCATATGCCATTTTGGTTATTGATGGTGAACTAGTTATATGCAAAGATGCCTTCCCACTCCAGTGCTCTTCAGATCATTTATTCATTTCACTACAAAATCAATGAGTATTGGTTGTCAGGCATATGAACCCTCTCCCTCTGTATGCTGCTGGCCTCTGGTTGTGAGAAATACCTAAGGGGTTTAGAAGAATTCTCAGTGCCTATGGCAGTGCCAGGTCTGTATATTAGTCTGAGCCAGTCACATGAATATAATTAGCATCAGAAGTAATTTGCCTCCTGGGATAAACATTGCAAAACACACACACACAGCCCACACACACAGAGCCCACACACACACAGAGCCACCACACACACACACACATACACACACACACACAGAGCCCCCCCCCCCCCCACACACACAGAGCCCCCCCACACACAGAGCTCACACACACACACACAGCCCACACACACACACAGCCCACACACACAAACACAGAGCCCCCCCCCCCCACACACACACAGTCCACACACACAGAGCCCACACACAGAGCCCACACACACACAGAGCCCACACACGCACAGAGCCCACACACGCACAGAGCCCCCCCCCCACACACACAGAGCCCCCACGCACACACAGAGCCCACACATACACACAGAGCCCCCCTACACACACACACACACACACAGACAGAGCCAACACACACAGACATAGCCCACACACACAGACAGAGCTCACACACACAGACAGAGCTCACACACACAGACAGAGCCACACACACAGACAGAGCCCACACACACGGACAGAGCCCACACACACGGACAGAGCCCACACACACAGACAGAGCCCACACACACAGACAGAGCCCACACACACAGACAGAGCCCACACACACAGACAGAGCCCACACACACAGACAGAGCCCCCACACACACAGAGCCCCCACGCACACACAGAGCCCCCACGCACACACAGAGCCCACACATACACACAGAGCCCCCTACACACACACACACACACAGACAGAGCCAACACACACAGACAGAGCCCACACACACAGACAGAGCCCACACACACAGACAGAGCTCACACACACAGACAGAGCTCACACACACAGACAGAGCTCACACACACAGACAGAGCCCACACACACAGACAGAGCTCACACACACAGACAGAGCCCCCACACACAGACAGAGCCCACACACACAGACAGAGCCCACACACACAGACAGAGCCCCCCCACACACAGAGCCCCCACGCACACACAGAGCCCCCACGCACACACAGAGCCCACACATACACACAGAGCCCCCCTACACACACACACACACACACACACACACACACAGACAGAGCCAACACACACAGACAGAGCCCACACACACAGACAGAGCTCACACACAGACAGAGCCACACACACAGACAGAGCCCACACACACGGACAGAGCCCACACACACAGACAGAGCCCACACACACAGACAGAGCCCACACGCACAGACAGAGCCCCCACGCACACACAGAGCCCACACATACACACAGAGCCCACACACACACACACACACACACACACACACAGAGCCAACACACACAGACAGAGCCCACACACACAGACAGAGCCCACACACACAGACAGAGCTCACACACACAGACAGAGCTCACACACACAGACAGAGACCACACACACGGACAGAGCCCACACACACGGACAGAGCCCACACACACGGACAGAGCCCACACACACGGACAGAGCCCACACACACAGACAGAGCCCCCACACACAGACAGAGCCCCCACACACACAGAGCCCCCCCCCCACACACACACAGAGTCCACACACAGAGACAGAGCCCACACACACACATACACACACACACACACACAGAGCCCACACACACAAACAGAGCCCACACACACAGACAAAGCCCACACACACACACAGAGCCCCCACACACACAGAGCCCCCCCCACACACACAGAGCCCACACACACACACAAACACAGAGCCCACACACACAGAGCCCAGACAGAGCTCACACACACACACACACACACACACAGACAGAGCCAACACACACACACACACACAGACAGAGCCTACACACACAGACAGAGCCCACACATAGCCCACACACACAGACAGAGCCCACACAGAGCCCCCCCACACACAGAACCCCCCCCACACACACAGCCCCCCACACACACAGAGCCCGCACACTGAGACAGAGCCCAGACAGAGCCCACACACACACACAGAGCCCACACACACAAACAGAGCACACACACACAGACAGAGCACACACACACAGACAGAGCCCACACACACAGACAGAGTCCCCCCTCACACACACAGAGCCCCCCCCCACACACACACAGAGCCCAGACACACAGACAGAGCCCAGACACACACACAGACAGAGCCCACACACAGAGAAAGAACCCAGACAGAGCCCACACACAGAGCCCACACACACACACACACACACACAGAGCCCACACACACAGACAGATAGAGCCCCCCACACACACACACAGAGCCCCCTCCACACACACACAGACAGAGCCCACACACACACAGACAGAGCCCACACACACACAGATAGAGCCCACACACACACACACACACACACAGATAGAGCCCCCCCACACACACACAGATAGAGCCCCCCACACACACACAGATAGAGCCCCCCACACACATACACACACAGATAGAGCCAACCCACACACACACAGATAGAACCCACACACATACACACACACAGATAGAGCCTGCACACACACACACAGATAGAGCCCCCCCCACACACACACAGATAGAGCCCACACACATACACACACACACACACACAGATAGAGCCCATACACATACACACACACACAGTCACAGATAGAGCCCCCACACACACATACAAAGATAGAGCCCACACACACATACACACACACACACACACACACACAGATAGATAGGTAACATGGGCAGACACCCAGTAGGGGAAGGTAAGGAATACAGGAATGTTTGGGGTACACATAGTTATACTTCAGTAGGTAATATGGGGAGACTGAATGAGCCTGAGAGGGTTTAATCTGACACCAAGAGCTATATTTCTGTTCTACTGTGCAGAGTTACAGATGGAGCCTCTTTTAACTAATGCACCAGCATTATATTATATGACTTAGGGTGACTTGTTCCTCTGGAGCTTGTTGTATCGGAGCGACTACCTGCATTTATAAGGCACAGCCATGACCCAGTTAGGTGCCTCACATTCTGCCTTGTAGCCGGAATCTCAGCACGCGGTCTGTAGTTCTGTGTAACCTGAGATGTGACTTGTGTAATTGCCTCTGTGGCCACAAGTCACCAACATGTCAGTGTAAATAGCGTGCCCCTCATAACACATGGTACCTGTGTATTACTAGTGATGTAAATTATACACAAAGGATGTGAAGGTGCACAGAGACCAACTCCGGTAAAATTAAAACGGTTCCTTTATTCAAAGCGGATAAAAAACAATCCATCATCCTCCGGTCAAACAATTTTAAAAACAGTTCAGGTGTGTGAACAGGAGCTCCACGCAGACGCGTTTCGTGCGGCTGCGCACTTGATCACTGCATACCGGAGCTCCTACTAGTGATGCCCAGCTGGCCTCAGAACCTGCTGTTCTGGGTAAAACAATGTGCCAGCACCTTATATATAGCTTGTTAGGAGTCTGTGTGCAATGCATGCATATGCCCTTTTGGTTATTGATGGTGAACTAGACCTGTGCCTTTGGGAGCACATTATAAAGGGTAGTTATATGCAAAGATGCCTTCCCACTCCAGTGCTCTCCAGATCATTTATTCATTTTACTACAAAATCAATGAGTATTGGTTGTCAGGCATATGAACCCTCTCCCTCTGTATGCTCCTGGCCTCTGGTTGTGAGAAATATCTAAGGGGTTTAGAGTAGCAGAATTCTCAGTGCCTATGGCAGTGCCAGGTCTGTATATTAGTCTGAGCCAGTCACATGAATATAATTAGCACCCAGAAGTCATTTGCCTCCTGGGATAAACATTGCAAAACTATAGTGCAGATTTACTGTGTCAGAGTAAGTAACCTCATAAAGCATAAGTATAAATCTCACAGGAAGTATAAATATATTCGCTTTTTATACTTCCTTAGATTCAGTATCATCCTCGATTAGAAGTTATATTATGTATAAAGACTGGAGGTCTTCCTCTACATTTAGAATGAAAAAAATATCCTTTTCCTGAAAGATCTAGTGAATATTTGTTTTATTTTCCCTGCAGGTTCCATTTATAGGCTAGCTGTTGTTTATCCTGTATAACTTGCACTTTGTAGCAGGTTAGCCTGGGAGAATATTTGGTAAATTATCATCTTGTGACTGCTAACTGCAACTTTTTGTATTCTGTGCTAAAGCTCCATTATTAGATATCAATAGTCAGATGTATTTATGGGTAAATCCATGTATTAATAGGCTTAAAGGGACACTATACCCAAAACAATTATTTCATGATTAAGGTAGAGAATACAATTTTAAACAACATTCCAATTTACTTCTTTTATCTATTTTGCTTCATTCTTTAGATATCCCTTTAATTAAGAAATAGCAATGCACATGGTGAGCCAATCACAAGAGGCATATATGTGCAGCTACCAATCAGCAGCTACTAAGCATATCTAGATATGCTTTTCAGCAAAGAATATCAAGATAATTAAGCAAATTAGATAATTGAAGTAAATTAGAAAGTTATTTATAACTGTATGCTCTTTCTAAATCATGGAAGAAAAAAATTGGGTTTTATGTCCCTTTAAAGGAACATTACACTGTAACATGTTCTTCCCCTTTATGAGTTCTGGCATAAAAAGCTACTTTTTTCTGTTAGAACACAAATCTATATTGAAAATATGAATGCTGCAGTATCATCTATAGAAAAGCTATGTAAACTAAAGACAGTGGTTGGTTATTATGATAAATTTGACCAGCAATAAAAATAAAGAGACAGTAAATATTTTAAGAGTGTAATATAGAAATTAAAAGTAATTGTGAATGGTAAAAAAAACTTTGCAATACTTTCGTTATTTATTTTGCCCCCTTTTATTTCTACAAACCTAACCCTGCCACAAATCTGTTATTAATTGTCTCCAGGACAGGAGATATTTTTAAATAAACTGCAAAACAAATACATTTTTGCTAACACAATAACAGTGGCTAGTTGTAACTACTCCACTATCGAGGTTATGTTTTTCTCCTCCTAATAGAATAGAGCAAATGGTGGGTGGAGTATGGCTATTTAAAAACAATTGCAGTAAGCAAGGTTTTAATAAATTCATTCAGCAAACAAATAATGTAATACTAATACACATACATTCACTGTCCCTTTAAGGTTATACTATGGTGGTTAAAGGAGTGCATAAAAGATAACCAAATGGATTTTATGTAGAAAGCACTAGTGCAGCTGATTCAGTGTGTCCTGCAGGTGTAAGTCTCACATACTACAGCGTGTGCCAGGTCTGTACGTTAGTCTGAGCCAGCAGCCAGTAACATGAATATAATTATCACCCAGTATAGTGCAGCATTAAACTAAAAAATACATCACTGGTGATTGCAAACACTCTTGTCATACTCATTTCTCATCCTCTCACAGCACAGTCAGTGCATAGGCTAGCAATGATATGGCAAGTTCAGCCATCGCTCCCCTGACACTTATACGCATATTATTATATTTATTTAGGCTCCTGGCTATGTTAGAGGGACGTCTCTGCTCTGCAACTTAGTCACACTCACACATCCAACATACCTGGTCCTTCAGGCAGGCTGCCTCCCGAGTCGGTCCCACACTCGCCAGTCGCCTACTGCCTGTCACTCCTCCTCCTGTGCCGCTGCTCCGCCTCCTCACTTCAGTCCTGAACTTTCCTGGGACCCGGGAAAAACTTGCGCCCAAAAAATGTAAACAAAAATGGCGCCCAAAAATATATATATTTTTTTTAAAAAGTGGCAGTGCACAAAACCCCCCAAAATTTTATAAAAAAAAGTTTGTTTGAACTCGCATGGCGGGGCCCCCTAACCGCGGGACCCAAGGCGGCCGCCTTCTTCACCTTGCCCAAAGGCCAGCCCTGGGACTATTGGCAGTTTAGTGTAGGCAAGGGTTTTCTTTATTTTGGGGGGGCTTTCTTATTTTGATAGGGCTATTAGATTAGGAGTAATTTGTTTTTATTTTTGATAATTTCATTTTTTATTTTGTGTAATTTAGTGTTTATTTTTTTGTAATTTAGATAATTGTATTTTAATTTAATATAATTTTATTTGATTGTAATGTTAGGTTTTAGTGTAAGGCAGGTTAGGTTTTATTTTACAGGTAACTTTGTATTTATTTTAATTAGGTAGCTAGTAAATAGTTAATAACTATTTACTGACTAGTCTACCTAGTTAAAATAAATACAAACTTACCTGTGAAATAAAAATAAAACCTAAGATAGCTACAATGTATAGTTTTTTTACAGGTAAGTTTGTATTTAGTTTTAAATAGGAAATATTTAGGTAATAATAGTAAGTTTTATTTAGATTTATTTTAATTATATTTAAGTTTGGGGGTGTTAGGGTTAGGGTTACGTTAGGGTTAGGGTTATGCTTAGGGTTACGTTAGGGTTAGGATTAGGTTTAGGGGTTAATATATTTATGTAGTGATGTGGGAGGCCAGAGGTTTAGGGGTTAATAGTTTAATTTAGTATATTTCAATGTGGGGGGCTTGCAGTTTAGTGGTTAATAGGTTTATTATAGCGGCGGTGTGAGCGGACGGCAGATTAGGGGTTAATAATATTTAAATAGTGTTGGCGATGCGGGAGGGCAGCGGTTTAGGGGTTAATTGGTTTATTATAGTGGCGACGATGTCGGGGATCGGCGGAATAGGGGTAATACACTTTAATAGTGGCAGCGATGTCCGGAGCAGCAGATTAGGGGTTAATAATTTTATTATAGTGTTTGTGATGCGGGAGGGCCACGGTTTAGGGGTTATTAGGTAGTTTATGGGTGTTAGTGTACTTTTTGACACTTTAGTTATGAGTTTTATGTTACAGCTTTGTAGCATAAAACTCATATAACTACTGACTTTAGATGGCGGTACGGATCTTGTGGTTATAGAGTGTACAGCTCACTTTTTGGCCTCCCAGGCAAACTCGTAATAGCGGCGCTATCTGAGTCCCATTGAAAAATAACTTTTTTAAAAGTGCGGTACTGATGTTGCGTGACGGCCGAAAAGGTGTGCTGTGCACCTATACCTACAAGACTTGTAATAGCGGCGTTAGGGAAAAAGCATTGTTATGAGTTATATCGTTACATCGTTATAGGAACACATATAAATGAGCTCCTGCAAAGATCTAGAAATCACTGTGAATGTTGCAGAATGTTGCAGGATCAGGGTTTCGATTCATGCAAGATCCACTCCAGACTCTTTTGGGGTCATGAAACCCCCCCCCCCCACACACACACACAATTTTCAGTTAAATTATTTAAAAAAAAGTGGGCAAAATAAAGAATTAATGTATACTGGAAATCCTGTTGACTAAAAAAATAATAATAAGTAATTCACTTTTCAATTTAATGTCTTTTGAAATGGTCCCTATACTAATAGTTATTGAGTAAAGATGTAAAAAAAATACAGTTTAAAAAGAATAAATATACTTTGACATCTTTAAAGGGACATGAAGCCCAATATTTTCTTTCATGTAATTGGCAAGAGTGCATGAGCTAGTGACGTATGGGATATACAATCCTACCAGGAGGGTCAAAGTTTCCCAAACCTCCAAAATGCCTATAAATACACCCCTCACCACACCCACAATTCAGTTTTACAAACTTTGCCTCCTATGGAGGTGGTGAAGTAAGTTTGTGCTAAGATTTCTACGTTGATATGCTCTTCTCAGCATTTTTTGAAGCCCGATTCCTCTCAGAGTACAGTGAATGTCAGAGGGATGTGTAGGGAGTATCACCTATTGAATGGAATGGTTTTCCTCACGGGGATCTATTTCATAGGTTCTCTGTTATCGGTCATAGAGATTCATCTCCTACCTCCCTTTTCAGATCGACGATATTCTCTCATATTCCATTACCTCTACGTTTCAGTACTGGTTTGGCTATCTGCTATATGTGGATGGGTGTCTTTGGATAAGTATGTTTTCATTACTTAAGACACTCTCAGCTATGGTTTGGCACTTTATGTATTTATATAAAGTTCTAAATAATATGTATTGTACTTATATTTGCCATGATTCAGGTTTTCAGTATATTTCCTTTTGCAGACTGTCAGTTTCATATCTGGGAAATGCTTTTTTATGAAAATGTATTTCTTACCTGGGGTATAGTCTCTTTTTCAATTGACTGTCTTTTTAATTCGCGGGCAGAATTAGGCTCGCGAGGGCGCAAAATGCCAAAGTTTATTGCGTCATTTTTGGCGCGAGATTTTTTTAGCACGAAGTTACGTTCATAGACACAAAATCGTAATTTCCGGCGTCTTAGTTGACGCTGAGTCCTTCACAAGGTTGCGTCATCTATGACGTGAGTGTGACGTTTTTGGTGCCAAAAAATAATATCTGTTTGTTGTGCGTCATATTTGGCGCCAAATATTTTCATTATTTAAGACCCCATTTTTATTTGCCTCTTGCCTTTTTCTATGTCAAAGGGCTATGCATTTTTTTCCCATTCCTGAAACTACCATATAAGGAAATTAATAATTTTGCTTTATATGTTGTTTTTTTCTCTTACATTTGCAAGATGTCTCAATCTGATCCTGTCTCAGAATTCACTGTTGGATCCCAGCTGCCTGATAACAGTTCTACCAAAGGTAAGTGCATTTGTTGTAAACTTGTAGAGATTATAGCTCCAGCTGTGGTTTGTAATAGTTGTCATGATAAACTTTTACATGCAGAAAATGTATCCATCAGTAATAGTTCATTACCTGTTGCTGTTCCCTCAACATCTAATGTACAAGATATACCTGTAAATTTAAAATAATTTATTTCTGATTCTATTCAGAAGGCTTTGTCTGCCATTCCGCATTCTAATAAACGTAAAAGGTCTTTTAAAACTTCTCATAGAGTTGATGAAATTTCAAATGACCAGAAACATACTGATTTATCCTTCTCTGATGAGGATCTATGTGATTCAGAAAACCCTGCCTCAGATATTGACACTGACAAATCCTCTTATTTATTTAAAATGGAGTATATTCGTTCTTTATTAAAAGAAGTGTTGATTACATTGGATATTGAGGAAACTAGTCCTCTTGATATTAAAACTAGTAAACGTTTAAATTCTGTTTATAAACCTCCTGTGGTTATTCCAGAGGTTTTTCCAGTTCCTGATGCTATTTCTGATATTATTTCTAAAGAATGGAATAGGCCTGGTACTTCTTTTATTCCTTCTTCAAGGTTTAAAAAATTGTATCCTTTGCCAGCAGTTAGATTGGAGTTTTGGGAAAAGATCCCCAAAGTTGATGGGGCTATCTCCACTCTTGCTAAACGTACTACTATTCCTACGGAAGATAGTACTTCTTTTAAGGATCCTTTAGATAGGAAACTTGAATCTTATCTAAGGAAGGCTTATTTATATTCAGGTCATCTTCTTAGGCCTGCAATTTCTTTGGCTGATGTTGCAGCTGCTTCAACTTTTTGATTGGAAACTTTAGCGCAACAAGTATCAGATCATGATTTGTCTAGCATTGTTAAGTTGATTCAACATGCTAATAATTTCATTTGTGATGACATTTTTGATATCATCAAAATTGATGTTAGATATATGTCTTTAGCTATTTTAGCTAGAAGAGCTTTGTGGCTGAAATCTTGGAATGCTGATGTGACTTCTAAATCCAGATTGCTTTCTCTTTCTTTCCAAGGTAATACATTATTTGGTTCTCAGTTGGATTCAATAATATCAACTGTCACTGGTGGGAAGGGAGTTTTTTTGCCTCAGGATAAAAAACTTAAAGGTAAATCTAAAGCTTCAAACCGTTTTAGTTCCTTTCGACATAATAAGGAACATAAATCTAATCCTTCCCCAAAGGAATCTGTTTCCAATTGGAAGCCTTCCTCAAATTGGAATAAATCCAAGCCTTTTAAGAGATCAAAGCCAGCCCCCAAGTCCGCATAAAGGTGCGGCCCTCATTCCAGCTCAGCTGGTAGCGGGCAGATTAAAATTCTTCAAAGATGTTTGGATCAGTTCGGTCCAAAATCATTGGATTCAGAGTATTGTCTCTCAGGGGTACAGAATAGGATTCAGAGTAAGACCACCTGTGAGAAGATTTTTTCTCTCATGCATTCCAGCGAACCCAGTAAAGGCTCAGGCTTTCCTGAAGTGTGTTTCAGACCTGGAGTTATCAGGGGTAATCATGCCAGTTCCGTTTCAGGAACAGGGCCTGGGGTTTATTCAAATCTATTCATTGTTTCAAAGAAAGAAAATTCATTCAGACCAGTTTTGGATCTAAAGATTTTGAATCGATATGTAAGAGTACCAACTTTCAAGATGGTGACTATAAGGACTATTCTGCCTTTTGTTCAGCAAGGGCATTATATGTCCACAATAGACTTACAGGATGCATATCTTCATATTCCGATTCATCCGGATCACTATCAGTTCCTGAGATTCTCTTTTCTGGTCAAGCATTACCAATTTTTTGCTCTTCCTTTTGGCCTAGCAACAGCTCCAAGAATCTTTTCAAAGGTTCTCGGTGCCCTACTCTCTGTAATCAGAGATCGGGGTATTGCGGTGTTTCCTTATTTGGACGATATCTTGGTACTCGCTCAGTCTTTACGTTCGGCAGAATCTCATGTGAGTCAACTAGTGTTGTTTCTTCAAAGACATGGTTGGAGGATCAATTTACCAAAAAGTTCTTTGATTCCTCAGACAAAGGTAACCTTTTTTGGTTTCCAGATAGATTCAGTGTCCATGACTTTGTCTCTAACAGACAAGAGACGTTTGAAATTGGTTGCAGCCTGTCAGAAAATTCAGTCTCAGTCATTCCCTTCAGTAGCTATGTGCATGGAAGTTTTAGGTCTCATGACTGCAGCATCGGAAGCGATTCCCTTTGCTCATTTCATATGAGACCTCTCCAGCTTTGTATGCTGAACCAATGGTGCAGGTATTATACAAGGATATCACAATTAATATCCTTGAATACCAATGTTCGACTTTATCTGACTTGGTGGTTAGATCACCATCAGATAATTTTAGGGGCCTCTTTCGTTCATCCAACCTGGACTGTGATCACAGCAGATGCAAGTCTTTCAGGTTCAGGGGCAGGTTTGGGGATCTCTGATAGCACAAGGGGTTTGGAAATCTCAAGAGGCGAGATTAGTAATCAATATTTTGGAACTCTGTGCAATTCTCAGGGCTCTTCAGTTTTGGCCTCTGTTGAAGAGAGAACTGTTCATTTGTTTTCAGACAGACAATATCACAACTGTGGCATATGTCAAACATCAGGGTGGGACTCACAGTCCTCAAGCTATGAAAGAAGTATCTTGGATACTTGTTTGGGCGGAATCCAGCTCCTGCCTAATTTCTGCGGTTCATATTTTAGGCATAGACAATTGGGAGGCGGATTATCTCAGTTGTCAGACTTTACATCCGGGAGAATGGTCTCTTCACCCAGATGTGTTTTCTCAAATTGTTCAGATGTGGGGGCTTCCACAAATAGATCTGATGGCTTCTCATCTAAACAGAAACTTCCCAGGTACCTGTCCAGGTCCAGGGATCCTCAGGCGGAAGCAGTGGATGCGTTGACACTTCCTTGGTATTATCAACCTGCTTATGTTTTCTCACCTCTAGTTCTTCTTCCAAGAGTTATCTCCAAAATCATCATGGAGCAATAGTTTTTGCTGCTGGTGGCTCCAGCATGGCCTCACAGGTTTTGGTATGCGGATCTTGTTCGGATGTCCAGTTGCCAACCTTGGCCACTTCCATTAAGGTCAGACCTTCTATCTCAAGGTCCATTTTTCCATCAGGATCTCAAATCATTAAATCTGAAGGTATGGAAATTGAACGCTTAGTGCTTAGTCATAGAGGTTTCTCTGACTCATTGATTAATACTATGTTGCAGGCTCGTAAATCTGTTTCTAGAAAGATTTATTATTGAGTTTGGAAGACTTATATTTCATGGTGTTCTTCTCATAAATTCTCCTGGCATTCTTTTAGAATTCCTAGAATTTTACAGTTTCTTCAGGATGGTTTGGATAAAGGTTTATCTGCAAGTTCCTTGAAAGGACAAATCTCTGTTCTTTCTGTTTTATTCCTCAGGAAAATTGCTAAACTTCCTGATATTCATTGTTTTGTACAGGCTTTGGATCGTATCAAGCCTGTCATTAAATCAATCTCTCCTCCTTGGAGTCTTAATTTGGTTTTGAAGGCTTTGCAGGCTCCTCAATTTGAGCCTATGCATTCATTGGACATTAAACAACTTTCCTGGAAAGTGTTGTTACTTTTGGCCATCTCTTCTGCTAGAAGAGTTTCTGAATTATCCGCTCTCTCTTGTGAATCTCCTTTTCTGATTTTTCATCAGGATAAGGCAGTTTTGAGGACTTCATTTAAATTCTTACCTAAAGTTGTAAATTCTAACATTAATAGATAAATTGTTGTCCCTTCTTTGTGTCCTAATCCTAAGAATTCTTTGGAGAGATCTTTACATTCTTTGGATGTGGTGAGAGCTCTAAAATATCATGTTGAAGCCACTAAAGGTTTCAGGAAGACTTCTAGTCTATTCGTTTTCTTTTCTGGTTCCAGGAAAGGTCAGAAGGCTTCTGCCGCTTCTTTGGCATTGTGTTTAAAGTTTTTGATTCATCAAGCTTATTTTGAGTCGGGTAAAGCCCCGCCTCAGAGAATTACAGCTCATTGTACTAGATCAGTTTCCACTTCTTGGGCTTTTAAGAATGAAGCTACGGTTTATCAGATTTGCAAAGCAGCATCTTGGTCTTCTTTGCATACATTTACTAAATTCTACCATTTTGATGTGTTTGCTTCTTCGGAAGAGGTTTTTGGTAGGAAAGTTCTTCAGGGCAGCTGTTTCAGTTTGATTCTTCTGCTTATAATTTAAGTTTTTATTTTCATTTTTTGAGAATAAACTTATATTTGGGTTGTGAATTTATTTTTTTGGCGAAATTGCTGTTTTTATTTTGTCCCTCCCTCTCTAGTGACTCTTGCGTGGAGTTCCACATCTTGGGTATTGCTATCCCATACGTCACTAGCTCATGGACTCTTGCCAATTACATGAAAGAAAACATAATTTATGTAAGAACTTACCTGATAAATTTATTTATTTCATATTGGCAAGAGTCCATAAGAGCTCATAAATAAGTGAGAGTGGGCACGTATTATAAAGATTGTTTTTTACAAATCTTTAAGAGGACACATAGAACAGTTAAGTGTTTAATATGGAACAGGAAGGATCCAGCATTAATGAAACTATTTTCAATATAGCAAGTAGGAAAGACTTTTTTGAAAAAATCTTCATGACAGGGGGTACTAATGGAGAAAGAATACATGATCTAAAAGGACTCTTTAATCAGTTTGAAAGACGCCTACTGACTGACCTCAGACTAATGTGGGACATTGTGTCCTTTACTCATTACATAGATGTTAAGAGAGTTCCCAGAGGGCTCAGAATAAACAAATTTCCTTCATTTGAATTGGAGGACAGCACCTTACAACAAGAGTGGAATGATGCTTTAACCACTTGTTCTTTAACATTGATGGACATTGCAAACAAAAGTAAAACCCTCAAGAGGGAAAAACTGAAAGAAAAAATTGATACTATAAAAACAGATTTAAAAAGCATGAAAGAAAATGATAAAGACAAGTATAAAGATTATAAGAAGAATTTGAAACTCAAGGTGCATAAACTGGATGCTGAGTTGGCCCAAAGGAAGGGAACCAAATTCTCAAGAGATTGGGAGGATTACGCCAACAATAGAGTCTATAATTGGTCAAGATTTCAGAGAGGTCCAAGGAGACGTTTTGGAAGGAACTTTTCCAACAAAAGTCACAACAAGAAAGAAGACAAACTAAAAGAGCTCAATCATAAAGAAAAGGACAAAGGAACAGCTCCCAAGCCATTTTGAAAAATAAAAAGGACAGAAAAGTGGCTTTTTCATCCACTGACACGTCAGACCATGAATCCAATTATTCTGAAGGGAGCTGTGTATCAATGGCTCTGTCTACCACTTCTCTCTCTTCTTCTTCTTCCTCTTCATCTTCCTCTTCTCTCTCTTCTATCTCTTCCCATTCATCTCTCCCAATGCAGGTATTGGATAGCGACACAAATCAGGAAGAAAGGGTGGTCCGCCCAAAGGTCAAACCGGTCCCTTTAGGAGACGGACCAGGCGAGCGGGCAGAAGACAAAAGGAAATCAACAAGAAAATCAAAAAGTCACAAGAAAAATTAACTGTGTTGAATCTATCAGATTTTCCTTTAACTGAGGGACAAATTTGTGTATTAAGTAAGGGATTAGGGTTCGCTCCATCCCATAAATGTTCTGCATTCAAAACAATTATTGATGTTAACAAATTTGTGCGAAAACTCACGTTAAAACGTTTCTTTAAAAATGATAGACATACAGAGTCTGATAATAGATCTCTTACAGAAAGGTCAATGTGCAATGATACGTCTGGAGAACAAGATATTAATGTCACACATCTTGATTTTCAAGACTTAACAAGTTTAAAAATATTAAGAGATTTAGAACACACTAATGAAGGTCCATCTGACTTCATTTTAGGGGCAGAGCACTTAACATTTTTCAAAAACAGGTTGAGAAGTAGATTTTAGAGTTAGAAAAGGGTTGTGAGTCAATGTACACTAGACCCAATTTAACAAAGGAGGAAAATGAAGCTCTCAGAATCCTACAAGCCAATGATAATATCACTATTAGAGCCAGTGATAAAGGAGGCAATGTAGTAGTATTAAATAAGAAAGATTATTTACATGAGGCAAAAAGGCAATTAAATGACATTAAAACTTACAGAAAATTATCCAGAGACCCAACTTGTGACTTTAGAAAGAAACTCCTGAGACTGTTAGATCAAGTGACATCATTAGGCATTTTGAGAAAGAAAGAAATCAGTGTCCTAGTTCCAAATTATCTGTCCATACCCATTTTTCATTATTTGCCAAAGACACATAAGAGCATCACCTCTCCCCCAGGATGACCAATCATCTCCGGCATAGGCTCATTATTTGAGCCTCTGTCGGAGTGGATAGACTCCATATTACAACCGATAGTAGTTAAATTGAGTAGCTACTTGAGAGATTCTTCACACTTGATCAATATTTTACAGCATGTGGAGTGGAGGAGAGGTTATCGCTGGATTGTAGCCGATGTGGTATCTTTATATTCTTGTATACCCCATTCTTTGGGTATAAGGGCAATCAGATATTTTTTGGACTTGGACACTGGCTTCTCTGAAGAAACTAAAATATTACTTTGTGAGATAATTAAGTTTCTATTACAACACAATTTTTTCATGTTTGACAATGAGTTCTATCTTCAAGTTTGCGGCACCGCGATGGGTGCAAAGTTTGCACCATCATTTGCCAACTTATACGTAGGTTGGTGGGAGAATAATGTTATCTACAGAGGTGACAATCCTTATGCAGAATCCATTGTCATGTACATGAGATACATAGACGATTTGATATTTATAGTTGATGAATCTGTCAATGAAAGAGAATTTGTTGCATTCTTGAAAAATAATGATTTAAATTTGAGATATGTTGGAGAATGCACAGATGATACAATTAACTTTCTTGATCTTACATTAACAAGTATGAGTGACACAGGCATTATAATAACTTATACTTTTCGAAAACCCACTGCAGGTAATTCAATCCTACACGCCAAATCCTGTCATCCACCACACTTGTTGAGGTCAATACCTAAAGCACAATTTTTAAGACTTAGGAGAAACACAAACTCCAATGATCTTTTTGAAAAACAGGCATGAACAATGAAACAAAGACTTAACGAAAGAGGTTATAATGAAAAATTACTTGACACTAGCCTTCAACAGGTTAGCAGCCACTCACAACAAAGTCTAATCTCTAAAACCAAACAAAGTAATAAGGAGTTTAATGACTCCACTGTTGTATTCTCAACTGAATACTCTAATCAGTTCAACAAGGTTTGTGCCATCCTAAAGAGGAATTTATATATTTTAAAACAGGATGAGGTTTTACATGATATAGCTGACAATTGTAAATTTGTCCCCAGAAAGGCACCCACTATAGCTATCAAATTATCTCCGAGTTTAGTCTGTACAAAGAAAAATGCAACAGACACCTGGCTACATCAGAGGGGTACTTTTAGATGTGGGACAGGTCCCTGCATAACCTGTGATATTATAGGTATTGGGGACCCTTTCACCAGTTCAGTCACAGGAGAGAGTTTTGCAATCAAGTTTTATGCAAACTGTAGGAGTAGATATGTTGTATATCTTTTGGAGTGCAAACTGTTCCATATGCAGTATACAGGTCAGACCAGTAGGGAACTAAGATCCCATATGAGGGAACATGTTAATGATACAAAAAACTTTAATAAAGATTAGGCAATTGCGAGACACCATTTTACTATGCATATGACCAACAAGTTCAGTATGACTGTAAAAGTCATAGATAAAATAAATCGACCAATCAGAGGAGGTGACAGAAATAAACTATTATTAAAACAAGAAATGTTCTGGATATACAAGTTGAGAACTGTCACTCCAGAAGGTTTAAATAAAGAATGGGATATGAGTCTATTTACAGGCTGATTTTCATCACGTTTTTTTTGCAAATCATATTTTGACATGTATACATTTTCAAAATAGTTACAGGGTAACATAAAATTACCTTTTTATTTCTGTAACAATTTAGATCATTAACATTCAGGGATCATGGTCTAAGCAATATCAACATACTTAACTTGTTATAACATCATATGCACATTGTGCTAAATAAGTAAAAAAAGGTCTATTCATCAGTTTTTATTACATGACATTTAGATTAATTAAAATATATTGATTAGGTTGATATATTCTCATACTGCAATGACTATGTTCAGCAAATTGTGTAACATGATAAACTGCCTCATTACAGAGTAGCAGGTAATTAATAGTTATAGATACATTTGCACACGTACTAGGTCATATTGCTAGTATATTTGTGATCTCACTTGCATATATACCATTCCAATTTATTTATTTATCTTTAACATTAAACTGCATATCAATGTGTTTAGACATGTTAAAACAACACATGCATATAGTGTCAAACAGTAAAAAAAGCCTATTCATCAGTCTCTATTTTATGACATTCAAGTATCATAAACAATTGAAAGGCTATTTTTTGTCACATATTGTTGGATAGTGCATATTTGGATTAGGTTGTTACATTCTCACACTGCAATGACTATGTTCAGCAAATTATGTAGCATGATAAACTGCCTTGTTACAGAGTAGTGGGTAATTAATAGTTATAGCCACATTTGCATACGTACTAGGTCAGATTGCTAGCATGTTTGTGAGCTTATATGCACATATACCTGTCCAATTTATTTCCAACATTAAACTATATAGAGCTCACACAACAATCAATACATAGGATATCTGTATACTATAAGTGCCATTGGTATACCTTTGTAGATATAGTTATATATCCATATGTATTATTTTTAATATTCAGTATATCATGGATTTCAATACAGGCATTGTTTACTGTTTTGTATATTGTTGTCAATTAACTTTCATTACCCATGTCAATAATGTCTCCTGTAAGACCCCCACACACACATCTCACTTGCTATAAATTATGTAATATTTTGACTCATTAGGATATGTTTACTTGTTTAATTGATCTTTTCATATGCTGCATCAGCCTATTTCCATATGTTCACGCCAAGATGTTCACTGTAACATGTTTTTATATTATTGATTGTTTTATCCTGTTCTGGGAATTTCTATTGGATACTGTGCCTTTAAATAGGAGACATCCGGTAGCAAATACCCATCCCTATGATTAAGTGCCTGTTTGCGGCATGAAACGCGTAAGGGGTTAATTCCCTGTTCTATGCCTCTACTTTTTTAATATTTTCCAATAAATATAATTTTTTATTTATTCATCGTGTCCCACGAGTGCTATATCCTCTTACTCTGCAAGAGTCCATGAGGCCCACCCTTTTTTATGATGGTTATGATTTTTTTGTATTAAGCACAATTATTTCCAAATTCCTTTGTTGATGCTTTTTACTCCTTTCTTTATCACCCCACTTCTTGGCTATTCGTTAAACTGAATTGTGGGTGTGGTGAGGGGTGTATTTATAGGCATTTTTGAGGTTTGGGAAACTTTGCCCCTCCTGGTAGGAATTGTATATCCCATAGCTCATGGACTCTTGCCAATATGAAAGAAATGAATTTATTAGGTAAGTTCTTACATAAATTATGTTTTTCGTTCATAATTAAGAAAGATCATACAATTTAAACATGTTTCCAATTTATTTCTATTATTAATTTTGCTTCATTATCTTGGTATCCTTAGATGAAGGAGCATGAATGCACTACTGGGATCTAGCTGAATAGATTGAGTAAGCCAATTACATATATGTGCAGAAACCAATCAGCAGTTAGCTCCCAATAGTGCATTGATATTTCTGAGCCTACCTAGGTATGCTTTTCAACAAATTATATAAAAAACAGAGCAAATTATATCATAGACATAATTTGTAAAGTTATTTAAAATCACATGCTCTATCTAAAATGCCTTTAAGTATGCTACAATATCTTCCTTTTACCAAGCATGCCAATGTAAAGTAAATACTGTATGCCAACTTTGTATAGAATGACATTGCAATAAATCAATAAAAATTGTCAGAGATAGAACATTTTCTCTTACGCAACATCTTCCTTGCCTGTATATTGTTCACAGGAAACACTGAACAGTTTTGCAATAAGAAAGAAATTATGATTGTACGGTGGGTTTAATATGGAGAGACAGACAGAAACTGCAGATACAATATACAGTAGTTTTCTTATTTACTTACCAGAAGGTAGATAAACACCTTGAATACTGAGTCCATTAGGAAACAAGTTATGTTCTTAAGCTACAGGAGAGGCTGAGGAAAGACAAAATAACAAGGTGTAGTTTGCATGTTAGAGATATTGTCCTTTATTTAATTTACTGAATACCTGAATATAATGTATGCTTGATAGACATTGTCTATTTGCTGTGTGTGCACATCAGGGTTGTATACAAAGGCTAGAACTATATTGTAATGCTTTTTGGTCTACATTATATTGCAAAAAAAATGTTTACAAGAAATTGGCATGCCCACTGCTTATGCTTTACCTGGTTTTCAGTGTTGTGTGCTTCTCAGCTTCTGCCTTCTCTCAGCATTTCAAAGCTTTGTGACCAAATCTGCTGTTATCAGCAATAACCTTCTAGGGAGGGATCACAGAAAAAGTTGGAGAGGGAGCACAGAGAGTTGGAAAAAAGGGGGGGGGGGGGGGAGAGAAAGGAAGAAAATATTGAGAATATCCAAAGAAAAGTGGAACAGAATGATAGTGAAAGGGAAGAGAGTATAGGATGCAAGTAAAATAGCCAAAGTAAAATAGGAGAATTAAAAAATTGTTGTGAAATTTAAAAGAGATGGGGCAACATTCACTAAGTGGGTCACTTCAACCAGCCTTTCCATCTTCTACTGTTTCTATGATTTTCTATGCAGCTGGTTCATTAGAGAATAGAGGGATGAGGGAACTTTAGTGAATCAATGTATAGAACAACATAAGAATTGATGCAGTTGGAGAGAATGAGGAGGTCTCACACTATGGAGAATCTGTAGAGCTGACCTAGTGAACACACTTGAGGGAAGTGAAATGAAGTAATGTTAACACTTTGCTTGAGACTTTTGGTTAAGTAATGGTGGATGGACAAATCCAACAAGCCTTGGAGGGACAATTCACTTTAAAATGTTCCAGCATCCATACTAAAGATCAGAATTTAAAAATATTTACTTTTTTAATTAATATACCAGCATGCATTGTGCATTTCGTACTATTGTTCAATTAACTTTTGCAGGAAGTACCTATCAACCAATAAACATTTGCAGAAAATACCTTTGAGCCAATCAACATTAGTAGGAAGTGCCTATCAGCCAATAAGTATAAGTAGAAAATATAAAGTTGATATTGCTCTCTTATTTTCAATTTAAATGAAATAAGTTTTACTTAGGGTTGGCGTTTAAGTTAAATTAAACAGTTGTTGCTTTATTTCAAAGATGTTTCTTCATGTCATCACATATATTACAGGGGCTAGAATTTGGCATGCAAGAGTTCCTCAGATTTTAAGTTTTTAATTGTATTACTTAGTTCTAGGCAAAGGATTTTTAAAGGGCTATCTGAGCAGCTTTTGGATTATTTTTTATTTAAAACATAAAAAAATACTTAAACTAGGCTGATATACCTTAAAAGGGATTAGAATATTAAAAAAAATCATAAACTCATTTTCATTTCATCTGTGTGCAGTGTATTACATTCTATATACATATTATAGTTTGGGTGGTTTAATACATTAATTAATTAAACCAGCTACACTTGTAATGAATTGAAAATGTAGGAAAGAAAAACAAAAACCTACAAATTTTATAAGAAGCTTTCATGTAGCAAACCCTAATGGATAAGAATGGGGCTTCTGTGTTTAATTTATGCCAAACAGGTTAAAAATGTGTCAATTAATGCACCAGTCAACACCTTTTCCATCTCTTGGCAAGAATATGTGTAAATCAACCAATCAACACCAACCACAGTCACTGATTTGCTAGTATGATTTTCTGTGTGCAGCATGGGAGTTACCAGTGAACAAGTTTAAAGGTTGAACACTATAGGCATTTTAGCCATAAAAGAAAAATGCACAGAGTTCCTGGAAGACATCTCTATCATTCTAAAGGGTTTCAACTATAATAAGAGGCCTAATAAAGCTAAAGCTCAAATTATTTTTCACAAAATGGGAAACTCTAGAGCAAGTGGTAATAATCTTAAAGCGACATAAACACTAAATACATTTTATACGCATAGTTTTGCGGTTATTCCCCACCCCTCTCAAGTCCTGTGTGCTGCCATGTTGAAATCTACGGCTAGATTTGGAGTTTTGTCGGTAACAACCCGAAAAACTAACGCCGGATTTTTTCTGGCCGCACCATAAAAACAACTCTGGTATTGAGAGTCCACATAAAGGCTGCGTTAGGCTCCAAAAAAGGAGCGTAGAGCATTTTTAACGCAGCTTCAACTCTCGATACCAGAGTTGCTTACGCAAGCGGCCAGCCTCAAAAACGTGCTCGTGCATGATTCCCCCATAGGAAACAATGGGGCTGTTTGAGCTGAAAAAAAACCTAACACCTGCAAAAAAGCCGCGTTCAGCTCCTAACGCAGCCCCATTGTTTGCTATGCGGAAACACTTCCTACGTCTGCACCTAACACCCTAACATGTACCCCGAGTCTAAACACCCCTAACCTTACACTTATTAACCCCTAATCTGCCGCCCCCGCTATCGCTGACCCCTGCATATTATTATTAACCCCTAATCTGCCGCTCCGTAAACCGCCGCTACTTACATTATCCCTATGTACCCCTAATCTGCTGCCCTAACATCGCCGACCCCTATATTATATTTATTAACCCCTAATCTGCCCCCCACAATGTCGCCTCCACCTGCCTACACTTATTAACCCCTAATCTGCCGACCGGACCTGAGCGCTACTATAATAAAGTTATTAACCCCTAATCCGCCTCACTAACCCTATAATAAATAGTATTAACCCCTAATCTGCCCTCCCTAACATCGCCGACACCTAACTTCAATTATTAACCCCTAATCTGCCGACTGGAGCTCACCGCTATTCTGATAAATGTATTAACCCCTAAAGCTAAGTCTAACCCTAACACTAACACCCCCCTAAGTTAAATATAATTTACATCTAACGAAATTAATTAACTCTTATTAAATAAATTATTCCTATTTAAAGCTAAATACTTACCTGTAAAATAAATCTTAATATAGCTACAATATAAATTATAATTACATTGTAGCTATTTTAGGATTAATATTTATTTTACAGGCAACTTTGTAATTATTTTAACCAGGTACAATAGCTATTAAATAGTTAAGAACTATTTAATAGCTACCTAGTTAAAATAATTACAAAATTACCTGTAAAATAAATCCTAACCTAAGTTACAATTAAACCTAACACTATACTATCATTAAATTAATTAAATACAATACCTACAATTACCTACAATTAAACCTAACACTACACTATCAATAAATAAATTAAATACAATTCCTACAAATAACTACAATGAAATAAACTAACTAAAGCACAAAAAATAAAAAAGAACTAAATTACAAAAAATAAAAAAATATTTACAAACATAAGAAAAATATTGCAACAATTTTAAACTAATTACACCTACTCTAAGCCCCCTAATAAAATAACAAAGACACCCAAAATAAAAAATTTCGTACCCTATTCTAAATTACTACAGTTCAAAGCTCTTTTACCTTACCAGCCCTGAACAGGGCCCTTTGCTGGGCATGCCCCAAAGAATTCAGCTCTTTTGCCTGTAAAAAAATAAACATACAATACCCCCCCCCCAACATTACAACCCACCACCCACATACCCCTAATCTAACCCAACCCCCCCTTAAATAAACCTAACACTAAGCCCCTGAAGATCTTCCTACCTTATCTTCACCAGATCGGAACAGCCAATAGAATGCAAGCTCAATCTGATTGGCTGATTGGATCAGCCAATCGGATTGAACTTGATTCTGATTGGCTGATTCCATCAGCCAATCAGAATATTCCTACCTTAATTCCGATTGGCTGATAGAATCCTATCAGCCAATCGGAATTCGAGGGACGCCATCTTGGATGACGTCCCTTAAAGGAACCGTCATTCGGCTAGTAGGCATCGGGAGAAGAGGATGTTCCGCGTCGGAGGTCTGCAAGATGGATCCGGAAGAAAGAAGATTGAAGATGCCGTTGATAGAAGACTTCATCCGGATCATGGACCTCTTCAGCTCCCGCTTGGATGAAGACTTCAGCCGGATCATGGACCTCTTCAGCTCCTGCTTGGATGAAGACTTCAGCCGGATCATGGACCTCTTCAGCCCCCCGCTTGGGCTTGGATCAGGACATCGGAGGAGCTCTTCTGGACGGATCGGTGTGATACCCGGGGAGGTGAAGACAAGGTAGGATGATCTTCAGGGGCTTAGTGTTAGGTTTATTTAAGGGGGGTTTGGGTTAGATTAGGGGTATGTGGGTGGTGGGTTGTAATGTTGGGGGGCTTGGGTATTGTATGTTTTTTTTACAGGCAAAAGAGTTGAACTTCTTGGGGCATGCCCCGCAAAGGGCCCTGTTCATGGCTGGTAAGGTAAAAGAGCTTTGAACTTTAGTAATTTAGAATAGGGTAGGGCATTTTTTTATTTTGGGGGTCTTTGTTATTTTATTAGGGGGCTTAGAGTAGGTGTAATTAGTTTAAAATTGTTGTAATATTTTTCTTATGTTTGTAAATATTTTTTTATTTTTTGTAACTTAGTTCTTTTTTATTTTTTGTACTTTAGCTAGTTTATTTAATTGTATTTATTTGTAGGAATTGTATTTAATTAATTTATTGATAGTGTAGTGTTAGGTTAATTGTAGGTAATTGTAGGTAGTCTATTTAATGAATTTATTGATAGTGTAGTGTTAGGTTTAATTGTAACTCAGGTTAGGATTTATTTTACAGGTAAATTTGTAATTATTTTAACTATTTTAGCTATTAAATAGTTCTTAACTATTTAATAGCTATTGTACCTGGTTAAAATAAATACAAAGTTACCTGTAAAATAAATATTAATCCTAAAATAGCTATAATATAATTATAATTTATATTGTAGCTATATTAGGATTTATTTTACAGGTAAGTATTTAGCTTTAAATAGGAATAATTTATTTAATAAGAGTTAATTAATTTTGTTAGATTAAAATTATATTTAACTTAGGGGGGTGTTAGTGTTAGGGTTAGACTTAGCTTTAGGGGTTAATACATTTATTAGAATAGCGGTGAGCTCCAGTCGGCAGATTAGGGGTTAATGTTTGAAGTTAGGTGTTGGCGATGTTAGGGAGGGCAGATTAGGGGTTAATACTATTTATTATAGGGTTAGTGAGGCGGATTAGGGGTTAATAACTTTATAATAATAGCGGTGCGGTCCGCTCGGCAGATTAGGGGTTAATAAGTGTAGGCAGGTGGAGGCGACGTTGAGGGGGGCAGATTAGGGGTTAATAAATATAATATAGGGGTCGGCGGTGTTAGGGGCAGCAGATTAGGGGTACATAAATATAACGTAGGTGGCGGAGCTTTGCGGTCGGCAGATTAGGGGTTAATTATTGTAGGTAGCTGGCGGCGACGTTGTGGGGGGCAGGTTAGGGGTTAATAAATATAATATAGGGGTCGGCGGTGTTAGGGGCAGCAGATGAGGGGTACATAAGTATAACGTAGGTGGCGGTCGGCAGATTAGGGGTTAAAAAAATTTAATCGAGTGGCGGCGATGTGGGGGAACCTCGGTTTAGGGGTACATAGGTAGTTTATGGGTGTTAGTGTACTTTAGAGCACAGTAGTTAAGAGCTTTATAAACCGGCGTTAGCCCAGAAAGCTCTTAACTACTGATTTTTTTCCTGCGGCTGGAGTTTTGTCGTTAGATGTCTAACGCTCACTTCAGACACGACTCTAAATACCGGAGTTAGAAAAATCCCATTGAAAAGATAGGATACGCAATTGACGTAAGGGGATCTGCGGTATGGAAAAGTCGCTGCTGAAAAGTGAGCGTCAGACCCTATTTTGAGTGACTCCAAATACCGGAGGTAGCCTAAAACCAGCGTTAGGAGCCTCTAACGCTGGTTTTCACGGCTAACGCCAAACTCCAAATCTAGGCCCTAGTTTTTTTGCATTCTAGTGGTGATGTGTTTGCACATGTGCAGCAATTCTCCTTCAGATACCTGTAGCGTATGTTAGCTTATCAAATGACAGCACCAATAATTAGGGGAGGTGCATGAAATGTTAGTTCAGGAGTAATTTGCAGAAGCCCTTTTTTTTTTCAAGGAATGGTGGTTGATTAATTAAATAAACTTATATTAGAGGTGGTAAATACAGACACTGTGGGGGGCTTCAAGAATGCCTGGGATAAGCGCAAGGCTACCTACTAACTAATTAGGCTTAAACTTTAGAAGCAATATGGACAGACATGATGGGCCTATGGTTCTTCTCTGCCATAAAAATCTATCAGCTAGATTACGAGTTGTGCGTTATGAGTTAAAAAGCATCGTTATGGCTCTTTTTCACTACCACTGCTATTACAAGTCTTGTAGGTATAGCTGTACCGCACACTTTTTTGGCCGTCACGCAACGTCAGTACCGCATTTTTAAAAAAGTCCTTTTTCAATGGGACTTCCATAGCGCCGGTATTACGAGTTTTGCCTGGGAGACCAAAAAGTGAGCGGTGCAGCCTATACCGACAAGATTCGTACCTCCATCTAAAGTCAGTAGTTATGAGTTTTACGTTACAAAGCTGTAGCATAAAACTCATAACTAAATTGTTAAAACTATCTATTAACCCCTAAACCGATGCCCTCCCGCAGTGCAATCACTAAAATAAAATGATTAACCCCTAATCTGCCGCTCCAGACATCGCCGCCACTTAAAAAATGTATTAGCCTCTATTCCGCCACTCCCCCACATTGTCACCACTAGAATAAAATTATTAAACCCTAAACCGCCGCCCTCCCTCATAAAAAATACTATTTAAATATAAATAACCCTTAATCTGCCGTCCGCCCACTCCGCCGCTATAATAATCCTATTAACCCCTAACCCTAACACCCCCTAACTTAAATATAATTAAAATAAATCTAAATAAAACTTACTATTAATAACTAAATAATTCCTATTTAAAACTAAGTGCTTATCTATAAAGAAAACCATAAGCTAGCTACAAAATAACTAATAGTTACATTGTAGCTATCTTAGGTTTTATTTTTATTTCACAGCTAAGTTTGTATTTATTTTAACTAGGTAGACTAGTTAGTATATAGTTATTAACTATTTACTAGCTACCTAGTTAAAATAAATACACATTTACCTGTAAAATAAAACCTAACCTGCCTCACACTAACACCTAACATTAAAATAAAATTAAATTAGCAAAATACAATTATCTAAAGTACAATAGAATGCAAGCTCAATCCTATTGGCTGATCTAATCAGCCAATAGGATGAAAGCTCAATCATATTGGCTGATTGCAACAGCCAATAGGATTTTTTCCCCCTTAATTCCTATTGGCTGATAGAATTCTATCAGCCAATCGGAATGTAAGGGGCGCCATCTTGGATGACGTCATTTAAAAGGAAACTTCATTCTTCAAGAGACGTCATAAGAAGAGGATGCTCCGCGCCGGATGTCTTGAAGATGGACCCGCTCCGCCCCAGATGGATGAAGATAGAAGATTCCGGATGGATGAATACTTCTGCCTGCTTGGATGAAGACTACTTCTGCCCGCTTGGATGAAGACTTCTGCCGGCTTCGAGGAGGACTTCTGCCCACTTGGATGAGGACTTCTGCTGGCTTCGAGGAGGACTTCTGCCCGCTTGGATGAGGACTTCGCCACCTGGATGAGGATGGATGTCCGGTCTTCAAAAACTGTAAGTGGATCGTTGGGGGTTAGTGTTAGGATTTTTTAAATGGTTGATTGGGTGGGTTTTATTTTTAGCTTAGGGTTTTGGGCAATTTAATAGAGCTAAATGCCCTTTTAAGGGCAATGCCCATCCAAATGCCCTTTTCAGGGCAATGGGGATCTTAGGTTTTTTTAGATAGGATTTTATTTGGGGGGTTGGTTGTGTGGGTGGTGGGTTATACTGTTGGGGGGTTGTTTGTATTTTTTTTTTTACAGATAAAAGAGCTGATTTCTTTGGGGCAATGCCCCGCAAAAGGCCCTTTTAATGGCTATTGGCAGTTTAGTGTAGGCTAGGTTTTTTTATTTTGGGGGGGCTTTTTTATTTTGATAGGGCTATTAGATTAGGAGTAATTCGTTTTTATTTTTGATAATTTCTTATTTTATTTTGTGTAATTTAGTGTTTACTATTTGTTGTACTTTAGATAAATGTATTTTTTTTTATTTAATTTATTTAATTTTATTGTAATGTTAGGTGTTAGTGTAACTCAGGTTAGGTTTTATTTTACAGGTAACTGTATTTATTTTAACTAGGTAGCTAGTAAATAGTTAATAACTATTTACTAACTAGTCTACCTAGTTAAAATAAATACAAACTTAGCTGTGAAATAAAAATAAAACCTAAGATAGCTACAATGTAACTATTAGTTATTTTGTAGCTAGCTTAGGTTTTTTTTTTTTTATAGATAAGTACTTAGTTTTAAATAGGAATTATTTAGTTATTAATAGTAAGTTTTATTTAGATTTATTTTAATTATATTTAAGTTAGGGGTGTTAGGGTTAGGGTTACGTTAGGGTTAGGGTTAGACTTAGGGTTAGGGTTAGGTTTAGTGGTTAATATATTTATTTAGTGTTAGTGATGTGGGAGGCCAGAGGTTTAGGGGTTAATAACTTTAGTATAGTGGCGGCACGACATTAGGGGTGGCAGATTAGGGGTTAATACATTTATGTAGGTGGAGGCGACATTGGGGGCAGCAGATTAGGGATTAATAAGTGTAGGTAGGTTGCGGCGACATTGGGGGTGGCAGATTAGGGGTTAATAAGTGTAGGTAGGTTGCGGCGACATTGGGGCGGCAGATTAGGGGTTAATAAGAGTAATGTAGGAGTCGGCAATGTTGGGGGCGGCGGATTTGGGGTGTTTAGACTCGGGGTTTATGTTAGGGTGTTAGGTTTAAACATACATTTTCTTTCCCAATAGACATCAATGGGGCAGCGTTACGGAGCTTTACGCTCCGCAATTGCAGGTGTTAGTTTTTTTTTTAGCTGGCTCTCCCCATTGATGGGGAAATCGTGCACAAGCACATCATAACACCGCTTATATTTGGGTGTGGTATGAAGCTCAACGCAACCATATCGCCTGCACAAGCTGTTTTTTTGCAAACCTGTAATAGCAGCGCTATTAAAGGTGAGCTGTGACAATAACTTGCAAGTTATTAGCGAGCCAGCCATAACGCAAAACTAGTAATTTGGCTGTATGTTTCTATATATCATGGCTGGTTTCACAACCCTGGAGAATCAAAATTGACGTGGAATGGTCTTTTGCTAAAAATTCACGCTTCATCGGAGGCTGCCCACTTCCTCTGTGCAGTTTACCATATTAATAGAAAGCTTCATACCCTCTTTTACATCACTGATAAAAGTAAACTACTTATCAAACCAACTATTATCTTAGTAAGAAATACATAACTACTATTTCTATATACAAATACAATACATATATTAGGGTAAATCCGCTAAGTCTACATTTAATTGAAACCTACTGGATTCAAATCACAAATTGTGTATATACAGTAGGTCCTTTTTTTCTCTAAATTGTGTCAAGTAGAGACCTCCTCTGACATGAGGGGAAACT
The DNA here is from genome assembly GCF_027579735.1 of Bombina bombina. Classification (NCBI taxonomy): domain Eukaryota; kingdom Metazoa; phylum Chordata; class Amphibia; order Anura; family Bombinatoridae; genus Bombina; species Bombina bombina. Next base: position 860,265,011 of record NC_069504.1, on the reverse strand, counting down.
TGTTCAGTGGCTTCCATTGTTAATCCTGTAGAATCCTGTTTTAAACAAGCTAAAGGGCCCCTTTTTTAGACCTTTTCTTACTGAAGACTCCAGTTGGTATGGTACAAATTAGGAATCATGAGATCCAAAAATGTTATTCATTATTCAGGTAGATTTTATTTCATTATTCAGATGGACTGTGCGATTGTTAACAACTTTCTAATTTACTTCTATTATCAAATTTTCTTCATTCTCTTAGTCTTTTTTTGAAAAGCAGGATGTAAGTTTAGGATTTTTACTATTTGAAACTGACCTTAACAATTTTTTTTTTTGCCGTTTGCATGAGTTAAAAACCAAGTTATATGCAAACAAAGGTGCAATACAAATAATGCAACACAAAAAAACACAGACTTTTCTTTTCCACTTGACATTCCATTCTTTCTCAAAGACAAAACAAATTCAATTATCTTGACCATAAACTCATACACTTCACTTATCAGGGTATTTATTACACCACTGATGTGCCTAAAATGCATTTCTACATAGTGTCCTTGTATGAACCTGCTTTCATAGTTACAAATATCTAACTGCTTTTAAACAGCATTTTTAAGATACCATAAAATAGCATTTATCATACTAATTTGGTACATAGCTTTCTTAAATAACAACTAGCATTAACCTTTAAGCAATGTATTCAATATATTATTTATCATTTTATTGTTAGGCACAAATATACATTTTCTGCAAGTTTCAATTCAAGTTTAAATAACTTTTACTTATTATTTTCTGTACAAGAAATAGGGTAAACATAATTAATTTTTTCTCTTATGTAAGATAGGGAAAAAAAACTGTTTACAGTGTCCCTTTTTTCTCCCTTTAAATAAAGCTGATAAATACTCCCCCAGGAACACTATAACACAAATGGAAAAATCAGCCCAATATCTCTAGTGGAAAAACTAACAACTTGTATATGTGTATAATTAGTACTCAGAAATATTAATCAGATTTTACACAGCTGCCAAAAATCCCATGTTATGTAATTCAGTCCTAGTGATCCCATGTCTTAGTGTAAAGGAAACTGTTTTGGTCTGGGGAAACAAGATGAAAATCAACAGAGATTGTATAATTTAAAGGAATATTAAACTTTATATCACATGTCAGGGGGTATTGGAATCTTAGTTACACAATATGGCCATTTTCTTCTTAGCCAGTCACCAGCTTACAAGGTATCCCAATGTTTGACTGGTTCTAACCTTTATAATTAAGCTTTCTAGATACTTTCCCTACACATAGAATAGATTTTCCCTACAGATATATAATATTTAACAAAGCCTGTAATATTTGTCTTTTAATTGGCTACAACAAAGGAGGGAAGGAAAATGGATTCCACCAGGCTTATCAAGGGGTGTCACTTGGAACAGCTATTGATTTGCAAAACGTTATAAAATGCTCTAAAAAAAATGACAGTATTTAATTAGTTATATATTTGTTTTTGCAATTCAACGAGTTTAATGTCCCTTTAACAGAAAATAATATTTAAAAAAAACAAGGGAGGAAGGAGTAAAGGAAAGCTGGGAAAACAGAAACAAATTTGAAACATGAAGAATTAATGTAAAGTAGGTAGGTGGTATTGGCAGAATGTATTTATAAGAGAAACAAATAATGTAAAGCTATATAATATATTATATTATTTATCTTTTATTATTTGTATTATTTTACTACATCTGTTGAATGCATATAAACCTTGTTATAATAAACAATCGGCTAGATTGCGAGTCTTGCGTTATGAGTAAAAATGCAGCGTTAAGCTTTATAACGCTGCTTTTTTACTACCACTGGTATTACGAGTCTTGCAGATTTAGGGGCACCGCACACTTTTTTGGCCTTACCGCAAATCAACTTACGCAAATTGCGTATAGTCTTTTTTCTATGGGACTTCCATAGCGCCGGTATTACGAGCTTGTCGTGGGAGGCCAAAAAGTGAGCGGTACACCCTATCCCGTCAACATTTTAGTAGTTATGAGTTTTACACTACAACGCTGTAGCATAAAACTCATAACTAAAGTGCTAAAAAGTACACTAACATCCATAAACTACCTATTAACCCCTAAACCGAGGCCCTCCCACATCGCAAACACTAAAATAAAATAATTAACACCTAATCTGCCACTCCTGACAGCGCTGCCACTAGAATAAACATATTAACCCCTAAACCGCCGTACTCCCGCCTCGCAAACACTAGTTAAATATTATTAACCCCTAATCTGCCGCCCCTAACATCGCCGCCACCTACCTACATTTATTAACCCCCTAATCTGCCACCCCAACACTAAATGTATTAACCCCCAAACCGCTGTACTCTCGCCTCGCAAACATTAGTTAAATATTATTAACCCCTAATCTGCTGTCCCTAACATCGCCGCCACCTATCTAAATTTATTAACCCCTAAACCTAAGTCTAATCCTAACCCTAACACCCCCTAACTTAAATATAATTAAAATAAATCTAAATAAAATTTACTATCATTACCTAAATAATTCCTATTTAAAACTAAATACTTACCTATAAAATAAACCCTAAGCTAGGTACAATATATCTAATAGTTACATTGTATCTAGCTTAGGTTTTATATTTATTTTACAGGTAAGTTTGTATTTATTTTAACTAGGTAGAAAAGTTACTAAATGGTTATTAACTATTTAATAACTACCTAGCTAAAATAAATACAAATTGACCTGTAAAATAAAACCTAACCTGTCTTACACTAACACCTAACCTAACCCTACAATTAAATACATTCCCTAAATTAAATACAATTAACTAAATGCAATAAAATTAGTTAAATTACACCCCCCCCACTAAATTACAGAAAATAAAAAACAAATTACAAGATCTTTAAACTAATTACACCTAATCTAATAGCCCTATCAAAATAAAAAGCCCACCCAAAATTAAAGAAACCCCTAGCCTAAACTAAACTACCAATAGCCCTTAAAAGAGCCTTTTGCGGGGCATTGCCCCAAAGAAATCAGCTCTTTTACCTGTAAAAAAAAAATACAAACACCCCCCCAATAGTAAAACCCACCACCCACACAACCAACCCCCCAAATAAAACCCTAACTAAAAAAACCTAAGCTCCCCATTGTCCTGAAAAGGGCATTTGGATGGGCATTGCCCTTAAAATGGCATTTAGCTCTATTGCGGCCCAAACCCCTAATCTAAAAATAAAACCCACCCAATACACCCTTAAAAAATCCTAACACTAACCCCCTAACATGGAATTAAGGTTGAAAAAAATCCTATTGGCTGATGCAATCAGCCAATAGGATTGAACTTCAATCCTATTGGCTGATCCAATCAGCCAATAGGATTGAGCTCGCATTCTATTGGCTGATTGCATCAGCCAATAGGATTTTTTCAACCTTAATTCCAATTGGCTGATAGAATTCTATCTGCCGATCAGAATCTAAGGGATGCCATCTTCGATGACGTCATTTAAAGGAACCTTCCTTCAGCAAGAAGCCGTTGATTGAAGAGGATGCTCCGCGCCGGATGTCTTGAAGATGGAGCCGCTCCGCATCGGAAGGATGAAGATAGAAGATGCTGTCTGGGAGAAGACTTCTGCCCATCTGGAGGACCACTTTTGCCGGCTTCGTTGAGGACATCTTGCCGCTTGGATGAAGACTTCTCCCAGCTTCGTTGAGGACTTCTCCCGGCTTCGTTGAGGACTTCTCCTGGCTTCGTTGAGGACTTCTCCCGGCTTCGTTGAGGATGGATGTCGGCTCTTCAAAACTGTAAGTGGATCTTCGGGGGTTAGTGTTAGGATTTTTTAAGGGTGTATTGGGTGGGTTTTAATTTTAGATTAGGGGTTTGGGCCGCAATAGAGCTAAATGCCCTTTTAAGGGCAATGCCCATCCAAATGCCCTTTTCAGGGCAATGGGGAGCTTAGGTTTTTTTAGTTAGGGTTTTATTTGGGGGGTTGGTTGTGTGGGTGGTGGGTTTTACTGTTGGGGGGGGGGTTGTATTATTTTTCAGGTAAAAGAGCTGATTTCTTTGGGGCAATGCCCCGCAAAAGGCCCTTTTAAGGGCTATTGGTAGTTTAGTTTAAGCTAGGGTTTTTTTTTATTTTGGGTGGGCTTTTTTTATTTTGATACGGCTATTAGATTAGGTGTACTTAGTTTAAAGATCTTGTAATTTGTTTTTTATTTTCTGTAATTTAGTGTTTTTTTTTTGTAATTTAGCTAATTGTATTGAATTTAGTTAATTGTATTTAATTTAGGGAATGTATTTAATTGTAGGGTTAGGTTAGGTGTTAGTGTAAGACAAGTTAGGTTTTATTTTACAGGTCAATTTGTATTTATTTTAGTTAGGTAGTTATTAAAGAGTTAATAACTATTTAGTAACTATTCTACCTAGTTAAAATAAATACAGACTTGCCTGTAAAATAAAAATAAACCCTAAGCTAGATACAATGTAACTATTAGTTATATTGTAGCTAGCTTAGGGTTTATTTTATAGGTAAGTATTTAGTTTTAAATAGGAATTATTTATTATTATTTATTATTTAGTAATTTTTATTTAGATTTATTTTAATTATATTAAAGTTAGGGAGTGTTAGGGTTAGACTTAGATTTAGGGGTTAATAAATTTAATATAGTGGCAGCGTCGTTGGGGGCAGCAGATCAGGGGTTAATAAGTGTAGGTAGGTGGCGGCGATGTTAGGGACAGTAGATTAGGGGTTAATAATATTTAACTAGTGTTTGCGATGCGGGAGTGCGGTGGTTAGCATGTTTATTATAGTAGCGGCGACATTGGGGGCAGGAGATTAGGGGTCAATAAATATAATGTAGGTGTCGGCGATGTTGGGGGCGGCAGATTAGGGTTAATAAGTGTAAGATTAGGGGTGTTTAGACTCGGGGTTCATGTTAGGGTGTTAGGTGTAAACATAAAATTTGTTTCCCCATAGGAATCAATGGGGCTGCGTTACGGAGCTTTACGCTGCTTTTTTGCAGGTTAGACTTTTTCTCAGCCGGCTCTCCCCATTGATGTCTATGGGGAAATTGTGCATGTACAACCAGCTCACCGCTGACTTAAGCAGCGCTGGTATTGGAGTGCGGTATGGAGCACAATTTTGTTCTACGCTCACTTCTTGCCTAATAATGCCGGGTTTAGGAAAACCTGTAATACTAGCGCTGTAGGTAAATGAGCGGTGACAATAACGTGCAAGTTAGTACTGCACCCCTCATAATGCAAAACTGGTAATCTGTCCGAATGAGTTTTATGCAATAATAAACTATGCTTTCTCACAAACAGGAGCTTTTAAGCTCGTTCGACTAAATAATAAAACTGAAAATGTATTCTGCATTAACATTTTTCTCAATCTTGCAGTCCTCACCTCCTGTTTCTCAACCTCCTACCCTTCTAGATTGTAAATTCCCACGGGAATAGGGACCTCAATTCCTCCTGTATGTGTTTGTTAATTTTGTCCTGTCTATTACAAGTTTTATATTGTTTTATTTAAATGAACTGTTTCCATGGACAGCGCTGCGGAATATGATGGCGCTTCATAAATAAAGTATAATAAAAATAATAATAATAATTTTATGAGATTTATTTTTCTGGGCATCATACAGATTGAACAGTTCCTGGCCGCCTATGTTCCGAATGAAATATTCTGGTCTTTCTCACATCTAGTGTGTGTAGAGGGATCTTTGATGAAAGGTTTGCAGTCTGTTCTGGTTTCGTGAGAATAATTCTCTTGTATTAAGATGAGGCCGTAGGAGAATGATGTAGCACTTTGGGAAGAAGATGCAAATGAGGAGTCCTGCACTGGAAGACAAAATAGCAAAAATCTCTGTTGCTACTGCCAGCTTTCCACGAGTGCTAATATAAGCTGGAACAAAGGATATCCAAACACTGAGGAAAACTAACATGCTGAAGGTGATATGGCTGGCTTCATTGAAGACTCCTGGTAGTTTCCTTGCCAGAAAGGCAACCACAAAGCATATAAAGGATAATAGACTCAGGTAGCTGAGCATTAACCAAAAGCCTAGACCCTCGTTACACTGAATTATAATCTTATCCAACTGACTTTTACTATCTTGTTCTGGGAAAGGAGGGCTTAAAGTGATCCAAAAAGAGCAAAGGAGAAGTTGAAGGGCAGTGCAGGAGAGGGCAATCAATACCGGCCAATGAGGTCCCAAAAATATCTTAAGACTTCTGCCTGGTTGGTTTGCCCTGAAGGCAAGGATAACAATGAGTGTCTTTGCTAGGATACATGAAATGCATAAAGTGAAGATCACTCCAAAAGCCGCCTGGCGCATGATGCAGGTATGAGGCCCTGGTGGGGTTAGCATCAGGAGAGGGCAAAGGAAGGAAAAGGCAAGGGCAGACAAAAGGAGAAAGCTGAGGGAGCGGTTATTTGCTCGAACTAAAGGAGTGTCTCGGTTTCTGATGAAGAGAAGGAGAATAGCTGCTGGCAGAAGGGAACCCACAATTGAGGTAGTTCCTAGAGAGATTCCTAGAGGCTCAGACAGTGACAGCAATTCAACCGCTCTTGGAAGGCACTGGTTATGAGCAGCATTTGGCCACTTGTCCTCTGGGCACAGGAAGCACTCAGTAGAATCTGTGGATAACAGAGGGTTAAAGCAATCAACTTAGTGGAGTGCACTAGGAAAGATCTATAATTTCAAACTCTGACAAGTATGGTTCTCATTTAGGGCCTGATTCTCTAAAGCTCCCTAGTCTGATGAGATTCTATAAGATGCTTTGTCAGTATTACGAGGCCCCTGCCTCCGGGATTGGTTTAAAGACAATTTATGCTTTGGTAGCTGTGTATCTCATTAGGGGGATTTCACTAATATACTTAATGTTAAAGAGAGACACTCACTTTACAATATAATGCTCAGTAAATTAAGCAGATGATTTCGATCATAATAGCAAGATTTGTGAGACTCTGGCCCTTAGTGAGAAGCAGACAAACAATGGAATCTATAGTCCTGGCCAAAGCCCTTGTCTGGTTGTTCAGGGGATGGATCTTTACAATTCACAATTTATTTTCTTAAAGGGACATGAAACCCAACATTTTTCTTTCATGATTCAGATAGAGAATGCTATATTTAATAACGTTCTTATTTACTATTCTTATTAATTTGCTTTATTTTCTTGGTATAAGTTGTTTAATATTGCATGCTCTATCTCACTGGTTTTCAATCCTGTCCTCAAGGATCCCTAACAGGCCAGATTTTGTGGATATCTGAACTGGAGCACAGGTTAAAAAATTAGCTGATTAGTATACATGGTTATTTTATCTGCTCTCATCCAAGGCAAAACCAGAAAATCTTACCTGTTGGGGAGGCATAAGGACAGGTTTGAAAACCAGTGCTCTATCTGAATCATGAAAGATTCATTTGACTTTACTGTCTGTTTAAATCTATATTCATGGCTGTGATATTGAGCTAAGCAAATGCTGCACTTGGGATTTGCACCACTAAGTATTGCCCCACCAGTAAAACTGCTCTGCAATTGCTTAAGTAATTTATAGCTATGGGTTGTGGAAAGTCCAGCTCTGTCATATATATAACTGGCTACTTATTGGTCCAAAGGATTAATCATTAACATACTTTCTTGCATAAAATAACTCACCAGTCTGGTTGGAGATTTCTCCTGTGGAACACAGTATACAATCAAAACAACATTGGGGCTGCCTCTGTTGTGGTGCTTTCCAAAATCCATGAGGGCAGCTCTCTGAGCAGACAGATTCAGGGGGCTATAAAGGTATAAGTTGTTTTTATAAGACTAATGTTCTTTGTGAATAAAACAAACATCTTGAAAAACACACACACACACATACACATATACACACATACATACCCACAGACACACATACACACACACACACACACAAAATCTGTTTTAATAAATGTAGTTACCTTTCCAATACCCTCTCCCCATTGGATTGTACTATAGTTGATCACAATGTCTTTCCCTGGTTGGGAACCACTTTCATAGCTGCCCACCTTTACCCAGGTGGCACCAAAAGAGGCATTTTCTTGCCAGTTAATGATATCATAAACAGCTGGGGCATTTCCAAGAGAGTCAAAATATAACTCATCTCCAACATTTCCCTTTAAACGAACTTTGCGCAGGTAGAGGAGAACCTATAAATAAAGAGGAAATGGAATGAGGAAGTATAGTTGAGGATTTTTAAAATTGAATTGAACCTTTTAAAAGCAGATGGTAGAGTTTCTAATATAATATAATTTCCTAAACAAATTCTCACTAGGACCATAAATACTCACAAGGACCCTGAAATTCTCACTTTAAAGTAAATAATGTATGTACAATTCTTTTGGAGAACCAAATCCCTCCTTGACAACCTAAAACTGCTACCCTAAGACTGTACAACCACGACAGCTGTTTTCATTCATCACTTTCCACAAAGAAACGCCTTTTGTTTCAGTTTTATTGTAGATCTCCATGAAACATAGTCATAGTAGAATGTAATACAGTATGTTGCATAAAATATTAAAGTGTAATAGATAGAAAAAGCATTCTCTGCTCACAACCTTTTATTTCACATGGCAACATTTTAAAGCTTGGACCTCTATTTTTTCCATAGCTATACTCCTCATGCCTCTCATATTTATATGGTAATTCTATATGGTTTCTTACCTAAAGTCCTTCATATTTATAACTTAAATGTCAGTATTTGCATCATTATGCTCTTGTTTACCTGCCAGGGTTCAAAATGATGCATGTCTATGCAACTGTTCCTTGATGGCAGTCCATCCTGATTTTTGCAGCTGGCCATATCCCTGAGTGCTCCTGCTATAATCTTCACAGACTTATATACATTGTATGTTACCCTGAGATCATCAATATCAGAAAAAAGCTGAAGGGAAGCTGGATCCTCCTCCCCTGTACATAAGGGCAGAGTTGTGGTTGAAGAGGAAAATGAGGAAGAAGATGGAAAGCTTGAGGAAGAGGGTGAAGAGGAGGAAATTGGGGTACTATAGATAGAACTATGAATTGGGGAAGAAATGTAAGAAGATACAGACAAGGAAATGGAAGATAAATGAATAGGCAATGAAGAAGTGTAAGATGTTGTAGAAAATGAAGGGTTTATTAAAGAGCCATTAAAAGTTTTATAATGTGGAGAGTATGAGAGAGAATTATATAATGAAGGAAAGGTAGACGTGGTAGAAGATAGGTAATCAGTTTGCTTTGCACCCCACTTGCATCCAAAAGCCTCTTCCCAGAACTCTCTAAGGAACCGATCCTTGTAGAACTTTCTGGGCCTCAATTGAAACACAAACTCTTTAAAACCAGGTGCTGCTCCATTGCGAAGTACGAGTCCAAGAGAACCTTGAAGGAAATGGGAAAGATTCAGGTTCACCAGCCTTGGGGAAGTGCTCCAAGCCTCAGTGGATAACCAAATCCTTATCTTACTTCTCCCTTTGCGTGCAAGGTCCAGAAGCACTGGATTCAGATAGGCTTCAAGGGAGAAGACTAGCACAACATTGGCAGTAGACTGCCTGATGATTGAAGAGACCCTATTTATCTCTGTTGAAGAGGAAGGGACATTTTCCCAGAAAGCCAAGCAGATACTTGAATTTTCTAACTCTTTAAGAAATGCCTTGCCAACTCTAGATACATCACCTTCTTGTGAAAGGACACCCACCCATGACCAGCCAAACGTTTGAAGAAGTCGAACCAAACCCCTGGCTTGTGAAGAGATTGCTGGTGCTACACTTAGTGATGAAGGAAAAAGTTGACGGTCACTGAGTTCAGGAGGGGGAGTAAAGTAGCTGATCTGAAAGAGATGATAATATAGTTATAGAACATTTAAAGGTAATAATTAGAGATTCATGACAGAGAATACACTTTTTAACATCTTTTCCAATTTAATCTATTTACTTATATTATTTAATGTGCTTCCTTCTCTTGTTATCCTTTGCTGAAAGGTTTATCTAGGAAAGCTCAGGAGCAGCAAATAACCTAGGTTCTAGCTGCTGATTGGTGGCTGCATATATTTATCGATTGTCATTGGCTAACCCATGTGTTTAGTAAGAAACCAATAGTGCATTGCTGCTCCTTCAAAAAATTATACCAAGTGAATGAAGGAAATTTGATAATAGAAGTAAATTGGAAAGTTGTTTAAAATTGTATGTTCTACCTAAATCATGAAAGAAAATGTTTGGGTTTCATGTCCCTTTAGGATAGATAATGTAATCACTATTTCTCAAGTAAAAAAATCTCTCCACATTTGCCATGCCACCTGATTTTTCATAGAATGTTATTTTTTCCTCCATCCTCTTTTTCAATCTAAAATTCTTTGTTTGACTCTTCCATTTAATCTTATACCATAGTTTATATTAGTTACTTTTTATTATTTTTTTGCTTCATGATTTTCCATTCATATTTTTTAACTCCTTTTCTAATTATTGCCAACTTACCTGCGGATACTTGTAAAGACTCATCATATGGGCCATGTTCAGTGCTGACTCAGATCCTGCATCTCCTAATACAGCTGCTAGCTTTGGGGGAGGACCCCAACATCGATGACTCATTGGTCCCCCTAGACCTCCTGAGAGAAGCCATGCTGTACCCCTCAGTGCTCCCTCTGTGGCACTGCATGAGTCTAGCACCCAAGCACCAAGAGTCAAATTAGGCAACATTCCTGGGGTCTCTTTTAGCTCTTCCACTGCGAACATAAACGCGAGAACCCATCGGAAAGACCGGAAACTAAACCTTAAAAGAAAAAAAAATAAATAATACTAAGCTTCACAGTATTAAATCCATATGTTCCTACGCAATTTAATAATTATATTTTGTTGTTTGTTTTTTAAGGTTCTAATATTTATTTTCCTATTATTTAACTCTGAAAATTGTGGGTTTTCTGACATTGTACCCTGTCTAACTGTGTCACGTATCTGCTCCTAAGTGGCAGATACTACAAAACAATTCAAGTGTTACTAACAAAATGACAGTGACTAGCCTTGGCTACATCCAATAGTAAGTGCAGATTGGCTACTCCAAATATAGTAAGTAAGTGGTAAGTGGGAGTTTCCCTTTGAAAACTATTTGCACTAACTAAAGTGTTATGCATTCAGATGATTTTCACAATTGGCTAGTATGTTAATTTAATGCAATACTACTGTTGTAAGTAGATGATGTTGTATTACTCTTTAAAATATACACTATTTTTGGATCATCTTTAATGTGGTACATTCATGAAAATGTGTGTGTTTTACCACAGACTTTGGCAGTTAACCTGTCCATCCACGATCCTCATTGGTTCTCCCTATTAACAATCAGGAATGCACATTTTTCAATAAATAGGAGAGGTAACCCCTTATAAAATACACACGAAGATAGGAAAGCTACAATGTTTTCCTGTCTTGAAAAGGTTAGAAACCAAAAGGACATCAAACATGGAAAGATAAAAGGATCTTTATTTATTTATTTTTATTTTGTTTAATTTAGGGGTTAATTGTTGGGGGTATTCACACGAATAATATTGAATATAAATTGTATGTTATAAATTAAAGTGAAATATGTTATTATCAAACATTTCAAGGGTTTTGAATGAAGAGTTAGTAGACTTTAGTCTACAAAACATACTTTTAAACATAATGAACCAGATTATTATTATTATTATTATTATTATTATTATTATCAGGTATTTGTAGAGATTACGAGTTCAGCACTAATGAGCGATAAGGGGTTTATCACGGGTGTTTGCACTTGTTGGGTTTACCGCTGGTATATAGATATATACAGATATATATATATATATATATATATATATATATATATATATATATATATATATATACATATATATATATATATATATATATATATATATATATATATATATATAGGAATATCTATTTATAAATACATAGAACATATTCTGATATGTGCAAAATATTAGAATATGTAATATTTACAGTAAATACATAGTTAAACACTTTATTAAATATGAATATTGCATAAATATGATTTTACATGTTTTCATCTACTTATCTCCAAAGGGTTCCAATGCACATATATATATATATATATATATATATATATATATATATATATATGTATATATACAGTATGTGTACATATGCATCTATGTGTTTCTATGTGTATATATGTCTGTAAATACATATATTCACATATGTACACTTTCTTTCTCACATCTCATCTTGGATGTCCTCTCACTACCTTAAGCTAAATCTCTCCAAAACTGAACTCTTTATTTTCCCCCATTCTTCCAATGTCTCCACCCCCCAAATTTCTATAACTGTTGATAATTCCATCATTACCCCTACCCCGCACGCCCGATGTCTTGGGGTCACACATGACTCAGATCTTTCCTTCACTCCTCACATTCAGTCCTTTGCTAAAGCCTGCCGCTTCCACCTTAAAAACATCACTAAAATTAGACATTTCCTTACACAAGATACAACCAAGATTTTAATCCACTCTCTCATCCTTTCCCACCTCGACTACTGCAATTCCGTCCTCTCTGGTCTACCTAGCTGCCGCATAGCTCCTTTATAATCCATTATGAATGCCTCTGCCAGGTTCATCTTCCTTACTCGTCGCTCTTCATCTGCTGCAGCTCTCTGCCAATCCCTTCACTGGCTTCCTCTTGCCTCTAGGATTAAACATAAAATCCTCACCCTGACATATAAAGCTTTCAACTGCACTGCTCCCCCCTACATCTCAGAACTTGTCTCTAGATACTCTCCCTCCCGTCCCCTTCGATCAGCTCAGGATCTCCTCCTCTCTTGTTACTTCCTCACATTCACGTTTACAGGACTTCTCCAGACTGGCCCCCATCTTGTGGAATTCCCTGCCTCGCTCCATAAGACTCTCCCCTAGTTTTTACAGCTTCAAGCACTCCCTAAAAACTCTACTATTCAGGGATGCATACAACCAACACTAACCTTCCCTAACGCCATTGCTTTCCCCTTGAACCCCTTAGAATGTAAGCCTATGGGCCCAGCTGTTTACAGATCGCTTCATAAGAGCCGACTACAACAGTGAAACTCTCGGCAGGGCCCTCTACCCACTTGACCCCTACAAAAGCTATCCTGTACACCGACTATGTTTACAGCGCTGCGGAATCTGTTGGCGCTCTACAAATACCTGATAATAATAATAACATATAAACATATATCTATACATTCATATACATCTTTAGACATGTTTTTTTTTACACCTGAGACCTCATATCTTTGAGCCCTTATTACTTTTTTGTGCAATTTCTTTAAAAATAATTGTTATTATTTAGATAGTGTTTTGAAGAGTGTAACTGTACTTTGTAATGTATTTTGATGTGTTTTGTGACACTTTTTAACGAGAGCTCTGAGGATGAGTTATCCTGACACATATTAACTTTAATTGCGCCCAAGCGATCGCGTTTACATTCAAGTTGTAATATGAGTGCTAAACTCGACACGTACAATCACCTTAGATAAACCTTTTTTCACTTGCGCATAATTGTTAGCTCGCCACTTGTAATCCTGAACAGACCAACAAAAAAACATACAACATCTAACAAAAAAATCTAAAACCTAACTAAAGCAAGTAAAAGTACCCTTTACAGATAAGCATAAACAATGCTGTACAGTGAAGTCCTCTAAGCAATGACCATAACCAACTGGCTGCACATAAGGTCAGAATTACTCACACAGTCCCCAGAGGATAAGGAGAGCTTGCATGCCAACAATCCAGAGGTATACCTCTATGTATTTAGCAGCCGCGTTTATATGACGTCAGAGGTAGGAGGGTTTGTGGTGTTACACACCTCTCATCTGGTTGGTTTACTTCCAAAAGGCCTCCATCTCATAGGCTGTCATGCCTGTCAGGTGCAGAGCTTGTAAATAGCTTCTATGTGACTTACTTTCAGTGGGGAAATCCAACCCCCTCATGTAGGGTGTACCACGGTTGTTAACCTTTGCAAGATACACCCTTTATTTGCTATATGTGGACCTTTCAGCTACTAAACAGCCAGTAGGAGGAGTTTCCGGACATCCATGGTACACCCTACATGAGGGGTTTGGATCGGACATATTCTAACTGGTATGTGTACATAGAACTGTGTTTATGGGACTTTGCAGCATCAGTATTTTCCCACTGAAAATAAGCCACATAGAAGCTATTTTCAAGCTCTGCACCTGACAGGCATGACAGCCTATGAGGTGGAGGCCTTTTGGAAGTAAACCAACCAGATGAGAGGTGTGTAACACCACAAACCCTCCTACCTCATATAAAAGAATTGTCATGTCTGAGGGTTGAAGCTGAATGGCGGTTTGTTTAAACGCGGCTGCTAAATACATAGAGGTATACCTCTGGATTGTTGGCTTGCAAACCCTCCTTATCCTCTGGGGACTGTGTGAGTAATTCTGACCTTATATACAGCCAGTTGGTTATGGTCATTGCTTAGAGGACTTCATTGTGCAGCATTGTTTATGCTTATCTGTAAAGGGTACTTTTACTTGCTTTAGTTAGGTTTTAGATTTTTTTGTTAGATTTTGTATGTTTTTTGTTGGTCTGTTCAGGGTTACTGGACAGCATCCAGTCGATGATAAATTTTCACAATAAATTGTAACAGAGCTCTGTGTGCAGCAATACCTTTCTTTAAAGTGACAGTAATGCCACTTGAATCTTTCTATATTATTTTGTATACCATTTATTTAAAGGGTTGCACCAGGCTTTTTTTCAAAGTATTATTAACTCCTCCCTCAAATTAATATAAATATTTTTTTAGTATTACATTGTGTAATAGCTGTACATTGTGTATTACAGCACCACATTTTGTGATAGCTGATTACGGAACTACGTTATGTGATAGCTGTGCATTTGGTATTACAGTATGACAAGGTGTGATAGCTGGGTATTCTATATTACAGCACTACTTTGTGTGATAGCTGTTTGCTATCCCTTTCTTTAAAGTGACAGTAATGTATGCCACTTGAATCTTTCTATATTATTTTGTATACTATATATATATATATACATACACACTTTTATATATATATAAATATATATATATATATATATATATATATATATATATATATACACATATATACTGTATATATTTACACTGGAGCCCTTCCCAGTTTTTGCCATACACCATATCCCATTTTTTTTTATTAAAAAGTGTATTTCTGATTGTAATAGTTTATTTTAATATGTTTTGGATGTGTTTTATGAAATTTTTACACTTTACTTTAGGTCTCAAGTTGCGCTAAATATTCTATCTCAGTTCCGTCTTTCGCTCGAGCTCAACCTATAAATTTCAACTTGTAATAGGGGCACTATTTAGCGCGGTCGCAATCTCCATTGAAAGTATGGGTTGCGCTAGAACGATTTCGGTCGCACTAACCTTTATCTGGTAAATCAATTTGATCAATTTGCATGCTAATCTTAGTGCGGCACAACGATATTGTGTATCACGTCCCACACTATCATTACAGGGAAACTTGTAATCTGGCCCCATGTTGGTTAAATAGTGGCAACCCTAGTAGCAGTGTCATAAAATGCTATGCACACATAGCACAATGTCATTATAAAATGGATAGTTATCACAGTATTTTATGAGATAAAACACAACCATACACACACTGTATAATATCATAATACAACACATACAGCTATCAAACATCCAGTAATGTAATACAGAATACAGAGTTATTTCTCAGAATTGAATGTAAATGTAAAATATGCATAGCTATTGGTTACAATGACAAATCTAGACAGAGATATTTGATATATGTAGTAAACAGATACATAGAACACAGTATAAATATACTTTCTTTTATGCACTCCAAATTAGGGCCACTTATCAAGTTTCATGATTCAGATAGAGCAAGCGATACAAAAAAAAGCTTTCCAATATACCTCCATTATCAAAAGTGCACATTCTTGTTATATGAATGCTTTTTGTGATTGGCTAATGGCTGTCACATGACACAGGGGAAAGGAAAATTTGGATTTTGCCAGAAAAATTATTCTATTGCTCATTTCAAATTCAAAGTAGGTGCTATTGTATTTTTATTGTGCATGTGTCACTTATTCAATTCTACTGTAATTAGTGGTGCTTTAACTTCTGATATGTATGTTCTGTTCTGGTATGTGCCCTGAGTTTAATGTCCTTTTAAAGGGACATTTAACCCAAACAATTTATTTCATTATTCAGATAGAGAATACAATTTTTAAAAAGTTTCCAATTTACTTCTATTATCAAATTTGCTTTGTTCTCATGTTATTCTTTGTTGAAGGGATACCTCGGTAGGTAGTGTGCACATGCCTGAAGCACCACATGACAGGAAATAGTGCTGCCATCTAGTGCTCCTTCTAATGTATAACATTGTTGCAAAACTGCTGCCATATAGAGCTGCAGACACGTGCACACTCATAAGCTTACTTTACTTCTTTTCAACAAAGGATAATAAGAAAACAAAGAAAATGTGCTAACAGAAGTAAATTGGAAAGTTGTTTAAAATTGTATGTTCTATCTGAATCAGGAAAGAAAAAAATTTGGGTTTTATGTCCCTTTAACTTATTTATCTCCCTGTCTGTTTCTATATCATCTATAGTTCTATGTACTCCTTTTTCAGACCTTTCTCAGTTTTCAGCAGGCACATTCTGTGAGCCTCTACTTTTATTTTTTTAAGTATTCTATATATGTGTACAAAACCACTTGCTTTGCTCTTAAAGGTATATGAAACCCACACATTTTCTTTAATTTTTCAGAAAGAGCTTTTTAAGACAGCTTTCCATTTACTTCTATTATCAAATTTGCTTTATTCCTTTGGTAAAATATCAGCAATAAACTACTGGGAGCTAGCTGAGCAAATTGGGTGACTCAATGCCAAGAGGCATAAATGTGCAGCTACCAGTCAGCAGCTTGCTTCTAAAAGTGCATTACTGCTCTTGAGCCTACTCAGGGGAATGCTTTTCAACAAAGGATACAAAGAGTATAAAGCAAATGTGATAAAATAAGTAAAATGAAAGTTATTAAAAAAAGGGTTTGTAATCATATAAGTTTTATTTTGACTTTACTGCCCCTTTAATGCATAGCTGGCCTTTCACATTTTCTGTCTACCTCCTAAATTTAATAGAGAAATGTTGAGATTATCAATGCACCATTCCCTCTTTTCTGGTCTTCTTATCTCTTCTTAGTAACCTCTTTTTCTGTCTTTGTTTCTTTTATTACTCTTTTCCCATAAATGTTTCTCACCTTTGGCAGGGAGGTGATGTTGGTGGCTCTGTGAACGTTCTCAGGAAAGTTCCAAGGTTTAGGTGAAGGGGAAACACTCCTCCTATGATGACATCCCCTTCCTGTATGTTCCCACTCACTCCAGGTAGGTGGAGGAGACATGGATTCTCCAAGGAAAATGAAACAAAGTGGAAGAGGCATAGGATCAAATGTTTTAGCATCATCATCCTAAAGAAAGAGAGATACCTTTAAACCTGCCTTTTTAGAATTTGTTGGCCTATTCTTTTTCCTTCCTAGTACTGTGGGACAGATTTTAAAAAAACACAACTTTTTGGAGTGAAATGATCTCACAGACCAGGAAGTTCCTGCTTGTGGGCTGCTTCTTTTGGAATTTAAGCATACTCTCTTTAATACAGAATCTCTCAGAGAAGTGTCAGGTCAATATGGGTGTAGCCGGCACTGAGAAAAATTCTCAGTTTGAGAAAAATACAAATTAAAACACAATTTTTGTATTTCAGTTTAGCTTGTATTTACCTCTAGTTTTATATGCATTATATTTTCTGTTTAATACGGTTATGGTGACTTTCAATGCAACTTTACCAGAAAACAGTTGTAGAAATAAATAGATGAAACTGCAAGTATAAAATCGTTATAGAATATCATGTGATCTAAGAAACTACAATTGAGCAATACACTGACATAATCAAAATATGGGCTAAATGCAAAAATTGCAAAATGTACAAAAAAACACATATGGCCGGACTACGAGGGGAGCGCAAATGTTTTACATTAGTATTACAAAATGAAAGTAAATGCACAATTCAAGTTAACGCTCATCGGGTTAGTGCGTACTCAGAGCTGTAGTTAACTGTTTCGCAAAACAAAAGAATCTCACAAAACACATCAAAAATACTTAACAAGGTCACTTACACTTAAAATAACACCATCTAATATTTAAAAAAATATTGCTAAAAAAAGTACTCAAAGATATGAGATCTCAGGTGTTAGGAAAAAAAACAGTCAAAGGGATTTAACTTAGAGGTGTCTTCATGTCGGTTTAGCACCCTTGAGAACATAAACTCGGGTTAGCGTATGAGTAGGGTGTTGATTTCTTCTTCTATGGGGAATACGTTATTGCGCGCGCAATATTCTAATAGGCTAGAAGTAAGTTGTTTACGCATGTCACGTTAGCACTAGCTCAATAACTTTTTACTTTCAGCTTGTAATATGAGCACAACCCAACGCGCAAAAATTATACTTCTAGCGCAATTAGCGCTCTATTGAAAACGCTAAATAGCGCTCCACTGGTAATCTAGCTCATAATGTATACTCATCGTTTTTAAAGATAGAAATGTACAAAGCATGATTGTAAATTGTAGGAGATACACAAAAACAAAGTGCAGTTATAGTTTGTAAGAATCACAATCCTAATTGCATTAGTATGTGCAACGATTTATGGATTAAAATACAAATTAAAAATAATAACATTTAAATACAATAAAATCTTTAAAATAAATTAAATATAAAGCACAAAGCTTAAATGTAATAAAATGTGTAATCCATTTGACACTCCACATCCATAGATGTTGGGAGTACCTCTTTAGGACTGATTATCAAAAACTCGCTGGTGAGAAATTACACTTTTTTTTTGTGTGTGTGGATCATATTGTAATGTAGTTGTCTCTCCTATACACCCTGACCTCTACATAGGGCTAGATTACAAGTGGTGCACTAACTTGCGCTCAAATTACAAGTTGAAAGTAAATACGGCCGCACAAGTGCAAACAAAATTTGTGCTTGTTGAGTCCTTGCATAAAGGGTTAGGGCTAAATAAAATGATGCACCAAACACAACATAAATACATTAAAATAAATAGTTACACTCATATATACACAATCTGATAAACAAAATTATAAAATATTTTAAAAGTTAAGGGTTAAGGTATATAGTATATGACAAGGTATTTGAATGGAAAGAGCTATAATGTATATATACATACATATACATGTCTAAATATGTACTTATCTATATCTACTGTAAATATTTTACATTCCGATGTTCTTCACATAGTGGAAAATGTTCTATGTGTTTTTAAATAGACATCCCTATATTTACCTGTATATACCTATTCCTATATATGTTCAAATAGATATATAGGTATAGATATATATATAACAAAAATATATATTATATATATCTATATCTATACATCTATATATACTGTATATATAAAAAGATATATTTAAGAATAAATAGAACATTGTCTACTATGTGAAGAACATTGAAATGTAAAGTATTCATAACTACCTTTGGGTTAGTGGAGCTGGCCTAACCTGGTGTCAGGTTAGCACAAGAGCGATAAGTGTTACGTTTTTTCCAGCATGCACTCTCCATTTAAGTCTATGGGATGAAGAAGTTAGCAAGGTCACTATAACCGAAGTCCAGAAGTTAGCGAGGGTCTGCTTTTGCTGGCATGCCAGCATTTTACTTTCAACTTGCAATTTGCATGCTCGACTGCGCATGCTAAAAGTTCTTCTGGTGGTGTTTGCGCATGAGCAAAAGTGCTAAAAACTGCGGCACTTTTAATCTGGCCAATAGTGATATAAACAGCTATCAGGATAAAATTTTCTTTTTTACATTTTTTTTGAGGGACCTCTAAGTACTAATGAGTCTGCTTAGATAATCTCACCAGATCAGGGAGATTATAGAAAATTAGGCTCTCACAAAGAAAAAACAAAATTCCACTTTCTAGAATCTTGTGACAGACCTCATAGTACTAATGGGTCTTTTTTACATACTCCTGCCTATGTGGTGAGTCTTTCAGAACCTACCCTGTGTCTGTCTAAAATGTACAGGTCCTATGCATTCTACATTTCCAATCCATCTTTCTTAGAATAAAGTTATTAGGCTCTGCATGACTATAATAATCATAGTAGTTCACTTATTTTTTAAAAGTGGTGTAAGTGTATATAAATTGTTTTTTTTTTTTTTTTAGCTCCTGTCCAATAGCCATCTGCGTGACTGCTCTTAGAACTGATTTATCAAACTATTTAAGTTATCCCACCCCTTACCTGACTCTACTCGGCTGTTCATTTCCAAGAGTCCTTCTTTTCTATAGATTCACATATTTAAATATTAGTTTCCTAATTCTAGAGGTGCCAAGCTGTTTATAAAACTGCAGCAACAATACCTGTAAATGTAGCAGTGATCCTCGGGAATAGTAGGAATGACATAATTCTGTAGGCTTTATACTTCTCTTTCTCAGAGGAGCAGAAATCCCCAAAAGACTGAAACCAATTCACAATAATTAGTTAAATACAGAAAAAAATATACAGATAGCAATACAGCAATACACATATGAAGGGTAGGGATGAAGCTGTCTAGGTCTAGGATGGGAATTTACTGGGTTCTAAAATAACCCAACATCTAAAAAATATGTTTTTATTTTTCATTTTAAATATTTGATTTAAAGTCATATTTGCTCTGACATGACTATCACAAAGAAAAGAAAGAAAGAAAAATATATAACATACCATGGCCTCTATTTATCAAAGGTCTTGTGGACCTGATCCGACAGTGCGGATCAAGTCCGCAAGACCTCGCTAAATGCGCCGCCAGCAGGGAGGTGTCAATCAACACGATCGTACTCGATCGGGTTGATTTCAGGCGATTCCTGTCTGCCTGCTCAGAGCAGGCGGACAGGGTTATGGATCAGCGGTCTTTAGACCGCTGCTTCATAACTTGTGTTTCTGGCGAGTCTGAAGACTCACCAGAAATATGGCCCTTCAAGCTCCTCTTGTTAAATATGGGCCCATGTGTAGACTTTAGGCTCTTGAAGTGAATTTTCCTGCAGATTCCCTTAGATTTACAGGATATCACATAGTCAGGGCCGGCGCTCCCACTAGGCAAGCTAGGCAGCCGACTAGGGTGCAGCCAGCCATGACCCGGGTTCCCCGGACTCGCAATGGAAAGCCAGTTTTTTACATTTCTAAGTTCAGGAGTAATAAACTCGCTGTTGAGCGCTGGTTAATCATAGAGTTCCGCTATTCCTTTATCACTATAGCTGTCACACGCTGCTCGCTTGTAATAATATTTAGGACAGTTTGTACAGTACACACAGATGACACTGGGACAGACACAACCAGATATATGATTGGCTGGAGTACTTTGAGTGGCACTAGCAATGCCCAATCAGAGCAAGTGTTCTAGGCTCCCGCTCCAATTTTAAACATGTGGCAGTTCTGCTATGTCACTACCAGACAGTACATTGCTATGAGGTTGTTTTCCGGCCATTGGTTTCAAGAGCTTTCTGAGCGCTATGCCCGTTGGATATCTGGTCTGTCAAATACAGTAAGTGGTTAACACTGTCATTGTTTCGTCCTTGCTTTACACAGTGACTATATACCCTAATAGCATTATCAACAGTACATAACACGAGTATTCATTTATTAAACCCATACTTTTCCTCCTAACACTATAAGGATGCAGTTTATATTAGGCTACATAGAAAGACCCCGCTTCAAGTTCAATATGTTATTACATTATTATTATTATTATTATTATTATTGGTTATTTGTAGAGCGCCAACAGATTCCGCAGCTCTATAAACAAAGGGGGAGTACAACAAAATAGTACATAATACATAATGAGTTGTGTTCACTGTAAGTATAGGCTCCAATATTTTAATATCACAACAAACTATGGCTATGGGTCACATATTTTTTTAACAAATTCAAGCTGTTAATATATTTACTTAATACATCTGCACTGTATCTGCAATGATAAAATTAAATTAAAAGAAAAAAAGTGTTTTGCTGTGTGTCAAATGTATGGTATTTAGGTTTTCCTCAGTACTGAAGTACGATAAAATATCACGTGATACTTGTGTAAACAGTGGAATTAGTTGTAAGGTGTTTTAAATGTACTGGATTTATTTATTCTCTCATTTTAATCATACATTTATAATCACTTTTTATTACTATAATAATAATTATTATTAATACATTTTAAATACTATATATATATATATATATATATATATATATATATATATATATACACACACACACATTTTCTCTTGCATGTAAAGGTCCTATTTACAGAGGAGCAGGAGAGAGAGGGGGAGGGGGGAAGATAGAGAGAAGATATGTGGGGGAGGGAGAGAAGAGAAGGGCAGGAAGGAGGAGAGGGAGAGAGAGGAGGGAGGAGAGAGAGAGAGGAGGGAGGAGAAAGAGAGAAGAGAGAGGAGAGAGAGAAGAGCGAGGAGGGAGGAGAGAGAGAGAAGAGAGAGGATGGAGGAGAGAAGAAAGAGGAGGGAGGAGAGAAAGAAGAGAGAGGAGGGAGAGAGATAAGAGAGAGGAGAGAGAGAGAGGAGGGAGGAGAGAGAGAGGAAGGAGGAGAGAGAGTGAGGAGGGAGGAGAGAGAGGGGGAAGAGAGAGAGAGGGGGAGGGAGGAGAGAGAGAGAGATAGAAGAGAGAGAGAGAGATGGGGGGGGGGGATCTCGCCTAGGTCTTGCCTAGGGCACAAAATAGTCTAGCATCGGCCCTGCACATAGTCAACACATATACAAATGTATAGGAAGCTATACATATGTCAATGTGTGCCCTGTCTATTATATACAGCCTCTCCAATAGGGATTCATGGTACATTAATGAATCGATACCATGCATCTCCTGTGGACATCTCAGAGGGTTTTTAACATAAACAAGATAACATACTGTTTGAAAATAGTCTTTAAATAGTTTTAAAGATGTCCTAGATGCTTTTTCGATGACTTATCAGGTACCTAGAGGTGTTGAATTTGAAAAGTCAAAACAGGGCTCGAAAGGCTGTTGAAAAGTGACTCAAAAGTATTGTGGTTGCTTAGAAACTTTTGGCTTCAGAGAAATATGGCTTTTATCAAAGAACCATAAACCCAGTTTGCCAAAAATTGCGCCACATTGAAAAGAAACCTTGCCTTGAAAAAGAGCTGAAAAAGACACTTCCGAGGCCTAAATTTTTAGATGTATCACAGATATATCTCTGTAATAAACATAGCAGATATTGGCAAGTTCAGAAACCAGATACAAAAAAAGTAAAATATGGAGCGTCCGCAAGGGAGCAGTACAAAAATAAACTTTATATAAGGAAACCCTCCTAGTGATAATACTAATAACGGTAAAGAAGTTTAACACCCAGGTTATTTGAAATAAATATGGCAGGTTTATTAAAGGTTACAATAATCTTATATATATCAATCGCTGCAAACGACCTTAATTAAAATCAGAAAGTCTCACACATTTACAATCAAAAATGTAATCACAATAAAAACTTTAAATGAAAAATAATATTAATCAGAGGTTTATTCTAAAGTGATAATGTGCTAACAAGTGTATAAAGTGGTAA
This sequence comes from Bombina bombina, assembly GCF_027579735.1. Classification (NCBI taxonomy): domain Eukaryota; kingdom Metazoa; phylum Chordata; class Amphibia; order Anura; family Bombinatoridae; genus Bombina; species Bombina bombina. The sequence continues at coordinate 860,241,414 of NC_069504.1, read as the reverse complement.
TATATATAGTGCAATAATGTAAGGATTATATAGGTAGGGCTAGGTGGTGGATCGTACCAATGATAAATTTAAATAGTGGTTTGCGAATCGTGACAAAATACTTTGTCGACCGTATCAAAAGTGTATTTTGTCGACTGTAACAGAGTGTTTCCAGGTGTTCCAAGTACTTAATGTGAGATGTGTATAATTTGTATCAATATATAAAATACGCAACTTAAACTCTAAAAATAAGATACAGTAACAGATGGATGGTTGGATAAGTAACTATACATCCAATCTTTTCTAAAAGCCAATGCAACGCTGTCTATCAACTATCAATACTCCTTTCAGAGTCTTCTGAATGCATAAATAAAAGTCAATAAAATGTCTATAATTTGTTCTTTGTGATAAAAAGCAATGGTGACATCTAAGCAATGGTAGAAATAAAAGCACAGTCTTAGTGGAAAAAATACAGAGGCCCCTCGCTACCTTCGCAGCTTTACCCGGGTACTCTCTGTAGTGTAGTATTTACAGCAGATACGTAAAAATAGCCGCTAGCAGTACACGGATATACTTGGTTACTCACGGACTTGCCGACAACACTACTTTCTCTGTTAGGCGTGAATTTGTCACCACAGTTCCTTTTTATGGTTCGGCGTCCTCTCTTTAACCGTTATACCCTGTTCTGACAGTGTTGCCGGTATTAGTACGTCTATGACGTTTGATACTCTTCTCTGTATGAATCCTTAGGGAGCGCTGCTCTCAGTGTGCAACATGATACCTGTTAATGAACGGCCGTTCAAATGGAAGTCTTTCTTGAACTTCTGTGTCCAGGTTTCAAAGTGCAGGATACTCAGATGAAATTCTAATAAAGTGCTTGTGCTCCAGTATTGTCAATGTTAACGTGTTTCACCCTTGTGTAGAGCTTTATCAAAACATGCTTTTGGTCATCATTACCTTTCTTTAAATACCTTTTACTGTGCATTCATTGGTGAATGGTAATTTAAAATTTTAAGGTGGAATGTCTCCTTTTTCATGTTTCCTCCATTTTTCTAAAGGTGGAATATTTTTTGTGTATACCACCTATTTCATAAGGACTTTACTTGTATTTAATAGCAGATAAAGGCTGAGTAAGGCAAGAAACTGATTTTGGCATGGAGAGTCCTACAAGACAGTGTCATAGTTAACCAATTCTGTACTGTCTCTTTAAATTTTGACTATAAGTTAGTCTATCCCGAGATAATTGAAAGGCTCCAAGGTGCAACTATTTTCACCAAGTTGGATCTAAGAGGTGCCTACAACCTTATTTGAATTAAATCAGGTCATAAATGGTTAACCGCGTTTCGGACAAGGTATGGCTTGTTCGAATACGTTGTTATGCCATTTGGGTTATGAAATGCCCCTGCCACTTTTCAGTGCTTCATTAATTACCTTTTTTGTGACCTTCTTCACATATGTATGGTGGTGTATCTCAACGACATTCTCATATATTCTAACACGCAACAACAACATACACAACATGTTAGAACTGTTTTACATCGTCTGAGAGTTTCTGTATGCCAAACTTGAAAAATACCAAAGCAATTTCATTCTTGGGTTATTCAATCTCACCATATGGAATACAGATGGAAACAAAAAAGGTAGAGGCTATTATCTCCTGGCCTACTCCTAAGAATAAAAAGGATGTCCAAAGGTTTCTAGGATTCGCTAATTTTTATAGAAAATTTATTCGAGGTTTTTCATCTATAGTTAAACCAATAACTACATTAACAGGTAACCACCCAAAATTCATTTGGACATCTCAAGCTGAAGAAGCCTTCAAGAAATTAAAGTACAATTTCACAACTGCTCCTATCCTCCAATTCCCTAACCTTAAGTTGCAATACATTTTAGAAGTGGATGCTTCGGACTATGCCCTTGGGGCTATTTTATCACAACGTAAGTCTCCTAAAGATCCTGTTTACCCAGTATCTTTTATCTCTAGAGTGATGAGTCCCTCTGAAATCAATTACCCGATTGGCGAAAAAGAACTTCTAGCAATAAAAACCTCCTTGGAGGGTTGGAGGCATTTTCTAGAGGGCACAACATATCCCATCTTAATTTATACCGATCATAAAAACCTAGAATATCTTAAGTCAAGCAAAACCTTAACTTCTTGACAACTCAGGTTGTCTTCCTATCTTCCTATGAAGATTTGATTTTCAGATTACATACAGACCCGGAAGAAAAAATGGAAAACCAGATGCTCTATCCTGAAAAGACCCAAGACCTATCTACTCCCCCATTAAAAAGTCTGTCATACCTCTGGATAGATTCCTAGGATTTTCTAATGATAATATGTCCTTGTTCCTCTCATCACAAGGAAAAGACCAGGAGATACCATTACTTCTTCTACGAAAAGCTGAAGACGGTTTATTATATTTCAACAATCAAGTCTATGTTCCAAAAGAACTACGTGAGGAAGTGATATCATCCGCTCATGATTCGCTTATATCAGGACATCCAGGTTTTCATAGGACATGTGAAATTCTTCAAAGAAATTTTTGTGGCCAAAGATGTCATCGTACGTATCAAATTACATCTAAACATGTACCAACTGTACTATAAATAAACCTATGAAGAAGAAACCATATGGTCTATTATTATCCTTGCCAGTTCCTGATAGGCCATGGAAGGATATAGTATTCGACCTACCTCCTTCCAACAATCATACAATCATACTTGTAGTGGTGGACATTTTCACTAAAATGGCCCACTTCATTCCTTCACATTCATTACCGACAGCAGCTGAGACTGCTAAACTTTTCCTGCAATTCATAGTCAAATACCATGGTCTTCCTGACACAATAACTTTGGATAAGGGGTCTCAATTCACCTCTCGGTTCTGGTCCCAATTATGTTCCATTTTAAAGATACAACACTGACTCAGCACTGCATACCACCCCCAGATGAATGGGCAGACGGAGCGAACAAATCAGACCCTGGAACAGTACCTTAGATGTCATTGTACATCTTCACAGTATAATTGGTCCACAATCCTGCCAACAGCGGAGTTCACGTATAACAATTCTGTGCACGTCTCCACTAAAGTCTCCCCATTTTATGCCAACTACGGATTTCATCCCAGGTATCATTTATATCCTAGAGAGGAGACACCTTCACCGCTAGTTAAAGACACTATCAATGAACTGGCTCGGGATTCACTTTAATTCAAGATAACCTGAAAAATGCTCAAGCAAACCAGAAAAAACATTATGATCTCAGATGACATAACACATCTGATTATAAAATTGGGGATTTTGTTTGGCTCTCTTCAAAATATCTGAACCTTCATATCCTGAGTAAAAAGTTGGGTGCTCTCTATTTAGTCCATACAAAATTATTAAAGTGGTTAATATGAATGCTGTCACATTAGATATTCCAAACTCGTTCAGAGTTCATCCTACGTTTCATGTATCTCTACTCAAGCCCTATACTCCAGTCTGTTCAGCTGTACCTTTTCCACAGACATCCTCTTCTGATAACCAGGTACCTGAGTATGAGGTACACTCCATTCTGGACTCCAGATATTACTGCAACAACCTCCAGTACCTCATCCATTGGAAGTGTTATGGTCATGAGGAAGATTCCTGGGAGCCCTCTACCAACATCACAGCCCCCAGACTCATTTCCCTTTTTCACCAGAGGAATCCCGACCGCCCCAGGCCTTGAGCCATGGAGAGTGGCTCCTTGAGGAGGGGGTTCTGTCATGGTTAACCAATTCTGTACCGTCTCTTTAAATTTTGACTATAAGTTAGTCCATCCCCCTACCTACTTTGCTTAGTATTTTGTTTGCAGCTGTAACTTCCTGTTGTGCACGCTGCAGTACCAAGCCTCTAAACCTATTTTTGAACAGAAGCTGGAGCTTCTCTTATTACAAGTTCATGTGGCTGCCCCTCTCTGAAAAGGATCAACAGTCTCTCTCATAGCCGTAGTAAGTCTGCATTGACCGCATGAACTGTGGCCTGTGATCTCTGATGCAAAACCTTGCAGAACGGGGCTTATCCGACACTGCTCTGTAAATTCCCTCTGAACTCCAAACAAGTAAGTGCTGTTATATATAAATAATTTTCACACCGAGAATCTGCACTGTTGATCAGATATCAACCAAGTAAGCTGTTTTACATATCGTCCTCATCTCAGTGTGTCTGCATTCCTTTATGGACGTTGTATCTAACTCTGAAATTCTTCTCTAACTGAAGAGACGTTACATTATATCCAGCTCAATTAATCCCTGCTGTGTTTGTGTCTGTGTGTATGCTCAACATGTGAGGAATGAGAGCAAGTTTATTCCTGTTTATATCAACACATGTATTTGTTCTTTGCATGAATACTTCAGAATGTCTTGGAATACATCACTATGGATAACAATGCAGCACTTATAATCATTGCTATTACTTACTACTTATTTGTGCAAATATACCACATATTGAATTATCAGCTAATACCTGTGACTGGATATTATACTCTATTCAATAACTAAAGCCCTGCATTATACTTTACTCATTGAGTTTGTTTCATTTGCAGGTTTCATTAAAGGGACATAATACTCATATGCTAAATCACTTGAAACTAATGCAGTATAACTGTAAAAAGCTGACAGGAAAATATCACCTGAGCATCTCTATGTAAAAAAGGAAGATATTTTACCTCACAATCTCCTCAGCTCAGCAGAGAAGCTCTGTGTAAAAAGTTATACTCGGCTGCTCCCAGCTGCAGGTATAAAAAATTTAAAAAATGAAGAAATGAACTGCAGCCAATCAGCATCAGCAGTGCTGAGGTCATGAACTCTTTTACTGTGATCTCATGAGATTTGACTTAACTCTCATGAGATTTCATAGTAAGCTTCCTTTACCTGATTGGTGAAATAATATGAGAGTTCACGAGGCTCATCCCCTAAGCTGTCCTAGGACAGACATACTAAAATGCTGCTTAGAAATCCTTTACAATGGGATGTGGCTACTGAGGAACTTTTGAGGTAAAATATCTTTCTTTTTTACATAGAGATGTTCAGGTGATATTTTCTAGTCAGCTTTTTACAACTATACTGCATCACTTTCAAGTGTTTAAACATTTGGGTATTATGGCCCTTTAATTTGAAGCCTCTCATTTCAACTCCTAAAGTTGACCCACAGTTGATGATCAAAGCAGGGGTTGCATTTCAGTCTGATCCAGATAACTTGTGAAAACTGTATGGCTCACTAAACAAATATTCCATCCTCCTGGTTAAAACCTTACATACTGTACCTAACAGACAGATTGAGACTACATGGTTCATTTATGAAACCTAGAACCAGGAATGATTTTAAGGGAATTTACATGTTAGGCCTTGCAAAACACAGGTTGCTAAAGCTGAGTGGTGTTAGGTATGTGGAGCTCTGGTATTGAGGTGTCAGGCTTAGGTGTTTTCCTGATCTGCTATCCTTTTCAGGCATAACGAAGTACTGAATATACTTTATTACGAGAATAAATAGGTACACAGGTAGATCTGTAAGGATTTACTGAATTTACTGACACAGGACTTGTAGTCTGCAACAGGGCTTGGAGTCTGTGATAAGACACAGGACTTAGTGTCTCTGGCAGTTCTGTGACATATATCTCTGCTAGGCTGATCTGTGACGGGTGCCTCTGGTTGACTGGTCTGTGATGGGTACCTCTGGTAGGCTGGTCTGTGACAGTTATGTCTGGTAGGCAGGACTTTGTCTGGAACCACAGTAAGGCAGGAACCTTTGTAACTGGCAGGCTGGGAGCAGGTACCTCTATAGCTGGTAAGAAGGAGGAAGGTCCCTCTGTAGCAGACAGGCAAGAGGCAGGTACCTCAGTAGCTGGCAGTTTGGCACCTTAGCCGAAAAACAGACAAGGTAGAAAATCCAGTCGGTCAGTCCAAAATCAGGAGTCACAGCAGGGAGTCCAACACAAATGGAATAACTAGCAAGCCAAGGTCAATACTGGAAAAAATACAGCAACAAGTATACTTATTTAACAAACAGAGACATAGACTATCTACCAGGGCAAAGACTGACTAGCCAGACAGGTTTAAATAGCATTTTGGTGATTAAATATTACCAACAGCTAGTAGGAGGTGGAGCCAGCGAGCCTGACAGAAAAAGCAGAAAACGAAAAGGAAAGCATCCACAACTAAAGCCCTCTAGTGACTTGGGGAAAGTCACTAAAATACAACATGGAAGACCAGAGATCAAGACCTGATGGGGGCATGACAAGCACAAATTTATAAAAGAAATAGTCTGGTCTAGTGATGTCAACTTGAAATTTTGAAGCCCCAAATTATGCAACTCATGAAATTTAGGAAGTGTGATTGTTGATTACACTCAACATGTGACTCTGTAAACATTGTTTTTTTAAGTCTGGTCCCCAGGACATAATAATAGTGGAAATTCAGTGCAATCCCACATATTTGATAAAACATGTGAAGGAGGCTTGAATGGCACTATTCAGGCTCACCGGAAACAGGAGTTAAGAAGCAGCGGTCTTAAGACCGCTGATCCTTAACTCGTCAGCCACCTCTGAGGCGGCGGACAGCAATCTACCCAATCGCATACTAGTGAAATGCTTGTGCAATGATAAATGCCGACAGTGTATGCCGTAGGCATTTATCGATGTCCGCCCGCACATTAATAAATCGGCCCCTCTGTATTTAATTTACTTTTTGTGCTTCACCTTACTTGTTACAAATAAAATATACCCTATGATACCATAGCGGTGATTAAAGGTTTTGAAGAAATGATGGCCTGCAGATATGTCTTCTTTTTGATCTTATGGTATTCGGGACCTTGTGGTTTGTGTAGAAAAAATACTGTTAGGTTTGCCATTTAACTCCTGAGTATACTTACTCATGAAGAGATACATTTGAAAAACTGTCATTTTAGTAGCATAAATAATAGTATTTATATTTAAAACAATGCTGAAATTTAAGTGAGTCAAATTAGGCTTTTTTACATTGATTCTGAAACTGGATAAGGAAATGTACTATGATGCACATATACTGCCAACTGCTCTATATACTGTTTGATAAACAACTCCCTATTGCTGACTTTACCATAAGCAGACCAGACTAGCTGACAGGTAAAGATAGTTAGATTAGTATGGGTGTCAGACAAAAACAGACAGGACTATATGGCAGGTATCATTATTAAGCAAGTGTAGCTGGCATCTACTATAAACTTACTGGAATGGGCTGTCAAACTTACAACCTTTTATAGCTTCAGACGCTCCTTGAAAACTAACCTATTCAGAGAGGCTTACCATCTCTCCTCCATCCCTCATCCGAACCAAACAAATACATGTACATGAACTGCCTGACTCACTGCTGCTACTACAAGAGATGTGACAAGCTACCCCAACCTTATGTCTCTGCACCCTAAACCTGTAGACTGTGAGCTCTCCAGAGCAGGGCCCTCTTCCTCCTGTACTAGATTTGTTTAGTTTTGTTATGCTTTGTATTTTATCACAAATCCTTGTTATTGTATACCCCTATCATTGTACCCAGCGCTACGGAAATTGGCGGCACTATACAAATAAATGATAATAATAAAATGATAATAATAATCTATTATCCACAATGGTTTGACAGACACTGATAGCAGGAAGCTCTAAGCAGGAGCCCAATCATGTGTGTTTGAGCTCTGGACTGCACAGGTGTTTGAAAATAATTAACACAACAAAGGATAGGAGTGCTCGGTCTAACCCACAATCTCTTATAGGTATGTAATAGAGATTGATGCAAGGGTTAATGAAAGTCCCAATCGTTATAGTAAGCTTGGGTAAACAGTCAATCTGTATGATTAAGAGTGTGTTATGCTCTCCCCCCTCGAGGTCTCCGCTTCTGCCTCAGTCATCACAAATAAATGAATGAAAGTTCAATCTGGTACTAAACGGACCTTCAGTCTCGCGCATGCGTAAATGCGTCAGGCCTTCCCTGACTGTGACCTGCATATGTATACTGTTGGATTAACCGAATAAACCCAGTGTTGTTTTTTTTTTTAACTTTTATTTATTTCCAACAATGAGTACAGTTAAATAATGGAGGCAACATTCCACCCTGCAGGGTGGTTAAAGGGAATTATCAAACAACGAGATACATCAGATGAGTTATTTCAAACAGTTAATAGTACAATTATGCTTCTACAACTCAGAGCTTTTTTTTTTTTTTTACAAATGAAAATCACTGTATATGGTTTGTGTACTCACTATTGGGGTTTTATTATTATATTTATACCTAAACTAAACACCTATACAAACTAAATTAAATTAAACAGGGATAAATGCGTGATGGCCAAGTTATTATTGCGTTGCTGCTATACGCCCAATTGTGCACAGAGATATTGGAAAAGATGTAGTGGATCTTATAGGTTTTATGGTTTGCACTGTACTCAGAGTGGTTGAACTAGTGTGCTAAATGGTTATGAAAATACAGCAAAAAGGGCACATAGCCAAGCACACTGGAGTGGGCATAGGGTACAGTAGGATTGAGTCTCCCAATGGTTTTGGTTTACTATGGGGTTTTTGGGTTTCCAACCCTAAAACAAAGTAGGCAAAAGGAAGTGACTCCGCCTGGAAGGATGTAATTCCACGCGTGTGGTTGAAGTATGTGCTGGCTCAGTATCGGTAGGTAGGGTACATATGAAACTAAGCTTCCCTGCATCGTGGAACAGTATAACTATGATACAATATAACATTGATTTTAGCAGTAAACTGTAAATTATACAGCTTCAGCAAAATAAAATAGAGATTTGTGCATTGGGAGGCATTTTATGTTGTATTGGGTATGTTGATAGATAAGTCTGTGAATTCAGAGGCTATTTGATTTACCTAAATGTTGGAAAAGAAAGTGAACATCAGGTCTGTGTGATGCAATTATCCCCCCCCCCCCCCCCACAGGGTTAACAGTAGAACCACCACTGTATTTAGTAGTAGTGTCAAGTTTTATAATGCTTTTTAACAAACTTAAAAAACAAAGAATATGTTATAAACATTACCTATCCTATCATACAGTTTCCAGGTAGGACTACTGCGTTAACTTGATCCCATAACGCCTTTTAAGATGGAAAACTAGAAAACATATTAGGAGTATTTTAAAACATCAAAGTAGACCTTAATTTAGGGTATGTGATGCAATAACTTGAATACAAAGATTATACAGTATACGGAATTAACTCATGAAATCCGACAGCATTAATCTTTTACAGCAGCGCAGATAAATGTTTGTCCGTTTATGTAATAAATGGTATAAGCTGACATAGGAATATCTGAGGATTCCCAAACCTTATAAATTTATGTCTTTATGTCAGAGTTGTTGCGGTTATAGGGTGATTAGAATTGATATTATAACAAAGTAAAACAATATATAGCAAAACCAGCGGCCAACAGGGCAAAAGTTAGGAGCTAATACAGAACAATAACAATGCAGTATAGCAGCCATATAGGCTGACCTCCGAGTAGTTATGGTGCAATCCCGCCTTGTTCCAAAGTGAGTAGCACTAGAAAGCCAATGCAGATAGATTAGCCGGATTATTGTCAGGTATTGACAGAAAAAAATGATGTTTCGTTCCGTTGGCTACAAACAGTATAAGATTTCCAGACACCTGCCAGCCAAAAGGGCACATACTAAAGAGCTGTGGCAAAGCAACAGATGGATAGGACCAAATAAATAGTTCATCCGATTCCAACACGGGTCAGAGATTGATAACAGTACCTCAGAGGGACATAGTGTGTTTGTGGGGGACGACAACCGCAGGAGCCCCGTAAATTTGCATCTTCCTGTTGTCTGCTTGAGTGTGCCATATTCATGCTGACAAGCCTGTCCGTTCCAAATTTGTTGATTTCACGTGTGAGCATGATTTTAACTCTGTGGGTATGATGATCATGTTGATTTACCTGTGCAGTTACGGTCAAATGTTGGGTGTTAAAAGATTCCCACATATTTCATGCAGGATTGTCAGTGTTGTGGATGGCTTCTTCTTTGATGCTCAGTCTAAGATCTAGGTCTGTTGCTGCGACAGTTACCAAGTGGGCCAACAGAGATATCTTCAAGCTATTTCCTGATTCTGTAATCAGCTCCATGACGGAGTTCGACAGGTTCATGCTGAAGGAAACCGCTCTGGTAGCCATTATTACTGCTGCTTCTCTCCTTTGTGAGCACTTTGAGGCCATGAGGCCGTCGTCCTCTCGTGGATGTGGTGTGGGGCTGATTATTGTATATTGCGAGGTAAGGTTGAAGACAGGCTTCCTCTGCTGGCAAGGCTGTTCCTTTGCTTTCATTAATGCGCATAGGTGAAAGCAGGAATACAAGATTTGGTCTAGTTTAGGCAGGAGCGTAGCCTTTAATTCAGCCAGGATGTAGGAGTCAGTATGACGGTCTTTAGCGTTAAGTATCTCCATTGTGTGAGAGGGAATTTACTTTATCATACGTGGTTCCAAGCTTAGAAGTTAGAAGGTTCTGCGGTGAGGTCCGCTCTACGATTACAATTCAAAGCGTAGTTGTTCTGTTTCCATTACAGGGGGAATCTCTGTTTAATCAGTAAATGTGCCTTCCGGGGTAGAAGTTGTAACTTGTCTTCTATCTGCAATGATTCCCGGACAACACAAGTGTCAAGGGAGGTGCAGATGGCTTAGGATTTTAGCTGCAAAATAGTTATTCAAGGAGATTTTTCACGGAGCAATAAAAACTTGCAGCCATCTTGGGGAGCCGCCAACTGGAAGTCAGAACCCAGTATTTTTTTACTTCAAGTTCCAGCATGACCTTTAATTCAGCCAGGATGTAGGAGTCAGTTTGACGGTCTTTAGCTGTAAGTATCGACATTGTGTGAGAGGGAATTTACTTTCTCATACGTGGTTCCAAGCTTAGGAGTTAGAAGATTCTGCGGTGAGGTCCGCTCTACGATTACAATTCAAGGAGTAGTTGTTCTCTTTCCATTACAGGGGGAATCCCTGTTTAATCAGTAAATGTGCCTTCCGGGGTAGAAGTGGTAACTTGTCTTCTATCTGCTGTGATTCCCGGACAACACAAGTGTCAAGGGAGGTGCAGATGGCTTAGGATGTTAGCTGCAAAATAGTTTTTCAAGGAGATTTTTCACGGAGCCATAAAAACTTGCAGCCATCTTGGGGAGCCGCCCCCTGGAAGTCAGAACCCAGTGTTTTTTACTTCAAGTTCCAGCGTGACCTCTCTTTCTTTCTACTTTTGTATTTGAAAATAATACCCTCTTCCATTTTCATGTTGGATTTACATTATTGTTTAAACTTGTATCCAGAGTGAGATCTTCATAGTATGAGTGACTTATTAAAATTCTAAGGAGACCAGGAGGATGATATTGGGTGGCCAAAACTTGATAAATCATACAGAAAGGAAATACAATATGCAATCTCAGAATTTAGAGAGCGTCAATGGTCTGCATTCATAGATGCTCATTAGGCAGCTTAGGGACATCATTGTAAAGGCAAGGTCATATTCAAAATTAATTTTACAGTATTTCGCTAGTTGGCATTGCAGCCATAAACATATAAGTCATGTAAAGTGCCCCACTAAATATCTTGCACAGCTAGCAACGAGAGAAAGCAATAATTACACCCACAACACTTAAAAAAAAAACGTGTAGAGGCAAAATAGGGTCTGAGAATGGGCATTCCTGGACATTCCAGTGGGGTGATCTGTGTTTTTCATCTGGACCCTGTTCAAGCATGGAGAGTTCATAAAGGCTTTATTGCCCCTGAGAAGTATCTTGTCTCATAGTTGATTTTCGCTATTTCAAAGCTGATGAGGTTGTCTCATCATGTTTTTTTAAGCAATATATTAATTTCCGGAGAAAATGTTATGGACTCTAGGCAGATGTATGAAGGTAAATGAGTGGGATACTATTGGGGTCCTTGCCACCTTTAATGTGCATACCTCCTATGTTCCATGTTTCTCTCTTCTGTTTGTACAGAATTGTCCCTTGAAAAAGCCACATACTGTGGAGAAACATATGTCAGAGGAGGAAGGCACATCATCAGGAGGGGCAAAGGATCGGCTTGATACTATTGTCACACTTTAACAGGGTTTGTGATGTACATTGCAGCTGATATTACAGGGTGTTCCTTGCATATTGAGACTGCTGTTTGTACTCAATATGCCGAATGACTTATAAATGCTTTGTTTTTATTTAATGTAATTTTATGCATTATATACAGTACATAATAAAAAGTTTTATTACAAAAGATCTACCATCCAGCTGGTTGATATTTATAGAGTGTTTTTCTTCCATCCTCCAGAGGGGTGGGTTCTTCCCTAGTGAATGTTACTCTATGGTGTGCCAAGAAACTTTATAAAAGATACCCCACATACAGTATCCCATAATCATAAATGAAAAAGTGTATATATTATGCTTTTAAATGGCTTAATACAAATTATATTTATTGATAAATACAAGTGATTTAAAAGTACAAGTTCCCATTAATAAATCATTCTAATATTAAAAAGTATAAAGTGAAGCCACCACACTGCATTACAATGTAAATTATAATACAATAAAAGCTATATGTATATACACAATGGGACAGGGATATCCTCATTATAAGCAGTATGCTTTCCAGTATCAAGTCCCCAATTTAAAATACTTAAAGCATTTTTTTACAATATTGTCTGTGAGTTATCTTATATTATTTAAAAAACTTAAATAGCATATTAGGAATTGCTCCTTTAGGAGCAGTATTAACATACTAAAACCTATGGGGCCTGCAGACTTGCCAGAAACAGCAGTTATGAAGCAGCGGTCACAAAGACCGCTGCTCCATAACCTGTCCGCCTGCTCTGAGCAGGCGGACACACATTGCCGCAAATCAACCCAATCGAGTACGATAGGGTTGATTGACACCCCCCTGCTGGTGGCCTATTGGCCGCGAGTCTGCAGGGGGCGGCATTGCACCAGCAGCTCTTGTGAGCTGCTGGTGAAATGCTGAATACGGCGAGCGTATTGCTCGCCGTATTCAGCGAGGTCTGTCGGACCTGATCCGCTCTGTCGGATCAGGTCCGACAGACCTTGATAACTTGGGGCCTGAATCTCTTTCAGAATATTCCTATAGATATCCATACTTTCTTCTTTAACTCTTTGCAAACTATGGGCCACATTACAAGTACTGTTCTATTTTTTTGTGCAAGTCACAATAAGCAATATCGTGACTGCGCTAACTTGCGTGCATATTAAAAGTAAACATGGTCGCTCAAGTGCAAGCAAACGCGTTGAATGAAGACATTGCGTAAAGGCTAAGGGTTAAAAAAAATACGCACCAAACACAACATAATAAATACATTGAAATAAATTGTTATTCAGTTATTAAAGAGACAATGAAGAAAAAACAAAACTTTAATGATTTGGACAGATCATCAGATTTTAAACAACTTTTTAATTTACTTCTATTATTAAATCTGCTTAATTTTCGTAATATTCTTTTTTGAAGAACAGACTGAGAAGCTGCAATACACTACTGGGAGCTAGCTGAACAAATCAGGTGAGCCAGTAACCAGACACATACTGTATTTGTGCAGTCATCAATCACCAGTTAGCTCCCAGAAATGCATTGCTGCTCCTGTGCCTTTAGCAAACAATACCAAGAAAACAAAGCAAACTTGATAAATATGATAAACTTTTAATCACAATCATGAAAGTTTTTTTTGAGTTTGCTGTCCCTTTAATATGATTATAATAAATACCTTCCAACTATTGCAGATATTTGTGGGATGTAATGGGCTGTAATGGGCTGTCACTCTGCAGCTTTCCCTGTCAGTGCAAATATCCTGATTTCCGGGAGCAAACCCTAACTTTGCCCAACCACACCCATAACATAATCTGCACCATCCATGGAACACCTGAGACCCTAGACTTCTGATTGCGGATCCAGCCAGAAACAATATAGAAAAGGGATTAATTGCTAACGAATCAGCTTTAATTTCTTACTAGTACAGACCACTGGTAGACACTGCAGGGAAATTCCAACCATGATTATTATTATCTGACTAGCATTTATTTTTTAATGCACTGTGCATTCGATCATGGGGTATAATATATTAAATTTTTATTGAGCCTGCTTAGGTTTGCTTTTCAACAAAGAATACCAAGAGAATGGAGCAAATTAGATAAAAGAAGTTAATTGTCCTAAAGGGACAGTCAAGTCAAAATTAAACCTTTAAGATTCAGATAGAATATGCCATTTTAAACAATGTTCCAATTTACTTATATTATACAATTTGCTTCATTTTCTTTGTATCATTTGTTGAAGAGCATCCCTAGGTAGTCTCGGGAGCTGCAAAATACTACTGGGAGCTAGCTACTGCACATTTATGCCTCTTGTCATTGGCTCACCTGATATGTTCAGTTAGCAGTATCAGTTGTGTATTCCCTACTAATGCTCATTGTCTTATAGATTAGTTCTACTGATACTCATTGAGAATTAAAAGGAAGTACCTAACAGCCAATGAGTATAAGTAGAACTAATCTATGAGCCAATGAGCATTAGTAGGGAATAAACAACTGATGCCAATATTTGTTTCAATTTAAATTTAAACAACTTTTTAAAAATACCTGTATTAAAATGTACATGAATTGAAAGAAAATTCTGATTTTCCTAGCTTCGTGAAAGAATAATTTAGATTTTATTAAAGACACAGAGACAAATATTTTGCATTACTTTCTTTTACTACTAGTATGCGGCATTTAAAGTACATGAAATCGCATAAAGAGTTAAAATAATACAGATAAAAAAGAGTCTACATAACTAGCCAATGAGAGGGCTAGGCTTGAGACAAAGGTAAAAACGGACGATTCAAAGGATCCTTACTGTCCATAAACAGACCAATGTGCTCCCCATCTTCCTCTTTCTTGTTTGATGCTCAAAATGAAGAATCTACAAAAATAAAAAGAAAAGTCCCAAGAGTCCAACCAACAATAACAGCAAGAACCATAGAACATATAGGAATTGTGGAAAAGCTTGACTCAAAGAACAATCTGGATAGGAACATTAGAGTGTGTAAATCCATTTCGTTTAAAATTTACCAAAAAACCCCCCAGAAAAATGACCAGCGCACAAAGATGAGTCCTCAACAAACAAAATAAGAAAAGAGGTACTCCCACAACTCTAACAATACAATGGAGATTAAAAATAAAATATTATTTTACGCAAAAATATGCTTAAAGGGCCATCATACCCAAATGTTTAAACACTTGAAAGTGATGCAGCATAGCTGTAAAAAGCTGACTAGAAAATATCACCTGAACAGCTCTATGTAAAAAAAAAGATATTTTACCTCAAAAGTTCCTCAATAGCCACATCCCATTGTAAAGGATTTCTAAGCAGCATATTAGTATGTCTGTCCTGGGACAGCTGAAAGGATGAGCCTCGTGCACTGTCATATTATTTCCCTATTCAGATTAGGGAAGTTTACAATGAAATCTCATGAGAGTTAAGTCAAATCTCATGAGATCACAGTAAAAGAGTTTATGACCTCAGCACTGCTGATGCTGATTGGCTGCTGTTCATTTCTTTCTTTCTTCATTTTTTTTTTTTTTTACCTGCAGCTGGGAGCAGCTGAGTATAACTTTTTACACATAATTTACTCTGCTGAGCTGAGGAGATTGTGAGGTAAAATATCTTCCTTTTTTACATAGAGATGCTCAGGTGATATTTTCCTGTCAGCTTTTTACAGTTATACTGCATCAGTTTCAAGTGATTTAGCATATGAGTATTATGTCCCTTTAAGTTGATGGAATAGGGGAAACTAAAATTTCACAAGAAAGGTGGAGAAAATTTAGTAAAAAAGAAAAATAGAAAAATAATGATATATGAATGAATCTTCAAAAATATTTGAATTGGTATAACAACTTAACTTACTACAGCACCTATCCAAGTCACATAAAAAATAATCCAAATCACATAAGACTAAGATTTGACATACTGTGTCGAGTTTGTATTAAGTGTGTGTTTTAAATGTATCCATTTGTTATTGTATTGATTTGTATATGAATTGCTGCAAATTTTTAACTTTATGTATTAAAGTGAAGGTCCATTTTGATGAATTAGTGTCCGGTTTTAAATAAACCTATTAAAAACAAGGGCACTTTAATTCATCAAAATTGACATTTCACTGTTTTCTTCAAAAACTTACCTTTTAATCCTGGCAGCTGCCCGACTTCCTCCAATCACAGTGTTGCATCAGGCCAAGATTCCCCCGGGGGGGAAGCTGTGATTGGAGGAAGCCTGATTCGTCATTTCTGACGTCTGCAGAGGCTTCCGAAGGCCGGGGAATCGTTGGAGTGGCTGCAAGGATTAAAAGGTAAGTTTTTGAAGAAAACAGTGAAATGTCAATTTTAAAGAATTAAAGTGCTCTTGTTTTTAATAGGTTTATTACATACCGGGCACTAATTCATCAAAATGGACCTTCACTTTAATACATAAAGTTAAAAAGCTGCAGCAATTCATATACAAATCAATACAATAACATATGGATACATTTAAAACACACACGGCTAGATTTAGACTTTTGGCTGTTCCAATCAGCCAATAAAATGCAAGCTCAATCTGATTGGCTGATCCAATCAGCCAATCGGATTGAACGTGGATCTGATTGGCTGATTCAATCAGCCAATCAGATTTTGGATACCTTAATTCCGATTGGCTGATAGAATCCTATCAGCCAATCGGAATTCGAGGGACGCCATTTTGGATGACGTCATTTAAAGGAACCTTCATTCGTCGTTAGTCCGTCGGTGAGGAAGGATGGCTCCGCGTCGGCTGCTTCAAGATGGACCCGCTCCGCTCCGGATGGAAGAAGATAGAAGATGCCGCCTGGATGAAGACTTTGGACCCTCTGGAGGACCTCTTCTTGCCGGATAGGATGAAGACTTCGGACCCTCTTCTGGACGGATAAGTATAGGTAAGGTAGCAGCAACGTTGGGGGGGCAGATTAGGGGTTAATAAATATTATGTAGGTGTCGGCGAGCAGATTAGGGGTTCATAGGGATAACGTAGGTGGCGGCGGTGTCCGGTCGGCAGATTAGGGGTTAAAAAAATGTATTAGAGTGGCGGCGATGTGGGGGGGGGGCTCGGTTTAGGGGTACATAGGTAGTTTATGGGTGTTAGTGTACTTTAGAGCACAGTAGTTAAGAGCTTTATAAACCGGCGTTAGCCCATAAAGCTGTTAACTCCTGACTTTTTTCTGCGGCTGGCGTTTTGTTGTTAGAGTTCTAACGCTCACTTCAGCCAAGGCTCTAAATACCAGCGTTAGGAAGATCCCATTGAAAAGATAGGATACGCAATTGGCGTAAGGGGATCTGCGGTATGGAAAAGTCGCGGCTGGAAAGTGAGCGTTAGACCCTTTCCTGACTGACTCTAAATACCAGCAGGTGGTAAAAACCAGCGTTAGGACCCCTTAACGCTGGTTTTGACGGCTAACGCAGAACTCTAAATCTAGGCGACAATTAATACAAACTCGACACTATGAGGCCTATTTATCATATGTCTGTCGGACCTGATCCGACAGTGTGGATCAGGTCCGCAAGACCTCGCTGAATGCGGAGAGCAATACACTCTCCATATTTAGCATTGCACCAGCAGCTCACAAGAGCTGCTAGTGCAACGCCGCCCCCTGCAGACTCGCGACCAATGGGCCGCCAGCAGGGGGTGTCAATCAACCCGATCGTACTCGATCGGTTTGGATTCCGGCGATTCCTGTCCGCCTCATCAGAGCAGGCGGACAGGGTTAAGGAGCAGCGGTCTTTAGACCACTGCTTCATAACTGGTGTTTCTGGCGGATGAAGCTCGCCAGACACATGGGGCGTCAAGCTTCATCCGGAGCTTGATAGATAGGCCCCAGTATGTCAAATCTTAGTCCGTTTTCCTTTGAATATGATGTCCTAGATATTGTCAGTCTTTAAAAGATAGTTTTGACCAAATAGACTGCAGGAGCGTCTCCTAAGGGACTGTAGTGGATCCTAAACTGTCTTTAAAACCTCCAGGCAAGCCTTGAATACTTTTGAACTGCAAGTGCAGAGAGTAAATAAAAGTCCTTTTTCTAGGGTATCTTTTCATAAATCCACAGAAAGGAAAAAACAGCATTCAGTTAGGAAAACAAACAAAAAAGATAGAGAGGACTTAATTTACATTCTGCACTTGCAGTTCAGTTTTTTTCTTGGGGAAGACTTAAAGTGGCATTTGAGGTATCTATTAAAAACTAAGAAAAATAAGAGATATGGAGGGGGTTAGAATAGATTTCTCTTTGTTTACCAGAAAACCTAAATTTTCTTATAGGTTGATAGTGGTTTTTAATTGAGATTGAAGAGAAGATTCTGGTAAATAATTAGTCAAACTCCTCTGAGTCTCAGCAAAGAGACCAGAGGTTTGAGACATTTTGTAAAAATCCAGGGGGCAGATGAAACGCCAACGGGAAGACAGGGGAAATTCTACATTTGATCTTCCCAGGAGAAAGTTAGATGTTGTCAATGTCCTGGAGTTATTGGACAGGCATCAGAAAGGTCCAACTTGACAAGTCAGTTGTTGCCCAAAAGACAATCCTTGAGAAGATGAATACCTTCTAGTTTGAAATGGTTGTATACAGCATAGGCATTTAAGGATCTGAGATTGATGATAAGTCTGAAATGGTAATTTTTCTTTTTTACTAAATATATATTGCTGAAAAAGGCTAGATGAGGATTTGAATTTGGAATAATTGTATCTATTTGTTGAAGATTTTGAATTTCTTTTTTAACCAGAATTTTGTCTCTCTGGGTAAAAGGAATTGGATTTGGGTATAAAATTTGAATTGGAGGAGAAATAAAATCTATTCAAACTACTCGAACCACTTGGAGAATCCAAGGGTCTGTTGTTATAAGAGACCAATTGTGGGAAAAAAGAGCTAGTCTCCCTCCAACTTTTAATGGCAAAGAAGGAGGAATCTAAAGAGGAAAGAGTTTTACCTGCAGGTGTATGAGATCTTCTTTGCTGCCAAGGTCTGGCGCATGATGGAAAAAAGCTATAGGAAGGGTAAACTTCTTGGTGGTATCTGGAAAATTGGAAGTGGGAAGGAGGTCTGGGTAGAAGAGAGGCACGGCTGGGAAAGTGAGCTCTAGCTTTACCGGCCCTGTCAGAGAAATTCTGCGAATAAAGGATCTTCCTCATATATGTTTTTACTTTATTTAAGGTTGAAAAAGTATTAGGGTATACATTTAAATCTTCTAAAAATGCATTGCCAAAAAGTAGGCCATCTTTATCTGAATGCAACTCATTAACTGCCAAATCGCAGATTTTTGGATCAATTTTACGCAGTATATTTATACACCTTTCTATAATAATGGTGGCATTAGTATTCCCCACAAAAGTTAAAATTGTCTGAACCCATTCTCTGACTAAAAGAGGGTCCATAGTGGATTATTTTATAACTGCCTCGTCAGAGAGTTCAAATAATTTAGTTATGGGGCCAAGTTTGTCAAGAAGTTTATCTTGTCAGTTTTTCCTAGATTCATCTAAACCCTTTTTAATCTTATAATTTGGAGATCCTATACATTTTATGACTTTGGGATCTATATCTGGAGTAATGTAACTATTTTTGGGGAGTAAGGGTCTTGGGCATTCTGCCCTCATATTGTTTCTAGTGTGCTTTTTCAAGGTTTTCTTAAGTTGAAAATCTACAAAAGTGGCAAACTCCATAGGGGAAAATCACTCAGAGGAACGTGGATGGTGTAAAATGTCTGCATTAAAGTGAGAATTTCCTAGAGGGTCTACAAAATTAATTTCTTCCTCGTCAAGATTTTTTTGATTTTTTTGTGTTTTTAAACTTTTTAATTCTGGGTTCAGAGTTTGAAGAGGAGCCAGAATCATAATTATTGGTAAATAAATTATCCTCAGAAAAATTATCAGAATTATGTGAAGTGTGAAGTGTTACTTCCTTTACCGCAAGGAAGAGAAATGTCAGTTAACATTTGTTTGGATTTGAATATCAATGTTTTACTAGTTTAAATAGCACTTTTTTTAGGGGGACTTATTTGATAATAAATTGGTCATATGAGACATTCATTTGCCTAAAGCATTGTCTATCATCTTTTGGACTGATTGTTCGGCCAGGGGAGTAGGAGAAGAGGAATTTTGAGACATATTTTGAGAGAAAATATATATACCGAAAAATTAATTTTTTTGTGAGAAAAAAAATTAGAAAATAGTTTAACAAACCAACTAAAATAATAATAAATGTGAATAATACCACAAAAAAATAAATATATATCAAATTAAAATTAACAAAGAACTTCTCTGACAGGAAAATATTTTTTGTGTCAAGTAATTATTAATAATGGCCACCGGAGGGCAGCAGACATCTGAAAATAAGAAGAAAATGAAATTAAAATCAGAAGTTTATTTACAAAATAACTGGTAGAAGTTGTACAAGAAAACTAAAAGTTACAATGAGTAGATGAAGGGAGGGACCGCCTTTGATACAGAGGTAAGGAGAAAGGTGGGCGATGAGGTGACGGAGTGCACGCCCACAAGATGGCGGCGGGAGGCGAGGAAGAGAATTATCTTCTCTTCCTTGCCTCCTGACTCCATGTTGTGGGCGTACGCTCCATGACATGAACGCCGATGAAAAAGGGAGTAAGAAAGAAAAAAACTTGCCGAATATAAAGAAAAAATGGATATTGAGGGATAAAAATAAGACAAAAAAAGAGGATGAAAAGTGAAAAAGTGGAATAAGAGATTGAAAGGAAAAAGAGAAAATTAAAAAAGGGGAAAACAAATTTAAAATAAGAATAAACCGGGGGGGGGGGGGCGGGGCGGTTGGCGGAGCTGACAAGTGATCATGATGGCTGCACTTTGAGAGAGCTCCGGGAACACAATCCCTATATCGCTATCACCTACATAAAAAAACTACAAGAACAGCATTGCTGGTACACAGATTTCAAGGGGGAAGCGGTTAACCCTACTCAGCTGCAGTTTCACAGAGCTCCAACATATTATTGAAGCTTGAATCATCCACTTCCACTGCGGCCTTAACAAGCAAAGAACAGATACAGCGACAGCTTTTCTTTTGGCGCGAACTAGCCCACGGGCCTTCACTCACCATCCTCGAGATGGACATATGAGTTACAGTTAATGAGACATTGGTTCAAATAAATACAGGCTGCACATATCTCAGAGAACAAAGCTGGCGGGACACCGTGATACTGTGCATCCAAAATATAACAAGGAGAAGTCGGTACCCCATTTATATGAGACGGAAGAGGGACAGTAGATGGTCTATGTGGCGCATATAACATTTCTGAGATACTACTGGTACAAGGGAGGTGATTTCAAAATACCTATCACACCATGGCGACTAATTCTAGAGACGTGTGTACCAGGTTGACAGACAAAACAAAAAAGTTTTTGTTGTTATGGCAGGATGACTATTTGTGTAACATATTAGATGGCAGCTTTTTAGTACTCTCCCGCTATTTTGCTCTGAGCTTAATAAGTGCTCCTTATGATATACAATACGGGGCTGGACTGTACTGTGAAGTCAGGATCAGACTGATATGCTTCAGGAAAGTTCTTCTCTGTGAAAGGCACATGTTGAGCAAAAAGAGGCTGCTTCTTGGGTGGTAACTAGCCATAGAACAAGCTATTATGCTATTGTTCGTTCTCAGGTTGAGCGCTTCTCTCTTTTTATTTATGATATACAATACACTCATATACTAACTTATGCAAATTACCTGTTTATACTATAACTGGCGAACTCCCTCAATATGTCTGAAATATCTTTAACAACACTACTATATATCCCATAGTATCACCTACAGCTACCCAGCACTTCTTTGGTTCAAATTGGCGAGAATAACCGCAGAATAATCATTGCTATCTAAATGTTTACACCCTTAATATGTAACTACTACATATAAACTTGTTTTATATGTGCAATAGGGTGACTGTGTATTGGTTTCGCTCCCTATCCTTCATTAATTCTATTTTCACTCAACTATTTAGCATGATGGAGTGACTAGTGAAACTCAATGGGAGGGACTTTTCGAATTTCTGGTAATGTTTGCTGAGGGAAGGACACCCTAACTCTATTTGGGATTGCAAACTTACTTGGGTACCTAGCGTCTCAGTTTACCCTCTATAGGGTTCTGATGTGTAACAGATATAACTATATTTACACTATACTATATGGTCTACAAATACTAGCATATGCATCACTGCTTACTACTTTTTTGAGCTGTCGCGGCTGAGGCAGCACAGCATGACTTATAATACATGAATTGTCCGTGATGTCTAGACAGTATGGGGAAACCGCAAGGGGTCTTTGACCTAATATATAAACCTTCCTATATATATATATATATATATATATATATATATATATATATATATATATATATATATATATATATATATATATATATATATATATTAAACATATTCCCAACGCTAGGAAATTGACAAGCCATGTATTAAGATACTGATAAGTTAAGTGAGTTAAGTGATACCTGATAGTAATCCATATACATAGTAATACCTGATACTACCTTTTGTGACCATAGTCCTATACTGGATCATCTTCTATTTTTGTTGCTTACCATGAGTAAATTTGATTGTGATACCCAGCTGGTTAGAGTACTGATAGCATATAAATCTCACATCTCCGCACCTAATTCACCATAGTTTTTATTCTGAGCATTTGTATGGCTGATGAGGGACTATTCTGGTATTTTGCCTTAATTTGCTCGGAATGCCCAACTCACAAAATTCCTAGTTATTTTACTGAGAGCGGCAACTCTTTGTATAATATTCTCCTTCTCGATATGTTAAACTGTTATTATGACACTATAGGGCCTATTGAGATTGCTCACTTCCCTGGTTGAATGTTTCGCTAACTTTTTTTACCCAAGCATCATCGCATCATCGCTTACAACATAAGCATAGGAAAATATATCCTATAGAAATTCCAATTTTATATGCCTTTATTTGTTATATACCCCCTATTATATCCTCAAGCCACGATATAACAATACTAGAGGTCCGAGAGAGACCACTATCTTCTACGCGAGGTACAACCTTTTCTAGTTTATTTTTCTATTCTACATTAGGGGAAATTGATACGATAAACATTACCTTGCACACTGTGATCAAAAATAAATGAAAAGAGGTTTGATTGAGAGTACATAGGTTACTTACTTAACCCCTTAATGACCGAGGACGTGCAGGGTACGTCCTAAAAAAAAAGGCAGTTAACGCCTGAGGACGTACCCTGCACGTCCTCGGTGTGGAAAGCAGCTGGAAGCGATCCTGCTCGCTTCCAGCTGCTTTCCGGTTATTGCAGTGATGCCTCGATATGGAGGCATCCTACAATAACCTTACATGGCCATCCGATGCAGAGAGAGCCACTCTGTGGCCCTCTCTGCACCGGACATCGATGGCCGGTATCGTTGGTGGGTGGGAGCCGACTTGGGAGGCGGGTGGGCGGCCATCGGTGTGCCGTGTGACTTCAAGGGGGGCGGGATCGGGGGCAGGACCGTCGGGGGCGCGCATAGGATGCGTGCACGTGCACGGAGGGTGGCGGGCGGGCGCGTGCACGGGGCGGGAGCGGGTGGGAACCGCTACACTACGGAAATTTTTTTTAGTAAAAAGTGGCCTAATCTTGTTTGTGCAAAAGCACAAAAAGAGATTGTGGAGGGGTGGGGGGTTGGTTTTGTGTGGGGTGAAGCTACACTACAGAAAAGTTTAAAAAATTAAAAAAAAAAAATATTTTTCTTCTAAACTGGGTACTGGCAGACAGCTGCCAGTACCCAAGAAGGCGCCCATTAAGTTAGAGTGGGAGGGTTATAGAGCTGTTTGGGGGGTATCAGTGAGGTTGGGGGCTAAGGGGGGAATCGTACACAGCAGCATATGTAAATATGCTTTTAAAATAAAAAAAAATAAAAAACAAATATAGCTTTTATTTTAGTACTGGCAGACTTTCTGCCAGTACTTAAGATGGCGGGGACAATTGTGGGGTGGGGGAGGGAAGAGAGCAGTTTGGGAGGGATCAGGGGGTCTGATGTTTCAGGTGGGAGGCTGAGCTCTACACTAAATCTAATATTAACCCTGCAAGCTCCCTACAAGCTACCTAATTAACCCCTTCACTGCTAGCCATAATACACGTGTTATGCGCAGCGGCATTTAGCGGCCTTCTAAATACCAAAAAGCAACGCCAAAGCCATATATGTCTGCTATTTCTGAACAAAGGGGATTCCAGAGAAGCATTTATAACCATTTGTGCCATAATTGCACAAGCTGTTTGTAAATGATTTCAGTGAGAATCCTAAAATTGTGAAAAATGTAAAGTTTTTTTAATTTGATCGCATTTGGCGGTGAAATGGTGGCATGAAATATACCAAAATGGGCCTAGATCAATACTTGGGGTTGTCTACTACACTACACTAAAGCTAAAATTACCCCAAAAAGCTCCCTACATGCTCTCTAATTAAACCCTTCACTGCTGGGCATAATACACGTGTGGTGCGCAGTGGCATTTAGTGGCATTCTAATTACCAAAAAGCAACACCAAAGCTATATAAGTCTGCTATTTCTGAACAAAGGGGATCCCAGAGAAGAATTTACAACCATTTGTGCCATAATTGCACAAGCTGTTTGTAAATAATTTCAGTGAGAAACCTAAAGTTTGTGAAAAAAATTGTGAAAAAGTGAACGATTTTTTTTATTTGATCGCATTTGGCGGTGAAATGGTGGCACGAAATATACCAAAATGGGCCTAGATCAATACTTTGGGTTGTCTACTAAAAAAAAATATATACATGTCAATGGATATTCAGAGATTCCTGAAAGATATCAGTGTTCTAATGTAACTAGCGCTAATTTTGAAAAAAAAAATGGTTTGGAAATAGCAAAGTGCTACTTGTATTTATGGCCCTATAACTTGCAAAAAAAGCAAAGAACATGTAAACATTGGGTATTTCTAAACTCAGGACAAAATATAGAAACTATTTAGCATAGGTGTTTTTTGATGGTTGTAGATATGTAACAGATTTTGGGGGTCAAAGTTAGAAAAAGTGTTTTTTTTTTCAATTTTTCCTCATATTTTATAATTTTTTTATAGTAAATTATAAGATATGATGAAAATAATGGTATCTTTAGAAAGTCCATTTAATGGCGAGAAAAAGGGTATATAATATGTGTGGGTACAGTAAATGAGTAAGAGGAAAATTACAGCTAAACACAAACACCGCAAAAATGTAAAAATAGCCTTGGTCCCAAACGGACAGAAAATGGAAAAGTGCTGTGGTCATTAAGGGGTTAACAATGTTATATTTTACCTATAAGATATAAGCTGCACATTGGTGACATTTTACACCATTCAGATGCTAATACTTGGACATATGCTTATGCCACTGATTATATTGTATCCTTACTGCTGTTTTTATACTGTATAATCTCAAATAAAAACTTTTGGAAAAATAAATAAATTAGATACTATACAGTCCCTCATCCAGAAATACCGGTCACCTCGGAGACTCCAAAGACTGTTTACATAAGGTGACGTTTTTATTTTATATGATCTTGTGTTTGTTCAGCATGTCTTAAATATAT
This sequence comes from Bombina bombina, assembly GCF_027579735.1. NCBI lineage: Eukaryota > Metazoa > Chordata > Amphibia > Anura > Bombinatoridae > Bombina > Bombina bombina. The sequence continues at coordinate 860,215,803 of NC_069504.1, read as the reverse complement.
GAAATAAAAAGATAATAAATGAATATATATATATATATATTTTATATACAATAACTATAGAGCACAATTATCTTGTAAGAGCAGCGAAAGAAAGAGGAAAAAGGGGGAGCGCATTGGTTTGTTTATAGACAGTATGGATCCTCTGATTGGGTCCATTTTTCATTTTTGTCTCAAACCTAGCCCTCTCATTCTCTGTATTATTTTAAAGGGACACTGAACCCAATTTTTTTCTTTCGTGATTCAGATAGAGCAGGCAATTATAAGCAACTTTCTAATTTACTCCTATTATCACATTTTCTTCATTCTCTTGGTATCTTTATTTGAAAAGCAAGAATGTAAGTTTAGATGCTGGTCCATTTTTAGTGAACAACCTGGGTTGTTCTTGCTGATTGGTGGATAAATTCACCCACCAATAGACAAGTGCTGTCCAGGGTCCTGAACCAAACATTGGCTGGCTCCTTAGCTTAGATTCCTTCTTTTTCAAATAAAGATAGCAAGAGAACAAAGAACATTGATAATAGGAGTAAATTAGAATGTTGCATAAAATTGCATACTCTATCTGAATCACGAAAGAAAAAATTTGGTTTCATTGTCTCTTTAACTCTTTATGTGGTTTAATGTACTTTACATGCTGGACACTAGTAGTAAAAGACAGTAATGCAAAATATGAAGTCTCTGGTCTGGCAATAAAGTCATAGCTGTTTACAAGGAGTTTCTGGGTATTAATAGTGTAGTTTAATATGATTGAATTTAATTTCCATATATATTTCAATTCTGAAGTTGTACTTTGATAGCTGTGCATGCAAAGATAAAATATGTTTTTTAGAATATGAATTTATTTTTACTATTAATTTGTTTAAAGTGCACTTAAAGGTCTCTATTTATGAAAGGTCTTGCGGACCTGATCCAACAGTGCGGATCAGGTCCGCAAGACCTCGCTGAATGCGGAGAGCAATATGCTCTCCGTATTCAGCATTGCACCAGCAGCTCACAAGAGCTGCTGGGTCAACGCCACCCCCTGCAGACTCGCAGCCAATGGGCCGCCAGCAGGGAGGTGTCAATCAACCCGATCGTACTCGATCGGGTTGAATTGTTGCGATTCCTGTCCGCCTGCTCAGAGCAGGCTTACAGGGTTATGGAGCAGCTGTGTTTGTGACCGCTGCTTCATAACTGCTGTTTCTGGCGAATCTGAAGACTCGCCAGAAACATGGGCCATCAAGCTCCATTCAGAGCTTGATAGATAGGCCCCTCTGTATGCTTTGTTGTTTACAAACCATTATGAAACCTTGTGCTCATAAATGGCTAAATATAAAGATACATAAATTACTAAAGGGAAGATAAAAGTGTGTTTTTAGCAAGGCAGATAGCCTTAATTAAGTAACTTTTATTAAAACTCTTTTTCGAGAGAGTTATAATAAACATAAGTTATTGATAGATACATATTATTTGTAACACATTAAAAAACATTCATTATTATTTGAGTTGATTCCGCACTTTCTACAGGGAAATCTATTTGATCCCAATGCTAAGATGGTCATCCCTTTAGTTTCCATTTGTAACAGTTTCCATATTGTTATTTTAATTCTAACACACACATATGCTTCTGAGACTGAAACCTCTCAGCTATTAAATGCTGGTCCTCTAGGAACAAGAGACATTTAGTGTGATAGCAGGTGTAATTATGGGAGGAGTAATTATCTGTAATTAGCCTATTAGGCTTCTGATATACATCTGCCTCTATGTCCTAGGGGAGTCTGGGAAAGGAAAAAAAAGCTGTGAAAAGACACACAGCAATTACAGACATATTACTTTTAAATCTTGCAGGTATTTTTTTTATTTTCCTTTTTTTATATCTATCTATCTATCTGTTTTTTAATATTCTATTATATATTTTTTGTTATTAGGGAATCAAGCTTAAAATTCTGCAAAAAAATTGTTACACTTGATATTTTTTTTACTATAAATTCTAAATTGTATGAATAAATAACCATGAAATACTATTTTTATTAGGAAATCTATAAATATGATATTATATATATTTCTTCAGCTACATATCTATATGGTTAAATATATATGTGTATGAATATATATATATATATATATATACACTGTATATTAGATACAATTTTAAGATTTGATATCAGAGCGCCAAACAACGTAGGCAGGGTCTATGGGCAGATAGTCAAATACCAAAGGTAACAATAGGTTGAAATAATATGATTTAATACATAAGATAAAAAAGTTGGTACATTTAAAATTATACAACAATTAGTCATGGATCCATGTTACACTTTAAAATATATATTGAAACACTTGGAACAATTTAAAAATGCTTGTAGAACAATTAATAACAACAAAAAAAATCTAACAAATAATGTCTATCGCTTAAAACTTAAATTCTAATATGTGAATGCTAGGAGCGCTTATGCACACTCTATTTATAAAAACAATGGGTTACAATGCACAGGTGGATAGATTCCAGGTTGCTTGAAACCGGTGGGTGTGAAATGTAAGTGGCTCCGAATTGGGGTTTGCCTATGTGTTTATCCAAAATTATGTAAATCATAACAGGTGGACAAAAAATGTTACAGGAATGTCTAGAACCTGAATTCAAAATATAAGACCTGAGGTTGTGCCTATGTGTTTATCCAAAAAGGGTGTAAATCCTAACAAGTGAAAAAATGTGAGAAAAATATTGCAGGGGTGTGTGAACCTTATTTTCAAAATAAACAATGAATTCAAAATAAAACGATATACAAGTGAATTTTTGACAAATCAACTAATGCAAACATAAAGCATAAATAGAACCAAATAAAAACAACAGCACAACTTTAACGTGTGTTCAAATGTGTTTCTGCTTGCAAACTGTGATGTGATGTGAACAAATATCTACAATAAACACTGAATAGTGGCAAAACGTTGTGATTGGATTGAAATTGAACACAGGCTCTAAATTGATACCCTAAAATACAAATCTAAAGGGCTCAGAGTATATACACTGTATATTAGATACAGGTATGTGCATTTGTGTTCACTTTTTTGTGAGCTAATGAATGCGGAAGAAGGTAGCCGCAAGTTGCATTTGACTTTTTTCAGAGCCAGAATTATTTTTGTGAAAGGGCAACACACTAGGATCTGAATTGAATTATCCCCATTTAAGGTTAGATTACGAGTGGCGTGCTAACTGTTACGCACAAGCAATAAGGGGTTAATGACAGCTCTTTGCACATGTCAGAAGTAGCATGCGCATTACAGGTTGAAACTAAACGCGTTCACTTGTGCACAATTGATTTTAACGTGCATCAGGTTAGCGTGACTTCAGAGCTCTGGTTAACTGTTATGCTCGAATAAAAAGTTGCATAAAGAACATGAAAATTATATTTAAAAGTACAGTTGCACTCATAACAACACTGATAAACATTATTTTATAAAAATATTACATAAAAAGGGCTCAAAGATATGAGGTCTCAGGTGTTAGAAAAAAAAAGGCTGCAAAAGGCTTTAACAAAGAGATAGATTCATACACATGTCTAAATATGTATATATATATATATAGGCTGACCATATTTCCTTGAGACAAAAACGGGACATTGAGATATCAAAAACGGGACGGGGTCAATATTCTTTATTCATAAGGAAAAAGTAAGATTTTAACAAAAGTTCTTTTATGACATGAATATAAACTATTGAGCCAACAATTATCCTTAGCTGAGTTGCCCGACATCATTGTTACATGGTGGAAGAACAGAAAAATGTGGAAATAGTTACTTGATAATTATAATTGTTATTTATAACGTCTGTACAACCAGCACTGCAGCAGCAGCATAATAATAAGCATAATAAATGACAATTTAATTGATTGACAGGCACAGACACTGGTCTTACTTTGGCCATGCACAATTCTTGCAGAACTTAGACAGTTGATCTACTTGATCACTATGTTTGTATGTTCACACTGTAACACAAGAAGATGGTAAGAATTATCTCTCTGGTAATGGTCAGCCACTAATTCAGGTGATGGCAGAGGCAGATGATCATCACATCAGATGATGACAGATCTAGTCCGACTCCTGTCCTTACTAGGCACTAGCTAGTAGTTCTAACTTCCCTCTCGTGACCAATCTCTCTCCACAGCTCAGTCTGACAGCTCACGACTGAGTACTGACATGCTGTCAATTGCTTTCAATGATCACGCTCCTAATTTTGAGTGCGGGCGGCATAGACGCGGTGCTGTGGATCATGTGGGCATGGCCACCCAACCCAAACCCTGCAGTTAAAAAAAACTGCCCTTCCCACCGGCAGGGAGTTTAAAAAATGTAAGTAAGCGGTGTGTGCTAAAAAATGACACTTGCGCTGGCCGCATGGTCTAATAACCCTCAAAACGGGACAAAATGAATATTATTAAAGAAACAACGGGACAGGGGAAGAAACATAAAATAACGGTACTGTCCCTTTCAAAACGGGACGTATGGTCAGCCTATACATATATATACTGTATATATTTGTATATATGTGTGTACAAATATATTTATATGTGTATATATGTATTTACATACATATATATACATATAAATACATATGTATGTATATATATATATATATATTTATATATATATATATATATATATATATATATGTGTGTGTGTGTGTGTGTGTATGTGTATTGGAGCCCTTTGAGGTCAAGTAGCTGAAAACATGTCAAGCATATTTTTGCAATTTTCATATTTAAAGGGACACTATACCCATACATTTTCTTTCATGATTAAGGTAGAGAATACAATTTTAAACAACATTCAAATTTACTTCTATTACCTAATTTGCTTCATTCTTTAGATATACTTTAATGAAGAAATAGCAATGCACACAGCAGTGATGTGCAGTGACTTCAGAGGCTGGTGAGGCAGTGTCTAGGAATCGGATACACCTTCATTCTTTAGATATCCTTTGTTGAAGAAATAGCAATTGCACATGGGCGAGCCAATATCTATATGCAGCCACCATTCAGTATCTACTGAGCATATTTAGATATGATTTTCAACAAAGGATATCTGATTTTCTTCATTCTTTTGATATCCTTTGTTGAAAAGCATATCTAAATATGCTTAGAAGCTATTGAGCATATTTAGATATGAATTTCAACAAAGGATATCTGATTTTCTTCATTCTTTTGATATCCTTTTTTGAAAAGCATATCTAAATATGCTCAGTAGCTACTGAGCATATTTAGATATGATTTTCAACAAAGGATATCTGATTTTCTACATTCTTTTGATATCCTTTGTTGAAAAGCATATCTAAATATGCTTAGTAGCTACTGAGCATATTTAGATATGAATTACAACAAAGGATATCAAAAGAATGAAGAAAACCAGATATCCTTTGTTGAAAATCATATCTAAATATGCTCAGTAGCTACTGAGCATATTTAGATATGCTTTTCAACAAAGGATATCAAAAGAATGAAGAAAAAATATCATTTTGAACTTAATGATGAGTGGCAGTGCTGCTGTAACTGTTATAGTATGTGATGTGACACAGCAAAAAGGATTCAGAATCCATGTCCTATTAGTGCCAGGTGCCCAGTGAGACAGACTGACTAATGCTAAACTTGATTTGAAATGGACTGTGTAGAATATTTTGTGGTAGAAATATATAAACAATTTTGCCTTTAATGGCCCCAAGTGTGATACAAGTTTCTAGAGGGGGCATTTTGAAAAGTAGAGTATGTGCATGCCTCCTGCATGGGCATGTAATGGAGTAAGTCAGACTCAGATTAGGAAAGCACTAGCAGAGGTTTTGAACTTAGAGATAGAAGAACTCAGAAGGAATTAGTAAATAAATTATATCATTATAAATTATGATGACATGAGTCTCTGATGATTCCGATCACAGGCTCACACAGCTTCCTTGGAAGTTTATTTACTTGAACTTCAAGAACTTCTCTCCTCCAATACCTCCATAATATCATAATTCAAGGCTCTTCCACTCCCTTCCTTTTCCTCATCACTTGTCTTCCAAGTTCCATAGAACTTGGAAGACAAGTGATGAGGAAAAGGAAGGGAGTGGAAGAGCCTTGAAGTAGGTGATATTATGGAGGTATTGGAGAGAAGTTCTTGAAGTTCTCAAGTAAATAAACTTCCAAGGAAGCTGTGTGAGGTGAGCCTGTGATCGGAATCATCAGAGACACTAAGTGCGCAACGCCGCCATGACTGTCACTGTGACAGTCATGGCGGCGTTGCGCACTTAGTAAACTAACTGTAAAAACTAAGCAGCTTAAAGCTCTTAGCACTCCAGTCCAGTCCTCGTGAGCGGTGAGTGAGACAACAACAGTAAAAAACACAGTCTCACTGGGTCTGGACTGGAGGACTCTGCCTCTCTGTTACTGTGTGGCTGGTCAGGACTCAGGACTCGGAGGTGGTGAGGGTGACAGCAGGGCCGGCTCAAGACATTGTGCTGCCTGGGTCCAAGAATGAAATGACGCCCCCCCACGCAGTGGCGGATCTAATGCTCAGAGAGCCCTGGTGCAAGAATATTATTTAGTCCCCCCGCCCCAACACATTCTGCGTTTACATAAAAGCATATCACTAGCTTTGGGATATGCATTGAAAATATGGTTTACAGAAAAAAAATATATCTCAATATATAAATGATACACTGGGAAATCATAAAGGATTTTTAAAAATACATTTTCCCCTAAAGCATAGCATATCTGAGTATTTGCTACTCTGTAAAGAGTCTAATGTGCATGGTAAGAACATGTCTCTAAATCCTTCTGAGGATTACATTCACAATATAGATTGGGTGGCTATGCAGTGTGTTGCAACTGTCTGGGAATCATGTGGTTAAAAGGAGAGAAAAAGTTGCCAAACCAGACACCTAATAGTATGCATATCAGCTTTTTTTTTACTAGTAAGTGTATTAGCAGTGGTAAGCTAAGGGCTAAGCTAAAGTTGATTTTCAAAGTAGCAGCAAATATGCAAGTAGCCTACAAATTGTGTGCTGTTGTCAGTCAAGAAAGACATAAGAAAACCTTCACACTCAAAGTTAAAGTGATCACAAATCATAAACCACCCAGACATGTTTATTACAGCAGTTGCCCTCTCGGCAGTACCAGATGTGTGGGTGTTAGGTTTGTGATTTGCGATCACTTTAACTTTTATTTTTTGTTCTCCCTTTACCTGACTCTTGCCCTTTTTAACTGTTTGAGCTGCTGAACTTCAAGTGACAGCTGGTACACGCTCCAAAACAGACAATTGAAAAATAAATCTGCTGCTCGTTCTAGTGTAATAGACACTTAATACTGTGCCCATACACACTATATATCTTTTTACAGCAGCACGCTCTCACAGCTCTATAAAGTATTTCAATTGTGTGCAGAAAGAGGAGCTGTATGAGAGCGCGCTGCTGTAAAAAATGAAAATGTCTGCATTACATTTTAGTAAATTCAGCTATTCAGTGTTATAGCAGGCTAACATAAGGGACTTAAAAACCCTAAAACTGAAGCAACCGGTGCATCTAGGAAAATAGAGGACTACCTGTAGGAAAATTAGCAGAATTAGAGAGCACATTTTTTTTCTGTGACCCCAGCCTTATAATAAAACTTGGGGAATTAACTGTTTTGGGAAACCCGCTTTGGTGAGGTTACTCACACTTCTTTAATGTCCGCATACCCAGCACAGCATGTTATTTTCAGTACTGCGTGGGAATCTTGTCCTATGTCTGCATTTCACCCTGCATACTCACACAACTTGTTATTATCTAGACCGGTCGCTCACAGTGCACTATGGGAGCTGTAGTACAATTGCTCACTTTTACTGAGTGCAAGAGGACACCATGACTACAACTTCCATGACCCCTTGGTTGTGCTCTCTCTCATCTGGCGCTGTGCTTCTTCATTCACCACAGTGCCGCTGCAGTAGTTCCACCCCAGATAGCACATTTTACCAGCACCACACGCTTCCAGCATCAGCACAAAGTAAAAAACAGTTCAGTACACTGCTGAATTCAGGCGACAGAGGACAGGAGCAGCCTGGGTCTCACTCACAGTAACTTTCTCAGTCACTGAAGTGCCGCTCCCTGTCTAGTGCCGCCTGGGTCCATGGGACCCACTTGGTCCCATGGTTGAGCCGGCCCTGGGTGACAGGTCAGACGACCGTCGGTCAGTGCCAGACTGCCAGTGAGTGGTGGCGTGTACTAGGGGGGTAATTTTATAGCATGCGACAGGACATGCAAGAGCGTGCAGGCCCAGGGTACTAATACACATTAATAACACCAGGAAGCCATGACAAGATTTACCCAGATAAAACCTAGAGCCTTTAGCCCCAGCTGTCTGTGTACTCGGTGCTGTATTGGGCTGTGCACAATCACATGGAGCTGCCACTTACCTGTCTCTCTGGATAACGCTACACGCTCCGGCTGGGCTCCTAGTCCTCCAGTCCTGACGACGTCCAACTCCGGCTGACACCTGACTGTCTGTCACGACTGACTCCTGCTCCACACGACGACTGACTCCAACAGAACACTCCTGCTCCGCTCCTTCTGACGCCGGTCGCACGTGACACTGACTGCAGTGCACATCAACACCTGACCACCAATGCGGCTGCGCAACTATTTCCCGCCCGGCAACTCAGCCTAGAGACTCAGACATACTGATGCCTGATTGGCTGAGCGGCCGGGCAGGCAGGGCTCAGGGCTCCCGAGGCTAGCCTCCGGTGGGAGCAGTTATGGGCTGCATTAGAGACTGCTGCATTAGTATTATTCCCCACTGGGTGGCAGTCTCTAAAGCAGCCCATAACATAACAGACTATTACATTCATATTGCGCAATGGAAGGACAGCTGGCCTCTTACCTTCTTGCGCAATATGAATATAGGAAAGTTAATATTACGGAAACAATAAAATTGCAATAACAAGCATAATTTGGTGGAGGGGTGGGGGGGTAGGGGGGGTCACCTTTTCATATGTGAAAAAAAAATTAAGAAAAAAAAAATAAACATTTTTTTTTTTTTTTTAAATATTAAAAAATAGATGTAATTCCCACATTGGCCAGGGTAGGCGCTGCCTCACCTGCCTCTAATGAATGCACGTCCCTGGCACACAGTGAACCAATCACAGGAGGCATCTATGTGCAGCTACCAATCAGCAGCTACTAAGCATATCTAGATATGCTTTTCAGCAAAGAATATCAAGAGAATGAAGCAAATTAGATAATAAAAGTAAATTAGAAAGTTGTTTATAATTGTATGCTCTTTCTAAATCATGAAAGAAAAAATTTGGGTTTCATGTCTCTTTAATAAACTGTTTAACTGTGTATATACTGTAAATATTTCACATTCCAATATTCTTCACGTAACTGAATATGCTTGATCTATTTATAAAATAAATATTCATATATATATATATATATATATATATATATATATATATATATATATATATATATATATATATATGTTTATACTTGTACCTATATGTAATCATTTGTATAAATATATATATAGTACCAAAACATGATTTTATATATATATATATATATATATATATATATATATATATATATATATATATACATACATATATATACAACCCCAATTCCAAAAAAGTTGGGACAGTATGGAAAATGCAAAAAACAAACAAAAAAAGTCATTTGAAAATTTAAATTCACCCTGTACTATATTGAAAACACATTATTTAAATATTATTTGATGTTTTACTTTGTTAATTTAATGTATTTTTGAAAATATACACTCATTATAAATCTGATGGCTGCAACACTTTCCAAAAAAGTTGGGATGGGGCAATTTAGGACTAATAGCGATGTGACAAGTTTAAATAAGAAGGTGATGTGAAACAGATGAGGCAATAATGTAATCATAGTATATAAGGAGCCTCCAAAAAAGGCCTAGTCATTTAAGAGCAAGGATGGGTCGAGGCTCGCCGCTCTGCCAACAAATGTGTCAGCAAATAATCCAACACTTTGAGAACAACAATCCCCAAAGGCAAATCTGTAGGATTTTGGGCATTTCACATTTGCATACAGTGCACAATATAATTAAAAGATTCAAGGAATCTGATAAAATCTCGGTTCGTAAAGGGCAAGGCAGAAAAACCCTTCTGAATGCGCGTGATCTCCGATCCCTCAGAGGTCACTGTCTCAAAAACTGTTATGAGTTTGTAATGGATATCCTGACATAGGCTTGTGAATACTTTGGTAAACCTTTGTCAGTCAAGACCATTCGCCACTGCATCCACAGATGGAAATGAAGGCTTTACTATGCAAAGCAGAAGCCATACATAAACACTGTGCAGAAGCGCCACTGAATTCTATGGGCTTGATCTTATCTGAGATGGACAGTAGCCCAGTGGAATTGTGTTTTGTGGTCCGGCGAGCTAACATTTCAAATAGTTTTTGGAAAAATCAGCAGTCATGTTCTGTGGGCCAAAGAGGAAAAGGACCAGCCAAGCTGTCATCAGCATCAGGTCTACAAGCCAGCATCTGTCATGGTATGGGGGTGTGTCAGTAGCATCAGTAATTTGAGGTCACCCTTAATGCAGAAAGATATGTATACATTTTAGAGCAAAATACAAACACAAAGAAACCCAAACAGTACGGCCGTGAGCTATGTTTGGCTCACAATTCGATATAGACCCAAGTTGCACAAAGTCAATCCTCAGTATCACTCCTTTGATATTGGAGCAGAAAGCATATAGGTAAAGAAAAACTCACCACACCACTTCATGAGATCGACACATAAGTTCCGCCACTAGCGCTGCCAATATCCTTCGGCTACTCCTGTGCCGCACACGAAGACGCCAGCTTCAAATTACGCGGCTCACAGGGTTTACGCTGAGTGGCTCGTTGGAAGGTGTGGGTGATGACGTGCTCGGCAATCCACCAATCATATGGATTCTTTACCAGGAAAGAAACTGCCGCTCGGGTCCGCTCCAAAACAGTAAGACAGCTGATGTGTCGGATGACACTGGAATAAGTCATACATGAAAAGAGATTCCGACATTTTAGAGCAACATATGCTGCTATCCAGACGTTGTGTTTTCCAGGGACGTCCCTGCATTTTCCACCAGGACAACTCCAAACCTATTCTACCCGGATTACAAGCACATGGTTGCGTAAGCAAAGAGTGCGGGTGCTAGCATGGCCTGCCTGTAGTCCTGACCTGTCTCTGATTGTGAATGTGTGGCGCATTATGAAGCTCAAAATAAGGCAATGAAAGCCCCGTACAGTTGCACAGCTGAAGACATGCATAATGGATGAAAGGGGGAAAATTCTGCTTGCAAACTGGTGTCTTCAGTGTCCAAATGCTTAATAAGTGTTATTTAAAGAAAATATGATGTTACAACTTTTTTGGAGTATGTTGCAGTCATCAGATTTGAAATGAGTGTATATTTTCAAAAATACATAAAATTCACATAGTAAAACATCAAATAATGTGTTAATAATCGGCTAGATTACGAGTCTTGCGTTAGCCTTAAAAAGCAGCGTTGAGAGGTCCCAACGCTGCTTTTTAACGCCCCCTGGTATTACGAGTCTGGCAGGTAGAGGCTCACCGCTTACTTTTCTTCTGCGACTCGAGCTTACCGCAAATCCCCTTACGTCAATTGCGTATCCTATCTTTTCCATGGGATTTGCCTAAAGCCGGTATTACGAGTCTTGGAAGAAGTGAGCGGTAGACCCTCTCCTGTCAAGACTCCTACCGCATTTAAAAGTCAGTAGTTAAGAGTTTTATGGGCTAACGCCGTAACATAAAACTCTTAACTAAAGTGCTAAAAAGTACACAAACACACATAAACTACCTATTAACCCCTAAACTGAGCCCCCCCCCCCACATCGTAAACACTTAAATAAAAAATGTAACCCCTAATCTGCCGACCGGACATTGCCGCGACTGTAATAAATATATTAACCCCTAAACCACCGCACTCCCACCTCGCAAACACTAGTTAAATTTTATTAACCCCTAATCTGCCGTCCCTAACACCTATCTACATTTATTAACTAATTTAAGGGTAAGTTTCTAGCGCTGGACTTAAAATACTTCCTCTTTTATAATAACCTCCTCCTGGTTATAGACAATGTAATAAATAATAGATTTTTAAAAGTGGCGCTCCAGTAGCTTTAAGTATTAAAAAACTATGGGTGGTGTTTACTGATATGGTTAAGTAACAGGGAATTTGTACCTTCAGAAAATATAAATATATAGTTCTAAAAATACTAAATAAAATGTTGTATATTAAAAACAAGCATTTTTTTTAAAAAATCATTGAAAAAACAACCTAAAATGATTTGATATAATTTGATGATAAACAAATGTCACTTAAAAACGGCTGCAGCAACAAATTCAGAAAAAATTGTTTTTTATGCAAATTAAGCTTATTTTAATAGTACATAAACAAACAACATATAACAAACAAAACAAAGATTAAGTTCATCAAACTATCTTCTAAAGTTTAGTTGATCAACTAATAAAAAATTGGATAAAAAATCCATGTAAAAAACATAGGCAAAGCAGAGAGAGAGAGCCCAGAATTTAAAAAGTCTTGATCGACATAAACTTGTTCCTTTCTGAGATTGGATGTCCTAATCCAATGGGTAAATGTAAAAAATCCCCTTTTTTTTAAAAAAAAAACAGATAGGCATAAGAAATTGGTAAGCGTTTATATTGATTTTTTATATAACTATAGTCAAAGGGAAAAAGGTAATATCTTTTGCGGCAAAAGAAAGGATTATCAATCTGTCTCTAAGGGGTTGGTTAGTTTCTCTGACTGACCTATAGGTAAGGGTTACAGTCTTTTTTTACAAAAAATAGCTGTTTCAATTTTTCTCTATAGATGTGATGCGGTAGTTAAGTTTAGACAGTGGTGGCCAGCCGCTATTTAAAACTTTCTGTATTCCGCTATGAATTATTTAAGAGCACAGTTCGATAACACAGATCTTATTTGTCAGATTTCAGTACTTGGGGTGGATGTGTATGTAGCCTGCTATGCAGGTAATCTCACCCTCCGGCGTCCTCACTCTAAGATCGGGAGTGCTTCTGAAGTCGATGCTCTGTAATGCAAATGGTGGTTGGTTCCGTTTGTCTTCAGACTTGCGCAAGTCACCTGTGATGAACCGGTAATCTTTTCCTCTCTGTTGCTCCTGCTCTTAGTACTTCAATGTACGCAGGAGAAAGTAAACAGCTTACAAACCTCCCGGTTTGGTTGGAAATCCTTCTTTGGTATGGAGACACAGCTTTCTACGCGTTTCACCCGATTTCTGGGCTTTTTCAAGATGCCGTGTATGTCTGAGTATGAGATTTAAATCATGCCGCCTTTTGTTTCATTGGTCAGTTTTTTAGTGACGTTTTCTTGGGCTCTCTCTGTTTTTTTGTAAGTTCTTCTGTTAATATTTGGGCTCTCTCTTTGATGTTACTTTGTCTACTATATTTGATTTAAAATATCTGTTTCAAAAGTTAACTATCAATTGTTTCGTGACATTTTTATTTGTTACAAATTTGTGTTACAATGAAATTGGTATGTACTATAATAGAATCTTTAAAAAGCATTTTCTGTTTATAACCTATATTTATTAAATTTTTTTTAATTAATTTTTCATTAAAAAGAATGCTAAACAATCAGATATATATATTTATATGGTATTTGATTAATTTAACAATCTAAAAACTCTGCTAATTTCTATATTGTGTTTACATAGTTATATCAAAGATATTAAATTTCTGAAGGGACAATTGATTAAAAGAATATGTATGTTAATCATGGAAGGAAATCGTAACTATATAAATATTAAAAAACATTTTCTCTTAGCAACTAATGTTCTTTCTTCTCACTAGGATGCTATAAGATGAATTATAGATATTATAATATTCTACCTCTCTAAAGAATTATTTGGTGCAAATGTTCTTAAACCTAAGATAGTGAATACATAAAAGGACAATTGATTAGGAGGATAAGTATATTGGTCTTAAAAACGATCAGAGAAAATAAATTTTTTTAAAGAAAAATTATTAAATTTTAAAATTTTTTAAATATATGGTTAACTATAAAAATATTATTTTTTATAAATAATTTCCAATAATTTAATTCTATATATAAACAATCTATAACACCAAAAATAAAAGGTTTTTTGATTTTTTGTGTGTAGTTTTTAAATTTCAAAGTGGTATAAAGTGATCAATTTTTATTTTGTGCTTTTTGCTGTTAGGATAGGACTAGTTTTAGTGTTTACTCCTTTTATGAAGAAATTAATTCAGATAGTATAAACTAAATGCTTATGATCAATTTAAGAATTTAATGGAAAAATGGGAATTCGTATTCTACACTGTGCATCCTTTTTATTTGGTTCATGTGGAGCTTTGTGATTTAGTTAAAAATTAACCTTGCAACACTTAGCTCAGGGATACATAGAGCATATTAAAATTCCTTTTTTATTTCATGAGGAATAGATGTCTTAAATATAAAAGTGATGTTTGTGAAGACAATATCTTATAGCATCCTAGTGAGAAGAAAGAACATTAGTTGCTAAGAGAAAATGTTTTTTAATATTCTAATATAGTTACGATTTCCTTCCATGATTAACATACATATTCTTTTAATCAATTGTCCCTTCAGAAATGTACTATCTTTGATATAACTATATAAACACAATATAGAAAATATAGCTGCAAGCAGCGATAGGGGTGACCATGCGCATCACCTTTGCAAAGCATACACGCTGCAAAGTCACAATATATAGCTACACAGCAAATTTCACAGCTTTAACATAAGCAGTTGCAAAGAAATCACATTTTCGAAATTTTCACGTAAACCAATATGGCTGCCATAGCCTGTGACCAATTCCTTCAACATGAACAAATGTGACTCTAGGTCACAATATAAAGTTATACAGCTAGTTTCACAGTTCTAAAATAAGCAGTTGCAGAGAAAATAGATTTGTGAAATCTTCGCATAAAACAAAATGGCTGCCAGATCACATGATATACAGCCTCCATATTATGCACAATAATTCTCACCATATATGTCAATAATAATGGCAAAAATAAAGCATTTTTGTAAAACGGTATTTGTTTTATTATTAATTTAAAAATATCGTTAATAGTTTTTGAACAATTCAAAATGGCTGCCAAACCACATGACCTATCAACTTCTCTTGAAGAAATCTGAATGTTAGTCATACGATAACTCTGTAAACAAAATTTCAAGTCTGTGCCATAAGCGGTTTCGGAGAAGAAGATTTTTATAGTTTTTAAAAACGGCGCATACGAAACAAAATGGCTGCCAAGCTATGCATTGTATGGCTTTCAAATTGCACATACTAATGCTCACTATAGACCTCTACAATTTGCAGAAGTTTTATGAAAATGTGCAAATGTTTTATTTCACGAAGGCGACTGCGCAGTGCGAATGTTTACTGCAATATTGCCTTTAGGGGTCATGACTATGCATACTCATGTGTCTGCTACACTGTAATATAGTTAAATAGTGTAAACATAATGCATAAAGTGCAAATTTACGCAATTAAACAGCGATAAAAAGGCGAATGGCTCATAGCAGCCATGTTGATTATGGAAAATTTGCAGTTTGAACAAACTTGGTAGAGAACCTTGCAAGGAGCACATGTGCAAAATTGCGCTTCATTGCACTTAGCGGTTGCAGAGAAGAAGATGTTTAAAGATTTTCGCACAATTCAAAATGGCAGCTAGGTCATGTGACTAAATCACTTCTCTTGAACAAACTTTATTCTAGGTCAGTACAGCAGTACACACAGCAAGTTTCACAGCTGTAACATAAGCGGTTCTGGAGAAGAAGATTTTCAAGCGGTTGTCGAAATTTGTCGCAAAAAGCAATATGGCTGCTAGATCACATGACCTATGAGATTTATTTTGCATAGGATTATGCACAGCATAGATCTTTAGCATAGTGCCAAGTTTCATGAGTTTCAGAGTTATGCTGTTGTTTTTATAAGCATTTGAATAAGTGGCGGAATAATAATAATAATAATAATAATAAAAAAAAATAATAATAATAATCTTGACAATAACAATAGGTTGTCCTGCAACTTCGTTGCATGGCCACCTAATTAGCAGAGTTTTTAGATCGTTAAAATTAATCAAATACCATATATATATATATATCTGATTGTTTAGCATTCTTTTTAATAAAAGAATAAATATAGGGTATAAACATAAAATGCTTTTTAAAGATTCTATTATAGTACGTACCAATTTCATTATAACACAAATTTGTAACAAATAAAAATGTCACAAAACAATTGATAGTTAACTTTTGAAACAGATATTTTAAATCAAATATAGTAAACAAAGTAACATCAAAGAGAGAGCCCAAATATTAACAGAAGAACTTGCAAAAAAACAGAGAGAGCCCAATAAAACGTCACTAAAAAACTGACCAATGAAACAAAAGGCGGCATGATTTAAATCTCATACTCAGACATACACGGCATCTTGAAAAAGCCCAGAAATCGGGTAAAACACGTAGAAAGCTGTGTCTCCATATCAAAGAAGGATTTCCAACCAAACCGGGAGGTTTGTAAGCTGTTTACTTTCTCCTGCGTACATTGAAGTACTAAGAGCAGGAGCAACAGAGAGGAAAAGATTACCGGTTCATCACAGGTGACTTGCGCAAGTCTGAAGACAACCGGAACCAACCACCATTTGCATTACAGAGCATCGACTTCAGAAGCACTCCCGATCTTAGAGTGAGGACGCCGGAGGGTGAGATTACCTGCATAGCAGGCTACATACACATCCACCCCAAGTACTGAAATCTGACAAATAATATCTGTGTTATCGAACTGTGCTCTTAAATAATTCATAGCGGAATACAGAAAGTTTTAAATAGCGGCTGGCCACCACTGTCTAAACTTAACTACCGCATCACATCTATAGAGAAAAATTGAAACAGCTATTTTTTGTAAAAAAAGACTGTAACCCTTACCTATAGGTCAGTCAGAGAAACAAACCAACCCCTTAGAGACAGATTGATAATCCTTTCTTTTGCCGCAAAAGATATTACCTTTTTCCCTTTGACTATAGGTATATAAAAAATCAATATAAACACTTACCCATTTCTTATGCCTATCTGTTTTTTTTTATTTTTAAAAAAAGGGGATTTTTTACATTTACCCATTGGATTAGCACATCCAATCTCAGAAAGGAACAAGTTTATGTCGATCAAGACTTTTTAAATTCTGGGCTCTCTCTCTCTGCTTTGCCTATGTTTTTTACATATGAACTTTTTATATGGATTTTTTATCCAATTTTTTATTAGTTGATAAACTAAACTTTAGAAGATAGTTTGATGAACTTAATCTTCGTTTTGTTTGTTATATGTTGTTTGTTTATGTACTATTAAAATAAGCTTAATTTGCATAAAAAACTATTTTTTCTGAATTTGTTGCTGCAGCCGTTTTAAGTGATATTTGTTTATCATCAAATTATATCAAATAATTTTAGGTTGTTTTTTCAATGATTTTTTTAAAAAAATTGCTTGTTTTTAATATACAACATTTTATTTAGTATTTTTAGAACTATATATTTATATTTTCGGAAGGTACAAATTCCCTGTTACTTAACCATATTAGTAAACACCACCCATAGGCCTAGATTTAGAGTTCGGCGGTAGCCGTCAAAACCAGCGTTAGAGGCTCCTAACGCTGGTTTTGGCCGCCCGCTGGTATTTGGAGTCAGTGATTAAAGGGTCTAACGCTCACTTTGCAGCCGCGACTTTTCCATACCGCAGATCCCCCTACGCCATTTGCGTAGCCTATCTTTTCAATGGGATCTTTCTAACGCCGGTATTTAGAGTCGTTTCTGCAGTGAGCGTTAGAGCTCTAACGACAAGATTCCAGCCGCCTGAAAATAGCAGGAGTTAAGAGCTTTCTGGCTAACGCCGGTTCATAAAGCTCTTAACCACTGTACCCTAAAGTACACTAACACCCATAAACTACCTATGTACCCCTAAACCGAGGTCCCCCCACATCGCCGCCACTCGATTAAAAATTTTAACCCCTAATCTGCCGACCGCCACCTACGTTATACTTATGTACCCCTAATCTGCTGCCCCTAACCCCGCCGACCCCTATATTACATTTATTAACCCCTAATCTGCCCCCCACAACATCGCCGCCAGCTACTTAAAATAATTAACCCCTAATCTTCCGACCGCAAAGCGCCGCCACCTACGTTATCCCTATGTACCCCTAATCTGCTACCCCTAACACCGCCGACCCCTATATTATATTTATTATCCCCTAATCTGCCCCCCTCAACGTCGCCGACACCTGCCTACACTTATTAACCCCTAATCTGCTGAGCGGACCTGAGCGCTACTATAATAAAGTTATTAACCCCTAATCCGCCTCACTAACCCTATCATAAATAGTATTAACCCCTAATCTGCCCTCCCTAACATCGCCGACACCTACCTTCAATTATTAACCCCTAATCTTCCGATCGGAGCTCACCGCTATTCTAATAAATGTATTAACCCCTAAAGCTAAGTCTAACCCTAACACTAACACCCCCCTAACTTAAATATAATTTACATCTAACGAAATAAATTAACTCTTATTAAATAAATTAATCCTATTTAAAGCTAAATACTTACCTGTAAAATAAACCCTAATATAGCTACAATATAAATTATAATTATATTTTAGCTATTTTAGGATTAATATTTATTTTACAGGCAACTTGGTATTTATTTTAACTAGGTACAATAGCTATTAAATAGTTAAGAACTATTTAATAGTTACCTAGTTAAAATAATTACAAAATTACCTGTAAAATAAATCCTAACCTAAGATATAATTAAACCTAACACTACCCTATCAATAAAATAATTAAATAAACTACCTACAATTACCTACAATTAACCTAACACTACACTATCAATAAATTAATTAAACACAATTGCTACAAATAAATACAATTAAATAAACTAGCTAAAGTACAAAAAATAAAAAAGAACTAAGTTACAGAAAATAAAAAAATATTTACAAACATAAGAAAAATATTACAACAATTTTAAACTAATTACACCTACTCTAAGCCCCCTAATAAAATAACAAAGCCCCCCAAAATAAAAAATTCCCTACCCTATTCTAAATTTAAAAAGTTACAAGCTCTTTTACCTTACCAGCCCTGAACAGGGCCCTTTGCGGGGCATGCCCCAAGAAGTTCAGCTCTTTTGCCTGTAAAAGAAAACATACAATACCCCCCCCCAACATTACAACCCACCACCCACATACCCCTAATCTAACCCAAACCACCCTTAAATAAACCTAACACTAATCCCCTGATGATCTTCCTACCTTGTCTTCACCATACCAGGTTCACCGATCCGTCCTGGCTCCGATATCTTCATCCAACCCAAGCGGGGGCTAGACATCCACTGAAGAAGTCCAGAAGAGGCTCCAAAGTCTTCATCCTATCCGGCAAGAAGAGGACATCCGGACCGGCAAACATCTTCTCCAAGCCGCATCTTCTATCTTCTTCCATCCGGTGCGGAGCGGGTCCATCTTGAAGCAGGCGACGCGGATCCATCCTCTTCTTCCGATGTCTCCCGACGAATGACGGTTCCTTTAAGGGACGTCATCCAAGATGGCGTCTCTCGAATTCCGATTGGCTGATAGGATTCTATCAGCCAATCGGAATTAAGGTAGGAATTTTCTGATTGGCTGATGGAATCAGCCAATCAGAATCTAGTTCAATCCGATTGGCCGATCCAATCAGCCAATCAGATTGAGCTCGCATTCTATTGGCTGATCGGAACAGCCAATAGAATGCGAGCTCAATCTGATTGGCTGATTGGATCAGCCAATCGGATTGAACTTGATTCTGATTGGCTGATTCCATCAGCCAATCAGAAAATTCCTACCTTAATTCCGATTGGCTGATAGAATCCTATCAGCCAATCGGAATTCGAGGGACGCCATCTTGGATGACGTCCCTTAAAGGAACCGTCATTCGTCGGGAGACATCGGAAGAAGAGGATGGATCCGCGTCGCCTGCTTCAAGATGGACCCGCTCCGCACCGGATGGAAGAAGATAGAAGATGCGGCTTGGAGAAGATGTTTGCCGGTCCGGATGTCCTCTTCTTGCCGGATAGGATGAAGACTTTGGAGCCTCTTCTGGACTTCTTCAGTGGATGTCTAGCCCCCGCTTGGGTTGGATGAAGATATCGGAGCCAGGACGGATCGGTGAACCTGGTATGGTGAAGACAAGGTAGGAAGATCATCAGGGGATTAGTGTTAGGTTTATTTAAGGGTGGTTTGGGTTAGATTAGGGGTATGTGGGTGGTGGGTTGTAATGTTGGGGGGGGGGTATTGTATGTTTTCTTTTACAGGCAAAAGAGCTGAACTTCTTGGGGCATGCCCCGCAAAGGGCCCTGTTCAGGGCTGGTAAGGTAAAAGAGCTTGTAACTTTTTAAATTTAGAATAGGGTAGGGATTTTTTTATTTTGGGGGGCTTTGTTATTTTATTAGGGGGCTTAGAGTAGGTGTAATTAGTTTAAAATTGTTGTAATATTTTTCATATGTTTGTAAATATTTTTTTTATTTTCTGTAACTTAGTTCTTTTTTATTTTTTGTACTTTAGCTAGTTTATTTAATTGTATTTATTTGTAGCAATTGTATTTAATTTATTTATTGATAGTGTAGTGTTAGGTTAATTGTAGGTAATTGTAGGTAGTTTATTTAATTATTTTATTGATAGGGTAGTGTTAGGTTTAATTATATCTTAGGTTAGGATTTATTTTACAGGTAATTTTGTAATTATTTTAACTAGGTAACTATTAAATAGTTCTTAACTATTTAATAGCTATTGTACCTAGTTAAAATAAATACCAAGTTGCCTGTAAAATAAATATTAATCCTAAAATAGCTAAAATATAATTATAATTTATATTGTAGCTATATTAGGGTTTATTTTACAGGTAAGTATTTAGCTTTAAATAGGATTAATTTATTTAATAAGAGTTAATTTATTTCGTTAGATGTAAATTATATTTAATTTAGGGGGGTGTTAGTGTTAGGGTTAGACTTAGCTTTAGGGGTTAATACATTTATTAGAATAGCGGTGAGCTCCGATCGGAAGATTAGGGGTTAATAATTGAAGGTAGGTGTCGGCGATGTTAGGGAGGGCAGATTAGGGGTTAATACTATTTATGATAGGGTTAGTGAGACGGATTAGGGGTTAATAACTTTATTATAGTAGCGCTCAGGTCCGCTCGGCAGATTAGGGGTTAATAAGTGTAGGTAGGTGTCGGCGACGTTGTGGGGGGCAGATTAGGGGTTAATAAATATAACATAGGGGTCGGCGATGTTAGGGCAGCAGATTAGGGGTACATAGGGATAACGTAGGTTGCGGCGGTTTACGGAGCGGAAGATTAGGGGTTAAAACTGTAATGCAGGGGTCAGCGATAGCGGGGGCGGCAGATTAGGGGTTAATAAGTGTAAGGTTAGGGGTGTTTAGACTCGGGGTACATGTTAGAGTGTTAGGTGCAGACGTAGGAAGTGTTTCCCCATAGGAAACAATGGGGCTGCGTTAGGAGCTGAACGCTGCTTTTTTGCAGGTGTTAGGTTTTTTTTCAGCTCAAACAGTCCCATTGTTTCCTATGGGAGAATCGTGCACGAGCACGTTTTTGATGCCGGCCGTGTCCGTAAGCAACTCTGGTATCGAGAGTTGCATTTGCGGTAAAAATGCCCTACGCTCCTTTTTTGGAGCCTAACGCAGCATTTGTTTGAACTCTCGATACCAGAGTTAAATTTATGGTGCGGCCAGAAAAAAGCCTGCGGAGCGTTAACAGCCCTTTTACCGCCGAACTCTAAATCTAGGCCAATGTTTTTTAATACTTAAAGCTACTGGAGCGCCACTTTTAAAAATCTACATTTATTAACCCCTAATCTGCCGCCCCCAACGTCGCCGCTACTATATTAAATTTATTAACCCCTAAACCTAAGTCTAACCCTAAGTCTAACCCCCCTAACTTAAATATAATTTAAATAAAACGAAATAAAGTGACTAAAATTAAATAAATGAATCCTATTTAAAACTAAATACTTACCGATAAAATAAACCCTAAGATAGCTACAATATAACTAATAGTTACATTGTAGCTAGCTTAGGGTTTATATTTATTTTACAGGCAACTTTGTATTTATTTTAAACAGGTAGAATAGTTATTAAATAGTTATTAACTATTTAATAACTACCTAGTTAAAATAAGTACAAATTTACCTATAAAATAAATCCTAACCTAAATTACAATTACACCTAACACTACACTATCATTAAATTAATTTACTAAATTAACTACAATTAAATACAATTAAATAAAATAAACTAAAGTACAAACAAACAAACACTAAATTACAGAAAATAAAAAAATAATTAAATTATGCCCGGATCGGATGAAGACTTCTGCCCCTCTGGAGGTCCACTTGTGCCCGGCTGGGTGAAGACGTCTCAAGGTAGGGTGATCTTAGAGGGGGTAGTGTTAGGTTTTTTTAAGGGGGGATTGGGAGGGTTTTAGAGCAGGGTTGGGTGTGTGGGTGGTGGGTTTTAATGTTGGGGGGTATTGTATTTTTTTTTCAAGTAAAAGAGCTGATTACTTTGGGGCAATGCCCCGCAAAAGGCCCTTTTAAGGGCTATTTGTAATTTAGTATAGGGTAGGGAATTTTATTATTTTGGGGGGCTTTTTTATTTTATTAGGGGGATTAGATTAGGTGTAAATAGTTTAAAAAAATTGTAATAATTTTTTATTTTCTGTAATTTAGTGTTTGTTGTTTTTCGTACTTTAGTTTATTTAATTTAATTGTAGTTAATTGTAGTTAATTTAGGTAATTAATTTAATGATAGTGTAGTGTTAGGTGTAATTGTAATTTAGGTTAGGATTTATTTTACAGGTAAATTTGTACTTATTTTAACTAGGTAGCTATTAAATAGTTAATAACTATTTAATAACTATTCTACCTAGTTAAAATAAATGCAAAGTTGCCTGTAAAATAAATATAAATCCTAAGCTAGCTACAATGTAACTATTAGTTATATTGTAGCTAGCTTAGGGTTTATTTTATAGGTAAGTATCTATTTTTAAATAGGAATAATTTATTTAATTGTAGTTATTTTATTTAGATTTATTTAAATTATCTTTAAATTAGGGGGGTGTTAGGGTTAGACTTAGGTTTAGTGGTTAATAACTTTTATTATAGTGTTGGCAACAGGGGTTAATAAGTATACTTAGGTTGCGGCGACATTAGGGTGGCAGATTAGGGGTTAATAAATATAATGTAGGGTTCGGCGATATTGGGGGCAGCAGATTAGGGGTTCATAGGGATAATGTAGGTGGCGGCGGTGTCCAGAGCGGCAGAGTAGGGGTTAATAATTATAATGTAGGTGTCGACGATGTCGGGGACAGCAGATTAGGGGTTAATAAGTGTAAGATTAGGGGTGTTAGGAGCTGAGCGCTGCTTTTTTGCAGGTGTTAGGTTTTTTCAGCCGGCTCAGCCCCATTGTTTCCTATGGGGAAATCATGCATGAGCAGATTTAGCCAGCTTACCGCTACCGTAAGCAACGCTGGTATTGAGGTGAGATGTGGAGCTAAATTCTGCTCTACGCTCACCTTTTTGCTGCAATTTTATGTATGATACATTAGACCTTTTTTGATTGACTATTCTGTATGCTAACGTCATTCTTCAGTGTGTTTAAATTTGCTCAATTCATAACCATCTATTATCTTTGATAAAGCACATTGTTTACCGCGCAAAAAGCGTCAGAGGTTTGATTGGTAATATGGTGTCCCCTTTGGAATATTAGGATAGTGGTGTGTATGAAGGTGCACTAGGGGAGTGTAGGCCACTCTAATGGAATCTCCTCTAAGGATCCCTATATACTAAGTGAACAATTGGAAAGATATAGAGGGCACTAAAAAAGCTTAATCACTAAGGATACATTAATAGGATAGACCTTCCAGAAACAGAGTACGTTATTTGTGGCTACGATATATTTCTAATAATGTCCCCAACCTTGTGGTCTTAATTTTGTATTAAAATTCACAGTAAATATAAACAACAATCTTACTTTGGTTTTAATTACGAAAATGTAATGACAGTATTCATAGGACACAGTTCAGATAAAATACAATCCTAAAACATAAGGATCTAAAACATCTAAAATTCTTACATATGCATATGTATTTACATGGGACATCTCCCTAAAACAAAATTTGATTTGTTAATACCACCTTAAATTGCTGAGTTAAAAGTCTGTTAATATGTATATAGACTCCACATGCTAATAGAGTATTTTGTCCATAGCTTATTCCATTGAACACTACAATAAGCATTTCTATACAGAGTCTTTTACAGTCAAATAAGATCTCATCAAAATTAAATTATATTAATTTGATAGTTTGTAATTGCCAGACTTGATGTTGCACTCTCAGATACTTATATTGTCAGTCTTGTTATTAAGAATATTTCACAAATAGAGTTATCCGGCTTATAGCTCTAATGTTTTCTAGTGTGGTTTGTCTGGTTGGACTGACTCTGTATCTGGTTTGTAGCAGTAAACAGTAGTCAAGTGTATAACTCTTACGTGATTCAGTTTTCGATAGTCTGTGAGAACATACGGCCAAAAGCAGTGACAGTGTAGATAATAAGTCACGTGACCCGTAAGCCTCTCTGTGATAGGTTGCTGCTTGTCACTCTTTGCCGTCTCACTCTTTTTTCTCTTTTTATTCTCCTCATTTTCAAGGATCCTTGATAAAGCCCAATATAGGGCGAAACGCGTCAAATAGATTGATTGAGGTGCCTGGTTCAATAACAAGTACTTGTTTAAAAATCATAACGGATCCAAGAACGAAGAAAAAGAGGAAAAAGAGTGAGATGGCAAAGAGTAACAAGCAGCAACCTATCACAGAGAGGCTTATGGGTCACGTGACTTACACGGAGACAGCAAGGAGATTCCCTACTCACACGCCACTAAGGAGACAAGACGCCGAAAATGGAAGGGGAACACAAGCCGCGGAAGTGGTAAGAAAAACCCCAATAGAAATAGGCAACTACTCGAGGCGGTGAGTTAAGTTGACAAAAGACCCGTACACTGAAATATCTACACTGTCACTGCTTTTGGCCGTATGTTCTCACAGACTATCGAAAAACTGAATCACGTAAGAGTAATACACTTGACTACTGTTTACTGCTGCAAACTAGACACAGAGTCAGTCTAACCAGACAAACCACACTAGAAAACATTAGAGCTATAAGCCGGATAACTCTATTTGTGAAATATTCTTAATAACAAGACTGACAATATAAGTATCTGAGAGTGCAACATCAAGGCTGGCAATTACAAAGTATCAAATTAATATCATCTAATTTTGATGAGATCTTATTTGACTGTAAAAGACTCTGTATAGAAATGCTAATTGTAGTGTTCAAAGGAATAAGCTACGGACAAAATACTCTAATAGCATGTGGAGTCTATATACATATTAACAGACTTTTAGCTCAGCAATTTAAGGTGGTATTAACGAAGCAAATTTTGTTTTAGGGAGACGTCCTATGTTAATACATATGCATATGTAAGAATTTTAGATGTTTTAGATCCTTATGTTTTAGGATTGCATTTTATCTGAACTGTGTCTTATGAATACTGTCATTAAATTTTCGTAATTACAGCCAAAGTAAGATTGTTATTTATATTAACTGTGAATTGTAATACAAAATTAAGACCACAAGGTTGGGGACATTATTAGAAATATATTGTAGCCACAAATAACGTACTCTGTTTCTAGAAGGTCTATCCTATTAATGTATCCTTAGTGTTTAAGCTTTTTTAGCGCCCTCTATATCTTTCCAATTGTTCCCTTTGGAATATTAATCTTTTAGTAATGTAACAATAAAGGGCCAGATAACAAGTGGAGCACTAAATATTGCTTTTGTGGGGTTCAGTGTCCCTTTAAGCATTGTTGTTCATTGTTCAACGCTGCTTTTGAAGCCTGTGTGGGAAAGGGCTTGGAGGATTCATTACACCCAGCCGAAGCTCTACTGACTGGGTGAGTGCACCATTTCTCTACTACTTTCTGTAATCAATAATAATATATAACCCATATGTGGAATAAGTGTATCAGACATTAATTCAATACAGATTAGTTTAAAATATTTACAGAGCTCTATTATTCTGACAGTGTGATCCTGTAACAAGTTATTTTTAGGTTATTAACAGGTAACTAGAGTTTAGCAGAAACATAAAGAAAAGTGTTAAATATTTTGTTGAAATAACTAAATAATATACATGTATCACAAGTATGTCTGTGTGATAAACAGCACAGATATAGGCAACTCCAGAAGCCAGAGAGCAACAAGGCTATTATAGGAATAATGCAATAGCAAACAGTAACAGTTAGGCATGTGTATCTGGCAGAAACATTTTTTTTCAAGTGATTTTACAAACACCTAGCAACTAAATGTTCTAAAATAGGAAACAGACAATGATAAGTGCTAAATCACTGGGAATGTTCTGATACACTCTCACTGTATTTACAAAAAACAGCTGACTTGTGACATGCACAAGAAATTGCAAAATGGCATTTGGGAATTGGATCTTGTGTGGAGGAGAATCTGGCCAATGTTCATCTCTCATTTGTGTGGTTAAGACAGCTATAGAGGCATCCAATTCATAATTCCAGATTATCAGCACTTCCAAGACCATGAAAGATTCCAGATCTTTACAGGTAAAGGGAAACTCTAAGCAGAGCAAACGCATATTTCACGTCTCCATCATTTAAACTAAACTGAATGGTCAATTAAATTACCTTATGTAGCAAGCTTCTTCACAAGGTGGAGAGCATTTTTTAAATTTATTTATTTATTAAAGAAGCTCAATTACCATCACAAATAACTGAATAGGCTACAAAATGAAAACGTTATCAGTAACATTTAATTTAAAAGGACAGTCAACACCAGAATTTTAGTT
This sequence comes from Bombina bombina, assembly GCF_027579735.1. Lineage (NCBI taxonomy): Eukaryota > Metazoa > Chordata > Amphibia > Anura > Bombinatoridae > Bombina > Bombina bombina. The sequence continues at coordinate 860,188,794 of NC_069504.1, read as the reverse complement.
GTTTAAAACGATAGATAATCCCTTTATTACCATTCCCCAGTTTTGCATAACCAACACAGTTATATTAATACACTTTTTACGTCTGTGATTACCTTGTATCTAAGCGTCTGCAAACTGCCCCTTATTTTAGTTCTTTTGACAGACATGCATTTTAGCCAATCAGTGCTTACTTCTAGGTAACTTCACGTGTGTGAGCTCAATGTTATCTATATGACACACATAACCTAACACCCTCTAGTGGTCAAAAACTGTCAAAATGCATTCACATAAGAGGCGGCCTTCAAGGTCTAATAAATTAGCCTATGATCCTATCTAGGTTTAGCTTTCAATTAAGAATACCAAGAGAACAAAGCAAAATTGATGACAAAAGTAAGTTAAAAAGTTGTTTAAAATGACATGCCCTATTTGAATCATGAAAGTTTATTTTGAACTTGACTGTCCTTTTAAGATATAATTATAGGCAATAGTACAGGTTTTAAAGCTAGCCAGCACTGACAATGTTAGTTAAAGGATAATAACTGGATCAATGTGGCACTCAAGCTTTTTTTTAACCCAAAAGAGGAAAACATTCCTCAACTTAAAAAAATAAAACAAAAATAGAACCTACAAAAACCAAGAGAGGATTTCTCCTCATCTAAATAACTATAACAAAAATAACTCAATAATAATGCAAATCTACCATGTTTCAATCAAAATATAAGAGATAAATGAGATTGCCATTACCTTAAGAAAGATTGAGCATGGATGAGTGGACGTGTCCCCCAGCCCTTTGCCTGAGCTGAGGAGACCTCTTCGAAGAATGACCAAATGTATCAAAGCTAATGTTGTCAGGGAACATCTGCCATGTAGGTTTTCGATGAACATAAATTTAGAATGTTGGAAAGGTTGTAAAATTATATTGCTTAATTGTACTGGGATATATAATAGGTAGGGTTCCCATTAAACGTATCCTCAATTTTAAATTACCTTGAACATCTTTTTGTTCAACCAACAACTAAATATGTAAGGCATTGAGTAGTTTTTTAAAGGGCGTGTCTCTATTCTTAGTCCAGTATTGCAGTATAAGTTTCCTGGCATTTAACACAACCATATTTAAAAGCCTATAATGTTTAGGCTTGCCATTATCATCTTGTAAAAGGAAGATATACTTCGCCGATAGTACTATCTTGACCTTAAGTGCTTTGGAAAGTCAGTATGTTAACTTATCATAAAACCTTTTCAACTTTGGGCAATCCCATATCAAATTCATTAGGTCTGGGGAAGGGATCAAGTATTGATTACAAATATCTTGTGCTCCCGGGACCCAAATACTACTGGTGAAGTGTTTAAAATTTCGAATCGTTTCAGTTGTGAATCTAGTTATGTGGTCTATTTATTAGACTGCATCTGTGGGGTAGAGTATGTAGGTCGTACTATTAGAAAAGTATGCACCCGTTGGGGTGAACATTTTCTCAACTGTAAAAATTGCAAGAAAACCAAAATCAAACACAGTGTACCGAATCATTGTGAAATGATACACAGTGGTAAACCAGACATTTACAGATTCACTCCCATTGATTATGTTCCCCCTTCTACCGACTATGATCGCTTGGTTAAACTTAGACAAAGAGAGACCTATTGGATACAGAGATTGAAAACTCTGTATCCTTTGGGTCTCAACATCAATGTTGATCTTGCTGCTTTTACATAAAAGCTTTCTGATACATTTTTAAAATATTTTATAATACATTATAATTTTTTATAATTTGTTATAATTTTTTGATAATTTTTATAACTCTTTACAAAATATTCCCTCACGGAGGGTTTACAACTTATATTATATACTAATATCACACTTACACTACACACTTTTTATTGACCAGGCGTGCATATAGATCTTGCAACCGTAAATATTATATTACTTTCACACAATGTTTCTCTAAAAATCTAATTATTATTCACTTCTTCCTTTATATAATAAGTCACTATATATATCTTTAAAACCATAAAACATAGAGGCAAATTATATTTTACCTAGCTCTAGGTCATTTGATTTCAAATATCTTCACGCACCACACTTGATCTATTATCTTACAGTCACTCGCTAGGTATTTCCAATAATTATATATAACATTGACCTAAATATCATTTAGGTTTTAACAAGTGAATCTATATTAATTGAACACTATATCAATTGTGTTGACCGAGAAATGGTCCCTGTGTTTGAGAGACACATACACGCTGCTTCGATCCAGTGGAACACGCTCTCCTCCTGTCGAGGTATACACCTCCACTCTCTGAGCCCTTTGGAAGGTGGCTATTTGACGATCTGAGTCCTGATTTGGCGGGTCAAACATACGAAGACCCACAGCGTACTGACTGCTGCCTTAATGTAAGTCTGCGTGTCAGCATTTTATTGGTTTAAGATGCCAGTATTCTTGTGAATAGTTTTGATTTATTTCGACACACATCATGTTTGTAATTACATATTACACTATGAGGCGCCCCTTGTCTTTCTTTTCAATCTAGTATCCTTCGAACCATCACACAGTGGGACACAAGTAGAGCTTGCCGACTTATCATTTTTACAAGAAACTTTTCACAATAACTTGGAGCAAATTACAGGGACATTCTTTTTATTTACACATATTTATTCATCTATTATTCAAATTTTATTATATTTTAGTTATTTTGTTTTTGTTTTTTCAGTATATTACCAATCACTCCGATTATTTGGTTACACTTTTGAGGGTCTATATTGAAACCAAATTTATCTATATATTTTTACACACTTAGTAATATCACTGTTTTTTCACATATACAATACGCGCTTCCTCTTAGATATTCCCTAGAGAATATCCCTATTACAACCATATTTAAAAGCCTATGATGTTTAGGCTTGCCATTATCATCTTGTAAAAGGAAGATATACTTCGCCGATAGTACTATCTTGACCTTAAGTGCTTCGGAAAGTCAGTATGTTAACTTACCATAAAACCTTTTCAACTTTGGGCAATCCCATATAAAATTCATTAGGTCTGGGGAAGGGATCGAGTATTGAATACATATATATCTTGTGCTCCCGGGACCCACTTAGAATGCAACTTGGGTGTAATATTTGCATGATTTATGAATTTTGTATACATTTCCCTCAAGTATGTGGATAAGATTGCCTCCCTAACCCTAACAAAGCTCTTTGCTTTTTCCTTCAATGTGATGGATAAGCCCCTCAACCCCAGCCACCTGTTCCGAGTGGGATCCTTGCTTAGTTTAAATACAAAGCCTGTCCACGTATGTTAGAAGTTAAAAGGCCAGTAGACAGACGAGATTGTATGTAATGACGGCATTGAAAGTAAGCACATTTCTGAGTGTTGAGTAAAGTATATTATTCCTGAATATCTGAAAAGTGTAGAATTTGGAGGGAGAACTGGTTTAATAATTGTGCCACTGAGGTAAGTGCCTGCATTCCCAGTACTGAAAGACCTTGTGGTGAATCCAAATATGAAGTTAGGGTTTCCTTGAATGGGAAGGTATATGCTGATTTTAAAATCAATATTCCATAGTCTGTATATCTTCGCGCAGGCTCTCCAGGGATCTCTGAACAGAATGTTCTCTTTAATATGTGTAGAAGAGATGATAATTTAGAGTGTGGCAGGTAGGCAGGATGGATGGATGGGGGATAGCAACTCTTGCTCTATTAATGGACAGAAATAATCTGAACGTATAAGCCATCCTACAACCAATTTAATTAGGGATGCCCAGGTATACCATTGAAGGATTGTGAACTATAGACCTCCTGACTCAATTGACATTGCTATATTTAATTTACTTATTTTATGTTTTTTTCTGTTAACAGATGAATGTGCCAAACAGTGCTGATGAAGTATTTAAGTCTTAAAAAGGAGGGGAAGAATTTGTAATGGATACAAGGTTTTTGGAAGGATGATCATTTTACAGAGATATATTCTACTAGATAAGAAGAGAGGTAGAGTGTTCCAGTTACAATGCTAATAATGGCTTTATCAATGTGGTATAATTAGTACAGATTGATATGTAGCTGAATTCCCAAGTATTTAAAGGTCCCAGATGTTATTTTCAGATTACAATTATGCAGCAGGGAGTTATGTGTTATTTTAGCCAGGTATATTTATCGAGGGATTAGTTAAATAAAGTAGGAGATTGTCCGTATAAAGTGAAAGAATGCATAGTCTGTGTGTGGACCTTTAAACCTTTGCTGTGTTATCTGATATAACAGGCCAATGGCTCAATTGCCAGGTTGAACAATAGGGGAGACAGCAGGCATCCCTGCCTGACACTTCTTCCTAGTAAGAATGAAGGTAAGATTCCCCCATTGATGATTAGGGAAGCAGAGGGTGAGGTGTATAATTGTTGGATTGTTAGGGAATTTCCGGTTATGCCAAATCTATGTACGTATGTAAGGTGGTATAAAGGTGGTTCCACTCTACTCTGTCAAATGCATTCTCAGTGTCGACAGATAAGAGGCAAGTTTCCGCAAAGGAGAGCTTTGCGTCAGTTTGATGTGTAATGAGAAATGTCAGCAAGAGGTTTATGGATGTAAACAACAGAAGAACGTTTTTTGATTAACCTGTCTTATCATGATGTATTAAGAATTGTAGGACCTCAGCTAGTCTATCTGCTAAGATTTTCGTAAACAGTTCATAATCGCTGTTAAGTAGCGAGATTGGTCTTTACGAGGAAGTGTAGGTGGAATGTCTCTTAGGTTTTGTCAAAACTCAAATATGAGCATTTGTGAATCAGCTGTCTGGCTTAGATTGCTTGGATAAGTAATTCGAAAACATAATAGTAAAAAATGCGCTATGTCTGTACTTAGAATTTTGTAGTACTCTATAGGGAAGTTGTCTGGGCCTGGAGAGTTTCCTAATTTACAGTTTCTACTAGCCTTGAGGACCTCTTGAAGTTGAATGAGGGCATTTTGGACGGACTGCTAATTAGTAATCCTCTGTTAACTGTGGGATTTTAGGGCGAGATTACATATGCGGCCCAAGCATCAGCGTAACTGCTGAAACTTGCGTCGTTCTCACACATCGGGGAATCACATAAACCCTGCCAGCAGTTCATAAAGTTCCGTAAGTCGAATAAGCTAGCGATGTCCAGAAATGTGCGTAAATACAAATTTCGGGAGTCGCCAGTGACTTACGGCACTTTAGAAACTACCGGCACCTAATAAAATAAAAAAAAATTAAAAATCTACGGTAAAGTCAAACTGCCTACCAAAATAAACCCGACACGTAAAACCCCTATATCCCCCATCAAACCCACATTGCAACTAATAATAAATGTATTAACCCCTAAACCAACAACCCCCCACAACGCAATATGCCTAATAAAACTATTAACCCCTAATCCGCCATTTACCCACATCGCAATCTACCTAATAAAAGTATTAACCCCTAAACCCGCCAACCACAACATTGCAAACTACCTAATAAATGTATTAACCCCTAATCCGCCATTCACCCACTTTGCAAAGTCCCTATTAAAACTATTAACCCCTAATCTGCCATGAACCCACATTGCAAAGTACCTATTAAAACTATTAACCCCTAATCTGCCATTAACCCACATCACAACAAACCTTATAAATCTATTAACCCCTAATCCGCCAAACCCACACAACGCAATAATCCTAATAAAACTATTAACCCCTAAACGGCCAAACATCCACAACGCAAATAAGTAATTAAATTACTAAACCCCCTAACCTAACACCCCTAAATTAACCCCAATTAACTAAATTAAAAAATACTAAGTTACAAACAATTAAAATAAAAAAACTAAAATTACTTTAAAATAAAAAAATAAATAAAATTAAATTAATCTAAGATTACAAAAAATAAAAAAAGTCTAACATTACATAAAATAATAAACCAAATTATCAAAAATAAAAAAATTAAACCTAATCCCTATGAAAATACCCCCCCAAAAATAAAAACACCCCCTAATCTAATGCTAAACTACCAATATCCCTAAAAGGACCTTTTGTAGGACATTGCCCTAAATTAAGCAGCTCTTTTATCTTAAAAAATACTAAGTCCCCCTCTAACAGTAAAATCCCCCACCCACCAAACCCCCCAAAATAAAAAAAACCTAACACTAACAAATCATAAACTTCCCATTGCCCCTAAAGGGGCATTTCTATGGACATTGCCCTTCAAAGGGCATTCAGCTCTTTTTCAATGGCCCATTAAATGCCTAATCTAAAAAAAAATAAAAAAAAAAATAAAAAAGCCTAAGCCTAACCCCCAGATAGGTACTCACGGTTCCTGAAGTCCGGCGGTGAAGTCTTCTTCCAATTGGCGATATCTTCTATCTTTTTCCAGCTTAGCTTTAGAATAGGGGTTGTTTTTATTTTTTGGGGGGGGGGGGGGGTTCATTTTTATTGGGAATAGGTTTAATTTTTTAATTTTTGATAATTTGGTTTATTTTATGTAATGTTAGACTTTTTTTATTTTTTGTAATCTTAGATTAATTTAATTTAATTTTTTTTAATTTTTAATTAATGTAAGCTTTTTTATTTTAATTGTTTGTAACATAGTATTTTTTAATTTAGGTAATTGGGGTTAATTTAGGGGGTGTTAGGTTAGGGGGCTTAGTAATTTAATTAGTTTTTTGTGTTGTCAGGGTTTGGTGGGTTAGGGGTTAATAGATTTATTAGGTTTGTTATGATATGGGTTAATAGCGGATTAGGGGTTAATAGTTTATTAAGGTATATTGCGTTGTGGGGTAATGGCAGTTTAGAGGTTAATAGGTTAATTAGATGTTTTGCGATGTGGAGGTTGGTGGATTAGGGGTTAATATAGTTTATTAGGTATTGCGGTGGGGGTTGGCGGTTGACAGGTAGATAGATATTGCGCATGCGTTAGGTGTTAGTTACTATTTGCAGGAGGTTACGGTGCTCACACACTGCAAGTGCAAGTCTTACTGCGCCTGCCTATGTGTGGCCAGGTGAAAATGGAGTAAAATTTCTAAATTTTCACCGCATAAGTCCTTGCGCTGAATATGTGATACCGATTTGCGACGCGGTTCTATGTTAGCTTATGGTAGTACAAATTGCGGGTGACGGGTAAAATATACGCGCCACATTTATATGCCAAAACCGTGTAAAAAACGGCGTCGCCTGCTTTTGTGGGCGACGCCGCATTATGTAATCTTGCCCTTAATAATTTTCAAAAACTTCTGTTTGTTTTGTGCTACAATCTTCTGCCTTGCATATAATGATTTGTAATAAGACTCAAATTCTTTCATGATGTCTGATCTATCCATCTTAAGCTGCGTTCCTACACTAATAGCTGTTATGATGGATTTAGGGGAATTAAGTCTGACCATGTTCGCTAGTAGTTTTCCTGCTTTATACGCATGACGGTATAATTTACCCTGTCTATGGAAATTATATGCCTAATCTTGAAGTGGTAAATGGATGTCTCTCTCTTTTTTTAAAGTGTAATATTTTTGTCTATTTTGAACACTTTAAGGGACAGTCTACTCCAGAATTTGTATTGTTTAAAAAGATAGATAATCCCTTTATTTCTCTTTATTCCCCAGTTTTGCATAACCAATACTGTTATATTAATACCCTGTTTACCTCTGTGATTACCTTGTTTTTAAGCCTCTGCCAACTGCTTCCTTATCTAAGTTCTTTTGGCAGACATGCTTTTTTAACCAATCAGTGCTGACTCTTAAATAACTCCACTGGAGTGAGCACGATGTTATGTATATGGTATGGCACACATGAACTAGGCGTGTCTATCTGTCTAAAACTGTCAATATGCACTGAGATAAGAGGCAGTTCAACGACTTAGAAATTAGCATATAAGCCTACTTAGGTTTAGATTTCCACAAAGAATACTAAGAGATCAAAGCAATTTAATGCTAAAAGTAAATTGGAAAATTGTTTAAAATATAGTTTGGTATTCCATAAAATCAGTCATCATTAAAGGGACAGTAAAGTCAAAATTGTACTTTCATGATTCAGATAGAGCATGCCATTTTAAACAACTTTCCATTTTACTTTTGTTATCAAATTTGCTTCGTTCTCTTGGTATCTTTCTTTGAAGAGTAAAACAAGGTAGGCTCATAAAAGCTCAGGAGAGTGCACGTGTCTTAAGTACTCTATGTACATATGTATTTATTTGTTTATATGTGTATACATGTCTGTAAATACATAAATACATATGCACGCACGCACACACACACATATATACATATATATATATATATATATATATATATATATATATATATATACACACAGAAAGAAATGCACTCACAGGAACGAACAACCAGCTCAATACCATTGTTAGCCTGTTCTATGGCGATTTACCACCTGGGTGCAACTTCTTTTAGCCCAGCAATGCTTTTCACAGAGTAGAACTTTCCTGTAGTATATCAGTCTGATCCCGCCTATTACGGTCAGTCTAGCGCCGAAATACCAGGCAATTCCTCTCTGAACAAAGAACACAGCAACCCCAGACGATCGTTTCGGCCTTCATTGGGCCTCGTCAGTGAGGTGTAGCAGTATTCCTATAAGCACACTGAGCAAGGAGTCCACGTCTGATTTCCCCTTTTTCCCATAGGGAGACTTAATACACACAGAGAGAAATGCACTCACAGGAACGAACAACCAGCTCTCTGTGTGTATATATATATATATATATATATATATCCTGTATATATATATATATATATATATATATATATATATATATATCCTGTATATATATATATCCTGTATATATATATATATATATATATATTCACATATGAATACTCAGATCTTCATTTTTAAACTCTTTATTGTAACATAGTCCAACGTTTCGGCCTCCACATGGACCTTTGTCAAGGTAACAATACAGTGAACATCATCACCCTTATATACTCTCTAGTATTTACAATATACATATACATATATAACTATACATATACAAATTTATACATATGTATGTATCTCAATTTAGCGTAAATCGTAAGTGTGCTCATGCCAAAATAAACCCTATAACTAGTAATCTGGCCCAATGTAGGCTAAAATGCAGTGTATAAACACCTGCTTTTTTGTTAGTTACTGAAAATATGTGGGTTAAGTCTCTGCAAAATACTACTGGTAACAGGTATGTTAAATCATTCTGTAGATTAATAACAGCAAGAGGGTAACCGATGTGCTCTGTGTATTATTGGTAAAACAGTTAATTACTAATGCTCAGTTCTGAGAATTATAACTAAAACACTTGGAAACATACTTTTGTGTGTCAAAAATTAAACAATTGGCTTTTTTGTTGGACTATTTAGAATAGAAGAGATTGATGATATTGAAAAACTTTGGAATGATACAGAGGGCTAATCAAGAATCTGCACCACTTATTTTGTACTTTTTATAAATATTCCGCTCATCCCATTAATCATAAGAAACAGAGGCCTAGATTACAAGTTGTGCGGTACAGCTATACCGCTGAAAAATTGGCCTTTGCGAGCGGAATATTCAGCTCACCCGTATTACAAGTCGCGTGGTATGACTGTACCGCTAGTGTTTTTAGCCTATACCGCAATGATCCATTCCGCACTCAAAAAATGGCTTTTTAGTGTGGAATTTTCAGGTCACCCGTATTACAGGTTGTGCGGTCTGGCTATTCCGCTAGCTTTCTAGCTTATACCGCCACTATCCATTCCGATAACAAAGACCAGTAGTTATGGATTTTGTGTAATGAAAATGTTTCACAAAACTCATAACAAAAATGCTACAAAATACACTAACACCCATAAACTACACTATTAACCCCTAAATCGCCACCCCCGCATAGCAAATACTATAATAAACCTATTAACCCCTAATCCGCCGCCCACCCACATCGCCAACACTAAATTAAAGTATTAACCCCTAATCCGCCACCCACATCGCCAACACTAAATAAACCTATTAACCCCTAAACTGCCAGTCCCCCACATTGCGACACACTAAATTAAACTATTAACCCCTAAACCTAACACCCCCTAACTTTAAATTAAAGTTACAATATAATTACCTTAAAATAAATTAAAACTTACCTGTGAAATAAAAAAAACCTAAGCTTAAACTATAAATAACCCTAACATAACTATTTTAAAAAACTAATATCAAGTAAAAATAAAAAAATCCTAACACTACGAAAAACCCCCCAACTAAAATTACAAAAAAAACCCTGTCTAAAATTGTGAAAAATAAAAAAATCTAAGATTACAAAAAACGAAATGATCCAAAATAAGAAAAATTAAACCTAATCTAATACCCCTATAAAAACAAAATAAAAACAAACCCTAATTTAACAGTAAACTACCAATAGCCCTTAAAAGGGCCTTTTGTAAACATTTTTTACAAAGTACAGTAAAATCAGCCAATAGGATTTAAGCAGCTCACATCCTATTGGCTGATTTCAAAATTTCAGCTAATGCAAGGTACCCCAATATAAAAGGGGTATGTTGCATTCAATCTTCAGTGTGCGGTAGAGATCATATGAAAAGGAGGCTTTGTGTTGGATGTCCGCGCCGCCGACGAACCTGCCCCGTGCCGCCACAGCTCTGCGCCACCGGGATGAAGAAAGAAGATGGCCCCTCGCTGGATGAAGATGTCATCGCTTGGATGAAGACTTTACACCACCTTTAAGAAGATGGATTTCCAGGTTTTACTGTTAGGCGGTATTTTGTAATTTTTAAATGTAAAAGAGATGATTGGTAGTTTATTGTTAGATTAGGGGGTGTTTTTATTTTGGGGTGGCTTTTTTGTTTTTATAGGGGTATTAGATTAGTTTAATTTTTATTATTTTGGAGTTTATGGTTTATTATTTTTTGTAATCTTAGATTTTTATTTTTTTTGTAATATTTTAGGTTTTTTTTGTAATTTTTTTCTATAGTGTTAGGATTTTTTAATTTTGTAATTTAGGTTTTTTATTTTTAGTTTATTTTAGTTTTTTTAAATAGAAATGTTAGGTTTATTTATAGTTTAAGGTTTTTTTTATTTCACAGGTAAGATTTTATTTATATTAAGGTAGTTATATTGTAACTTTAATTTAAAGTTAGGGGGTATTAGGCTTAGGGGTTAATAGTTTAATTTACTGTGTCGTGATGTGGAGGGCCGGCGGTTTAGAGGTTAATATGTTTAGTTTAGTATTTGCGATGCGGGGGGGGGGCGGCGGATTATGGGTTAATAGGTTTATTGTAGTGTTGGTGATGTGGGGGTCGGCAGTTTAGGGGTTAACAGGTTTATTTTAGTAGTCGCAATGTGGGGGCTGGCAGTTTAGGGGTTAATAGGTTTATTTTAGTAGTTGCGATGTGGGGGGTCAGCGGTTTAGGTGTTAATAGGTTTATTTAGTGTCGGCGATGTTGTGTTAACGCACTATACCGCACAACACAAGACTTTTTTTTGTAACTTTTAATGGCAGCACTATGGAAAGTGCGGATCCGCTAAATTTTTGGCGTTATTTACGCACCGGGTTTAGCACACAACTTGTAATTTAGGTTAGAAATAGAAAAAAAGATGATTGCTGGTTAGATGACTGAGGCTGCATTTATATTGCTGGTGTTAAACTTGTCAGATGTTAATTTGCACCAGCTATTTAACCCATTAGAGTAAACATGCCAGCCAACGTACAGGGTAAGTTGGCTGTCATTAAGGGGTTAATATCAGTACTAGTTTGATCCATGCCTTCTGCAAAAAGATACACCTTTTCTTGGAGAGCATTACCATGATCAATGATAAATATGACCCAACAGACTCAAAGACTAATCCCTGACAACTTTATGTTAAACAAATTGTAGTGTTCCTACCAACATATTGTGTTGTAGTTTTCATGTCAGTATTTCATAGAACCATGTAACATAAGAAATTCTAATCATCTGCAAGTACACAATCTAACATTAACATGAGCCGAAGTTATTAAAAAATATATATGTTTTTTTATGTTATCTGTGTCTGATTTACACTGAGGATAACTGAAATAAGGGTGGATTGAACTGTAGTCCCTACTTATAGATGGACTAGTTCTTTGTTAGTTTTATTTTTACAATTTTGTATTTTTTTCAAAGCACCTGTTGGTTAAAGAACAAACTAAACTTGTTTTCGCCTCAAACAATCAACACATTAATGGCAATAATATTAACCAGTTAGTACAGCACACAACAAAATATAGTAACCTAAACAGAATTAGAGGATGGAGGAAAAAATACTTTGTAAAAATTAAAAAAACAGAATGCACAAGAAAGAAGAAAATATTTATTGGTGGCAATATAACCAAGTGATTTATATCATCATTTTTTCTTTTGTCCCATTAGAGAGTCTTTTGTATTTAGTTCAGGGCGAAAGATGATGATAAAACACTTTGGCATAAAAATGCAGACAACCAGAGCCCAGCTTGAAGAAAGTATGGCAAAAATCTCCATAGCAACTGTATACTTGCCATGGGCACTGAGGTAGGCCGGAATGAAAGTAATCCAGACAGTAAGAAAGGCCAACATGCTAAAAGTAATATATTTTGCCTCATTGAAGCTATCAGGAAGCCTCCTAACTAGGAAGGCAAGAATAAAACTGATGGTTGCCAAAAGTCCCAAATATCCTAACATGCTCCACAATGCTGTAGGTGAACCCTCATTACAACTGACAATGATAACACCAGGTTTTGTTTGAGTCTCTTCCTCTAAAAATGGAGGAGAGAAAGATAACCACATAGTGCACAAACAAAGCTGAATGAGCACACACAAACCAATGACAATATAGGACACATTTGGACCTGCCCACTTTCTTAAATTGCTTCCTGGCTTAGTGGCTTTAAAGGCAATGACAACAGTGATTGTCTTTGCCAGAATACAGGCGACACATAGGGTAAAGACCATCCCAAATAACACCTGGCGAACAAGACACTTGTCAGGTTGTGGGTATCCAATAAATGTCACAGAGCAAAGGAAACAAAAAGATAGAGATAGGAGAAGAAGGCAACTTAGTGTGTAATTATTGGCTCGGACAATTGGAGAAGTCTTATAATGGATAAAGAGACTCAATATTGCAACTGGGACTGTAGAGGACACAACACTTGTGGCTACCAAAGTAGAACCAAGTGACTCATCATAAGAAAGAAACTCAATAGTTTTCGGGAGGCATCTGTCCTGTTGGATGCTGGGCCATTTGTCCCATGGACATCGAAGACAGTCAACAGAATCTGAAAAAAGAAAGAAATATATTATTCACCTGTTGTAATAGCTTAATGGGGAGAGTAGTTGTATAAGCAATAACTATACCAATACAATACAACACAGTATATATATATATATATATATATATATATATATATATATATATATATATATATATATATATATATATAACAAAAAAATGCCTGTAATGGAATTTGAAACATAAATTAGTAATGCTTGTATGCATTGCACTGGCAAAAGCCTTGTTAGAAGGGACAGTAAAGTCAAAATCAAATACACTTTAAAGACACATGCACACTCCTGAGCTCTTATGAGCCTACCTAGTTTTACTCTTAGAATTTCTGTTAAAAGATAGGGGAAACCACATATGAGTAAACAGTTAAACAAAATGATAAAATATATAAAATGAAACATCAGTACATTTTAGTAGTATAATGCCAAATGATCTTATGTTAACTATACTTGAACAATATCATGCTAAACATACAGTATACATATATATTATATATTTATTTATTAGACATGTGCAATTGTTGTATTCTGTGCACAACAAATGCAAAATATATTCAGCTCTTTTAGGAGTGGGATTTCTTTGTGTGAAAGAGCAAATCGAGATGTGATCCTAGTACTAGGTATATTGTCATACCTGTTTGATTGGAGATGTCTCCACTGGGGCAGGGAACGCACAGGAAGCAGCAGATAGGCTTCCCTTGTATTGCTGCCTTCCTGAACCCTGGAGGGCAGCTCTTACTGCAAATAGAGAGAGGAACCTGGTGAAGGGGAAGAGAATGGAAACAAATAATGGGAAATATTTCCTTATAGGTGGAGCTGTCAACAATTGATGCCAAAAAAGAGAGACTGAGTTGTATAAAGACAAGTAAGGCTAACTATACTATTACATCTCGGAACCTCTGGATTCAGTTGATGATAAAACATTGTTGTTATTTAGACTCCCCTCCCAACCTAGTGCTGACCCAATCTCTGGGATATCTTTTCTATCTTTTTTTTCTCTTCTTTCTTTCTTCCAGCATTGCACACCTAGCTCTCCATATTCTCAGCCAAGATGTTGTCTTTTTTCTACTTCATTATAATTCTATCTTTCTGCCTATTGTAAAAAGAGAAAGTTTTTTTTATGGATTGTTTACCTTCATTTACTGATTTAGTTTGTCTAAAGGTGTGTATTTATCTACCATGTGAATTCCTTTGTACCTTTCTTGCTGATTTTTGAAATGTTTGATGTGAAATTTCAATAAAAACAATTTAAATAATAATAATAAAAAGATAAGTAAAGCTATTATTCTTCATGATTAGGCAGAGCAGACTACTTTAAGTATAGAGAGAGCAGACAGCTATCTATTACCTGTAAATATAGAGGGAGAGCTGTCTATCCCTTTGTCATATTTAATCTGCCTACTTCTCTTAAACAGTTTGACTACCGCACTCTTCACTTTTGACTCTGACACCTCCTTTGGAAATTCTATAAAAGACCTCTACATCAAGCAATCACTGCTTGGAAATTGCTATTCACGCTGTATCTGTGACAGCCACTCTACGCTACAAGCTTACTACACAGCTGCGCTCCAATTGCAGCTCCTTGCTCTCCCGGACCTAGCGGTGACGTCACACGCCGACATACGCGGCCGCGCCGACACAGTCTCTTCACTGCACACTAACAAGAAGCAGCACCTCTCGCCTAAACTTAACTTTGGAAGTAAATCTACCGGAATTTAATACCGGACCGACTCCTTGCAAATTAACGTGAGTTAACTTACCCTTACATTCAATAGCGATTACAGGTTCTTGTTCAATTGTCTCTAAATACAATCACGATGATTACTATTCATTCTCTCATTGCAATGCAGTCTAAACAATAGTTATTCCTCTTACTACCACTACTAATTATTCAGACAGACCTAAACTATTAAATAGTTTACTCACTTACATTAATTAAAGCCTATCCTGTACAATAGCTATTTAAGTACAGTGTCTATACTCTAAACCTGTATACAGTTTGGAATTGATATCATATCTAACCAGGTGAACAGGACAAATACTGAGCTGGGCATAAAGTTCAAATTATCTCAGCAATTTGTACTGTAGAACCTAATATCAAACTTAAGTGCATTGGCTCACTGCAACCTTGTTGCGCCCATCACAATTTGTAGTTTGCCACATTCACTTAAAACAAAACCACTAGGCTGCAGTTGTGGTCCTCATACTAACTATAACCATTTTGACTTACAGGGAAATACAGAGTTAAATAAAAAACCCTGACAGTAATTTCCAAGCCTGTGTAAAGATGGACCCAGCAGCCCTAGTAACACATGTAGAGGCTCTGACACTAACAGTTGAAAACCTCTCTAAGGGGTTAACTGCACTACAGGCAGAGAACACCTCATTAAGATTATATATTAATGAGCGACTAGATACTATGAAAATAACCCAAACCCCACATGAACCACAACCAAAACCTCCACAACCATTCAGTGGTATTAGAAGTGAGTTTAGAGAGTTTAAGAATTCATGCCTTCTTTACTTCCAATTGAAGCCTAAGACCTATACTACTGACCACTTAAAAGTTCTGACTACCATATCCTACCTACGTGGAGAACCCCGTATATGGGCCAATTTGTTCTTCGAATGCAACGACCCCATACTTTATTCCTTGGACCAATTCTTCAAGGCAATGGGACAATTATATGATGACCCATACAAGCAGTTATCAGCTGAGACTGCTATGCGTTCCCTGCGCCAAAACAAAAGGCCAGTGGAAGATTACATAGCAGAATTCAAGAAATGGTCCCCAGACACACAATGGAATGACCTCTCACTCCGGAATCAATTTAGGCTAGGTCTCTCAGAAACCCTAAAAGATGAGTTAGCAAGACAACCACTCCCAGACACCCTAGACAACCTAATTGACATCAGTATTATTCTAGATAGACGTATCAGGGAGAGACGCTCTGAAAGAAGCCACCACGACACTAGCCCAAAACAACCCACACAAAGCACAAGTATTACTCCCTCACATAGGCCTCCAACTAGGGCTGCCGAGACTCCCATGGAACTCGGTTTCATTAGAGGACCTCTCACACCTCAGGAGAAACTAAGGAGAAAAACCTTGGACCTCTGCATGTACTGTGGGGGCTTAGACCATTCTGTAAAGGATTGCCTTCAGCTCCAAAGAAGGAAGGGTAAGCAACAACCCACACAGTTATGTTTATCTGCTAAACAAGCACACACTAATCATTGTACTCTTCCTGTTCTATTACAGTGGGAACATCACAGAATCCACTCTGAGGCAATCCTAGACTCTGGAGCAAGTCACAATTATATAGATCACCAGTTTGTTGTTAAAACTAAAATACCTCTTGTCACTAAAAACACCCCCAGTGTCCTTCGTTTTGTTGATGGGAAGGAGATTGCCTCAGGGCCCATTAGGTACCATACTATCCCATTACGGGTTACAACTCACAATCTACATACTGAATTTTTGAGTTTTGATGTCATACCTTCCCCTATGTTCCCAATCATTTTAGGTATCACCTGGTTCAAACAGCATGATCCAAATATAACCTGGTCCACGGCACAGGTAGTGTTTAACTCCACCTACTGTGCTGATACTTGTCTCCATCAGGAACAGATTCTTTTGGATACTGCTACTCCATACCCCCATGAATATTCATCTTTTTCTGATGTTTTCGACAAAAAAGAATCCTCCAACTTACCTCCCCATAGGGTATATGACTGCCCTATTGATTTACTACCCGGGGTTGATATTCCCTACGGTCATATATTCCCTTTATCAGAACCAGAACTAGAACACCTTAAAAACTATATCAATGAGAATTTACAGAAGGGTTTTATCCGCCCTTCCACCTCACCTGCAGGGGCAGGCATTTTCTTCGTTAAAAATAAAGATCAGTCCCTAAGACCCATAATAGATTACAGGGAATTGAATTAACGTACTATAAAGAACCGTTATCCTCTACCCTTAATACCACAACTAATTGACAGACTCCGTGGCGCCTCTATTTATACTAAACTCGATCTTAGAGGTGCCTACAACTTGGTACGTATTAAACAAGGACATGAGTGGCTAACCGCTTTTCGTACTAGATACGGGTTATTCGAATACACAGTAATGCCTTTTGGCTTATGTAATGCACCAGCCACTTTCCAATATTTCATTAACGATATTTTCAAGGATTACTTAGACATTTTTTTGGTCATCTATCTGGATGACATCCTCATATACTCCACAAATCTCCACGAACACATCAAACATGTAACTTTAGTTTTAAAAAGATTAAGAGATAACTCCCTATATGTAAAGCTGGAAAAATGTACCTTCCATACACAAGAGATAAAGTTCTTAGGATACTCTATATCACCTACCGGCATACAGATGGAGGATGACAAGGTCTCAGCCATTCTGAATTGGCCTGTACCGAAAAACAAGAGGGACATCCAGAGGTTTATGGGTTTCGCGAACTTCTATAGGAAGTTCATTAAGAACTTCGCTGAGCTATCCAGACCACTAACGAACCTAACTAAATCGACTCAACGATTCCGCTGGAATGAAGACTCACAACGAATCTTCGACTTTCTAAAAAAAGCTTTCACAACAGCTCCCATCCTCCGTTATCCTGACCCTTCCCTACAATATGTATTGGAAGTAGACGCCTCAAACTTCGCACTTGGCGCCATCCTCTCCCAGAGAATTGCGCTTACTCAACCCTTACACCCAGTAGCATACTACTCTCGCATCCTCACTGCCGCTGAAATCAACTATCCGATTGGAGATAAGGAGTTGTTAGCCATCAAAAGCTCCCTGGAACAATGGAGACACTTAATGGAAGGAACCACACTCCCAATACTAATATACACAGACCATAAAAATTTGGAATATTTAAAAACAAACCGGACACTGAGCTCACGTCAAGTACGGTGGAACCTATTCCTCTCCAGATTTAATTATCTTATTACATACAGACCTGCTCAAAAAAATAAGAAGGCTGATGCCTTATCCAGACAATTTATAGACCCCATGATACCTCTCACTGAAGCACCTCTAATACCAGCAGACAGGATTTTAGGCCTGACTACAGAACAGACTGCTCAGTTCAAGTCCGAACAACTATCCGACATTCAAAAACCCCTTCATAATCTCACCTTGCATGATGATGGACTCTACTATTACCAAGAACGAGTCTATGTACCCCCTTCACTCAGAACAACTGTACTTAAGACCTTACATGATTCCCATCTGGTGGGACATCTGGGTATAAACAAGACCCAGGAACTGGTACAGAGGTTTTTCTGGTGGCCAAGTCTCCTCCCGGACACAGCTGAGTATGTCCAAACCTGTAAAACTTGTACTACAACTAAGACTGGGAAATCTTCCCCGTTCGGACAATTGATTCCATTACCAACTCCACACCGGCCATGGACTGATATAGCTATAGATTTCATTGTTGACCTCCCTGAATCACAGAAATGTAATACCATACTTGTTGTAGTGGATCTATTCAGCAAGATGGCTCATTTCCTTCCTTACCATAAATTACCTACTACTGCAGACACCGTAACTCTTATGTTCAACCATATCTTCAAACTACATGGACTTCCAAATACTATAACATCTGATCGGGGAACACAGTTCACCAGTAAATTCTGGAAACAGCTTTGCCAGTCACTCAATATTACCAGACGTCTCAGCACCTCATTCCATCCTCAAACTAATGGACAAACAGAGAGGACAAATCAATGGTTGGAACAATACTTGAGATGTTTTGTCTCTGCAAGACAGGATAATTGGGTTACACTCCTGCCCTATGCCGAATTCGCTTTCAATAACTCAGTTCATGCCTCCACAAGGTCAACCCCATTCTTCATCAACTACGGTTTTCATCCTACCTTCGAATGGGATTCCTCATCCACTACTATGTCCCCCGTAGTGAACGATCTACTTAATACCATATCTGACACATTTTCTTTGGTGAAACAGAACATCAACATAGCAAAATCTAGATATAAACTTCAATATGATAAAAGGAGGGTACCATCTCCAACCTATGCTATCGGGGATTATGTCTGGTTATCAACCCATAACCTGCGTCTACCAGTACCCTCCAGGAAATTGCCTTCCACATTTGTTGGTCCATTCCCTGTTGTTAAGGTCGTCAACGCCAATGCAGTCACTCTTGGATTGCCTCCTTCCATGAAATCTCACCCCACATTCCATGTCTCTCTCTTGAAGCCCTATAGGCAACTACGGCAGCATTCTCCTTTGAACCCGATCATCCCTCTGCTGCCGGATCCTTCCTTGGAATATGAGGTTCAAGATGTGCTGGATTCACGCCGAGTACTTGGACGGCTGCAGTATCTGGTTCACTGGAAGGGATACCCATCCTCTGAGGACTCTTGGGAACCGGCTGCCAACCTCTCTGCCCAGAGATTGGTGACTCGTTTTCACAGTAGGCATCCTGATCGTCCCTCACCTGATCCTCGGTGTTGATCCTTGGGGGGGGGATCCTGTCATATTTAATCTGCCTACTTCTCTTAAACAGTTTGACTACCGCACTCTTCACTTTTGACTCTGACACCTCCTTTGGAAATTCTATAAAAGACCTCTACATCAAGCAATCACTGCTTGGAAATTGCTATTCACGCTGTATCTGTGACAGCCACTCTACGCTACAAGCTTACTACACAGCTGCGCTCCAATTGCAGCTCCTTGCTCTCCCGGACCTAGCGGTGACGTCACACGCCGACATACGCGGCCGCGCCGACACAGTCTCTTCACTGCACACTAACAAGAAGCAGCACCTCTCGCCTAAACTTAACTTTGGAAGTAAATCTACCGGAATTTAATACCGGACCGACTCCTTGCAAATTAACGTGAGTTAACTTACCCTTACATTCAATAGCGATTACAGGTTCTTGTTCAATTGTCTCTAAATACAATCACGATGATTACTATTCATTCTCTCATTGCAATGCAGTCTAAACAATAGTTATTCCTCTTACTACCACTACTAATTATTCAGACAGACCTAAACTATTAAATAGTTTACTCACTTACATTAATTAAAGCCTATCCTGTACAATAGCTATTTAAGTACAGTGTCTATACTCTAAACCTGTATACAGTTTGGAATTGATATCATATCTAACCAGGTGAACAGGACAAATACTGAGCTGGGCATAAAGTTCAAATTATCTCAGCAATTTGTACTGTAGAACCTAATATCAAACTTAAGTGCATTGGCTCACTGCAACCTTGTTGCGCCCATCACAATTTGTAGTTTGCCACATTCACTTAAAACAAAACCACTAGGCTGCAGTTGTGGTCCTCATACTAACTATAACCATTTTGACTTACAGGGAAATACAGAGTTAAATAAAAAACCCTGACACCCTTGTATATACGGAAAAGAGAGACCACTGAGTTATGTTTTATATACAGAACAGTATTATAGTTACCTAATTAGGAATTCTCATGCATTGCTAACAAACACATACCACACTTGCATTTCTTTTCTTTTTAAACTATCTTTGAATAGTGGAGAGATTCTCTTAATTTTATACTAATTATAAGATTAGTGAATCCACTAACTCATGGAAATTGTAAGCTATCTTGAATAGACTGAGTTGATTAGAGGGAAACTGACAAATGCTTCACAGCAAAGATTAGTGCCACAAGAGATATAAAACAGCATACATACATGTGTGTTCCCTGTTGTCCATTGGATGGCGCTGATGTTCACCACAATTGTATGTCCTTCCTTTGTGCTATCATAGCTCCCAATCTTCACATGTCGTACAATGCCCTGTGAGGTTATTTGCCAGTTGACTATATCGTATACAGCTGGAATGTTACCATTAGAGTCAAAATAAATTTCTCTGTTGTCTTTAGTCCAGAAATGGACAGACTTCATAGACTGCAACACCTACGGAAAACCAAATGGAAACTTGTCAGAGTTGCCACTATATGTGATAAACACTTCTTCTTCAGGAGAATCACAATATTAGAGTCAGGAGTTTCTGGCACGGAAAGTTTTAATCATGATTGATTATAAAGAAACTCAGGATATGGAATAATTCTATAATTTTGGGCATGTGCAATAGATTCTGAAATGGCTGCAGACACCATTAATTTTAGATGCATATATAAATATACTGGGCCCTATTTATCAAAGGTCTTGCGGACCTGATCCGACAGTGCGGATCAGGTCTGCAAGACCTCGCTGAATGCGGAGAGCAATACGCTCTCCATATTCAGCATTGCACCAGCAGCTCACAAGAGCTGCTGGTGCAACGCCACCCCCTGCTGACTCGCGGCCAATTGGCCGCCAGCAGGGAGGTGTCAATCAACCCGATCGTACTCGATCGGGTTGATTTCCAGCGATTCCTGTCCGCTTCATCAGAGCAGGCGGACAGGGTTATGGAGCAGCGGCCTTTGGACCGCTGCTTCATAACTGGTATTTCTGGCGAGTCTGAAGACTCGCCAGAAACACGGGCCCACAAGCTCCATTTGGAGCTTGATAAATGGGCCCCATAGACTAGATTAATTAGATTTAGTAATTTCACCATTTACAATATGAGAACTGTAATTAATCCTGATATAGAAGTTGATATAAGTTGTAGCCAATTTTCTCTTATTGGATTGCATTTCCCACACTGTTCTTCTTGAGTTTAGATAAAAATCTTGCTAAAACAGAAAAAGAGGCTTTGTCACTTAATAAAAACCATTAGAAAAAATAATTTAAAATGATTATTAAAAGTTTAAAAAAATGTATTTTTTTTGGGGAGCAGCATCAATGATGGTAGTTTAGTTTGCCATTGGGGGAAAATGGAGTTTGCGTTTCGTAGCAGTTATCCAGCTTGGCTGTTTTTGATTTGGAACGATTGTGATTGCTTCATTAATGAAAAAGAATATAACAAAAAGAAAATTACAGTAAATCAGAATTAGAATTGACCCCATTGTAATAAGAACTGATATTAGATTTCATAGTTCTCTTTAGGAATTCATAATGGCATTGGTTGCATTTTGTTGTAGATAATTACCTGTTGGCCCTTGTTATTAAACATTACACAGAATTTGCTGGTTTAATATTACATAAAATGTTTCTAGAGATCATATAATTATTTTTAGAGATTTCAGATTTCTAAACTGTGAATATCGCTGGAAGTAAACTTTTCACACAAGCAGAATAGCGCTGCATTGTAAGTCGACTTAAAGACTTCTCCCCATAGAGCTGCAAAGTTTAAAAAAAAACCTAACACCTATCGCTAGTGTGCTATCCAGACCATGTTTAACCAAGTGCACTACAGCCGACGGGAGTTATTGATATTTTACTTTCCAATGTCCAATATATTTCTATATGTGTATATACAGTATATATATATATATATATATATATATATATATATATATATATATATATATATATACACATATAATCCCACAAGTAGTACTGTAATACATTTTTTTCTATCAGTCCAGTCCAGTGAGTGCGGATTCTACTACTTGTTGGATTGTATCTTCTTTTCCTGACACCCTGGAACATGTCTATTGTGATGTGAGTGCAAATGCTTATTTTGGACTCTATGCGGCATATTTATCAAGCTCCGTATGGAGCTTGATTCCCCGTGTTTCTGGCTGATTGACACCCCGACCCTGAATCTGCAGGGGGCGGCCCTGTGTTTCTGGCTGATTGACACCCCCTGCTAGCGGGCCAATCTGCAGGGGGCGGCATTGCACCAGCAGTTCACAAGAACTGCTGGTGCAATGATAAATCCTGAGAGCGTATGCTGTCAGCATTTATCGATGTGTAGCGGACATGATCCGCAATATTGGATCATGTCCACTCGCACAATGATAATTCGGCCCCCATATATGTACATGTTTATATGCAGGTATAGATATATACAGATACATGTAGGAATATCTATTTAAAATACTTAGAACATTTACCCCAATGTGAAGAACATTGGAATGTAAAATATTTACAGTAAATACACAGTTAACCACATTATTACATATTAATACTGAATAAAAATATTTGATTATTATACATACTATAAAAAATTCTAAATAATCCATAGGATAAATCTATATTTTTTACAGTATGTATAATCATTTTTCATAATTAATAATCTTTTACAATATTTAATATTTTTTAATATTTCAAGAATGTTAGCAATTCTTCATGTACACTAGCCAGACGCGCTAGACCTAAATTGCAAACCCTGATGCACGTTACGCATATTTTACATTCCTATATTCTTATATATATAGGGTCTGCGTGCCCCGAAACGTCACCTTAATACATTTTTTTATTTTATATACCAAATCCAGTGAGTGCAGTCCTCTTCTATAATGGATTATTGATATACCTGACTTGGCACCCTGGTTGATGTCCCTATTGCATTGTGAGTGCAGACACACATGGAAGTTATATATATATATATATATATATATATATATATATGATAATGTCAATGTAAACTAAATATCTATACCTATATATCTATAGAAATAGATATAAAGGTATAGATATAGAGATATGTATTTACAATAAGAAGTATATTGTTCTGTATGTAAGGGTTATTGGAATATGAAATATTCATAACTCCTGTTGGCTTAGCGCGCAAGTGATAGGTGTTAAGTTTTTTTCTTCTGCTTTCTCCATTGACTATGGGGAGAAGTTAACGCGGTCTCAATGTTTGGTTAGCGTGCTTCGGGTTTCGCTTGCAAACATTTTACTTTTAATGTGTACAGAACAAATCACCTGTTCAGGAAATGCTATCGTGGGAAGCTATGAACACCGCAGCAGCTACCAAGTTTTCATCTAAGCTGACCGCTGTGTGTGCCAGCTGGCTCACTCTGCGCTGTTTTCTCAGTGCCAACCCAATTGTGAGTGATATTTCATGCATTCAGTTGGAGTTTTTTGTGCAAACTAGATTTGACTCTTAGGAACCAGTTTCCGTTCTTGCGGATTTTAAATGGAGCGACCAAGCAGACTTTTTACACTTTGGACTGAGAGGACTGAGAGAACTAAGGTCTACTGTTTGTATGAGATTTCTCGCATTATTGATTAATTGATTTTTAACGCCAATTTTAGTAGATATTTGTATTTTTTCATTTTAATTATTCATTTTATATTATTTTACTATGCATTTTAGTGCTTAGTGTTGGTGCGTCCCTTTTTCATAAAAAATCACGTCTTTTTCTTCAGTTTTGCAGAAAGTCACTTTTATGCCTGTTTGTGGGTGGCTGGTGTTTTTTCTGGGTTATATGACATGAGTATAAAAATATGTTTGGGAAGGTGAAATTATGAATTTGCTTTTTATTAATATTTGCACTATAATATCTATCTTTATAGGGGACCAAGGGATCGCTAAAATGGTTTTCACATGTTAAACATTACAGAGCAACAAGTAGTTTTTTTAAATCCTTAAAGGGACATTCAGTTTAAAAAAAAATCTTTCATGATTCAGATGCATGATTCAGATCATTTTAAAGGGACTGTCAAGTCCAAAAAAAAAAAAAAAATCATGATTCAGATAGGGCATGTAATTTTAAAGGGGCAGTCAAGTCCAAAGAAATCTTTCATGATTCAAATAGGGCATGTAATTTTAAACAACTTTCCAATTATCACCAATTTTGATTTGTTTTCTTGGTATTCTTAGGTGAAAGCTAAACCTAGGAGGTTCATTTGCTAATTTCTTAGACCTTGAAGGACGCCTCTAATCTAAATGCATTTTGACAGTTTTTCACCACTAGAGGGGTTTAGTTCATGTGTTTCATATAGATAACATTGAGCTCATGCATGTGAAGTTACCTAGGAGTAAGCACTGATGCAAAAAAAAATGGAAGTCTGTCAAAAGAACTGAAATAAGTTTGCTGAGGCTTAGATACAAGGTAATTACAGAGGTAAAAAGTGTATTAATATAAAAGTGTTGATTATGGTGTTGACTGTCCCTTTAAACTACATTCCATTTTACTTATATTATCTAATTTGCTTCATTCTTTAGATACCCTTAATTGAAGAAATAGCAATGCACATGGGTGAGTCAATTATACGAGACAACTATGTGCAGCCATAAGACAGCATTAAAGGGACGTTTTATCTCTGTAATTACATTGTATCTAAGCCTCAGCAGACTGTCCCATTTTTTCAGTTCTTTTGACAGACTTGCATTTAAGCCAATCAGTGCTAACTTCTCTGTAAATTCACGTGCATGAGCTCAATGTTATCTATATGAAACACATGAACTACCGCCCTCTAGTGGTTAAAAATTGTCAAAATGCATTTAGATTAGAGGCGGCCTTCAAGGTCTAAGAAATTAGCAAATGAACCTCCTAGGTTTAGCTTTCAACTAAGAATACCAAGAGAACAAAGCAAAATTGGTGATAAAAGTGAATTGGAAAGTTGATTAAAATGACATGCCCTATTTGAATCATGAAAGTTTTTTTTGAACTTGACTGTCCTTTAATTAAAGAGTTTATGGAGAATGAACTAAGCTGAAGGTGCACATTTCTAATTGCTTTAAATTTTATTTCTAATGAGTTCAGTCATCAGATAGTTCACTGGTTATCAACTACCATAAACCTGCAGAGGCTGCCTCCATCATAAAAATGGTGTCTCACAATGGAAATTCCTTAAAAACAATTATAATTTATCAAGCCCTCCACCTCCCTATGACTGCAGGTTCTCACATAGAATTTGCAGTCAAGATTTATCTAGCAACAGTCATCAGACCGCTGTTTCCCTACCCTTTTTCTTCACCTTATAGGAGGAGAATTCCAATCTCCCCGGTCTTGTCCAATTGGGGAGATTGACAGCTCCTGCCCACAGGTGATTGGCTGTGTGCAGGCAGGGAGTGGGATTGCTGACAAGTGCAAAATAGCGCTTGTGTGCAATATTAAATTCCGGCAGCGGATTGCTGCCAGCCAGAGGCAAGCTGGGGCGGAAAGGGGGGAATATGTACACTCCTGTCCGCCATTAAATTATAAATAAAACCCAATTAGAGTGTTTAAAATAGACCACATTTATCATATATAAATGATCATATATCTAACAGACATGCCTAAAGTTGACTTCTATGATTAAAACAATCAGATTATTTATACTTCCTGATAAGATGAGAGGTTTCCTTGCTATAAGTTTATATTGAGTTAAAATGTAACCCCCACCATTTTGCCCTTAAAATATAGTGTATTAAATTGGCTAGGTCATTTATATATTTTTTTAACAGCGGCCAGGTTTTTTAGGGTTACCTGAATTAGTACTTATAATAAAATAAAAAGATGGTATACATCTACAAAACTTTATAAATGTACATAGGATATACATTAAATTAATTTTAGGAAGAATTTATTATGTAATGTTGAGCTAAAATTAAAGGGACACTGTACCCAAAATTTTTCTTTTGTGATTCAGATTGAGCATGAAATTTTAAGCAACTTTCTAATTTATTCCTATTATCAAATTTTCTTCATTCTCTTGGTATCTTTATTTGAAATGCAAGACTGTAAGTTTAGATGCCGGCCCATTTTTGGTGAACAACCTGGGTTGTCCTTGCTGATTGGTGGATAAATTCATCCACCAATAAAAAAGTGCTGTCCAGAGTACTGAAACAAAAAAAAAGCTTAGATGCCTTCTTTTTCAAATAATGATAGCAAGAGAACAAAGAAAAATTGATAATAGGAGTAAATTAGAAAGTTGCTTAAAATTGCATGCTCTTTCTGAATTACAAAAGAAAAAATTTGGGTTCAGTGTCCCTTTAAACTTTTAGCATAAATGTGAACATAATATAATGTGGCCCTCTGCCAATCCCTGTTAAATAGTTTACTTTTAGAAACATTATTGGTTCGGATAACGTCTTAGGGCCAGACTAGAAGTGAAGCGCTAAATTATATAATTTAATTTGCCCGTTTGCGGGTGCGCAATAATTAACCAGCCAATACAATTGGCTGGTTATTGCTAACGCAAGCTCGCGGTAGCATTAGCGCTCAGAAAATTAACCAGAGATCTGATTTCTGGTTAATTTTCTAAAAGTGCCCCAAATGCCCTCAAAATAGAGGGCATTATAGTTTTTTATTAAAAATTTTGTACTGTTTTTTTTTAAAATAAAAAACAACTGCACTAGGCAGTTTTTTGGGTCTAAAGTTGGTGGGAGTGGGGTGAAAGTGCCTTTACATTGCGGTCTATAGGAACTGTGTGTTCCCAGTAAATATATATGCATATGACAATATACATATATATTTATGCATTAATATGTGTATATACACGTATTAACACATACATATATATATATATATATATATATATATATATATATATATAGTATATACAAACAAACAAATGTATCATCACTATAATTATTTCCTATTTTATTTGCTCAGTTCACCTGCCTTTTAACACATATTTTTGGACACTTTCTTGATGCTCAAACAACTTGTCTAAAATAAAAGAAACAGTGTGGATAAGACAACTTATTTATCAAGTCAAAAGTTTACATAATGTAATTCTATCTTTATTTTTTGTGCTGCAAAACATAAAGCAAGTACATTTATGAAGTACCTCCCATTGTTGAAAAGCTAAAGATTCCTGACATTGCTCAGGTATTTCACGGCATCTAGCCTGCCTACGATTTAGAAAAATGTGTAGAGCCCAGGCAAGTGCGTAGACAGCAACGTAGACACTGTAGGTAACTCTTGGGACAGTTATATCACTGAAAGTAGTTCCGAAAGTCTCTTGACCAGTACATATTCTGGCTGTTATAGGCAACAGGGTGTCTGCTATCTCCCACTTACAACCAAAGGTAATCTCCCAAAATTCTTTCAAGAAAATATCATCAGGAGTTTTGTTGGGGTGGACTGCCATGAGGAAGTCTTTGAAATTAGGAATCTGTCCACTATGTAAAGCAAAACCAATGGTCCCCCTTAGGATATTCCAGTATTTCTCCTTGGACACCAGTGCTGACGTTGACCATGAATCACTGGCTATCCAACTCTTTCCTGTGACATTATGTCTCAGAAGTTCTTCTACTACTGGAAGAAGGTTGGAACCACTGGAGAAAACAATAACAACACTGGCATTTGACTCTGCAATAACCCTTGAGAGATGTGGTGCATTTCGATCAGGGCGGCTTGTGAGGATATACTCTGTGAAAGCTATACAGGACCCAGATTTTAGAATCTCCATCTTGGTAGCTCTAATACCATCTTCTCCATAGTCAGTGTCCTCAGCTAAGAGCCCTACCCATGTCCAACCAAAGTAGGAGACAAGTTGTGCTAAACCTTTAGACTGGAAAGTGTCACTTGGCACAGTCCTGAAGAAGGAAGGAAATTGTTTTCTATCACTCAAAATTGAACTGGTAGAGAAATAGCTGATCTAAAAGAAGATAAAGATAAAAGTAGGATAATTATTTTGGTTTTTATAGTACAGGTTAAGAAGAACAGATAAACATATCTAAGTTGGCTCATGAAATAAAAAAACATAAAAAATGAAAAATTGTGGACTGAGCATGCAACTCTTTGTTTTAGCTGTGCAACTTGACTATGAAACCAAAAGGATTGTCCAACTCTAGTCCACTATGGTCATACATTTTCCTGGATTTGGGAATCCTCCTGTAGGAATAAAGATGAGTAATTCAGGTTCCCTTATTGACTCTGGATTGGGTGCAGCCATACTCACAGCCATGAACTCATCAGAACCAATGTAATTCACAGCAGCATGCATTTGACGGTCAATGAAAAACACTAAAGACAGTTTCAGGATAGGGAAATAAGGTGATTTGAGATGAGGTAAGAATATTTGAAAGCTTAAAAAATGTATCCTTTTTTAAAGTACTCTTAACCCCTTAAGGACACAGCTTTAGTTTACTCAATTGTTTCATGACAGAATAATTCTGTCATTTGTCCTTAAGGGGTTAAATTCTGGCCTCTTTGTGACTTTTGTAGACTGGAATTGGCCACCCATGGTATAAAACGCAGTATTCTGTGGTAATATGGTAATTGTATATAGTAGTGACAGCATATTTGTTCTAATTACAGTGACAATTGTCAATTTACGATTGGTTTGTAATTGTAAAACATTTATTAATTTGCTTTTTATCCTATCTCTTGCATTCATTCCTGCATAATTTTAATTCAAAATCCTCATTATATATTGAGGAAAGAAGGGAAATATTCTCACAATATTTGTGTAATTTGGGCTAAACAGGTCAATTATGACATATTTTACCAAACCTACGGCTAGATTTAGAGTTTTGTCGGTAACGACCCGCGTAGCTAACGCTGGCTTTTTTCTGGCCGCACCTTTAAAATAACTCTGGTATTGAGAGTCCACAGAATGGCTGCGTTAGGCTCCAAAAAAGGAGCGTAGAGAATATTTAACGCAACTGCAACTCTCGATACCAGAGTTGCTTACGGAAGCGGCCAGCTTAAAAAACGTGCTTGTGCATGAATCCCCCATAGGAAACAATGGGGCTGTTTGAGCTGAAAAAAAACCTAACACCTGCAAAAAAGCCGCGTTCAGCTCCTAACGCAGCCCCATTGTTTGCTATGGGGAAACACTTCCTACGTCTGCACCTAACACCCTAACATGTACCCCGAGTCTAAACACCCCTAACCTTACACTTATTAACCCCTAATCTGCCGCCCCCGCTATCGCTGACCCCTGCATATTATTATTAACCCCTAATCTGCCGCTCCGTAAACCGCCGCTACTTACATTATCCCTATGTACCGCTAATCTGCTGCCCTAACATCGCGGACCCCTATATTATATTTATTAACCCCTAATCTGCCCCCCACAACGTCGCCTCCACCTGCCTACACTTATTAACCCCTAATCTGCCGAGCGGACCGCACCGCTATTATAATAAAGTTATTAACCCCTAATCCGCCTCACTAACCCTATAATAAATAGTATTAACCCCTAATCTGCCCTCCCTAACATCGCCGACACCTAACTTCAAACATTAACCCCTAATCTGCCGACTGGAGCTCACCGCTATTCTAATAAATGTATTAACCCCTAAAGCTAAGTCTAACCCTAACACTAACACCCCCCTAAGTTAAATATAATTTAAATCTAACGAAATTAATTAACTCTTATTAAATAAATTATTCCTATTTAAAGCTAAATACTTACCTGTAAAATAAATCCTAATATAGCTACAATATAAATTATAATTATATTATAGCTATTTTAGGATTTATATTTATTTTACAGGTAACTTTGTATTTATTTTAACCAGGTACAATAGCTATTAAATAGTTAAGAACTATTTAATAGCTAAAATAGTTAAAATAATTACAAATTTACCTGTAAAATAAATCCTAACCTAAGTTACAATTAAACCTAACACTACACTATCAATAAATTAATTAAATAAAATACCTACAATTACCTACAATTTAACCTAACACTACACTATCAATAAATAAACTAAATACAATATCTACAAATAAATACAATTAAATAAACTAACTAAAGTACAAAAAATAAAAAAGAACTAAGTTACAAAAAATAAAAAAATATTTACAAACATTAGAAAAATATTACAACAATTTTAAACTAATTACACCTACTCTAAGCCCCCTAATAAAATAACAAAGCCCCCCAAAATAAAAAAATTCCCTACCCTATTCTAAATTACAAAAGTTCAAAGCTCTTTTACCTTACCAGCCCTGAACAGGGCCCTTTGCGGGGCATGCCCCAAGAAATTCAGCTCTTTTGCCTGTAAAAAAACACATACAATACCCCCCCCCAACATTACAACCCACTACCCACATACCCCTAATCTAACCCAACCCCCCCTTAAATAAACCTAACACTAAGCCCCTGAAGATCTTCCTACCTTGTCTTCACCTCACCGGGTATTACACCGATCCGTCCTGGCTCCGATATCTTCATCCAACCCAAGAGGGGGCTAGACATCCATCATCCGACGGCTGAAGAAGTCCAGAAGAGGCTCTAAAGTCTTCATCCTATCCGGGAAGAAGAGTAGATCCGGACCGGCAACCATCTTCTTCCAAGCGGCATCTTCTATCTTCATCTGATGAGGACCGGCTCCATCGTGAAGACCTCCACCGCGGACCCATCTTCTTCCGGCGAAGTCCAACTGAAGAATGACGGTTCCTTTAAGGGACGTCATCCAAGATGGCGTCCCTCGAATTCCGATTGGCTGATAGGATTCTATCAGCCAATCGGACTTAAGGTAGGAAAATTCTGATTGGCTGATGGAATCAGCCAATCAGAATCAAGTTCAATCCGATTGGCTGATTCAATCAGCCAATCAGATTGAGCTCGCATTCTATTGGCTGTTCCGATAAGCCAATAGAATGCGAGCTCAATCTGATTGGCTGATCGGATCAGCCAATCGGATTGAACTTGATTCTGATTGGCTGATTCCATCAGCCAATCAGAATTTTCCTACCTTAATTCCGATTGGCTGATAGAATCCTATCAGCCAATCGGAATTCGAGGGACGCCATCTTGGATGACGTCCCTTAAAGGAACCGTCATTCGTCGGGAAGTCGTCGTCGGAAGAAGATGGGTCCGCGGTGGAGGTCTTCAAGATGGAGCCGGTCCTCATCGGATGAAGATAGAAGATAGAAGATGCCGCTTGGAAGAAGATGGTTGCCGGTCCGGATCTACTCTTCTTCCCGGATAGGATGAAGACTTTGGAGCCTCTTCTGGACTTCTTCAGCCGTCGGATGATGGATGTCTAGCCCCCGCTTGGGCTTAGATGAAGATATCGGAGCCAGGACGGATCGGTGTGATACCCGGTGAGGTGAAGACAAGGTAGGAAGATCTTCAGGGGCTTAGTGTTAGGTTTATTTAAGGGGGGTTTGGGTTAGATTAGGGGTATGTGGGTGGTGGGTTGTAATGTTGGGGGGGGGTATTGTATGTGTTTTTTTACAGGAAAAAGAGCTGAATTTCTTGGGGTATGCCCCGCAAAGGGCCCTGTTCAGGGCTGGTAAGGTAAAAGAGCTTTGAACTTTGTAATTTAGAATAGGGTAGGGCATTTTTATTTTGGGGGGCTTTGTTATTTTATTAGGGGGCTTAGAGTAGGTGTAATTAGTTTAAAATTGTTGTAATATTTTTCTTATGTTTGTAAATATTTTTTTATTTTTTGTAACTTAGTTCTTTTTTATTTTTTGTACTTTAGTTATAAACAAAAAAGGTATGAGAGAGTAGGTAATATTGCTGAACCAAAAATAAGTAAATATTTGCTGGTGCCACCCTTGATAATGAATTATACAAAAAATCAAACAGAGAGAATGTAATCACAACATATAATACTGTTGTGAAGAAAGCAAGGGATAAAACAAGGCACACAGGATTTGGTAAATAATCAAATTTATTAATTCCTATTTAAATCCCAAACCACACGTATGTGGATCACAAAAATGACAAGGTCAATCAAAATCTAAAAGTGAGCATTCTTAACTAAATAAAAGGCAAATTTCAAAGACTAAGTGCTACTCGAAGGGCCAGAAACCTCTAAGCATACGTATGCTAATTAGCTAAGGGTTAGGCCTAACCTACCATCTGTTACATAAACAGGTAACAAACTGTAAGCAAAAATCAAACATAAACATAATGGTAACAAGTTGACTCATAGCAAAAACATTTTCAACAAACAGATCAGAGGAAATGAAAGGCAAAATGTCTTATAAAACGTCTGTAGAGCAGACGTAGATAACTGCTGCTAGAGGCACAAGTTCACTTATTTTACTTAGCTGCTATATTTGGATCCGTTATTCAGATTCAAAGTTGATGCAGCATTCAGCGCGTGTGACGTCACTTGCAGCCTGAGGTGTGGTTGTCGGCCTGCTGGTAATTGGTTTTATTGTAAGAGGTGTGTCCCAAGTTCCGAGAATCCGTCCACTGGATTGGCCAATTGCACAAGGTGAAAGAAACCAGGCTTCCACCGATGTTATGTAGCTAAGCACATACCAGGATGCACCGTATACTCAGAAAAGTATAGTGAAACAGCCCCAAACAAATCCAAACGATTTCTCAGCAAAAGGTCTCTTATTCTTATACACCTTCAGATAGATGTTACACGCTCTATCCAGCGCAAGATAGGAATCCACATTCTCCAGTAACCAGCCGCTTTAACACACACGCTCTTTCTCAGCATGCAGCATCAGATAAGAACAGTCAATATTGAGTCAGTTCCAAAGTAGAAATAAACTTGTACCAAAATGTATTTTCTTTGTTTTCTTTGAAAAATGCACACAAGAGAGACAGGAGTTAGTCGACCTCACTCCTGACTAGTACAGCACATAGGTGCTAAAGTTACACAAAGTGCCTGTTCTTATCTGATGCTGCATGCTGAGAAAGAGCGTGTGTGTTAAAGCGGCTGGTTACTGGAGAATGTGGATTCCTATCTTGCGCTGGATAGAGCGTGTAACATCTATCTGAAGGTGTATAAGAATAAGAGACCTTTTGCTGAGAAATCGTTTGGATTTGTTTGGGGCTGTTTCACTATACTTTTCTGAGTATACGGTGCATCCTGGTATGTGCTTAGCTACATAACATCGGTGGAAGCCTGGTTTCTTTCACCTTGTGCAATTGGCCAATCCAGTGGACGGATTCTCGGAACTTGGGACACACCTCTTACAATAAAACCAATTACCAGCAGGCCGACAACCACACCTCAGGCTGCAAGTGACGTCACACGCGCTGAATGCTGCATCAACTTTGAATCGGAATAACGGATCCAAATATAGCAGCTAATGCTTAGAGGTTTCTGGCCCTTCTAGTAGCACTTAGTCTTTGAAATTTGCCTTTTATTTAGTTAAGAATGCTCACTTTTAGATTTTGATTGACCTTGTCATTTTTGTGATCCACATACGTGTGGTTTGGGATTTAAATAGGAATTAATAAATTTGATTATTTACCAAATCCTGTGTGCCTTGTTTTATCCCTTGCTTTCTTCACAACAGTATTATATGTTGTGATTACATTCTCTCTGTTTGATTTTTTGTATAATTTGTACTTTAGTTAGTTTATTTAATTGTATTTATTTGTAGATATTGTATTTAATTAATTTATTGATAGTGTAGTGTTAGGTTTAATTGTAGGTAATTGTAGGTATTTTATTTAATTAATTTATTGATAGTGTAGTGTTAGGTTTAATTGTAACTTAGGTTAGGATTTATTTTACAGGTAATTTTGTAATTATTTTAACTAGGTAGCTATTAAATAGTTCTTAACTATTTAATAGCTATTGTACCTGGTTAAAATAAATACAAAGTTACCTGTAAAATAAATATAAATCCTAAAATAGCTATAATATAATTATAATTTATATTGTAGCTATATTAGGGTTTATTTTACAGGTAAGTATTTAGTTTTAAATAGGAATAATTTCTTTAATAAGAGTTAATTTATTTTGTTAGATTTAAATTATATTTAACTTAGGGGGGTGTTAGTGTTAGGGTTAGACTTAGCTTTAGGGGTTAATCCATTTATTAGAATAGCGGCGAGATTCGGTCGGCAGATTAGGGGTTAATAATTGAAGTTAGGTGTCGGCGATGTTAGGGAGGGCAGATTAGGGGTTAATACTATTTATTATAGGGTTATTGAGGCGGGAGTGAGGCGGATTAGGGGTTAATAACTTTATTATAGTAGCGGTGAGATCCGCTCGGCAGATTAGGGGTTAATAAGTGTAGGCAGGTGGAGGCAACGTTGAGGGGGGCAGATTAGGGGTTAATAAATATAATATAGGGGTCGGCGGTGTTAGGGGCAGCAGATTAGGGGTACATAGCTATAATGTAGGTGGCGGCTCTTTGCGGTCGGCAGATTAGGGGTTAATTATTGTAGGTAGCTGGCGGCGACGTTGTGGGGGGCAGGTTAGGGGTTAATAAATATAATATAGGGGTCGGCGGTGTTAGGGGCAGCAGATTAGGGGTACATAAGTATAACGTAGGTGGCGGTCGGCAGATTAGGGGTTAAAAAATTTAATCGAGTGGCGGCGATGTGGGGGGACCTCGGTTTAGGGGTACATAGGTAGTTTATGGGTGTTAGTGTACTTTAGAGCACAGTAGTTAAGAGCTTTATAAACCGGCGTCAGCCCAGAAAGCTCTTAACTACTGACTTTTTTCTGCGGCTGGAGTTTTGTCGTTAGATTTCTAACGCTCACTTCAGACACGACTCTAAATACCGGAGTTAGGAAGATCCCATTGAAAAGATAGGATACGCAATTGACGTAAGGGGATCTGCGGTATGGAAAAGTCGCGGCTGAAAAGTGAGCGTTAGACCCTTTCCTGATTGACTCCAAATACCGGCGGTAGCCTAAAACCAGCGTTAGGAGCCTCTAACGCTGGTTTTCACGGCTACCGCCAAACTCCAAATCTAGGCCCTAGTTTTTGCTGTGTGTATACATGCTTGCAACCAGTGCAATTAGTTCATAGATAGAGGAACATTAAATGAATAGGAAACCTCAAATTTCTTGTTTGTGATTCAGACAGAACATACAATATGAAAAAAGTTTCCAATTTACTTCTATTATCAAACTTGCTTCATTCCCATGGTATTCTTTGTTGAAGAGATATATTGGTGTCTAGAGCACTATATAGCAGGAGCTAATGCTGCCATCTTTTGCTCTTTCCAATGGATAATATTTTTGAAAAACTGCTCTCATATAGTGATCCAGGCACATGCACTCTCCTAAACTTACACCCTGCTTTTCAACAAAAGATACCAAAAAACAAAAACAATTTGATAATAGAAGTAACTTAAGGCTAGATTCCGAGTTGGGCGTTAGGGTAAAAAAGCAGCGTTAAGAGGTCCTAACGATGCTTTTTCACTACCGCTGCTATTACGAGTCTTGAAGATTTAGGGTCACCGCACACTTCTTTGGCCTTACTGCAAAACGACTTCAGTAAACTTCGTAAAGTCTTTTTTCTATGGGACTTCCATAGCGTCGGTATTATGAGTCTGTCCTGGGAGGCCAAAAAGTGAGCGGTACACCCTACCCTGTCAAGAGTCCTAACGCATTTAAAAGTCAGTAGTTAATAGTTTTATGGTACAACGTCGTAACATAAAACTCATAACTAAAGTGCTAAAAAGTACACTAACACCCATAAACTACCTATTAACCCCTAAACCGAGGCCCTCCCGCATCGCAAACACTATAATAAAATTATTAACCCCTAATCTGCCGCTCCGGACACCGCTGCCACCTACATTATATTTATGAACCCCTAATCTGCTGCCCCCAACATCGTCAACACCTACATTATATTTATTAACCCCTAATCTGCCGCCCCCAACGTCGCCGCCACTATAATAAGCATATTAACCCCTAAACCGCTGCACTCCCGCCTCGCAAACATTAGTTAAATATTATTAACCCCTAATCTGCCGTCCCTAACATCATCGCCGCCACCTACCTACACTTATTAACCCCTAATCTGCCGCCCCCAAAGTCACCGCCACTATACTAATTGTATTAACCCCTAAACCTAAGTCTAACCCTAACCCTAACACCCCCTAACTTAAATATAATTTAAATAAATCTAAATAAAATTACTATCATTAACTAAATTATTCCTATTTAAAACTAAATACTTACCTATAAAATAAACCCTAAGATAGCTACAATATAACTAAGTTACAATAACACCTAACACTACACTACAATTCAATAAATTTACTAAATTAAATACAATTACCTAAATTAAATTAAATTAGCTAAAGTGCAAAAAGCAAACAAACACTAAATTACAGAAAATAATAAACAAATTACAGATATTTAAACTAATTACACCTAATTTAATAGCCCTATCAAAATAAAAAAAGCCCCCCCAAAATAAAAAAAAACCTAGCCTAAACTAAACTACCAATAGCCCTTAAAAGGGCCTTTTGCGGGGCATTGCCCCAAAGTAATCAGCTCTTTTACCTGTAAAAAAAAAATACAAACAACCCCCACAACAGTAAAACCCACCA
Organism: Bombina bombina; assembly: GCF_027579735.1. Taxonomy (NCBI): domain Eukaryota; kingdom Metazoa; phylum Chordata; class Amphibia; order Anura; family Bombinatoridae; genus Bombina; species Bombina bombina. Next base: position 860,151,613 of record NC_069504.1, on the reverse strand, counting down.
CCCACACAACCAACCCCCCAAATAAAATACTACCTAAAAAAAACTAAGCTCCCCATTGCCCTGAAAAGGGCATTTGGATGGGCATTGCCCTTAAAAGGGCAGTTAGCTCTTTTGCAGGCCCAAACCCTAACCTAAAAATAAAACCCACCCAATACACCCTTAAAAAACCTAACACTAACCCCCTGAAGATCGATTTACAGTTCTAAAGACCGTACATCCATCCTCAAGGAAGTGGCAGAAGTCTTCATCCAACCGGGCCGAAGTCCTCAACGAAGCCGGGAGAAGTCTTCATCCAAGCCGGGCGAAGTGGTCCCCCAGACGGGCAGAAGTCTTCATCCAGACGGCATCTTCTATCTTCATCCATCCGACGCGGAGCAGGTCCATCTTCAAGGCATCCGATGCAGAGCATCCTCTTCATCCAACGACTACCCGACGAATGAAGGTTCCTTTAAGTGACGTAATCCAAGATGGGGTCCCTTAGATTCCGATTGGCTGATAGAATTCTATCAGCCAATCGGAATTAAGGTAGAAAAAATCCTATTGGCTGATGCAATCATAGCCAATAGGATTGAGCTTGCATTCTATTGACTGCTCCAATCAGCCAATAGAATGCGAGCTCAATCCTATTGGATGATTGGATCAGCAAATAGGATTGAACTTCAATCCTAATAGCTGATTGCATCAGCCAATAGGATTTTTTTCTACCTTCATTCCGATTGGCTGATAGAATTCTATTAGCCAATCGGAATCTAAGGGACGCCATCTTGGATGACGTCACTTAAAGGAACCTTCATTCGTCTGGTAGTCGTCGGATGAAGAGGATACTCTGCGTCGGATGTCTTGAAGATGGACCCGCTCCGCGTCGGATGGATGAAGATAGAAGATGCCCTCTGGATGAAGACTTCTGCCCGTCTGGAGGACCACTTCGCCCCGGCTTGGATGAAGACTTCTCCCGACTTTGTTGAGGACTTCGGCCCGGTTGGATGAAGACTTCTGCAGCTTCATTGAGGATGGATGTCCGGTCTTCAGAACTGTAAGTCGATCTTCAGGGGGTTAGTGTTAGGTTTTTATAAGGGTGTATTGTGTGGGTTTTATTTTTATGTTAGGGTTTGGACCTGCAAAAGAGCTAACTGCCCTTTTAAGGGCAATGCCCATCCAAATGTCCTTTTTAGGCCAATGGGGAGCTTAGGTTTTTTAGATAGTATTTGATTTGGGGGGTTGGTTGTGTGGGTGGTGGGTTTTACTGTTGGGGGGGGGGTTGTTTGTATTTTTTTTTTACAGGTAAAAGAGCTGATTACTTTGGGGCAATGCCCCGCAAAAGGCCCTTTTGGTACTTTAGTTTAGGCTATGTTTTTTTATATTTTGGGGGGCTTTTTTTATTTTGATAGGGCTATTAGATTAGGTGTAATTAGTTTAAATATCTGTAATTTGTTTATTATTTTCTGTAATTTAGTGTTTTTTTGTACTTTAGCTAATTTAATTTAATTTAGGTAATTGTATTTAATTTAGTAAATTTATTTAATTATAGTGTAGTGTTAGGTGTTATTGTAACTTAGGTTAGGTTTTATTTTACAGGTACTTTTGTATTTATTTTAGCTAGGTAGTTATTAAATAGTTAATAACTATTTAATAACTATTCTACGTAGTTAAAATAAATACAATTATTGGTAAGTGTAGGTAAGTATTTAGTTTTAAATAGGAATAATGTAGTTAATTATAGTAATTTTATTTAGATTTATTTAAATTATATTTAAGTTAGGGGGTGTTAGGGTTAGGGTTAGACTTAGGTTTAGGGGTTAATACAATTAGTATAGTGGCGGTGACTTTGGGGCAGCAGATTAGGGGTTAATAAGTGTAGGTAAGTGGCGGCGACATTGGGGGTGGAAGATTAGGGGTTAATAAATATAATGCAGGTGTCAGCGATGTCGGGGGCGGCATATTAGGGGTTAATAACTGCAAGATTAGGGGTGTTTAGACTCGGGGTTCATGTTAGGGTGTTAGGTGTAGACATACATTTTATTTCCCCATAGGAATCAATGGGGCTGCGTTAAGGAGCTTTACGCTGCTTTTTTGCAGGTGTTAGACTTTTTCTCAGCCGGCTCTCCCTGTTGATTCCTATGGGGAAATCGTGCACAAGCACGTATAACCAGCTCACCGCTGACTTAAACAACGCTGGTATTGGAGTGCGGTAATGATCAAAATTTTGCTCAACGCTCAATTCTTGTCTTTTAACGACGAGTTTGTAAAAACCCGTAATACCAGTGCTGCAGGTAAGTGAGCGGTAAGAGAAAACTGCTCGTTAGCACTGCATAGCCTCTAACGCAAAACTCGTAATCTAGCCGTTATTTTTTTTATTTTTTTTTTAAATTGCATACTCTGCCTCAGTCAGTCATAAAAGAAAATTTTGGGGTTAATTTTCCTGTAAAGAAAGAAAATTAATGGGTATTTTTTTAAATAATGTATTATTTGAAACCTATTAAAAAAATCTATAGTGTTTCTATGTGCAGCCCAATACTGTTAATAATTACTGATAACATTATGTAACATAAAGGCCTAGATTATGAGTGGAACGCAAAACTTTCACGAGTGTGATATTTGCGCTTCACTCAGTAATGCCAGTGCACGCCAATGCAAGGTCACATTCGCATTGCCTAAAAGCATTGCGCTCATGACAGTGAGCTTCCATAGGCTCCAATGGGAGTCTCCTTCTGATGATGTGAGACGCGGCAGATAACCTATTGCAGCGCAGTGGCTAAGTTGCGCAGCGTTGGGAAGAAAATGTTAAATATATATGTATATGAATATATACATATATTTATGTGCTAATATGTGTATATACACATATTAAAACATACATATATATGTATATAAGCATATACATATATTTTTCAAGTAAAAACACAGTCCCCTTAGACTTCAATGTAAAAGTACTTTTCAGTGCCATTTTTTTCTAACACCCCAAATCTCCTCACTTTAACCCATTCTTCGTGCAGTTGTTTATTTATTTTTTAGAAAGGAACTGTACATTTTATTTAGCGCAAAATGCTACCGCAAGATTGTGGTAGCATTAACCAGCCACTTGTAATGGCTGGTTATTTAACGTGCGCCCGTAAGCAGGCAAATTTGCCCCTGTGCTGGCGCACGTTAAATTAGCGCTTCACTTAATCTAGCCCAAAATCTTTAGGAGATGTAGACAAGAGAGTCATCCATCTCCCAATTGAAACTTAAAGAACATTACTCCAAATTTTTTTCATGTACATGAAAGATCTCTCTACACACATTTTAAATAAATATTTGTTGTATTTAAAAGGTTATCCAGTGTACTGTAAGTGTGCTAGCTGGAGGGGATATTGCAAACTGTTTTTTTTTCCAGCTCTATATTAAATAGCATACATACCCATAAAAACTGTATATTAGTAGCTTTCTATGAAGGACTTGCCTTTGCTGAATAGTATCTTTGTAGCCCAACTAGAGTCCATAATCTGACAGCATTCTAATTCTTGATGTGTAACTTGGTCTTTTGTCAAAAGTAGTACTAAACTCAAATGTTCTGTGTATATATAGTAATGGGTAATCTATTACCTGTACATACCTGGGGATAGCTGTATAGACCTAGAAGTCTAGAAATGGTTAAGGAGCTTGCAGAACTTGAATCCCCAATGATACCTCCTATGGGTGAGGACAAGCGGCATCTGTAGTTAGGAATTGGGCTGTGGACTCCTCCTGTGAGGAACCAGGAAACTCCTTCCAAGGCCTTCCCTGGAGAAGCACATGAATCATATACATGAACGCCTAGGGTGATGTTGGGCAGTAGAGAGTCTGAGTTACTAATTTCTCTGACAGCTAGAAGAAAGGACTGCAGCCACTGGAATGTTAATGGTACAAATCTGAGGGGAAGAAATATGGAACAAACACTTCTTTTAAGCAATATGGCATATTGAACAAAGCTAAAAATATAAATAGTAAATCTGAAATAATTAAAATAAATAGGTTACTAATAAAAGGGGCATTCAAACCAAAATATCAATGAAAATCACATACTGGGGCCTATGTATCAAACGTCTAGCGGACCTGATCCGACAGTGCGGATCAGATCCGCAAGACCTCGCTGAATGAGGAGAGCAATACGCTCTCTGTATTCAGCATTGCACCAGCAGCTCACAAGAGCAGCTGGTGCAACGCCGCCCCCTGCAGACTCACGGCCAATGGGCCACCAGCAAGGAGGTGTCAATCAACCCGATCGTACTTGATCGGGTTGAATTGTGGTGATTCCTGTCCACCTGCTTAGAGCAGGCAGACAGGGTTATGGAGCCGCGGTCTTTAGACCGCTGCTTCATAACTGCTGTTTCTGGCGAGTCTGAAGACTCGCCAGAAACACGGGCCCACAAGCTCCATACGGAGCTTGATAAATAGGCCTCACTGTGTCAATAATAAACATTGGTGATATTTTCTCAATAAGGTTCAATTTAAAAAAATGTTTAAACCATAAAGGGATATTAAACACCTCTTGTTTTATTCAAGTATTGTGTTTTGCCCCAAGTTCTCTAGCAAGGCCAATAAGCAAAATCTGTAACGTATATATTTTTTAAAAATTGTACACATTTCCCAAACCAGCAATTTTATTTGAATCATTTATATGTTACAGAAATTGACTTTGCCTCTCTAGGAAGCATGTGACAAGCACAATTTTACAAAAAGAAATGTTTAATGTCCTTTTTAAGGTATTTAGTCAGCATTCCAGTCCATCTAAATTGCTCTGCAAAGTTTTCATATTTCAAGCCATTTAAACACCTTGGCATCTACTTATCAAGCCGTCAACTTACTTGCATTCGACGGCACCAATACGCCAATAGGATTGAGCTCACATTCTATTGGCTGATTGGAACAGCCAATAGAATGCGAGCTCAATCCTATTGGCTGATTGGATCAGCCAATAGGATTGAACTTCAATCCTATTGGTTGATTGCATAAGCCAATAGGATTTTTCCTACCTTAATTCTGATTGGCTGATAGAATTCTATCAGCCAATCGGAATTGAAGGGACGCCATCTTGGATGACGTCACTTAAAGGAACTGTCATTGTGCAAGAAGACGTCGGATGAAGGCGTCGGATGTCTAGAAGATGGAGCCGCTCCGCGCCGGATGGATGAAGATAGAAGACGCCGTCTGGCTGCCCATCTGGAGGACCACTTCTGCCCGTCTGGAGGACCACTTCTGCTGGCTTCGTTGAGGACTTCGGCCCGGTTGGGTGAAGACTTCTCACGGTAAGGTGATCTTCAAGGAGTTAGTGTTAGGTTTTTTTTAAGGGGGGATTGGGTGGGTTTTAAAGTAGGGTTGGTTGTGTGGGTGGTGGGTTTTAATGTTGGGGGGGTTTGTAATTTTTTTTTACAGGTAAAAGAACTGATTACTTTGGGGCAATGCCCCGCAAAAGGCCCTTTTAAGGGCTATTTGTAATTTAGTGTAGGGTAGGACTTTTGTTTTTTTATTTTGGGGGGGCTTTTTTATTTTGTTAGGGGGATTAGATTAGGTGTAATTAGTTTAAAAATCTTGTAATTTGTTTATTATTTTCTGTAATTTAGTGTTTTTTTGTACTTTAGATAATTTTATTTAATTGTATTTAATTGTATTTAGTTAGAGGCTCCTAACGCTGGTTTTAGGCTAACTCCGGTATTTGGAGTCACTCAAAATAGGGTCTAACGCTCACTTTTCAGCCGCAACTTTTCCATACCGCAGATCCCCTTACGTCAATTGCGTATCCTATCTTTTCAATGGGATCTTTCTAACTCCGGTATTTAGAGTCGTGTCTGAAGTGAGCGTTAGACATCTAACGACAAAACTCCAGCCGCAGGAAAAAAGTCAGTAGTTAAGAGCTTTCTGGGCTAACGCCGGTTCATAAAGCTCTTAACTACTGTACTCTAAAGTACACTAACACCCATAAACTACCTATGTACCCCTAAACCGAGGCCCCCCCCACATCGCCGCCACTCGATTAAATTTTTTTAACCCCTAATCTGCCGACCGCCACCTACGTTATACTTATGTACCCCTAATCTGCTGCCCCTAACACCGCCGACCCCTGTATTATATTTATTAACCCCTAATCTGCCCCCCACAATGTCGCCTCCACCTGCCTACACTTATTAACCCCTAATCTGCCGAGCGGACCGCACCGCTACTATTATAAAGTTATTAATCCGCCTCACTAACCCTATAATAAATAGTATTAACCCCTAATCTGCCCTCCCTAACATCGCCAACACCTAACTTCAATTATTAACCCCTAATCTGCCGACCGGAGCTCACCGCTATTCTAATAAATGTATTAACCCCTAAAGCTAAGTCTAACCCTAACACTAACACCCCCCTAAATTAAATATAATTTTAATCTAACGAAATTAATTAACTCTTATTAAATAAATTATTCCTATTTAAAGCTAAATACTTACCTGTAAAATAAACCCTAATATAGCTACAATATAACGAATAATTATATTGTAGCTATTTTAGGATTAATATTTATTTTACAGGCAACTTTGTAATTATTTTAACCAGGTACAATAGCTATTTAATAGTTAAGAACTATTTAATAGCTAAAATAGTTAAAATAATTACAAATTTACCTGTAAAATAAATCCTAACCTAAGTTACAATTAAACCTACCACTACACTATCAATAAATTAATTAAATAAAATACCTATAATTATCTACAATTAAACCTACCACTACACTATCAATAAATAAATTAAATACAATACCTACAAATAACTACAATGAAATAAACTATCTAAAGTACAAAAAATAAAAAAGAACTAAGTTACAAAAAATAAAAAAATATTTACAAACATAAGAAAAATATTACAACAATTTTAAACTAATTACACCTACTCTAAGCCCCCTAATAAAATAACAAAGACCCCCAAAATAAAAAATGCCCTACCCTATTCTAAATTACTAAAGTTCAAAGCTCTTTTACCTTACCAGCCCTGAACAGGGCCCTTTGCGGGGCATGCCCCAAAAAGTTCAGCTCTTTTTCCTGTAAAAAAAAACATACAATACCCCCCCCAACATTACAACCTACCACCCACATACCCCTAATCTAACCCAAACCCCCCTTAAATAAACCTAACACTAAGCCCCTGAAGATCTTCCTACCTTGTCTTCACCCTGCCAGGTTCACCGATCGGTCCTGAATAGCTCCTCCGATGTCCTGATCCAATCAGCCAATCGGATTGAACTTGATTCTGATTGGCTGATTCCATCAGCCAATCAGAATATTCCTACCTTAATTCCGATTGGCTGATAGAATCCTATCAGCCAATCGGAATTCGAGGGACGCCATCTTGGATGACGTCATTTAAAGGAACCGTCATTCGTCGTTCAGTCGTCGGCCAGGATGGATGTTCCGCGTCGGAGGTCTTCAGGATCCTGCCGCTCCGCTCCGGATGGATGACCATAGAAGATCCCGCTTGGATGAAGACTTCAATCGGATGGAAGACCTCTTCTGCCCCGCTTGGATGAAGACTTCAGCCGGATCATGGACCTCTTCAGCTCCCGCTTGGATGATGACTTCAGCCGGATCATGGACCTCTTCAGCCCCCCGCTTGGGCTTGGATCAGGACATCGGAGGAGCTCTTCTGGACCGATCGGTGAACCTGGCAGGGTGAAGACAAGGTAGGAAGATCTTCAGGGGCTTAGTGTTAGGTTTATTTAAGGGGGGTTTGGGTTAGATTAGGGGTATGTGGGTGGTGGGTTGTAATGTTGGGGGGGGTTATTGTATGTTTTTTTTTACAGGAAAAAGAGCTGAACTTTTTGGGGCATGCCCCGCAAAGGGCCCTTTTCAGGGCTGGTAAGGTAAAAGAGCTTTGAACTTTAGTAATTTAGAATAGGGTAGGGCATTTTTTATTTTGGGGGTCTTTGTTATTTTATTAGGGGGCTTAGAGTAGGTGTAATTAGTTTAAAATTGTTGTAATATTTTTCTTATGTTTGTAAATATTTTTTTATTTTTTGTAACTTAGTTCTTTTTTATTTTTTGTACTTTAGTTAGTTTATTTAAATGTATTTATTTGTAGGTATTGTATTTAATTAATGTATTGATAGTGTAGTGTTAGGTTTAATTGTAGGTAATTGTAGGTATTTTATTTAATTAATTTAATGATAGTATAGTGTTAGGTTTAATTGTAACTTAGGTTAGGATTTATTTTACAGGTAATTTTGTAATTATTTTAACTAGTTAACTATTAAATAGTTCTTAACTATTTAATAGCTATTGTACCTGGTTAAAATAATTACAAAGTTGCCTGTAAAATAAATATTAATCCTAAAATAGCTACAATATAATTATAATTTATATTGTAGCTATATTAGGGTTTATTTTACAGGTAAGTATTTAGCTTTAAATAGGAATAATTTATTTAATAAGAGTTAATTAATTTCGTTAGATTAAAATTATATTTAATTTAGGGGGGTGTTAGTGTTAGGGTTAGACTTAGCTTTAGGGGTTAATCCATTTATTAGAATAGCGGTGAGCTCCGGTCGGCAGATTAGGGGTTAATAATTGAAGTTAGGTGTCGGCGATGTTAGGGAGGGCAGATTAGGGGTTAATACTATTTATTATAGGGTTAGTGAGGCGGATTAGGGGTTAATAACTTTATAATAGTAGCGGTGCGGTCCGCTCGGCAGATTAGGGGTTAATAAGTGTAGGCAGGTGGAGGCGACGTTGTGGGGGGCAGATTAGGGGTTAATAAATATAATATAGGGGTCGGCGGTGTTAGGGGCAGCAGATTAGGGGTACATAGGGATAATGTAAGTAGCGGCGGTTTACGGAGCGGCAGATTAGAGGTTAAAAATAAAATGCAGGTGTCAGCGATAGCGGGGGCGGCAGATTCGGGGTTAATAAGTGTAAGGTTAGGGGTGTTTAGACTCGGGGTACATGTTAGGGTGTTAGGTGCAGACTTAGGAGGTGTTTCCGCATAGCAAACAATGGGGCTGCGTTAAGAGCTGAACGCGGCTTTTTTGCAGGTGTTAGGTTTTTTTTTCAGCTCAAACAGCCCCATTGTTTTCTATGGGGGAATCGTGCACGAGCACGTTTTTGAGGCTGGCCGCTTGCGTAAGCAACTCTGGTATTGAGAGTTGAAGCTGCGTTAAAAATGGTCTACGCTCCTTTTTTGGAGCCTAACGCAGCCTTTATGTGGACTCTCAATACCAGAGTTATTTTTATGGTGCGGCCAGAAAAAAGCCGGCGTTAGATTTTCGGGTCGTTACCGACAAAACTCCAAATCTAGCCGTGCGTTAGGCTCCAAAAAAGGAGCGTAGAGCATTTTTAACGCAGCTTCAACTCTCAATACCAGAGTTGCTTACGCAAGCGGCCAGCCTCAAAAACGTGCTCGTGCACGATTCCCCCATAGGAAACAATGGGGCTGTTTGAGCTGAAAAAAAACCTAACACCTGCAAAAAAGCCGCGTTCAGCTCTTAACGCAGCCCCATTGTTTGCTATGCGGAAACACCTCCTAAGTCTGCACCTAACACCCTAACATGTACCCCGAGTCTAAACACCCCTAACCTTACACTTATTAACCCCTAATCTGCCGCCCCCGCTATCGCTGACACCTGCATTTTATTTTTAACCCCTAATCTGCCGCTCCGTAAACCGCCGCTACTTACATTATCCCTATGTACCCCTAATCTGCTGCCCCTAACACCGCCGACCCCTATATTATATTTATTAACCCCTAATCTGCCCCCCACAACGTCGCCTCCACCTGCCTACACTTATTAACCCCTAATCTGCCGAGCGGACCGCACCGCTACTATTATAAAGTTATTAACCCCTAATCCGCCTCACTAACCCTATAATAAATAGTATTAACCCCTAATCTGCCCTCCCTAACATCGCCAACACCTAACTTCAATTATTAACCCCTAATCTGCCGACCGGAGCTCACCGCTATTCTAATAAATGTATTAACCCCTAAAGCTAAGTCTAACCCTAACACTAACACCCCCCTAAATTAAATATAATTTTAATCTAACGAAATTAATTAACTCTTATTAAATAAATTATTCCTATTTAAAGCTAAATACTTACCTGTAAAATAAACCCTAATATAGCTACAATATAACGAATAATTATATTGTAGCTATTTTAGGATTAATATTTATTTTACAGGCAACTTTGTAATTATTTTAACCAGGTACAATAGCTATTTAATAGTTAAGAACTATTTAATAGCTAAAATAGTTAAAATAATTACAAATTTACCTGTAAAATAAATCCTAACCTAAGTTACAATTAAACCTACCACTACACTATCAATAAATTAATTAAATAAAATACCTATAATTATCTACAATTAAACCTACCACTACACTATCAATAAATAAATTAAATACAATACCTACAAATAACTACAATGAAATAAACTATCTAAAGTACAAAAAATAAAAAAGAACTAAGTTACAAAAAATAAAAAAATATTTACAAACATAAGAAAAATATTACAACAATTTTAAACTAATTACACCTACTCTAAGCCCCCTAATAAAATAACAAAGACCCCCAAATAAAAAAATGCCCTACCCTATTCTAAATTACTAAAGTTCAAAGCTCTTTTACCTTACCAGCCCTGAACAGGGCCCTTTGCGGGGCATGCCCCAAGAAGTTCAGCTCTTTTGCCTGTAAAAAAAAACATACAATACCCCCCCCCCAACATTACAACCCACCACCCACATACCCCTAATCTAACCCAAACCCCCCTTAAATAAACCTAACACTAAGCCCCTGAAGATCTTCCTACCTTGTCTTCACCATACCAGGTTCACCGATCCGTCCTGAAGAGCTCCTCCGATGTCCTGATCCAAGCCCAAGCGGGGGGCTGAAGAGGTCCATGATCCGGCTGAAGTCATCATCCAAGCGGGAGCTGAAGAGGTCCATGATCCGGCTGAAGTCTTCATCCAAGCGGGGCAGAAGAGGTCTTCCATCCGATTGAAGTCTTCATCCAAGCGGGATCTTCTATGGTCATCCATCCGGAGCGGAGCGGCAGGATCCTGAAGACCTCCGACGCGGAACATCCATCCTGGCCGACGACTGAACGACGAATGACGGTTCCTTTAAATGACGTCATCCAAGATGGCGTCCCTCGAATTCCGATTGGCTGATAGGATTCTATCAGCCAATTGGAATTAAGGTAGGAATATTCTGATTGGCTGATGGAATCAGCCAATCAGAATCAAGTTCAATCCGATTGGCTGATCCAATCAGCCAATCGGATTGAACTTGATTCTGATTGGCTGATTCCATCAGCCAATCAGAATATTCCTACCTTAATTCCGATTGGCTGATAGAATCCTATCAGCCAATCGGAATTCGAGGGACGCCATCTTGGATGACGTCATTTAAAGGAACCGTCATTCGTCGTTCAGTCGTCGGCCAGGATGGATGTTCCGCGTCGGAGGTCTTCAGGATCCTGCCGCTCCGCTCCGGATGGATGACCATAGAAGATCCCGCTTGGATGAAGACTTCAATCGGATGGAAGACCTCTTCTGCCCCGCTTGGATGAAGACTTCAGCCGGATCATGGACCTCTTCAGCTCCCGCTTGGATGATGACTTCAGCCGGATCATAGACCTCTTCAGCCCCCCGCTTGGGCTTGGATCAGGACATCGGAGGAGCTCTTCAGGACGGATCGGTGAACCTGGTATGGTGAAGACAAGGTAGGAAGATCTTCAGGGGCTTAGTGTTAGGTTTATTTAAGGGGGGTTTGGGTTAGATTAGGGGTATGTGGGTGGTGGGTTGTAATGTTGGGGGGGGGTATTGTATGTTTTTTTTTACAGGCAAAAGAGCTGAACTTCTTGGGGCATGCCCCGCAAAGGGCCCTGTTCAGGGCTGGTAAGGTAAAAGAGCTTTGAACTTTAGTAATTTAGAATAGGGTAGGGCATTTTTTTATTTTGGGGGTCTTTGTTATTTTATTAGGGGGCTTAGAGTAGGTGTAATTAGTTTAAAATTGTTGTAATATTTTTCTTATGTTTGTAAATATTTTTTTATTTTTTGTAACTTAGTTCTTTTTTATTTTTTGTACTTTAGATAGTTTATTTCATTGTAGTTATTTGTAGGTATTGTATTTAATTTATTTATTGATAGTGTAGTGGTAGGTTTAATTGTAGATAATTATAGGTATTTTATTTAATTAATTTATTGATCGTGTAGTGGTAGGTTTAATTGTAACTTAGGTTAGGATTTATTTTACAGGTAAATTTGTAATTATTTTAACTATTTTAGCTATTAAATAGTTCTTAACTATTAAATAGCTATTGTACCTGGTTAAAATAATTACAAAGTTGCCTGTAAAATAAATATTAATCCTAAAATAGCTACAATATAATTATTCGTTATATTGTAGCTATATTAGGGTTTATTTTACAGGTAAGTATTTAGCTTTAAATAGGAATAATTTATTTAATAAGAGTTCATTAATTTCGTTAGATTAAAATTATATTTAATTTAGGGGGGTGTTAGTGTTAGGGTTAGACTTAGCTTTAGGGGTTAATACATTTATTAGAATAGCGGTGAGCTCCGGTCGGCAGATTAGGGGTTAATAATTGAAGTTAGGTGTTGGCGATGTTAGGGAGGGCAGATTAGGGGTTAATACTATTTATTATAGGGTTAGTGAGGCGGATTAGGGGTTAATAACTTTATAATAGTAGCGGTGCGGTCCGTTCGGCAGATTAGGGGTTAATAAGTGTAGGCAGGTGGAGGCGACGTTGTGGGGGGCAGATTAGGGGTTAATAAATATAATATAGGGGTCGGCGGTGTTAGGGGCAGCAGATTAGGGGTACATAGCTATAATGTAGGTGGCGGCGCTTTGTGGTCGGCAGATTAGGGTTTAATTATTGTAGGTAGCTGGCGGCGACGTTGTGGGGGGCAGATTAGGGGTTAATAAATATAATACAGGGGTCGGCGGTGTTAGGGGCTGCAGATTAGGGGTACATAAGTTTAACGTAGGTGGCGGTCGGCAGATTAGGGGTTAAAAAAATGTAATCGAGTGGCGGCGATGTGGGGGGGCCTCGGTTTAGGGGTACATAGGTAGTTTATGGGTGTTAGTGTACTTTAGAGTACAGTAGTTAAGAGCTTTATGAACCGGCGTTAGCCCAGAAAGCTCTTAACTACTGACTTTTTTCCTGCGGCTGGAGTTTTGTCGTTAGATGTCTAACGCTCACTTCAGACACGACTCTAAATACCGGAGTTAGAAAGATCCCATTGAAAAGATAGGATACGCAATTGACGTAAGGGGATCTGCGGTATGGAAAAGTCGCGGCTGAAAAGTGAGCGTTAGACCCTATTTTGAGTGACTCCAAATACCGGAGTTAGCCTAAAACCAGCGTTAGGAGCCTCTAACGCTGGTTTTCACGGCTAACGCCAAACTCCAAATCTAGGCCTGTGCACCTTTTTTTTTTGTTTTTATTGTGGGGTTTTTTCTTTCTCTTTTTACACCTGCACAATAGTTAGGTGTGAGCCTTCAATACTCCTCTATTAGAGGTGATATGATAGGAAGCGCACATAGGTCTGAGTTGACCCAGATTCACTTTCTTTTTTTTCTTTTCTTCTCATACATGACACATATGGAGAGATATATCACCACTAATAAAGACAAATCACCGGCAATGCCGTCTAAAGCTAAAGAAAAAAACTTGAGTAGGAATTGAGAATGCAAATAAATCTGTTGTGGATCCAACAAACACAAGTATACACTTTATAGATTCGAATAAGTTGGTCAGACAAATCTCAGATTTAATGTTACCACAATTTGATCAGGTCAAAAAAGAGATATCAATATTATCACAGGAAGTTAAACAATTCTCCAAAAGATTTATAGAAGCAGAAAACAGAATTTCAGATTTGGAGGACACTAACGCTAGGCAATATTTATTGATCAAAGAACAGGCTAAGCAACTAATAGGCATTCAGAGTAAACTTGAAGATTTAGAAGATCCCTCAAGGCAAAAGAATCTAAGAATTATTGGTGTACCAGAATCAATAGAATTCCAGGATTTAGTGAAGTTTACCTCAATCCAGCTACCCCAACTTTTGGGGTTACAAGTTCAACAACAGGGAATATTAGTTGAGAGGGCCCACAGAATAGACAATATCAGGAAATATCCTGATGGTAATATAAAAAAATAGACTGATTATCGTCAAATATCTTAATTACAAGAACAAAATAAATATGAGACAATATAAACAAAAAATGCCAGTTACTGTGGGAGATAAAAATATATTGCTTTTCCAAGATTTTTCGGCCGAAACTACACAAAAAAGAAGAGAAATTGCCCCAATATTTACAGATTTAATCAACAGCGGACAGAAGGCCGCAATAATTTACCCAGCCAAGATTAAGATTTTTAAGGATCAGTGAAGCGTACTCTTAAACAATCCTGAGGAAGGTAAAGAATATTTAAAAAATACACAAACTGAGCACAGTCATAGGCAGAGCTAGCATAATTTACAGTAGATTCTTACAGAATGAAAGTGTTAGGGGTTTTGATCAAGTTGCTCTGCTTAGATGTTTAACATGATAGAAAACAAATGTCCAACAAATGGCATAGGCCAATGTAATTCCCTTATGGGAATAATTTAATTTGGGGTAGGTTTTTTTTTTTTAAATAAATATATATTATTATTTGTTGCCTTCCTCCCTCTCTCTCCAATATCGAAGATTGGGATACATTAAAAGATAGCACTTTTAACTATATTGTAGAATGAAAGAACAGGTCATAATTACCTCTTGGAATGTTGGGGGATTTCCTCCCCTATTAAAAGAAAAAATATCATAAAACAATTAAAAAAATATAGACCTGATATTGCTATGTTACAAGAAACACATCTTAAAGACCAAGAAATAAGTAAACTACAAATAGGAAGGGTGGGAGAAGTTATAGCGACCACTTATTTAAATAGGAAGAAAGGAGTAGCAATTGTTAGTAATAAAGCTTAAAAAACATAATATTTTATTGAGAGATTTAGATAGCGAAGAAATATATATAATTCTACAGATTGAAATAGAGGGAACATTTTTGACTCTGTGCAACGTATATGGACTAAACGGATTAGATAAGGTCTTTTGGTAAGGACTTCAAATTAAATTAATGAACTATGGCTCCAAAAATATAATATTATGTTTTTACTTGTTTTTACTTGCTCTTGAAAAAGACGTTGAAAAGGTTGAAACGCATTGAGCTAATATTAAAGCTTTGTTCATTTTTATTGACATTGAAGTGCTTTTTTGCCTTTTTGCTGGGACACTGCTGGAATTTGAATTTTGATGGAGTAAATGACTACTTGTTTTATGTAAAGAAAATCTTTCACCTCATTGGAGCTTCTCCTTGTCCTCAGCTTGTTTGAATACAATTGAGAGGTTCTCTTCAGACAGGCGGACATCATGGATCTTATGGAGTGAGTATACTGCATTCTTATAATTTGGTATATATACGTACATCAAGCCGTTTTTCCTTTGTCACCAGAGACCAAAGATATCTGCATATCCTGAGTGAATATATAGGACCTGCGCCATCTATAACCACATTCAGATAAAGACCAGGTTGGTTTTATGCCGGGTAGAAATTCAACGGTTAACTTAAGGAAATTACAATTAACTATTGATTATTATTAGTACCAAATGAATAGGAAAAGATCTCCACCCAATACAGATATGGCTATTATAGCAATCAACGCGGAAAAAGCATTTGGTATGGTTACTTGGGACCATCTCTTTATGGTAATACAAAAATTCAGGATTTCTGGCCATTTTCTTAGATTTGTTCAAACTATTTACAAAAATCCATTGGCCAATATGTTAGTTAATGGAGGTATCACCCCAAATTTTTTTCTGCAGAAAGGCACAAGACAAGGCTGTCCTTTATCCCCCTATCTTTTTAATCTGGCTATTGAACCTCTCGCTATCTATCTAAGAAAACACAAGGAAAAATATACCCATAGTAATTCAAATTTTAAAAAAGTTTAGTTCCTTCTCCGGTTAAAAAGTAAATATAACCAAATCAGAATTTTTTTGTCTGTATAAAAATAGAAATAGTTATAAAAACTGCCCGTTTAAAGAAACAAAAGATGAATTAAAATATTTAGGTTTCAAATTTGCTAAAGATCCTAAAGACTGCTATGAGTTAAATTATTCCCCATCTTTGTGAAAATATTTAACAATTTAGCAAATTGGTCCAAATTCCCATTATCATTGTAAGGCAAGGTAAACTTGATTAAAATGGTGACGTTTCCTAAATTGTTATACTTAATACAAAATCTACTGTTATTCATTAAACGAAAAGATCTGTTATTATTTAAACAAAAATGTGTGAGGTTTTTGTGGGGTAAAAAACAAAGGGCTTTAGCTCTTGAAAAAATGTCCTATTTTAGAAGGGAGGGAGGAATGTCTTTCCTGGACGTCAAATTATATAATTTAGCAGGCATGGGAAAATTAGCAATGGACTGGTTAACAGAAACAGAATACTATTCAATTAAGGGGTTAGAAGAACAATTAGTCTGCTCTTATTCCTTAAAGGCCTTGTTACACTGTAAAGGAAATTTACCAGTGGGAGCTAAAACTATGATAAATGTGATACGAGCGTGGCGAAAAATGGTTAAAATAAATCAAGCCAACCCCAACTGGTCTAAACATCTTACAATAGTGGGAAATCCCAATTTTGAACCTGCATTAAGACCAAAAGTGTTCCAAAATTGGAAAAGGAAAGGCCTCATATATTTTGAGCAGTTAAAAGAAAAAGTTTCATTAAATTGTAAAATCTTTCAAGAATTAAAAATAGAGTTTAACATCCCGGACAAAGAATTCTTTGCATACCTACAAGCACGCCATTTTTTTAAATGAAATGACGGACAGGTTTTTCTGAGGAAAGCTCATGGGTAACATTAGGACCAATACTAAACATATACAAGTTAGGGAATCATTTCATCTCTGTCTTATACAACGCACTTAAAACTAAGGTCTAAAAACATGGAAAGCTTAGCGAATAAATGGCACCAATCTAATCCAAAGAAGTTTTCAACTAATGGAGAAGGCAACATTATCAACTTCCTGGAGGGAGTCCCATACCAAATTAATCAATAGAATATATATCACCCCGGCACTTAAAATGTAATGGGATAAGTTATATGATAATAAGTGTTGCAAATGTAGCTTCCCAGAACCTGACCTATATCAAATATTCTGGCATATGATAAACTTTTGGTTAAAAAAAATAAACAAGTAAGAGATAAAACTATTGGACGGACATATTTTTTTTCTTAATGGAGAAACTATAAATCAAATAAATAATAAATGAATGAACATGGTAATCTTAAAAGGCAGATCTTATATATATATATATATATATATATATATATATATATATATATATATATATATATATATATATATATATATACATTTTTTTGTAAAAGAATATGTTCTAATGTTTATTTGGTTAGGATTATGCCAATATTAAAAACCCAACAATGGGGACATTAATTTTGTGTAGAACAGATGCTTATTTAATTTAATTATTATTATATTAGTTGCTATATTTTAATATAGTAGTTACTAGTAAAATGTTCTGGTTTTCTTATATTTTAACTGCATACTGGCATATTTTATGTATATAATGCTTGTTTTTCTTGATTATTTTCACTGCCCTGTGTGTAGAATGATTTGTCAGTTTAACTCAAATATTGACTTAAAGGGACATGAAACTCAAAATTTTTCTTTCATGATTCAGATAGAGAATACAATTTCAAACAACTTTCCAATTTACTTCTATTATTTAATTTGCTTCTTTCTCTTGTTATCCTTTGCTGAAATGTTTATCTAGGAAAGTTCATGTGCAGCAGAGAACCTAGGTTCTAGCTATTGATTGGTGGCTGCATATATAAACTGATTGTGATTGGCTCACCCATGTGTTCAGTTAGAACTAGTAGTGCATTGCTGCTCCTTCAACAAATGATACCAAGACAATAAAACAGATTAGATAATAGAAGTAAATTAGAAAGTTGTTTAAAATTGTATTCTCTAGCTGAATCATGAAAGAAAATGTTTGGGTTTCATGTCCCTTTAATGATGACCTGTTGGTGAAAAAAAACAACAGTTACATGTAAGTACATGTATGCCGGTGAGGTAGCTTAGTTGTTAAAATGCCCTGACTACAAAAGCATGTTTTTCAAGTTTTCATACCTGGGAATATTACATAAGTTTAAAGGGGCATTCAAGTATTTTTTTTTTCATGATGATCTTGTGTTCGAATTGGAAACCTTTTGTTCTTTGGGGCATCTCACTGTTCTCCCTCTCAGCAGACAAGCAATCTGCCTGTAGGGATCGGCAAATGTGCACTTTCTGTTAGTTTCAAAATCAGATTCAATTTATTTTAATGAAAACCTATTTTAACCCTTCAAGGACTGGGGAAGTGTGCAAATTTAAGATCAAATATTTTGTTCACAATTATATAATCATTTAATTAAACTGTATTTCCTGTTTTTTCTTTTTCTTTCTAGAAGCATGTAACCCCACATGCTATATGCAATTGCTTTTAGGACAAAAATTATAACATGATATTAAAGTATCAATACGCTGCCTGCATTTAATATTGCACAAACTGCTGCTTGTGCAATGCCAATCACACACGAGCAGGGGGATGACCACTGCTTTGGAGCCTGCACTGAAGTGCCCAAAAGTTGCATCACACAGCTTGATAAATAGAGCCCATTAATTGTTTTAAAAATAGATATAAGATGAAAAATGTCTTTGTATAAAATGGGCTGTTAAATAATGGGGACAAAGTTAGTGAATATTAGGGAGTTTGTTGGAATTGAAGAGCATTTGATTGACAGTGTGATAAAGAGTGAAAGTAGAATATTCTTGCACTACTGGGCCCCATCACTAGTTGTTGTAGACTAGAAAGAATATAGATCATAAATACTTCTGATGCTGGAGTAATAAATATTAACCTATTTCAAGTCTAAAATAGGACGTATATAAAAGGAATATACCATTAAAAAAGAAGCTTTCCAATGTACTTTGACTTCTTTCTCTTGATATTGTTTGTTGAAAATGCAGCTCCTTTCATGGAAGCATACTAAGGTAGACTCAGGAGTGTGCATTGCATTTTACACTATGATGAAATAATGTTTTTCAACAATATTTTATGTAAAGTGCTCAAGACGTGCACACTCCCGAGACTACCCCAGTATGCTCTCATTGAAATGAGCTAAGTTTCAACAAAGGCTACCAAGAGAAAGTGGTAAATGATAATGGAGGCAAAATGGAAAGTTTCTTCTTAATTGTACACTCCATCTGAATTGTGAAATTTTTTTATAATTATTATTATTATTATTATTATTAATAATAATAATACTATTACCACTACTATTTTTACTATTTTTATTAGACGTGTCATGGCTGCCTGACTTTGAGCGATAACTTAAAGGGACATGAAACACTAAATAAATGGTAGACAGAATTATGTTTTCATAGCAAAGATTAAAGGGACAGTCTAGTCAAATTTAAACTTTCATGATTCAGATACGGCATGCAATTTTTAAACAACTTTCCAATTTATTTTTATCATCAAATTTGTTAAGATGTTACGGGGGGAAATAGTAGTGTTACATTTGGATTCTCTACTTCTACTTAACAGGATATTGAAAGCTCATCATTTTCAGAATGAAACTATAGGTAAAGGGGACAAAATAAATAATGAAACTATATTGTGTTTTTTAATACATATTATTGAGCATTCTATATTACAATCTAAAAGTGTGTAATGTCCATAAAAGAAACATTAAACGGCTGAACACAACTTCAATGGAAAAGCTCAGAGCCATTCTCTTATTTAACCCTTTACAGATGCTTGTGGGTGAAGCTCTGCACTTACATACTGGGCACTGCCATCTTCAAGCTCACATATTCTTGCACCCTGTGAGACAAGCACTGCATATTCAGTGATTTTGTTGAATTTTTCACAACTGTATCATGCTCTTCTGGTTAGCACAAAACGTTTTTACATTTTTGCAGTTTATATATAATATTATATATTATAATATTATATTCGCTGTCTTGGGGTCACACTAGACTCAAAGATCACATTCAACCCACATATACAAGCGCTTACCAAATCCTGCCATTCACACCTACGCAACATTTCCAGAATTCATCCCTTCCTTACTCAAAAAACGTCAAAAACACTTATTCATTCGCTCATTTTGTCACGCATTGATTACTGCAACCTACTTCTAAATGGCCTTCCAAAACACTGCCTCTCCTTACACCAATCTATTATGAATGCTTCAGCTAGACTCATCCACCTAAGTCGCCGATCTACATCAGCGACTCCGCTCTGCCAGTCTCTACACTGGCTCCCCATACGCTCCAGAATACAGTTTAAAATATTAACCCTAACTTACAAAGCGCTAAACAGTCTAACTCCCAACTATATTTCCTCTCTTATCGTGAAATATTCCCCATCCCGTCCTCTTCGATCAGCCTCTGACCTACGTCTCTCCAGTCCTGTTATCTCTACGTCCCACTCCCGCCTCCAAGACTTCGCACGTGCTACTCCTGTCCTCTGGAACTCTCTACCCCACTCCATAAGACTGTCTCCAACCTTGTATAGCTTCAGACGCTCCTTGAAAGCCCACCTATTCAGAGTCTTACCATTTATCCTCCATCTCTCATCCCAACCAAACTAATACATGAACTGCCTAACTCACTGCTGCAACTACAACTGATATAACAAGCTACCTCAACCTTATGTCTCTGCACCCTAAACCTGTAGACTGTGAGCTCTCCAGAGCAGGGCTCTCTTCCTCCTGTACCAGATTTGTTTTGTATTTTTATCAAAAATGTTGTCATTGTATACCCTTATCACTGTACCCAGCGCTACGGAATTTGGCGGCGCTATACAAATAAATGATAATAATAATAATAATAATAGTAGTATATGATATATAAAAAAGGCCACATGAAATATATATATAGGATTACAACCTCTACAAAAATGCAAAGCTCCTATTCAAAGTGCACTATACAGCTGACAAAAAGTCTGCACATATGTGAGTGTGTCTGTCACAGAATGCAAGAGTTACTAAATTCTAAGATGGTGGTGCAGAGTATGAATAAATGGAGTTTGACCCACTGGCACCATTAAAGGATTGAAATAAGAGAACAACTCTGAAAATAGCTGCAGGAAAAGAAAGAAAAACAATACATTGTAGTAACTAAGTTATGATAGATATGGCAAGCAGTTTAATGTCCCTTTAAGAAAGATTTAAAGGGACATTGTGAACTAGATTTTTCTTTGGATAAATGTTTTGTAGATGATCCATTTATATAGCCCATCTGGGAGTGTTTTTGTAACAATGTATAGTTTTGCTTATTTTTTTATAACATTGCGCTAATTTTCAGACTCCTAACCAAGACCCAAAGTATCAGATGTAGGGGAGGGAGTGTCTTCTTTTTTAAAAAGGTTTTATACTGGATTTTTATATCAGTATCTGTGCATATTCGTCTTTTAGCACTGTTTATTACATGCAGTTATATGAAAATTGGCGTATACTGTCCCTTTAAAAGCCTTTAGATATTGCCACACTTGTCATGAAAAAAAAAAGAAAAGAAAATGCAAAACTTTAAATAAAGTTTGTTGTTAGGTGAAACTGAAGACAGTACTTGTGTAAGATTATAAATTCACTTGACTGTCTTATGAAAAAGAATAGATGGAGTTTTGCCTGTATGGCATATGTTGGGCAAAGCATGTTTAAGTGTTAGAATTTAGTAAAGCTTTTTGTCTTACGTGTTGCAGGTTACAGGGGGAGGTGGATTCTTGTAGGTCAATTCATGAAATACCCGGTAGACATGAACAGGAAAAATGCCTCCAATAATTATATCTCCTTCCCGATACAGTCCAGAAATACTGCCCTGTGGGATCCTACATCCCCTCACTCTCTCCACACTTCCAACGCTTTGTGCAACAAGACAGGCTAAAAGCAGACAGCGCTGAAGTCTGTGACAGAGCAGAGAACTGCATAGCAATGCCAGGGACTCCCTGAGGGCTGGCACCAGCATAACTTGTCACAATAAACAATATGTGTTCAGAAAAGGAGAAATAAAAGGAAAGGAAACAGTGAAAAAAAGGAGAAATAAAGTTTGTGAAATTGATAGAAAAAAAATAATCAAAACAAGTCACAAAGCAGAAAGTGAAAGAGATGGGACAATATAGCAAACAAAAATAGAACTTGCAGATAAAAATCATTTATAACAAATTAGAAGTCACATATTGACATTAATTAGATAGAAAGAGAAGCAGATTTATCTTAGTAAAGAGTAGAAAAGATAAAGAAGGGCTGCTAGAAAATGTGTATAATATGCAAAAGTAAAAAAAGGTAGAAAAAGAATATGGAGGAAGGGAGAATGGTGAAAAAATAAAGAGGGAGAGTCAGTAAATAATGGGCAGATAGGAGATTGTAGATGGACAGAGCAGAAGCTGTCATCCCATCTGTGCAACACAGGACACAGAGTCAAAGCTTTTTATATGAATCACCATCCATTGGGACAGCAGATTAATTTCAGTCACATATGAGTACTTTAGGGAAATAAAGATTTATTCCTTAAAGGGACATTAAATTGTTATCACACTATTTCTGGACAATAACACACATCACAAGCATAGAAAGCAATGCTTATATAGGTTCCAGTATAAGTACATGCAAATAAGGCAATGCATTTTATTTAATATGCACATTTTTTTTTTAAACAAAACAATGGCTTAAAGGGATTGCAAAGTTGAGCCTTACTGAACACTTCTGTAGATAGAATATATTATATATATATTATAGTTGCTAACTTTAAAAAAAATATTTGGATACAATTATTTTTTTATAATTATATTTTGTTGTCTCCTTCTTACTGCACCTTGCTCCTCCCCCACTCTTTTTTTAGGGTTTAGGCAGATTGTGACATAGAGAGCTGTCCCACCCACCCTCTACGTAGGCATCCAGGTTTTGCTTCCGAGTCAATAATTTGTGCGAATGCGCAACTCTCCGCTCTACATCATAATTTAAACAATAAATCACGCAATTCATTATTTACTGCCAGAGTGGGGAGCTGCATGTGATATCATTTTGTTGCGTTCGTGTTGCCCCTTGACTAACCAGCAATTACACTATTGTAAGTTGGACAATTTCAATTGAATTGTGGGCACCAAATTCTTATTTCAAAAAACCTGAATTGGGCACATTTTAGTACCTGATATTTTTTTTTAGTAATGCAGTTAAAAACCTTAAAGTAGTAGTTTAAGGACAGAAAAGGAGTACCCCCAAAGCACTCAACAAATACTATTCATATCCGGTCTCAGCCTATATAACAGGAAACGAATATAGAACAACTTTTATTCATAATAAAGAATAAAAAAGGAAATAAAACACAATTCAAATAACATTAAAATAACAAGTATAGGCATGTGTGGTCCAAGTAACAATATATTCAAAATATTATCAAACCCTAGATCAAAAACAATTCTTTATAATAACGCCAAAATTCAGACAAGTACAAAGTGGGTAACTATCCCCATTGAACTGGGTTACATGAAACAAAAGGCCCCTAAATACAGACTATATGTGACTTATAAGGAGCATAATAGGTTTGCTATCTGCTATTCTTACGTGTAACACCAGAACAATTATTTGATGTTTGCCCTGTTGAGTGCTTCGGGGATACTCCTTTTCTGTCCTTAAACTACTACATAATCTTTTTTTGCATCTAGCACCTTCTTGTAGGAGAAATATTTACCTTGTTTTCTCTTAGGGCATTGTTATTGCGTTCACTGTATTATCTATACCCAAAAACCTATAATGAGCTGTGGCTGAATAAACTTACTTCAATAACAAATACTGAGCTGCTTAAGTTGAAGTTGGATGCACTTGTCAGCATCAATTCCAAGCAGTGCCAGTGAGTGACCTAAGCTGGGATTCCCATGTGTGTTTAAAATTAATGCGTCATCCAGGAATGAGCATTTAATTGGCCTGGCTGGATAATGACTTGCGCATGCTCTATTGATCGAAGGGGTGGATTTGGTTCAGTTGTTGTTGGCTAACAGCCAGGGTTTCAATAGGTTTATACCAAAAGGGCCAGATTACAAGTGGAGCAGTATTTTGTGCTTCAGCTAGAGCACTAATTGCGCTAGAAGTAAACAATTTGCGCTTGTCGGATTCTGCTTGTATTATATGTTGAAAGTAAAAAGTTATTGCTCTCGGTCTAACCCGACGAGCGCAAACAGCTTATTTCTTGCGCAATTAGACTGTTGTGCAAACGATAACCTACTCACCCATAAAAGTAAATTGTCTAAATTACAAGTTTTGCGTTACATGCGGTACGGCTATACCACTGAAAAATTGGCCATTGTGTGTGGAATGGCCGGTAACTCATATTACAAGTCGCTGTGGCATAGCTATACAGCAAGCATTTTAGCCTTAACACGACCCTCTATTCCGCACTCAAAAAATTATGTTTGAGTACAGTATTTTCCATAGCACCGTATTACAGGTTGTGCGATCTGGCTAAAATGCTTGCGTTACAGCCTATACCGACATGAGCCATTCCGCAATCTGAGACCAGTAGTTATGGATTTTGCAAAACAAAAATGTTTCACAAAACTCATAACTAAAATGTACACTAACACCCACAAACTACCTATTTACCCCTAAACCGCCACCCTCCCACATCACAAATACTATATTAAATTTATTAACCCCTAATTTGCCACCCACCCACATCTCCAACACTAAAATAAACCTATTAACCACTAAACCGCTGCCCTCCACATCGCCAACACTAAATAAATCTAGTAACCCTAAACCGCCGGCCCCCCACATCGCCAACACTATAATAAAGTATTAACCCCTAAACCTCCAGCCCCCACATTGTAACTAATAAACTAAACATATTAACCTCTAAACCGCCAGCCCCTCATATCGTAACGAATAAACTAAACCTATTAACCCCTAAACCTCCAGCCCCCGATGTCGTAACTAATAAACTAAACCTATTAAACCATTTTTAAACGGGTACCTTGCATTCAAGCTTCATTGTACGCTCAGTAATTGTTTGAAGAGGACGCTCCACGCTGGATGTCATCACCGGTCTTTGACAGCTCTGTTCTGCGCCTCCACAACTCTGTGCCACCGGGATGAAGAAAGAAGATGGTCCTGCAATGGAGGAAGATGTTGCCGCCTGGATGAAGACTTCTCGCCGCCTGAATGAGGATGGATAACCTGACTTCAGGAACCGTGAGTAGATATTCTGGGGTTAGTGTTAGGTTTTTTTCATTTTTTGAGGTGTTTTTTTTTTTTAGATTAGGGCTTTGGGCAGTTAAAGAGCTGAATGCCCTTTTAAATGCCATTCATTTTAAGGGCAATACCCATACAAATGCACCTTTAGGGGCAATGGGTAGCTTAGTTTTTTTTTAGACTATACTGTTGGGGGGACTTTGTATTTTTTTGTAGGTATTGTATTGGTAGTTTATTGTTACGTTAGGTGGTGTTTTTATTTTGGGGGGCTTTTTATTTTTATAGGGCTATTAGATTAGGTGTAATTGTTTTCATTATTGATCATTTTGTTTATTATTTTTTGTAATCTTAGAGTTTTTTATTTTTAGTATTTTTAATGTTTATTATTTTTTGTAATATTAGATTTTTAAAATGTAGTGTTAAGTTTATTTAAATTTGTAATTTAGGTTTTTTATTTTTTTGTAGTGTTAGGTTTTTTAATTCATGTAATTTAGGATTTTTAATTGGTAGTTTTTTTTATTTTATTAGAATAGTTATGTTAGGTTAATTTATAGTTTAATCTTAGTTTTTTTTTTATTTCACAGGTAAGTTTTTATTTATTTTAAGATAGTTATATTGTAACTTTTAATTTAAAGTTAGGGGAGTGTTATGTTTAGGGGTTAATAGTTTAATTTAGTGTTTTGCGATGTGGGGGACTGGCGGTTTAGGGGTTAAGGTTTAGTTTATTAGTTGCGATGTAGGGGGCTTAGGGGTTTAAAACTTTATTATAGTGTTGGCGATTTGGGGGGGGCGGCGGTTTAGGGGTTAATAGGTTTATTTAGTGTTGGTGATGTCGGGGGCAGCGAATTAGGGGTTAATCATTTTATTTAGTGTCTGCGATGTTGGGGAGCGGCAGATTAGGGGTATTTAGACTAGGGCTTTATGTTAGGGTGTTAGGTTTAAATCTAAATTTCTTTCCCCCATAAACATCAATGGGGATTGCGTTAAGGGGATTTGCCATTCCGCGATTGCAGGTGTTTATAAAAGCGTCAACTGAAAATACGCTTAAATTCTGCGTTGTATTTGTCGGGGAATTGATCTGCCATAGTTAGTTATCAAAGCGTCAAGATCGTCAAATGTTGAAATTTGTGACGTAAAATAAGATCCCGCGATCTCCATCCGACGCAGATCGATGCTTGCGTCATTACAGATGTTTTGAATTCACATTCGATTCTATTTGACACTTTTCCCAATTTATCAAAACATTTAATAGGTACGCTCGCATCTATTCCGTCGCAGCGTACCTAGTTTTTAATCCGCCACCCTTGAGGTCACAGATGCCATAGAACTCAATGGGAGTCTGAAAACACAGAAAGCTTATGTTCGATGCTGCAAGACAATGAAGTATATTACATAATAAAAGTAAATTAGAAACTCTATTAAAATTGTATACCCTTTCTAAATCAAACAATATTATTGCTCCACATTTAGTGCACTAGTAGATATAGGGATAAAAATGAAAAATATATAACTAATTATGGATTATGCTACAAATTTGTCTCTCATTACAAAGCAAGGGGACAATATTATTTCTACAAATTTGTTGAAAAGTTTTGCCCCAAACTTGTCGCACTAATAGATATAGAGATAAAAATGAAATAAATACACAACATAATATAGCTAACTTCCTTTTTATTTTTTGTTAAAAATCTATGTGCACCATGTTTAAGCCATGTAATACAAGTCCCACTCTCCACTTCGCACTTTTGACGCAACACTTTTCGCACCAATTATGACGCAAACTCCTAAACAACCCACACACTAGTAAATTTTTCAACCACTTTTGATTGGAATATGCATAATCACATGATTTATGACATCAACCAATCTGATTCAAATATACATTTTAAACTATCACTAACGAATCAAAATGCTCGATACTTGTGTCATTGATCACTCATCAGAACTTGTAAGTGCCATTTGTTATATTGTGTATTATACTTTGAAAGTATGTATATGTGAATTTAGAATTAAAGATAAACATTGATGCTGACATTAGGAAACACAGTGTAATATTTTAGACAAGGATTTTAAAATTTGAATTGATGTTTGATTCAATATAATCTTAAACTGATAGCTCAAAGGGATAGCCCACCTAACATTAAACTGTCATGATTCAGATACAGTAGAAATTAAAATCACCTCTTTACTGTCATGCTATTTTCAGTTTATTTCTTCCTTCTCTTGAATTTCTTTTTCAGTAAGAAATGTCATCTTATATGCCAGCCCATTTTATAACACCTGTGAATGGGGTGGTTTTTAAAACTAGACTGCAATCAGGAGGGGTTACACAGGTACTAAGAGAAAACTGACCCAGCTCTTAAAATATCAATTGATTGCAAATAAATACATATGATACCCTGATTACATGTTATATTTGCAATTATTCCTGCTCAGAATAATAATACATTTATACTATATACATATAGTGGTATAAATAAACACAGAGATATGAAAGACAACGTTGTTTAGAACAAAAAAAGGAATTTAGGGACATGTAAATATGTTTTCAAAAGATTTCCAACATAACACACACACATATATACTGTGTTCTGTCCATATATTCATATGTTCATCTTTAAATGCTATTTTAGTTCTTGTGCTCCCTCTAGTGTTATGTTTTATTATTGTATTCAATTTAATGTATATTCTATGTGCTACCTCTGACCTTTTTGAGGTCACTTCCTGCCTCCATTTTGTTTCACTTGTGTGTGTAAATTAGTTTCACTTTCAATGTGTAAGTTTGCTAGAACTCTCTGCTAATAGCTTTATAGAGGCAAATTCTTTTTACCTGGCAATTACCACTTCTGGAACCTCAGAATTCTTGTTTTGCAACAATAAAGCATGAAGGATTCATAAATCTCTGCTGTGGAATTTGTCTGAGTTAAGCTACTCTGCTGGATTCTACTAATCTGTAAGTTGGATTGCATGTTTAACTTTACATCATAAGGCATTGGGCAGTCATCTTGCAAATCAGTAAATGAAAATAGAATAGTAAAAAGAATACCTTCAGAGTTATTAATCTTCAATAGAAAGACTCATGTTTGTTAAACTGTACACAGCTCAGTGTGTAACTAAGGACTTTATATAATATAAATGAGAAGCTGCATTGCTTGCTGCACACAGCTCAGTAAATGTTTCTGCATTTAACAAGGAAGATTTCATTAAGCATCTGCACTGTCTCACACAAGATATCTGCAACAGAGAAGTGTACACTGAACTTTGTATAAACTGTCAGTTTCCTCAGAGAAATTTATGACTGCAGTTAAAATAGCTCTAATCTAGTTACTTAAAATGTCTGAAAAAGAACTTGCAATACAAGATAGACTGTCACAGGAGAAAGAGCAGAACATTAGACCACAGCGTACAATAAAACCCACTGAGAAAGTCATACAAAGTTATCAAGCTGAGAAAGATGAATTAGTGGATGCATTGGATGAAATGTGGGAGAAGCTTAGAAAATGTGTATCTTTAGCAAATGAAACTATTAATGATAAAGAACAGTTAAACAAGATTGCTGACAGACTTAATGCTTGTTATGAAAATTATGAAAGGTTGTCACGCAAATATTTTAATCTGCTATCAAAAACTAATGTTGAGGAAACTGTGCAAATTCAAACCCAGTTTAATTAATCTAATCTACAGCGCAAGAAACTAGTGCAAAGCACATTAGCAACAGTTGAAAGCAGGATTGCAGACTTGCTAGAATCCAGATCACAGCGTGCTGCCTCAACAATTCGCTCTGCTAAATCTAGAAGTACTTCCTCTTCATCTATAAGCTCCGCCATTATCAAAGCACGTGCAGAAGCAGAAGCTGCAATGGTGCGCGCATCTTTTAGCAAAAAAGAAGCAACACTGAAAATGGAGGCAGCAAAACAGGAGAAGGAAAAAGAATTAGAAGCAGCAAAATGGGAGAAGGAAAAAGAATTAGAAGCAGCAAAATGGGAGAAGGAAAAAGAATTAGAAGCAGCGAAAAAAGAAACAGATTTAGAAATACTGCAAAATGAAAAAGAAGTAGCTGTCGCCATGGCAAGATTAAAGGTACTTGAGGCAGCCAATACAGAAGAGCTCCTAGAATATTCTGTCAGTCTGGTGGGATCAGACTACCCAGAGAAAAGAACATGTGATTATGTTCTTAACCAGAGTGGAAAACACTACAACTCCTTTGAAGAGGAAGAAGGAGGCAATGCTCATAAAGACAGAGGTTGGAATGATGTGCACCCTACCACAAATGATTTACATCTCAATAGCGATCCAATTGCTCCAGCCAGAACAGATGCAATTCAGCGGATAAGCAGCTCAGGTGTCAATGCACAAATCACACAACCTCTTGTAAACAAACAAGTATGGGGTCCATCACAGCCACCTCCATTAAGATCAGTGAAAGAAAAGGCTTCAGCTGGATTAAATGTATCCGCGAACCCATACTATCCCTCAGCATTCAATTCCTATTATCCAAGTGATCTTCAGGCACCTCCAGTAACAAAGACTGAAAGGTTAGAGATGTCTGAGTTTGCAAGGTATATGATTCGACGTGAGCTTACTAATACAAGTCTTACAAAATTTGATGATCTGCCAGAGAACTACAGGTCTTGGAAGTCTACATTCAAGACTGCTGTTGAAGATTTAGGTATATCTGCTAGAGAAGAGCTTGATCTGCTGGTAAAGTGGTTAGGTGCTGAATCTGCAGAACGTGTCAAGAGGCTCAGAGCTGTCCATGTAGACAACCCAGTTGCAGGTTTAAAAATGATTTGGGAACGTTTGGATCAGACTTATGGTAGTCCAGAAGTAATTGAAAATGCCCTTTTAAAGAAAATACAAAAAATTCCAAAAGTCACAGTTAGGGACAATCGCAAGCTACAAGAGTTAAGTGATCTTCTGCTGGAACTAGAAGCAGCTAAAGCAGATCCATGTCTATCAGGACTGTGTTATCTTGATACTGCACAAGGTGTAAATCCAATTGTGGCGAAGTTACCTCATGCTCTTCAAGATAAATGGGCAACACAAGGATCAAGATACAAGCAAGAGAATAATGTATCATTCCCTCCCTTTTCCTTTTTCAGTAAGTTCATCCAAGACATAGCAAGGACAAGAAATGATCCAAGTTTCTCTTTATCCGAATTAAATCAGTGGGCAGTGACTTCTCCAGAACATGAGAAAGAAACTTCAAGATTCAAGAACTCAAAGAAATCAGTATTTGTCCAAAAGACAGATGTAGCACCTTCCAGACAGGAAATGCAAAGTGAGAAATTAAAGAATTTAATTCAAGAATGCCCATTGCACAAGAAGCCTCACCCACTTAAGAAATGTCGTAGCTTTAGAGAAAAACCTTTGCAACAACGCATAGAGCTTCTTAAAAATTATGGACTATGCTTCAGGTGCTGTGCTTCAACAGATCATATTTCTAGAAACTGTAAAGCCAATATTAGATGTTCAGAATGCAATAGTGACAGACATGTGTTTGCTCTCCACCCAGAGTCTTCAAGTTCCCTTCCACTTGAAAGTATTGCCCCTGCTGAAAAGCATGGCGGGGAGAAAGCAGAAGAGACAACAAACAAAACATCTGTTGCTTCAAAATGTACTGAAATATGCGGTGAAGGACTTAGTGGAAGGTCCTGCTCTAAAATATGTCTTGTTAAAGTGTATCCTAAGGGAGAGCCTGATAAATCAGTAAGAATGTATGCAATTCTGGATGATCAAAGCAATCGATCACTGGCTAGAACTGAATTCTTCAACATATTCAACGTAAATGGTAATCCTTCATCTTACACCCTTGGTACATGTGCAGGTCAGTTTGAAACAAAAGGAAGAAGAGCTAGTGATTTCATAATAGCTTCTATTACAGATGGTATACAGTTGCCTTTACCTACACTTATTGAATGCAATCAAATTCCAGATAACAGGGATGAGATTCCTACACCAGAAATAGCACATTACCATCCTCACATGAAACACATAGCTAGTTGCATACCAGCTCTAGAGAAGAATGCCCAGATATTTATTTTACTTGGTAGAGACATTCTAAGAATACACAAGGTACGCCATCAATGTAATGGACCTCATAATTCTCCATATGCTCAGAGACTTGACCTTGGCTGGGTAATAGTTGGAGATGCCTGTATAGGAAAAATCTACAGAACAGATATTACTAACTCCTTGAAAACTAATGTGTTAATTAATGGACGTCCATCTTACTTTGAGCCATGCCCAAATCACTACCATGTAAAGGAGAAACCTGGAATCTATGAACATTCATACTATGCCAGTCAAGATGATATAGTTACTCCCTTACCAGATGATGACAACATTGGAAGTACAGTGTTCCACACAACACAGCATGACAATAAACTAGCTCCTTCTATCGAAGATAAAGAATTTCTCAAGTTAATGGACAAAGAGTTTTACAAGGATGACTCAAACAGTTGGGTAGCCCCTCTGCCATTTCGCAATCCAAGACAAAGGTTACCCAACAACAGAGTTCAAGCACTCTCTAGACTTTCTTCCTTACAACGTACTCTAAAGAAAGATCCGAAGATAAAAGAACACTTTGTATCATTCATGCAGAAGATATTTGAAAATAAGCATGCAGAGCCAGCTCCTCCACTAAAAGAAGGTGAAGAATGTTGGTATCTTCCTTCATTTGGCATCTATCATCCACGCAAACCAGGTCAAATAAGGGTTGTGTTTGATTCAAGTGCACAGTATGAAGGCATGTCACTCAATAGTGTTCTTCTTACTGGACCTAACCTTACTAACAGTCTCTTAGGAGTATTGATCAGGTTCAGGAAAGAACCTGTAGCATTCATGGCTGACATACAACAGATGTTCTATTGTTTCATTGTTAGAGAAGACAATAGGAATTACCTCAGGTTTTTGTGGCATCGCAACAATGATACTAGTGCTGAGATAATAGATTATCGCATGAGAGTGCATGTCTTCGGCAATAGTCCATCACCTGCAGTGGCAATATATGGACTAAGAAGAACAGCTCAAGAAGGTGAAATGGAATATGGAACAGATGCCAGACAATATGTAGAAAGAGACTTCTATGTGGATGATGGAATCAAGTCTGTACCGACAGATGAAGAAGCCATTGATCTGCTTAAAAGAACACAAAAGATGCTATCTGTAGCAAACCAAAGGCTTCATAAAATAGTCTCAAACAGCAGCAAGGTGTTGAAAGCCTTTCCTCCAGCAGACCATGCAACGGACCTCAAAGACTTAGATCTAGGTACAGATACACCACCTATACAACGGAGTCTTGGTCTACATTGGAACATATCAACTGATGAATTTGTTTTCAAAGTTTCTACTGATGAAAAGCCATACACTAGACGTGGTGTTTTATCAATTATTAACAGTCTTTATGACCCACTGGGGTTTGTAGCTCCAGTGACTATACAAGGAAAGTCTCTGCTTAGACAGCTTTCATCTGAGTCAAAATCCTGGGATACTTTACTACCTACAGAGAAACGTCAGATGTGGGAAAAGTGGACGGATTCTTTGAAGGCTCTTGAAAAGCTCTGTATTACACGTTGTTATGCTTCTACGTCTCTATCAACAGCTACAGTAACAGAGATCTACATCTTCTCAGATGCATCTACAGAAGCTAATGCAGCTGTGGCCTACCTAAAAGTGACCGACACTGAAGGAAAACCACATGAAGGATTTATCAACAACCGAGTAGAACGCATCAGGAGATCTACAAAACCAGAGCAATGGTATTACGTACCTACTGACCAAAATACTGCAGATCTTGCAACCAGGTCATTAACTTCAGCACAATTCATGAAATTGACATGGTTGACAGGACCCGCATTCTTGTTAAACGCTACAGATACAACATCAACCAGTACTACATTTCAGTTTGTGGGACCTGATAAAGAGAACCATCTTCAAGCTACTACACTTCTTACCAGTGTACCTGCTCTTGGATTACAGAAGTTGTACTTCTTCTATTTCACATGGACTGTGATTATAAACATAGACACTGGTTGACAATTTGTAAGGATTACAATAGAGAGATGACTACAGGGGACAGTGCCAGCCCTGCTTCTCTTCAAGAATTATCATGTTAAAACAACATGGACTTATGTTTGCAATTGCATTTTGTATGTTTTCTCTCTTTCTTTGTCTTGCAGATCTCATGGATAAAGAGACTTCAATCAACATTTTTATGTTTATTGTTTGATTTATATAGTGGTATCTACAGATACCAGACGGGGAGTGTTCTGTCCATATATTCATATGTTCATCTTTAAATGCTATTTTAGTTCTTGTGCTCCCTCTAGTGTTATGTTTTATTATTGTATTCAATTTAATGTATATTCTATGTGCTACCTCTGACCTTTTTGAGGTCACTTCCTGCCTCCATTTTGTTTCACTTGTGTGTGTAAATTAGTTTCACTTTCAATGTGTAAGTTTGCTAGAACTCTCTGCTAATAGCTTTATAGAGGCAAATTCTTTTTACCTGGCAATTACCACTTCTGGAACCTCAGAATTCTTGTTTTGCAACAATAAACCATGAAGGATTCATAAATCTCTGCTGTGGAATTTGTCTGAGTTAAGCTACTCTGCTGGATTCTACTAATCTGTAAGTTGGATTGCATGTTTAACTTTACATCATAAGGCATTGGGCAGTCATCTTGCAAATCAGTAAATGAAAACAGAATATACTGTATAAATATATATATATATATATATATATATATAAAAAAGTATGTGCAAATATATATGTACAAATTCTAGCATTATTAATCATTTATAAAAAAAAAATAACGTGAGATAAACGCATATCATGACTAGAAATACAAATACACATTAATTTATGTGAAAGTGTCATATAACAGATTTTTTTGTATAACAAATAAATATAACAATAACTTTCTATGAGATATTGTTTGTTGAGGTATAAATGTAGCTATTTCTTGGACATTAACAGATGAAAAATAAAAGATTAGCTTTAGAGAAATGTGTTTGTTCATGGACAGTAATGAAATGGTATAAATAAAGTTGGGAAAAACCCGAATAACTGCGATATCGATGACTGTTAGTTAACAACAGTCCGATGCTCTTCGCACTGTACTTGATGCGTATGTTTTTGATGGCTTTTTTGATAAATAAGGGCATCGTATTTAGATCCGCGTCAGCGATGTCTGGCGAGCGTATTGACGCTGGTGCACGCAATGAGATTGCTGCTTTGATAAATTGACCCCCATGGGGGAAAGCATGCACGAGCATGTAAAGTCAGACCTTGGCTTTTGTGCGGTATGGAGCTTAACGCACCATTACACACAGCACAAGGAGGTTTTTCAGTAACTCGCAATGGCAGCTCTATGGAAACTGCAATACCGCTCATTGTATTGTGTTATTTATGCACCCAGTATAGCACAAAACTCGTAATCTAGGTGAATGTGCACAAATACGATTGTATGTTCTCATATGAGCATACCCGATTGCATATTCACATATGCACATGCTCGATCACATATGTTTTTACATGTTTTTATCTACCTAACTGCTAAGGGCTCCAATTCAAAAGACAGTTACCTTTCTTGAAGGAAGACACTCACAGCTCATTTAAATATTTCTCTCTCTCTCTCTCTCTCTCTCCCTCGCTCAATAAAATAAAAAAATCTTCATAATAATCTTCTGCATGGATGTCCAGGAAAAGAAATAAGACCTTAAAATAAATGAATTTTTTTCTTTTTGCGGCCAACTACTGTTTTTGATTGTTTTAAGTAATCTGCTGCCTTCCCTAGAGCACTGATCAAGTGTGCATCTGCATTCAGACTTACAGTCCCTCTGTTTGATGTTTTTAGTACCTGTTGCCTGGCCTATTTGTATGTTTCGACTTGACTAAAACTGGATGAAGTTTACTCTGCAGAAACGGCATGCAGAGGTGAATCTGATATATGCTTATGGTATAATGGAAAGAGAGATGTCCAGCTCACGTTCACTGTATAAAATCATAAAACTTTATTATGCCAGGTTTGACATTAAGAACAGTGTATGCATAACAGATATGATGCATTTTAATAATAGATCATGTGCTTATGGTGTGGAGTAAATGCGATTGGTTGCAGACATTATTGGGGTGGGGTAGAGACACCACAGACACATACCCACTTCCCACTCATTTCCTGTGCCATTTTATAGAGGTTTGAGGTGATAGGGGTGGTATAGGTGCTTCTGTTGAATTAAAGGATTTGATGCCTTTTCTAGAGCCATTCCTTAACCATCCTTGTGCCTACCAGATTATTGGAATCTATGCAGACATTAATATGCTGCTAACTTTTAGCATCACATCTGTTTGGCAGTAACCATTTTTTAAAGGCTGACACCATGGGGCCGATTTATCATGGCCTGAATGGGGCCGTTTACCCCCTGTTTCCGCGCAAGCCTTCAGGCTCGCCAGAAACAGGAGTTAAGAAGCAGCAGTCTTAAGATCGCTGCTCCTTAACTCGTCCACTGCCTCTGAAGCTGCGGACATCAATCCGCCCGATCTCATACGATCGGGTTGATTGACACCCCCTGCTAGCGGCCGATTGGCTGGGAATCTGCAGGGGGCGGCAATGCACAAGCAGTTAACCAGAACTGCTTGTATAATGATAAATGCTGACAGCGTATGCTACAGCGGATCATGTCCGCCAGACACTTGATAAATCGGCAGCTAAATCTAAAAAAAAAGTAGCCTTTTTGCCATCCCCTAATGCCACTGCTGTGTACCCCTAACAAGGTGTCCCTTCAGCATTGCAACCCTGCGCAGTTGTACAAGTTGTTTACCCCCAATGTTATCCCTGCACACAGTTTAGTGGAAGAAATATTATATTTAGAACTAATGGTGTTTAGCAACATACTATTTGTTAAGTAAAACATTTTTTGGTGTGAAGTTTAAAATTAGCCTAAAAAATGGCTTTTTGAATTCTTTTTTGAGCAGTGGATTGTACTTTTTTCTTGTCTTGTGTCACTTTTATCTGCTCTACTAAATGTAACTATACTAATAAAAATATTGTGGATATTACTTCAGCAAGCAAACAATTAGAACACAAGCCAAATTCTATAGATTTGGAAATAAGACGGGCAAACTCCTAGCTAATATAACCAAACTTATAAAGAAAAGGACCACAATTATGGCAGTTAAAAAAAGACAATAGAGTATTGAATGAAGAAAAAGATATCCAGAAAACCTTTCTGGATTTCTATAAAGACTTATATTCCCCGCAACAAGTGAACCCAGAAGATAAGTTAGGCTTCTGGCAATCAGTAGACTTGCCGAAAGTAGAACAGTCCCAGCTTAACGTATTGAATAGTAAAATCACACAAAAAGAAATTTTGGCCACGATCAAAATGTTAACTCTAGACAGAACTCCGGGCCCTGATGGGCTTCCAGCTGAGTTTTACAAAATCCTGGGTCTGGAACTTTGTCCCACCCTAGAACAACTTTACAATGGTATTTTAGAAAATACAGTTGTCCCATCCACGAGACTGGCGGAGGCAAATATAAGTATTATACACAAGGAAGGTAGGGACCCTCTATTAGCACACTCTTATCGTCTTATATCATTACTGAACCAGGACTACAAGATACTCACAAAAATTCTAGCTAATAGACTAGCAGAGATCTTACCAAGCATAATTCATAAAGACCAAACAGGGTTTGTCAAGGGGAGATCATCTGTTCTTAATATTAGAAAAGTACAGACAGTAATCCAACATTATTGGACACTCAAGCAAAATGTAGCCACCAGCAAAGGTCATAAAGGCTGCTCTACTAATGTTAGACACAGAAAAGGCCTTTGACAAGGTACTTTGGGATCATTTATTCACCACGCTAGGGAAGATAGGAATACAAGGAGAGTTTATTGCTGCAATTCATAATTTATATAAAATACCACAAGCTTCACTAATAATTAATGGCATGCTAACACAACCCTTCCATCTCTTTAGGGGTACACGTCAAGGATGCCCCCTTTCTCCACTTTCATTTGACATAGCTATAGAACCCCTGGCGTGGAAAATTAGGCAACAGTTAGAGGGCCTCAGGATAGGAGACTCTCAAATCCACTTAAATCTTTTTGCTGACGATATGATCCTGTTTGTTCAAGAGCCCCAGAAAAATATCCCAATTATAATGAACCTAATAAAAGAGTTCAGTTTAGTATCTGGATACGTGATTAATACTGACAAGACAAAACTTATCTGGCTACTTAATAAAGGAGAAGAAGCTATCCCTGGTTTTGACTTTAAGATTGTGAAAGATAGCTTTAAGTACTTAGGTATCATGCTACACATTGATCCACGTAAATGGTACACTATTAACTACACACCTTTACTGAAAAAACTAAAAAACCTGATACACACCTGGACACAATTACCGATCTCCCTCTCGGGCAGAATGGGACTCATAAAGATGGTCTATTTCCCCAAACTTCTGTATTTTTTCCAGACGGTCCTGGGAATACTTAAGAGAACAGACTTGAAAACTATAACACAGATGGTTCTGGGGTTTGTCTGGAATAATAAAAAGCATAGGATTAGCTACCTAAAGCTCACATCTTCCAGAGAAAAGGGCCGGTTAGCACTCCCAAATTTTGAATTATACAATTGGGTGGCCCAGGTGAAGTTTGTGGTAGACTGGTTCACTGGTTTGGAGAAATTTACTGATCTACGACTGGAAGGTGGTCTTATCCAGCCCTGGTCATTGCAGATGTTACCCCATATGACTCAAGCACAGGTTCACAGGTGGGTGGGAGACCTCGACCTTCTCAATCAACCGGCTAGAGCCTGGAGACTCATGAGCAAATGGTTGAGTACACACCATAGAATAGTTCAGCTCTTACCATGGCAAGGAAACCC
Source organism: Bombina bombina (assembly GCF_027579735.1). NCBI lineage: Eukaryota > Metazoa > Chordata > Amphibia > Anura > Bombinatoridae > Bombina > Bombina bombina. The sequence goes on along the minus strand of NC_069504.1, from coordinate 860,113,392 downwards.
AGAGTTCCCGGCTGGAATCTCTACCAAAGCCTTTAAAATTTGGAGGGAGAGGGGACTACACACTGTAGGACAAACTTTACTAGAGGATAATAAGACCATGATGACATTTGCAGCATTGCAGACCAAATTTGAGCTTCCAAAAACACATTACTATGCGTATCTACAGGCAAGGCATTACCTACACTCCATCATGGAGGCGAATACCCCGACAGCACAAACACAAATAATGCAAATAATAGATCTAGCAGCAAAAGGTGTTTCTTCTATATCACCAATATATAAAAAGTTATTGCAACCGATAAACACAAAATGCATAGACAAAATTCTGGACATATGGTCGGCAGTACTTGGTGAGCGGATTCCAGAAATAGTGTTTACTGAGAGTATTAGTAAGGTACGAACGGCTACCCTATCATCTGATATGAGGGAATCTCACCTCAAACTCTTACACAATGTTTATGTAACCCCAGATAAATTTCAGTATTGGAAAAAAGAGAGAGAAAACAAATGTCCAAAATGTGGATTTTTAGAAGCAGATATTGTTCACATGACATGGAATTGCCCCCACATAATAACATTTTGGAAAATGTTACAACATTGGCGACGCACTGCAATGCATCTCCCTGAGCTAGCTCTGACCCACCAGAATATAGTTTTGTTAAACATGGCCAACATTCCAAGGTTCCAGAGAGCCTGTATCTATAATATAATTCTCGTCGCCAGAAATCTGATATTTCAGAACAGGTTGAAACGAAATCCACCTACTGTTACACAGCTGAAAAATGCCTTACTCAAGCAAATATTTATTGAACAATTTGATGGGTTAGGAGACATACTAAAGAGAGTTAGAACCTTCCTAACTAAGTGGGAACCTTATCTTAACTGTTTGCCTAAGGGGACACAAGATATCATAATTACACCATTTAAAGACACTGATTATGTCCTGAATGCGAGACTGAGAGGTGAGGAGATGTATGACTTGGCAGATCGTGAGGAGAGAGAGAGACAACAGGAGGGGCACCGGACGGAGGGCAGCGCACTGTGAGTTCAATTTAATTTAACTTCAATTGAAAGTTGTTTGATGTATGTTAAAAATGTAGTCTACCACAGGACTTAATTTAAATTCATCTAAGCAAGAATTAACACCTGTAAATGTATGTTTAGGCATGTCTCAAGGATCTCTTAAAATGTATACGTTTTTTTATTTTTTATTCATACAACGACATGTAACCGGAAGGGTTTTATTTCTTTTGTATTGTTTGTTTTGTTTTTCATCTTAATTTTGTAATCCCTGTGGTGACGACCAAAAATAAAAATATTTAAAAAAAAATAAATATTGTGGATAGGGGAATATGCCTAAGCATAGTCCCACTTGAGTCTCTAAGTAACCATATTTAGAAAACTCTAATGATATCATTTGAAGTAAAATACCTTACATTTTAAAATCAAATATTATGGGCCAGATTACAAGTGGCCCGCTAATGATAGCGTGAGCGCGATGACCAGTTTCGCTTGACAACACTACCATTAGCGTGCACCTTTAATATTACAAGAACATGGTAAAGCTTGTTAACCAGGGAAGGGTTACTTTCAATAGATGACTGGGATAAATTGCGCTGGTATTACAAGTTGAAAGTTATAGTTTGTGCTTGAGCAAAAAAAAAAATGAACGCAGCTTCAGATCTGCACAAAACACATCTATAACATATTAAAATAAAGTATATATATATATATAAAACTGAATCTGTATATACATGTGTATATATACTGTATATGTAGATAGATACATATATATATACAAGTAAATATACGTGTATAAACTTATATACACATACCCAGCCATATACTATGCACGCAATATCATTTTTTAAATGTGTTTTGAGTATAACTACTTTACATTCCAGTATTCTTCATATAGAAAAAATATTTTCTTTTTACTTTACATAAATATTTATATATATATATATATATATAAATATATATATATATGTGCATATATTCATATAGATATATAGGTATAGTTATATATTTTACAAAAATAACTCCCTTACCGGCTGCAATACATTTTTACTTTGAGCACAGTTAGAGCGCGAGGGAAAAAGTTATTTAACACGCCACTTGTAATCTGGTCCTATATAAGTACAAAGACATGTTGTACATATACGTGTAAAGTCTCTCTAAAGATGGATTGTTTTAAGGTGATCTACTGTATTACATATTCTAATTCTTTTTTAAGTGTATGCTAATTATCTGAGTGGCATAATGCAATATAGCTTTTATGATTTAGTCATCTCTTCAGTGTTGCTGTGTCATGTCCTTTATAAATAAAGGGCAAGTAGCTTCCATATGGTCCAACCAATGTGTTCACTAAAGAATGCACTACACCATTCAGAACAAACTGAAAATGTATAACAAATGTCAGTTTGACTTTTAGGCTTTTCTTTTCAGTACCTTTTAGTATGTAGTGCAGCAATTGTAGTATCTGTATCTAGATGTTAAGTATAAAATCATACAGTTTTTATTAAAAAGCTTTAAGAGAATCACTTTTGCATTAATAGATGTCATGTACAATATTAATACTATATTTATACCAGAACAACACTCTTCATAATGCAGGCGATATATTGGACGTCTATAAGCAAAATAATTCTCTAGAAAGCAGACATGTTGGGAGTTGGCTATTGTAAGGTGTACAGGCTACATAGTAGTTAGCAGCCTCAGACTGACAAGTAATGGTCATTGTGTGATGCATTGCCGGAGTCACAGTGGATGACATCACAAAGGCCTTATGCTGCATCAGCAGATACTGTAGAACTTCAGGCCATTTGTCACCAGCAGCAAGAAGAGGAAGGACCATGACCAAGCAGCTCTGAGCTACTGACCCAACAAAGTGAGAAAACTCATCTCTAAGGTAAGCTCATCTAATACCCAAACAGGGGGAAATCAAGGCCTGAAGGTAAGTTCATTTATTTATTGTAACACATTTGCTTACAGACATTTGGTGAGATATGGACTTTAGACATAAGTAGCAGCATATGAGTGCCAGGAATTAATGTCAGATTACAGTAACCACAAACCACATGTTCTTCCCTTAATTTCTGTCACCTTTCACCTTTTTCTTGCTCCTCTTACTCCTCTATTTTCTTATTTATAGCTTTATTTTCTTCCTGTCTATCTGCTGCACATTGGTTTCTACCATTTACATTGCGTCTTTTCCTTTCTTTGCCACTTTCCCCATCTTTCCAGCACAGTTACTAACAACACAAAAACTGAAAGGCAAAAATGATATCTCTAATTCCATGGAGCAGACACGGCAAATCATGGTAAATATGCTTCTTACAGTGTACTGTGACTATTAATGTAAATGGGCAGCTGACCTTGTCATTGTCATATCTTTATATATCAACATTATACAACTATCATACAATAATGTGACTTCAACAAAACCTATTGTGAATCCGAAAAAGTACAAATAAATCTACATACACACAGGCAGAAACTCACACACAGAGGCAAAGTAACACACACCCAGTGGAAGAGACAAAGACAGACATAGAGGCAGAGATAGACACAAACACACAGATAGGGATACACACACAGAGACAAAGGCAAAGACAGAGGATAAATAATATAGGGTGCAAGGATAAAATGAATGAATTCTCTAACTGTGATGAGAGCAGGATGTGATGTCACTAGTTTGGGGGCGGGGCTTAGGTCCGGTAGTCTGTGTCGCAGTTAGTTTAGTACAATCAACCTGACTAGATGTGTATTGCTATGCTCTGCAATAAAATAGAGTTGTACCATCATTGCTGTGTCCTGCATATGTCCTGCATTTCATGACATGGTGTCAGAAGTTCTGGACTGCGCTTCTGTTCCTGATCGATTGCAATGTCAAAGTTTACCCCACCTGAGCCTTTTGATTTCTCTCAGCCTGCAGCTTGGCCCACATGGCGTCAGCGGTTTCAGCGCATCAGGATTGCATCCAAACTGAACAAGGAGAGTGGTGATGTACAAGTTAATTCTCTTTTATACTCTATGGGGAAAGATGTGGAGCCAGTGTTCAATGCTTTTACTTTCCAAGAAGGGGAAGAATTTAACTTTGATATAGTTATGGATAAACTCAGTGCCCACTTTGTGCCCAAAAGAAATGTGATTCATTAGAGAGCTTGTTTTCACAAACGTAATCAGCGTGTGGGAGAATCTGTGGAGTCATTTGTGCGCAGCCTGTATGAACTAGCTGAATTCTGTGAGTTTGGTGTTGCTAAAGAAGAGCAAATCAGAGACAGAATAGTTATTGGAATTGCAGATGCTGAAGTCTCACTGAAGCTGCAGTTAGGGCCTGATTTAATGTTAGATGGGGCTATTAGGATGGCCCACCAGAGTGAACTGGTGAAAAAGCAAAGTGCTGATCTGAGGTCTGAGAGTATTGTGGATGAAGTGCAACAGTCTAGGAAAACTGCTAGTGAAAGGCACAATGTGAGCGGTAGATCTAAAGTACTGGAAAGGCCTAGAAGTGGATGGGCGCAACATGCCCGATGCACGCGGTGCTACCGTGCCCATGATCAGAGTGTTATATGCCCGGCCAGGGATAAAAGATGCAGAAAATGTAACAGAATGGGACATTTTGAAGTGGTGTGTAAAACTGAATACATTAAGGAGATGCAGGTGGACGGTGACCAGGAGGGTCAGGAAGTGTCTTTTGTGGGGTCCGTTGTGGAACGGCCAAGCTCAGAGGAAGATTGAAAAGTTACTTTTACTGTAATGGGAGACAAAGTTGATTTTAAGATTGACACAGGAGCAGATATCACTGTAATGTCTTTTGCTGAATTTATGAAACTGCCTCGACAGCCCCAGCTGGCGAAGGTTACTACAAATGTCCATAGTCCTGGTGGCCGCATTGATTGTGTGGGGAAATTTCTTGCCAGCTGTGAGTACAAGCAAAGAAAGTTCACCATGTGGGTGCATGTGATTCGAGGTCAGTGTGTTAACAATTTATTGAGCAGAAAAGCAGCCTGCGACTTTGGCCTCGTGGCCAGGGTGAATGAGATTTCCGAAGATATGTTTGGCGAATTGGGCCTACTGAATTGCAAACCAGTCCGTATAGCTCTTAAAAGTGACGCAGTCCCATACAGTATTTCTACTCCTCGTAGAATTCCGTTCCCGCTCATGCCTCAAGTGGAGAAAGAGCTTATGTGCATGAAGTCTATGGGGGTTATTGAAGAGGTTGTTGAAGCGACTGATTGGTGTGCCCCCATTGTTCCAGTTGCAAAGAAAAACGGAAAGGTGCGCATCTGTGTGGACCTGAAAAGGTTGAATGAGGCAGTGAAGAGAGAGAGATTTGTGCTGCCGACATTAGAAGATATAGCTCCAAAGTTGGCTGGGGCGAAGTTCTTTTCCACATTAGACGCTTCTAGCGGCTTTTAGCAGATCCCCCTGGATCCAAAGTGCCGCAAACTGACTACCTTTATCACACCGGTAGGTCGGTTCTGCTTCTGCAGACTCCCCTTTGGGATATCCTCCGCTCCTGAAATCTTTCAAAGGGAAATGAGTTCTCTCCTGAGTGACCACGTGGGCACAGCGGTCGTCATGGACAAAATTCTAGTGTATGGGTCTACAGTGGAGGAGCATGATCAGCGGTTAAGTTGTGTGCTACAGGCTATCAAAGAGTCTGGGCTGAAGCTGAATAAAGAAAAATGTCATTTTAGGAAAACTGAATTATGCTACTTTGGGCATATCATCAACGGGGATGGCATCAAGCCAGACCCCGAGAAAATTCGTGCTATTGAACAGAAGAAAAGTCCTTCTGATGTACATGAGCTGAGACAGATATTGGGCCTTGTAAATTACGTGGGCAAGTTTCTTCCAGATTTATCAACAGTTTTACACCCTATCACAGAGTTGCTTAAGAAAGACGTTGCCTGGGTCAGGGGACCTTCACAAGAAAAGGCTTTCCTGCAGGCCAAGTCCCTGCTGGGGTCTGCCCCAGTGCTGGGGTTCTACGACCCTTCAAAAAAGACTGTGGTTAGTGCCGATGCAAGCAGTTATGGGTTGGGGGCTGCACTCCTGCAGTTAAATGAGAATAAACTACAGCCCATCGCCTACTGTTCCCACACACTGACGGCTGCAGAGTCAAAATACGCTCAAATTGAGAAAGAGTGCCTGGCTGCAGTTTGGGCCTGTGAGCGCTTTCAGTGCTATCTAGTGGGTTTGGAGAAATTTAGTCTGGAAACTAACCACAAACCGCTAGTCCCTCTAATCAACTCTTATGACATTGACAAAACACCCTTGAGATGCCAGAGACTTTTAATGAGACTGCTCAGGTTCAATGTTCAGGCAGTGCATGTGCCGGGGAAACAACTGGTTGTGGCAGATACACTATCCAGGCTCCCGCTGGCTGCTGCTGAAGAATCCTCCACAGAATCTGATGTGAAAGTGTATGTTGATTCAGTTCTGGCCTCTAAGTCCATTTCTTCAAGGAAACTGGAAGAGATAAAGAAAGAGACATATTTGGACACAGATCTGCAAGAGGTTATCAAGTACATAAAAGAAGGCTGGCCCGAGAGCCGGGCAGCCTGGATGTCTTTAAGTGCTTACCAGCCAGAGAGGTCGCAGCTCATGGAGCTGGAGGGGTTGGTGCTGTTCCAAGACCGCATTGTAATTCCTGTCAGCATGAGGAAAGAGATGTTAAACAGGATTCACGATGGCCACTTAGGTATTACAAAGTGCAGAGAAAGGGCAGCTACAGCTGTGTGGTGGCCTGGGATCAGCTCCGACATTGCAAATCACGTGTCTAAATGTGCCTTTTGCCGGGAACGCCGGCCTACTCAGAGAAGGGAGCCCTTGATTTCTACTCCGCTGCCTGCGGGGCCGTGGCAGAAAATAGCTGTTGATTTGTGTGAACTGCACGGGAAAAAGTTTCTTGTTGTGATCGACTACTATTCCAGGTATTTGGAAATTGCACCCCTGAATGATATCACAAGTCAGGCCGTTATCATTCGCCTGAAGAGCTTGTTCGCCCGCTGGGGCATTCCAATGGAGCTGGTGAGTGATAATGGTATGCAGTTCGCTTCTACAGAGTTCAGTGCTTTCAGCAGGGTATATGATTTTGTACATTCCACATCAAGTCCACATTATCCGCAGGCCAACGGAATGGCTGAAAGGGCAGTTCAAACAACAAAATTCATTCTAAAGCAATCTGAGGCGTACCTAGCCCTCTTGTCATACAGGGCAACGCCCATTCAAGCCACCGGGTTTAGCCCGACACAGCTGATGCTAGGACGCCAGATTCGCACCACTTTATCCTCAGTGGGTGTCTTCAAGCCGCCTGGCCCTGTTCCTCGGGACGAAGTCCTTAGGAGGGATGAAGAGGCTAAAAAGTGCCTCAGTACCACCGCCGGTGGGATCCCCTGTTCTAAGAGAGGTGCCTTCCTCTCAGCAAGATCACAGCGGGGATATATCTTTGCCTCCAGCAGACTCTATTTCACCATCTTCTGTATCAGATGACAGTTCATACAAAGTTACATCAAGCGGAAGAGTGGTGAGACTTCAGGCCCGATATAGGGACTGACTTTGGCTAGAACAGTGACCGGAAGTATGGGCAGAATAATCCCATGGTCACTGTGGACTAGGGTAGTCTACCCCGATGTCCAAGTCAGGATGTAATTTATTTGTTTATATATTGTTCAAAGAAAAAAAAAATGTTGTTGTATACTATGTTCGTATACCTTGTTATTTATTATATTTTAATGTATGCTTCGCCTTTGAAAAAGGGGAAGATGTGATGAGAGCAGGATGTGATGTCACTAGTTTGGGGGCGGGGCTTAGGTCCGGTAGTCTGTGTCGCAGTTAGTTTAGTACAATCAACCTGACTAGATGTGTATTGCTATGCTCTGCAATAAAATAGAGTTGTACCATCATTGCTGTGTCCTGCATATGTCCTGCATTTCATGACGCTAACTAACAAGCAATGATACAATGAATGAATGCTGTAAATATGAGCAATGATACAATAAATGCATTCAATATGATAGTTTGTATTTTGAGCAAAGCAAGTAATTTCATGTGCCCAATCATATGAATCTTGTGAGGCTTCTCTAATACATTTAAATATGAGCTGTATTTAAACAGCTTTATAAATGTTTGTTCATCTTAGCTATAATTTCAAACTAAAGTGCATCTAATGGCTGTTCTGTTGAGAATTAAGTGATATTTATAGAATTTCTGTCTTTGGCTGAACAATCTCACTAAAAATGTAAACTTTTTTTTCTTCTCATTCAAGTTACTGCAGTCATATCACAGATTTTACTGTTTATCATATATAGAAGAAGAAATACGAGAGGTCAAAAGACAGAAGTAGAATAAAACTAAATACAAATAACTGCCTATATGTATATTGCTGCTTATCTGTATTTATTACTGGTACAATCACTGTTTTAACCAAAACCTCAAACAAGCCATATGTTTATTTTACTCATCAAACCGAAGTCTTGAGGTTCTCCTGTTCAACCTTAAAGTGAAAGTCAATCCTAGCGTTTATAAAACTCTAGGATTGACCATCGGGACGAATAAAAGGGACTTTCATTTATGAATTATAAAATACTTCATGCTGAAAGCTCCTTTATTTGTTTCAAGCGTTCGCTGCACTGAGCTGCTCAGGCAGCCCACAGCAGAACGCTGGTTTGCTTGAGAGTTGACGTTTTTACCTATAGCCAATAGTCGTGCAGGAAATCTGGCTTGGCGCCTTGTGGTGCCGGATTTCCCACATGGATATTTGTTAAGAGGTGGAAACGTCACCTCTTAGCAAAACAGCATTCTGCCATGGGCTGCCTGAGCAGCACAGTATGGTGAATGCTTGAAACAAATAAAGGAGTTTCTGCATGAAATATTTATGTCCTAGATCCATGCCTCCAACAATCAAACTGTGCCTCTGACGACCGCTCCATGCCTCTGCCAAGAAAATAGAAGATGGACCCACGATGGATGCAGATGGAGCCTCCTGGTTAAAGACCTTTCGCTGCGGGGAAGAAGATGGATCACCGAACTTCATCAATGGTGAGTACCTATTTTGGGGTAAGTGTTAGTTTTTTTACGGGCTGCATAAGAGCTGATTGCCCATACACATGCCCCTTTAGGGTAGAGTAGGTTTTTTTTTTTTATTTTTTTTATTTTGGGGGTTGGGTTGATAGGTGGGGGGTTGTAATGTTAGAGGGTACTTTGTTTTTTTCTGGGAAAAAGAGATGTTAAACTTAGGGAAATGCCTTACAAAAGGCCCTTTTAAGGGTTTTTGGTAATGTAATAATGTTTATATAGTTTGCGATGTGGGGGATGGCGGTTTAAGGGTAAATATGTTTATTAGGTAGTTTGCGATGTGGGGGATAGTGATTTAGGGGTTAATATGTTTATTAGGTGGTTTACGATGTGGGGGATAGTGATTTAGGGGGTTAATATGTTTATTAGGTAGTTTGTGATGTGGTGGTTGGCGGATTAGGGGTTAATACTTGTATTAGTTATTGCGATGTGGGGGATGGCGGTTTAGGGGGTAATACGTTTATTAGGTAGTTTATGATGTGGGAGGATAGCGGTTTAGGGTTTAATATGTTTATTAGGTAGTTTGCGATGTGTGGGGATGGCGTTAATAAGGGTAAATATGTTTATGTAGTTTGCGATGTTGGGGGGGATGGCGGTTTAAGGGTAAATATGTTTATGTAGTTTGCGATGTGGGGGGATGGTGGTTTAACCCCTTAAGGACCAAGGACGTACGCCATACGTCCTAAAAAAAAAGACACTTAACGACCGAGGACGTATGGCGTACGTCCTTGGTCTTGGAAAGCGGTGGAAGCGATCCTGATCGCTTCCAGCCACTTTCCGGTTATTGCAGTGATGCCTCGATATCGAGGCACCCTGCAATAACACTGCTTGGCCATCCGATGCAGAGAGAGCCACTCTGTGGCCCTCTCTGCACCGGACATCGATGGCCGGTATCGTTGGTGAGTGGGAGCCGACGTGGGAGGCGGGTGGGCGGCCATCGATGGGGGGCGGGATCGGGGGCGGGACAGACGGGGGCGTGCACGGGCGCACGCAATGGCACGGGGGGCGGCGGGCGCGTGCACGGGGCAGGAGCGGGTGGGAATCGCTATACTACAGAAATTGTTATGTTTCAGAAGTGGGAGAAAGGGGGTGGGAGTATGCCCTACATCATATGTTAGGGTACTTGGAGGGGGTGGGGGGTTTGTCTTTGGCGGGGGGGAAGCTACACTACAGAAAACTAAATTTTTTTTAAAAAAAATACGTTTTATTCTAAGCTGGGTACTGGCAGACAGCTGCCAGTACCCAAGATGGCATCCATTAAGGTAGAGGGGGAGGGTTAGAGAGCTGCTTGGGGGGGGGGGGGGGGTCAGGGAGGTTGGGGGCTAAGGGGGGATCCTACACAGCAGCATATGTAAATATGCTAAAAAAAAACACACAAAAAAACAACTATACCTTTTCTTTTAGTACTGGCAGACTTTCTGCCACTACTTAAGATGGCGGGGACAATTGTGGGGTGGGGGAGGGAACAGAGCTGTTTGGGAGGGATCAGGGGGTCTGATGTTTCAGGTAGGAGGCTGATCTCTACACTTAAGCTAGAAAAAGGGAACAATTTTATTTATTTGATCGCATTTGGCGGTGAAATGGTGGCATGAAATATACCAAAATGGGCCTAGATCAATACTTTGGGTTGTCTACTACACTACACTAAAGCTAAAATTAACCCTACAAGCTCCCTAGAAGCTCCCTAATTAACCCCTGCACTGCTGGGCATAATACACGTGTGGTGTGCAGCGGCATTTAGCGGCCTTCTAATTACCAAAAAGCAACGCCAAAGCCATATATGTCTGCTATTTCTGAACAAAGGGGATCCCAGAGAAGCATTTACAACCATTTATGCCATAATTGCACAAGCTATTTGTAAATAATTTCAGTGAGAAACCTAAAATTTTGAAAAATGTAACTTTTTTTATTTGATCGTATTTGGCGGTGAAATGGTGGCATGAAATATACCAAAATGGGCCTAGATCAATACTTTGGGTTGTCTACTACACTAAAGCTAAAATTACCCCAAAAAGCTCCCGACATGCTCCCTAATTAACCCCTTCACTGCTGGGCATAATACACGTGTGGTGCGCAGTGGCATTTAACGGCCTTCTAATTACCAAAAAGCAACGCCAAAGCTATATTTCTGCTATTTCTGAACAAAGGGGATCCCATAGAAGAATTTACAACCATTTATGCCATAATTGCACAAGCTGTTTGCAAATAATTTCAGTGAGAAACCTAAAGTTTGTGAAAAAATTTGTGAAAAAGTGAACTATTTTTTTTATTTGATCGCATTTGGCGGTGAAATTGTGGCATGAAATATACCAAAATGGGCCTAGTTCAATACTTTGGGATGTCTTCTAAAAAAAAATATATACATGTCAAGGGATATTCAGGGATTCCTGAAAGATATCAGCGTTCCAATGTAACTAGTGCTAATTTTGAAAAAAAGTGGTTTGGAAATAGCAAAGTGCTACTTGGATTTATTGTCCTATAACTTTAAAAAAAAAAGCAAAGAACATGTAAACATTGGGTATTTCTAAACTCAGGACAAAATTTAGAAACTATTTAGCATGGGGGTCAAAGTTAGAAAAAGTGTGTTTTTTCAATTTTTTCCTCATATTTTATAATTGTTTTATAGAAAATTATAAGATATGATAAAAATAATGGTATCTTTAGAAAGCCCATTTAATGGCAAGAAAAACGGTATATAATATGTGTGGGTACAGTAAATGAGTAAGAGGAAAATTACAGCTAAACACAAACTCTGCAAAAATGTAAAAATAGCCTTGGTCCCAAACGGACAGAAAATGGAAAAGTGCTGTGGTCCCTAAGGGGTTAAGGGTAAATATGTTTATTAGGTAGTTTGCGATGTGGGGGATAGTGATTTAGGGGTTAATATGTTTATTAGGTAGTTTGTGATGTGGGGGTTGGCAGATTAGAGGTTAATACTTGTATTAGCTATTGCAATGTGGGGGATGGCGGTTTAGAGGTTGATATTGCACATGCGTTAGGTGTTTGTTAAGGCTTCCAGGTAGTTACGGTACTTTTATACTCAGCGCAAGTCTTGCTGTGCCTGCCTATGTGTGGTGAGGTGAAAATGGAGTAAAATTTCTCTATTCTGTGTGCGTAAGTCTTTGCGCTAAATATATGATACCAACTGGTGACGCCAGTTCTATGTTAGTTTATGGGAGTAAAAACTGTGGGCGACGGGTAAAATATACACGCATAACTTGTATGCTGCGCCGTATATCTGATTGCTCAATAAGACAAAAATTGTTGACACTGGGTTTTGCGCCCGTCTCCATTTATGTGATCGCGCCCCACAAGTGTGAGCACAATGTTATCTATATGACACACATGAACTAACACCCTCTAGTGGGGAAAAATATAAAAATGCGTCCAGATAAGAGGCGGCCTTCAAGGGCTAAGAAATTAAATTGTTCACAGAAATATATAGGAATAACAGCAGGCAAGCGTCAGCTGCTTATTAAATCTCACCTTAAACAGTCTGTCAGACTAATTAATTATGCAGTAGATGGATTGGAATACTGCTTTTAATTATAAGCAACATTTGATTAATGAACAGTTTAAATTGATATTCTAGTGTAAAAAAAATGTTTTATTTAGTTAGAGCATTTTCATTTTATTTTAAAATGAATATTAAAACTTTCAAGATTCAGAAAGAGCATGCTATGTTAAGAAACATTTTTACGTTATCTCAATTATTCAATTGACTTTGTTTCCTTGGTATCCGTTGTTGAAAAGTAAATCTAGGTAGGCTCCAGAGCAGCAATGTACTACTGGAAGCTAGATGGTGATTGGTGACTGCACTTATATGCCTCTTGTAATTGGCTCAGCCAGATCTGTACAGCTAGTTCATTGCAGCTATACTTTTTTATAGGGGTTAAACCTATTGAGGTAAATCATAATACTTTAGAAAAATTATCTAATGATTATCAGCAGAAAAATGCTACTATATGGGAGTTTTAAGGTAGAAAGAGAAAAACGGCAGGCACTTCACACATATATGGTATGCATATAAAAATTGTCCACTTTATTAGTGTTGTACAAGGTAAATACCAATCCAAAAGTTACAAAACAGAGCGGTACAGTTCATCAAAGGAGCATACAAACAGGTGGTGTGGACAGAGACAATGGTCTGACGCGTTTCGCGCCCCCTACAGGCGCTTACTCATAGACCTAATACATGAGTAGCACAGGATGTACTATATATACCCTAACCAATTAAAATTAACCCCTTAGTATCCTAAAGTAGCTAAAAACAAGGAACTGGGGAACAAAATGGTTATGCCAATATGCTGAAACAGAGTATGACACATGTATAAACTAACAGACAATGTGACAGGCTAAATGTTACACATCCATTAAAATATATCCTGACACATCATATTAAATAAATAAAAAGATAAAAAATTAAAAATAAATGTAAATACAGACAAAAATAAATGAATAACCTAGGCTTAAACTAAGCCTGCTGAAAGGTAACTAAGGAAAAATAAAGAAAAATGATTAATAAATATTAAAGAAAAAAGGGGTTGTTATCACAGAACATCAACAGAGAGGTGCATATACATAAAGCTTAAACATCTATGAAATAATTTATGTCACACTCTCTGTTCATGCCCAGTGGCACCCTGGTTTGTAATTGTAAGATCCAATAAATTTCCTTTCTCTGAAGAATATTATACCTGTTGCCTCCTCTAGGGGAAACCTTAGCTAAATCTATAATTTGTACAGAAAGATTTGCTACATTAGTAAAGTGTTCACCGTTAAAGTGATTGGCAATGGCTGACTCTTTGACATCGTTTTTAGTGTCCCCAAGATGTTCACTAAATCTTTTTCTGACCCCCCTAGAGGTTTGACCCACATATTGGGCAAAGTTTGCAAGTAAGTAAATAAACAGCAAAAGTAGTGCCACAATTGGCATAAAAGTTAATGCTGTATCTTTTTATTAGTTACACTACTTACAAAAGAACTGCCAGGTCCAATGCATGCACACATATGGCAATTTTTACTAAGACATTTAAAATTTCCTTGTCTCGCAAGCCATTGAGAACCAGCAGTGTCAACTCTAGTGATATTACTAGGGGAAGGCTTGCTGGCCAATGTTCTGGGTTTTTTTTAAACAAATTTGCAATGCTTAATAATTGGGGCAAGAATAGGATCACCTTGAAGGATATGAAGATGTTTTTTCAGTATTTTGGCTATCTGTGTATATTGACTGGTATATTCAGTAGTGAACACTATCGCTTCCTTAAAAGAGCTGTCAATAGTTTTTTTTTTAAAAGGAATCATACGATTTAATTTCATTCCTGCATGTCTCTAATAATGATGCATTGTACCCTCTAGCTATAAGTCTATTTTTGAGATCAACTGACATCTGCAGATTGTGTGTTTCTTTTTAATCTTATAAATTGTCCTCTTGGGACTGATTTTATAAGGTGCTTAGGATGCTGTGAGGCAGCATGCAGAATCGTGTTGCCTGCAATAGGCTTACGGTAAGTTTTAGTAAATACCTTATCGCCACTACTCGTTAAGGTTAAATCAAGATAATTTACCTCCAAGGGATCAAAAGATCCAGTAAATTTAAGGTTCATAAAGTTATTGTCTAGGAATCTTATGAAATCATTAAATAAAGTGTTGTCAACTGGCTTTTTAATGATGATCAAAAGATCATCTATATACCGTACAAAAAGCAAAATGTCTTCTAACCAAGGATTTAAAATACTATAAATATAGGTGAGTTCCCACCAAGAGACATAAAGGTTTGCGAACGCCGGGGCAAATTTAGCCCCCATGGCCGTTCCGCAAGTCTGTCTATAGTAGGTGCCTTCAAACATAAAATAATTATGTGAAAGCAAAAATCTTAAAACATCTCCAATATATTTTTTAGTATTATATTCCATGTTAAGCTCCCTGTCAAGAAAAAATGATATTGACTCAATGCCTAAATGTTGGGGTATTGAACTGTAAAGAGAAGAAATATCAATCACTAACCAAGTATAATTAGGTTTCCATACAATGGTACGTAAAGTTTGTATTAGATGAGAACTGTCTTTCAAATAAGACAGCTGTTTAACCGCCAGTGGCTGCAAAATACTATCATCCATGCCCCCAAAGGTTCAAACAAGGACCCCACTCCAGAAACAATAGGCCTCCCTGGGGGGGCAGTGAGGTCCTTATGAACCTTGGGGACATGGTAAAAGATAGGAATAAGCGGATTGCTGGGAACCAATGTATCAATGTCAGACTCTCTAAAAACACCTAAGTATATACCCTCAGTGACTAATTTTAGCAACTGATCTCTATAATTGGTCACCGGATTACTAATAAGTGGTTGATAAACTTTAGAATCTGATAATTGGGAATACGCTTCACTAAAGTAATACTCTTTGTCTAAAATGACAATGCTGCCTCCCTTATCCGAGTTACGGATGACAATGTGTTTATTGTTCTGAAGTGATTGTACAGCCATCCTCTCTTTGTAACTCCGATTTTGGGGAACAGCATTGGCAACAAGGGTTCTTTCCAGACTTAGGATATCCTCCTGGACCATTCCTTGGTATGCATTAATATGTGGACCTCTGTAATGCACTGGATAAAAATTGGACCTAGTTTTAGCAGGTTTTAACACTTCAATAGATAAGGTTTCTTTTCTTTCTCCACTGTAGAGTTCAGTGAGCTGAACCAAAGAACAAGCCTCACTGAAAGGCAAATGTGTTTTTTTCTGAAGGATCAGAGGTAATAGAATCAAATACCTCTTTGGTATCAGTTTCCACTGGGTCTGCAGTGAGAGAGAAAAAAACGTTTTTAAAGCTAGCTTCCTTATAAATTTATTTAAGTCAAGAAGAGTGTTAAAACAAGAAAAAGTGGACGTGGGGGCAAAACCTAAACCTTTAGTGAGGACCTTCTTTTCATCAACAGACAAGTTATGATGGGATTACGGCGAAAGCAAAAAACGCGTCAGTCTCTATCTTGGCACGGAGGAATATTGTGATTCTTGCTGCTAAGTGGATTACAGTGTTATAATGAGTATATAATAAAGTTTTATTTATTACTTTAAAATGGATGTCACAATTGGTATCCTCAAAATGAATGTCAAATGAGCACAACTTGACTATTGGCCCCATGTATGTCAAATGTACCCAACTTTGCAGCGAATGGGCAACAGACACTATGCCCACTGTACAAATATTTTATGACACACAAACTTGCATGTAATGCTGCCCTCTTCTCTACAATGACCAATTGCATTACGGAAGGGCCTGTCAATGTCTGCTGTTTCTTTCACTGGGGAAAGTCTGCACCACAAGTACTCAAAAGCAGCAAACCCTACTTAGTACATCAAGCTCAATGTATTTAACCCCTTTGTAAAGAAAGAAAGAAAAAAAATGCTTTTCAAACTAAAGCATTTTATTTTTGCACTAAAACCTCGAAAAGCCTGGCAAGAAAAACCCCTGAATATATCAAGTTTTCATATCATATTTTAAAAAGAAAACTGTAATACATTTTTAACTCCCTCTTTTAGATCAAACAATGTTCTTAAAGCTATTATTTAAACCAATATGGATGAACAATTAGGGATCTTATATTGTAGTACCAGATGCACATTTATTTTTATGTGTGAGAGAGAAAACTACTCAGGTGATTTTTGAGAGCAGCAAAGTCTGTAAAATAAAGCTGCATATAGGTTAAGTGAACATGTTTCCCACTATTTGTCATTGTCCCTGTAAATATGAAAAGTAAAAATACATGAAAATTACAAATGATTAGTTCTGCCACTCTTTGCATTGTTCCTTAATATATGTTGCTTTGAGTTCATCTGAGGTTTGAAGATAATAATGAAACATTTGGGGACAAAGATACAAATCACCATAGCCCAACTGGAAGACAGAATAGCAAAGACTTCCATAGCCACGGTGTACTTGCCATGAGCGCTTAGGTATGCTGGGACAAAGGATATCCAAACACTTAAAAAAGCCAGCATACTGAAGGTAATGAACTTGGCCTCGTTAAAACTGTCTGGTAGCCGTCTGGCCAGGAAAGCAACAATAAAACTAAGTGTAGCCAGAACTCCAAGATAACCCAGCATGATCCAGAAGGCAGTGGGTGAGCCTTCATTACAACCTATAATAATGATACCAGGTTTGGTTTGGATGTCAATTTCTAAAAATGGAGGATAGAGGGACAACCATATTGTACAAACACATATCTGAATGAGGATGCATGTTCCGATGACAGAAAAGGTTACTCTAAAACCTGTCCATTTTTTAAAAGTACTTCCTGGCCTGGTAGCCTTAAAAGCAATGACAACAGTAATGGTTTTAGCAAGAACACAAGAGATACAAAGTGCAAAAACTATGCCGAATGCCACTTGACGGAAAAGACATGTCTCAGGCTGCGGGTGGGCAATAAATGCCAAGGAACAGAGGAAACAAAGGGACAAAGATACCAGAAGCAGGCAACTAAGATAGCGGTTATTTGCTCGGACAATAGGTGTAGACCCATAGCAAATGAAAACACCAAGAATTCCAAGTGGAACTGCAGAAGATGAAATAGCAATGGCTCCTATATACACTCCGAGTGGTTCTTTGTAGGAGAGAAACTCTACTGTCTTTGGGAGACATTTCTCCTGTCGGAAATTGGGCCATGTGTCCCAAGAACATTGATGACATTCCATAGCATCTGGAATTAGAAAAAAAAAAGGATGAGATATTCATACATTCAATTTTTTTCAATAATACCAATAATGTACTTACCTGTGTGGTTTGATATTTCTCCATAGGGGCATGCTATACATTCATAACAGCAGATAGGCTTTCCTGGTAATGTTACCTTTCTGAATCCAAAGGGACAGCTAGGGCTGCACTTGGAAACAGGAACCTATGGAAGATAAAAATAGTATCATGTTTGTTTATTTTAAAGGGGCACAGAAGAAAAAGAATAAGCTTTTGTTAATCAGATAGAGCATACAATTATACAAACTAAAACCTTTCCAGTTAACTTCCATGATAATAGACTGTACACACTTTCTGATATACCAGCTCCTACTGAGCATGTGCAATATTTCACAGTATATACTTATTTCAGTCTATAATGGTCTGATCGCTGTCACATAATACAAGGGACAGGGAAATTAAAGGAAAGTGGGAAATTTGTAAGAAAAAAAAATCTACTGTTCCTTTCAAATTCAATTAAGTGTGATGACGTTGTATTTCTATTATGCATTTGTTGAGTATACGATTATACTGTATTAAATGGTTCTTTAATGCTAATTGTCTAAAGTATGTATGGGAATAGTACCAAACTATGGCTACTCTACTAATTATTTCAATTAACATATTCTGTCTCGTTCAAAATTTCTTAGCAATGCTTTCCTTGAATCTGGTAGTTAAAGATTTCTCTTGTGAAAAATAGTGATGTCCCGCGGGCGAACAGTTCACGGCAAACTCAGCTTGTTCGCGTTCGCCGCTGCGGGCGAACACATGCGATGCGGTGTCATCATTGAGGAAACTTTGACCCTGTATGTCACAGCCTTCTGACACATTAGAGCCAATCAGCATCAGACACTCCCTCACAGACCCTCCCAGCTACTGGGCAGCAGCCATTTTAGACTCATAACGACCTTGCTTTCTTAGTGAGAGGACGTTTTGTGTTGCTGCTGCTGACATTATAGGGAAATAGATAGCTAGGCTAGTGTATTTAGTGTCCACTACAGTCCTGAAGGACTCATCTCATCTCTGCTGCAAGAACAGCACCCCAAAAAGCCCTTTTTAGGGCTATAACTTCAGCCGTTTTTTTTTTTTCCTTAGTATTTTTATTAGCATTTGCCTGTCTCTCAGCCTGTGTGTGAGGCTCACAGCATATGCTGTGATTAGTGCCACCACTGATATCTGCCTAACAACATTAGTTTAAATTTAACCAACAAAAATTTGAAATTATTTTGCTAGTGTAATTTATTTTCATTTTCTATCAGGCCTGTGTCACACCACATATACTCTGGTTCATTGCTCTGTGCCAGCCACCAGTGGTCATATCCGCTTATAAAATTATTTTAAATTTAAAAAAAAACTTTTAAATAATTTTGCTAGTGTAATCTAATTCCATTTTCTATCAGGCCTGTGTCTGTCAGGCTCACACAGCATATCCTTAAGTTTTTTTCAGTCTTTTGGTTAATTGCTCTGTGCCAGCCACCACTCATATCTGCTTCACCTTATTTTAAATATAAAAAAAAAACTTTTAAATTATTTTGTTAGTGTAATCTAATATCATTTTCTATCAGGCCTGTGTGTTTTGCTGACTTACAGAGCATACTGTGTTTAATTGCTGCCTTCCCTAGTCTATCAGCCACGACTCATATGTGTTTAACCTTTTTTTAAATTCCCCCAAAAAAACCTTTAAATCATTATGCTAGTGTAATCTAATTTTATTTTCTATCAGGCCTGTGTGTATCTGACTAACAGAGCATACTGTTGTTAATTGCTGCCCTACGTAGCAGCCAGCCAGTGCCACCACTCATATCTGCTTAACATTATTTTAATATTAAAATATAAACTTTTAAATTATTTTGCTAGTGTAATCTAACTTCATTTTCTATCAGGCCTGTGTTTTTCTCACTTACACAGCATACTGTGTTAAATTGCTGCCCTACCTACCAGCCACGACTCATATCTGCTTTACATTATTTTAAAGTAAATTTTTTTTTTTAAATCATTTTGCTAGTGTAATTTAATTTCTTTTTCCATCAGGCCTGTGTGTTTCTGGCCCACATCATATAGTGTTACACAGTTAATTTTTTTTTTCCACCACTTATATCTGGTGTAACAACAACATTAGTGTAAATTTTATTTAATTTTTTTTTTAACATCAGTCCTCTTCTAGTGTTATTAAATTTTATTAGCCAGGCTGCCATTAGTGCCAGCCTGTGTGTCAGGCTGCCAGCATATACTGTGCCTACTTCCATCCTCAGTGCCAGTCCACCACTCCTATCTGTTGTAACATAACATTAAATGTTTTTAAAAAAACTTTTACATCATTCTTCGAGTGTTATTTAATATTAGTTCACAGGCCAGCCTGCCACCACTAGTGCCAGCCTGTGTGCCAGGCCCAATTGCCAACTAGTTACACCAATCACAATTGTTGTAACATTATTGTTAATATTTAAAATTAAAAATTGTTCGATTGTGAATCATCAGTTTGCTCGTGCCATTGAATTGCACTTTCCTCCTGCCTGCCAGCCTGTGTGCCCGGCCCACTTGCCAACTAGTTACACCAATCATAGTTGTTGTAACAGTATTGTTAATCTTTAAAATTAAAAATTGTTCGATTGTGAATCATCAGTTTGCTCGTGCCATTGAATTGCACTTTCCTCCTGCCTGCCAGCCTGTGTGCCAGGCCCAACTAGGCAATTAGTGCCACCAATCATATTTCTATTAACAGGGAAATTGTCAGGGAAATTATATATATTTCAAATCTATTTATTTATCTATCAAATCGATTGAACTATCAAATGTATCTATCAAATGTAGATTGCATCTTTTGATCGATGTAATTCGGATCAATAAAATGTATATTACATATTTTGGTTGATGCAATTCGTATCTATCAAATGTATATTGCATCTTTGGATCGATAACATTCGTATCTATCAAATGGATATTGCATCTATTGATCTATGTAATTCATATCTATCAAATGTATATTGCATCTATTGATCTATGTAATTTGTATCGATCATATGTATATTGCATCTATTGAGCTATGTAATCTATGTATCTATCTATCTATCTATCTATCTATCTATCTATCTATCTATCTATCAAATCTATCTATCTCGTGGTTGTGCAAATGGACTGTTTGCGGTGCGTTACACTTGGAGTTTGCTCTGTCACTGTGAAGCGGCCGTAACCCTTATACTACCTGATAGATACGACATCATAACTGATGTTTTAAAGCACATTATTGCAAACAATTTGGGGATGTTAGGTGATTTAGGCCCTTTATGGGTTAAAAGCAGACTCTGCATCAACTATGTAATTTTCCATGGGAGTTTTGCCAGGGATCCCCCTCCAGCATGCCACAGTCCCGGTGTTAGTCCCCTTAAAACAACTTTTCCATCACTATTGTGGCCAGAAAGAGTCCTTGTAGGTTTTAAAGTTTGCCTGCCTATTGAAGTCAATGGCGGTTTGCGCGGTTTGCCGGTTAGCGAAAAATACCGGAAGTTCGAGTCCGCGGTTCGCGAACCAAAATTTTTAAGTTCGCGACATCACTAGTGAAAAACACAGTATCATTTATACTGGGAAGAGTTTAACAAACCATATAACTACACTACCATGTGTAGTAGAGGAAGTTGCTATTTTGCATTTTATGTTCATGTCTAACAGACTCAACCCAATACTTCAACAAGCTAAGGGGTAACAAGCTAAAGAATGAATTGTTAAAAATAACAAATGTTTATTTTTTTGCAAACAAGGGTCAATAAACATTTTTTTTTATATGCTAGAGCATTTTATTATTGCATATTACTTGAACAGAACTGTTAAAAAGCCCCAAAACCTAACACTTATAGCTTGAGAACTAACTCAACACCACGTTAGACCAACTGCGCTCAACTGTGTTCAATAAAACATGTGAATGTTCATTTCCCATTTGTATTAAACTCTATGCGCTAGATTCCTCCTTTAAACGTTCCCTAAAGACCTTTCTGTTCAGGGAAGCTTATCACCCGACTTATTAACAAACTAACTTCAATTAACTAACAGTTGCCCTCTATCTCCTCACTAATATCATTCTCACCTCTGCAGTCCCCACCTCCTGTTTCCAATCCTCCTACCCATCTAGATTGTAAGTTCCCACGGGAACAGGGCCCTCAATTCCCCCTGTATTTGTCTGTAAAATTTTGTGTCTTATCGTATTGTTTCTCCACTGTACTGTTATCCTTGTACCCATGAGCAGCGCTGCGGAATCTGTCGGCGCTTTATAAATAAAGAATAATAAAATAATAATTAGAAGTGTTGCGCTAGACAATATTGCGACCGCACTAACTAGTGCGCATATTACACAGTGAAAGTAAACAGTTGAGCTTGAGCGCAAACAAAATTTGTGCTCACTAGATTAGCATGCCTGAAGACCTTGCATATAGTGTAAGAGTTAAAATAAAAGTTGGACCAAACACAACATACATTAACATAAAGTATTACACTCATATATACACTTTTGGGTAAAAATAGTTTATATAAATATTAATAAAACTGCTTTATAAGGTTTAGTGCGGTAGCAATATTGTTGAAAGAAATGTTCATAACAACCTCTGAACTAATCACTATTTATATTTTGACACTATTTATATTTTGAATGTTTCCTGCTCATGTTTTTTTGTAAGTGAAATTAGTCAGATTAGTTACCTGTGAAATATGGTTGTGGGAATGTCAGATAGTCTTCCTAATGAAAAAGGTTAATCAAAGACTGCCTGCCTACCCTTTGACTTCTAGCGCTGCAGAATCTGTTGGCGCTCTACAAATACCTGATAATAATAATAGTAATAATATGTTAAAATCGGTTTACTTCTTCATGTAGTATCTCATGATGTACGTTTATTTTGTTTTCCCCTGTGTCATAAAGAGAGACTTCCACTTCCACCACATCTTCACTGAAACTAAAAAGTCATCCATATCATTGGTTTTTGCAGAAATGAATTATAAGCTATTATTGAGATGGTACCTAACACCACAGCGACTTCACAGTATCTTCCCAAACTCCTCCTACTCTTGTTAGAGACGTTGTGCTGAAAGGGGCACTTTGTCGCACATTTGGTGGCAATGTCCTCGCATTCAGACATTCTGGACAGACGTCATAAAATGCATAAACACGGTTTTAGGGATTAATATCGCACTCACTCCTACTATGGTCTTACTGCAAGACACTCCCCCCATTCACTGCTCCTACCGTAAACACTGATTTCGATGTTTACTCAACTGCGCTAAGCATCTAATCCCTAGGCTTTGGAAGACTACACAAACCCCCAGCCTCCAGATGTGGCTGAGGGAAGTAGAACACATCTTAGCGATGGAACAGATACATTACACCTATCTAGGTAAACAAGATTTTATTGCAGACATCAGGTTTATATGGGAACAGGGGAAACCCCCACTATAATGAGGTGCTACGAGTAAGATAGTTTTGACTCAGTTTGACGTAGCCAAAGTCGAGATTCTCAGGCTCTTGCCATTAACTGAGGGATATACAAGAAGTTCATAGATCCCACGTTAAACAGACAATAACAGATTAAAGTGATGATGTAGATAATTATAATTGTAATTATAACTTTCACTGTACCCTTCCAAGGTCAAACCTGTGTTGCTACTCTGACGTAAATCAAGCTGTGAATTGTTTGAATGTATGACATACTTGAATTTTTGTTGTAAAATTTTTTTCAATAAAAATAGTTGATTATAAAAAAAAAAGAGAGACTTCCACTTCCAATGCACATATCCTTATAGCCAAATGTTTTAGAACACTGTGGGGCCAATTTTTTTAAAGTGCGGACAGACATGATACGATGTAGCATATCATGTCTGCCACACATCGATAAATGCCGACAGCATACACTGTTGGCATTTATCATTGCACAAGCAGTTCTTGTGAACCGCTTGTGCAATGCCGCCCCCTGCAGATTCACATCCAATTGGCCGCTAGCAGGGGATGTCAATCAGCCCGATCGTGTAGGATCGGGCGGATTGATGTCCGCAGCCTCAGAGCAGAGCTTTAGATCACTGCTTCAAAACTACTGTTTCTGGCGAGCCTGAAGACTCACGCAGAAACAGGGCAATCAAGCTCCATTCGGGGGTTGATAATTCGGCCCCTTTGTCTGCACTTTTGCTCCTGTCTCATATAGCAGTGTTTGTCAAGTTAATTCTTAAATGAATAAGGCATTTCCTTGCTTGAACTGATTTACCATTAGATCAGTCATAGTGACTGACTAACTGGTGATCAGGTAAGGAAATAATTTAAATATTATCTGAGCGCTCCCAACTGTCATATGTTTTCGGATGTTATAGTTTTGGAGTTCTGCCTGCAGTTGGTCTGCTCACTCCTCACAGAGATCTAACCCAGCTCTGCCCTTTATGTGATATTACTCCACCCCTGGTTTGCTGCTACTCAGCACCCAGATCTCTCCGACTAAGACAATAACCTCCCCATTCTGGATTGTCTCCTGGAAATGTTGAGAGGTATGTGATCTGTGAGGGGTACTTGACTAAGGCCTAGATTTGGAGTTCTGCGGTAGCCGTGAAAACCAGCGTTAGAGGCTCCTAACGCTGGTTTTGGCCGCCCGCTGGTATTTGGAGTCAGTGATTAAAGGGTCTAACGCTCACTTTACAGCCACGACTTTTCCATACCGCAGATCCCCCTACACCATTTGCGTATCCTATCTTTTCAATGGGATCTTCCTAACGCCGGTATTTAGAGTAGTTTCTGAAGTGAGCGTTAGAGCTCTAACGACAAAACTCCAGCCGCCTGAAAATAGCAGGAGTTAAGAGCTTTCTGGGCTAACGCCGGTTCATAAAGCTCTTAACTACTGTACGCTAAAGTACACTAACACCCATAAACTACCTATGTACCCCTAAACCGAGCTCCCCCCACATCGCCGCCACTCGAATAAAATTTTTTAACCCCTAATCTGCCGACCGCCACCTACGTTATACTTATGTACCCCTAATCTGCTGCCCCTAACCCCGCCGACCCCTGTATTACATTTATTAACCCCTAACCTGCCCCCCACAACGTCGCCGCCAGCTACTTAAAATAATTAACCCCTAATCTTCCGACCGCAAAGCGCCGCCACCTACGTTATCCCTATGTACCCCTAATCTGCTGCCCCTAACACCGCCGACCCCTATATTATATTTATTAACCCCTAATCTGCCCCCCTCAACGTCGCCGACACCTGCCTACACTTATTAACCCCTAATCTGACGACCGGAGCTCATCGCTACTATAATAAATGTATTAACCCCTAAAGCTAAGTCTAACCCTAACACTAACACCCCCCTAACTTAAATATAATTTACATCTAACGAAATAAATTAACTCTTATTAAATAAATGATTCCTATTTAAAGCTAAATACTTACCTGTAAAATAAATCCTAATATAGATACAATATAAATTATAATTATATTATAGCTATTTTAGGATTAATATTTATTTTACAGGCAACTTTGAAATTATTTTAACCAGGTACAATAGCTATTAAATAGTTAAGAACTATTTAATAGTTACCTAGTTAAAATAATAACAAATTTACCTGTAAAATAAATCCTAACCTAAGATATAATTAAACCTAACACTACCCTATCAATAAATTAATTAAATAAACTACCTACAATTACCTACAATTAACCTAACACTACACTATCAATAAATTAATTAAACACAATTCCTACAAATAAATACAATTAAATAAACTAGCTAAAGTACAAAAAATAAAAAAGAACTAAGTTACAAAAAATAAAAAAATATTTACAAACATAAGAAAAATATTACAACAATTTTAAACTAATTACACCTACTCTAAGCCAACTAATAAAATAACAAAGCCCCCCAAAATAAAAAATTCCCTACCCTATTCTAAATTAAAAAAGTTACAAGCTCTTTTACCTTACCAGCCCTGAACAGGGCCCTTTGCGGGGCATGCCCCAAGAATTTCAGCTCTTTTGCCTGTAAAAAAAACATACAATACCCCCCCCAACATTACAACCCACCACCCACATACCCCTAATCTAACCCAAACCCCCCTTAAATAAGCCTAACACTAAGCCCCTGAAGATCTTCCTACCTTGTCTTCACCATCCAGGTTCACCGATCCGTCCTGAAGAGCTCCTCCGATGTCCTGATCCAAGCCCAAGCGGGGGGCTGAAGAGGTCCATGATCCGGTCAAAGTCTTCATCCAAGCGGGGCAGAAGAGGATCTTCCATCCGATTGAAGTCATCATCCAGGCGGCATCTTCTATGGTCTTCCATCCGGAGCGAAGCGGCAGGATCCTGAAGACCTCCAGCGCGGAACATCCATCCGGCCCGACGACTGAACGACGAATGACTGTTCCTTTAAGGGACGTCATCCAAGATGGCGTCCCTCGAATTCCGATTGGCTGATAGGATTTTATCAGCCAATCGGAATTAAGGTAGGAATTTTCTGATTGGCTGATGGAATCAGCCAATCAGAATCAAGTTCAATCCGATTGGCTGATCCAATCAGCCAATCAGATTGAGCTCGCATTCTATTGGCTGTTCCGATCAGCCAATAGAATGCGAGCTCAATCTGATTGGCTGATCGGATCAGCCAATCGGATTGAACTTGATTCTGATTGGCTGATTCCATCAGCCAATCAGAAAATTTCTACCTTAATTCCGATTGGCTGATAGAATCCTATCAGCCAATCGGAATTCGAGGGACGCCATCTTGGATGACGTCCCTTAAAGGAACAGTCATTCGTCGTTCAGTCGATGTTCCGCGCTGGAGGTCTTCAGGATCCTGCCGCTTCGCTCCGGATGGAAGACCATAGAAGATGCCGCCTGGATGATGACTTCAATCGGATGGAAGATCCTCTTCTGCCCCGCTTGGATGAAGACTTTGACCGGATCATGGACCTCTTCAGCCCCCCGCTTGGGCTTGGATCAGGACATCGGAGGAGCTCTTCAGGACGGATCGGTGAACCTGGATGGTGAAGACAAGGTAGGAAGATCTTCAGGGGCTTAGTGTTAGGTTTATTTAAGGGGGGTTTGGGTTAGATTAGGGGTATGTGGGTGGTGGGTTGTAATGTTGGGGGGGTATTGTATGTTTTTTTTACAGGCAAAAGAGCTGAAATTCTTGGGGCATGACCCGCAAAGGGCCCTGTTCAGGGCTGGTAAGGTAAAAGAGCTTGTAACTTTTTTAATTTAGAATAGGGTAGGGAATTTTTTATTTTGGGGGGCTTTGTTATTTTATTAGGGGGCTTAGAGTAGGTGTAATTAGTTTAAAATTGTTGTAATATTTTTCTTATGTTTGTAAATATTTTTTTATTTTTTGTAACTTAGTTCTTTTTTATTTTTTGTACTTTAGCTAGTTTATTTAATTGTATTTATTTGTAGGAATTGTGTTTAATTAATTTATTGATAGTGTAGTGTTAGGTTAATTGTAGGTAATTGTAGGTAGTTTATTTAATTAATTTATTGATAGGGTAGTGTTAGGTTTAATTATATCTTAGGTTAGGATTTATTTTACAGGTAAATTTGTTATTATTTTAACTAGGTAACTATTAAATAGTTCTTAACTATTTAATAGCTATTGTACCTGGTTAAAATAATTTCAAAGTTGCCTGTAAAATAAATATTAATCCTAAAATAGCTATAATATAATTATAATTTATATTGTAGCTATATTAGGATTTATTTTACAGGTAAGTATTTAGCTTTAAATAGGAATCATTTATTTAATAAGAGTTAATTTATTTTGTTAGATGTAAATTATATTTAAGTTAGGGGGGTGTTAGTGTTAGGGTTAGACTTAGCTTTAGGGGTTAATACATTTATTAGAATAGCGGTGAGCTCCGGTCGGCAGATTAGGGGTTAATAATTGAAGTTAGGTGTCGGCGATGTTAGGGAGGGCAGATTAGGGGTTAATACTATTTATGATAGGGTTAGTGAGGCGGATTAGGGGTTAATAACTTTATTATAGTAGCGCTCAGGTCCGCTCGGCAGATTAGGGGTTAATAAGTGTAGGCAGGTGGAGGCGACGTTGTGGGGGGCAGATTAGGGGTTAATAAATATAATATAGGGGTTGGCGATGTTAGGGCAGCAGATTAGGGGTACATAGGGATAACGTAGGTTGCGGCGGTTTACGGAGCGGCAGATTAGGGGTTAAAAAAAATATGCAGGGGTCAGCGATAGCGGGGGCGACAGATTAGAGGTTAATAAGTGTAAGGGTAGGGGTGTTTAGACTCGGGGTACATGTTAGGGTGTTAGGTGCAGACGTAGGAAGTGTTTCCCCATAGAAAACAATGGGGCTGCGTTAGGAGCTGAACGCTGCTTTTTTGCAGGTGTTAGGTTTTTTTTCAGCTCAAACAGCCCCATTGTTTCCTATGGGAGAATCGTGCACGAGCACGTTTTTGAGGCTGGCCGCGTCCGTAAGCAACTCTGGTATCGAGAGTTGCATTTGCGGTAAAAATGCTCTACGCTCCTTTTTTGGAGCCTAACGCAGCATTTGTTTGAACTCTCGATACCAGAGTTAATTTTATGGTGCGGCCAGAAAAAAGCCTGCGGAGCGTTAACAGCCCTTCTACCGCAAAACTCCAAATCTAGGCCTAAATGATTTACTATTAGAACTAGATATTATGCTTTCAGCATTTAGTAGCAACAACCCTAATGCTACTTATGAGCAAACTCTTTTCAATGACTAGAGGGATAAATAACTACTATAGCAGGGTTATGTTCATATACTATTGTTTTTTCCCCTTTGCCTGCAGCTCTCTCGTCAAAGCTATTCTCATATTTTAAACCTCCTGCCAGTTGTTAAAGCTCCATATCTTCCTTACTGGGCTCAGATCAGTCATGTTGCTAGTTTTTAGACAGCTCTATTGTAAATGTTTGGTTGGTGCCCATGATACAGCGCAGGAGCTTTACTATTTTGCACTGGCTGCATTGATCCTTTTATTCACATGATATTTTTTTAAAATATGCTATGTAACTTCTAAAATGTGTAAAAAAGACTGCAACGTTATAAACCTCCAGCTCTGTATTGTGTATGTAAGCCTGAACTGATCTGTGAATATGCAGCATTTTTGTGAACGGGTACAAGAATACCTGTGCTCCAAGAAGGTGGCACCCAGTATTTGTTGCCAGAATTATACAATAGCTTACTGTGAAGTTACTCATTAATGTGGTAGAGGAGGTCACAGGGTTACTGGGCAGAACTACTGATGTTTTTGTGACTGGGATAAAAAGCTCCTTATTAGTTTCTAATTGCAACTGCCACACAGAGCCAAAAGAACACATTTGTTTTCTTGGATATACCTGGAAGTCACCCGTGTTCCATATGATAGCAGCAGCATCTAATTTTAAAGTATGTCCATTAGGAGCTCTTGAATCATAACTTCCCACAATGACGTGCTCTAAAATGCCTTCGGTACTTATATTCCAGTTCACAATGTCATACATAGCTGGAGGGTCTCCATTAGAATCAAAAACAATTTGGGACCCATCACTGGTTTCAAAGTTTACAGCTTTAATATAGTGAAGAAGCTTGAAGAAAGTAAGGAGATTGTGTTAAAAAAATGGATCCATTATAAGAAAACATTGTAATAACACAAATTTGTTAGTAAATTAGAAGATTCGCAGCCAATTGGCCGCTAGCAGTGGTTGTCAATCAACCCGATCGTATCCGATCGGGCTGATTGCTGTCCGCCGCCTCAGAGGTAGTGGACAAGTTAGGGAGCTGCGGTCTTAAGACTGCTGCTTCTTAACTCCTGTTTCCGGCAAGTCTGAAAGCTTGCGTGGAAATAGATGCATTGGGGCCGATTGACTGCTTGATAAATCGGCCCCAGTATCTGTGAACCAATAAAAATGGACTAAGAGGAAAATACCTGAATGGTCTTAATTAAGGAACCCTGTCACTGTGGTAAAGGAAGTTGAGTGACCATACAGATTAGATATTAATATTGGCATGATTTATTTCCATGTCATTTTGGGGGTATATTTTTTAAGGATGTAGGGCTCAAGTATGTCTTAGGTCATGGCTTACGAAGTACTGCGGTGAGATCTATTTTAGAAGGGATTTTGCTGAAGGAGGGTGGTTGTAATAGCAGCATGGAGAGATTGGGTAGAAAAATTATTCGAAACTTTTTTAGTTTTTTTATAAAACAAGTAGCACTTGTATATTTATGTGTTACAGTCTTTATTATTACTGGATTAATACATTATTAATTTCTTACTTGCCAAGGATAAAATGATGATATGTTAGCACATGTACCATGTTGGAATGGACCACTTCCTGGTTTACAATAGAATAAGTTTTGTAAAGCCCATGAAATTGCATAAACTGCAGTGTAGACATTAAAAGTAATTCTAGAGTCAGCATCAGTAATGGAAGGCTCTAGCTTTTCTGCTCCTGTACATGTCTGAATTACTGAGTTAGCCATCCAATCAGCTTTGTTATCCTGGTTGAGCCACTTGCAAGAAAATGTTTGTTGCCAGAACTCCTGTGTGAACGAATCATTCAGAGATTTAGTGGGATTCAGGTTGTTTAGATACTCTATAAATCCTGGCATCTGCCCACCATGTATGGCAAAACCGATGGTGCCCACCAAAACCTGCTTAAATCTATCCTTGGATAGAAGAGAAGAGGTTGACCATGATTCACTGGCTACCCAGATTTTTCCTGTTACATTCTGTCTTACTAGCTCTTCTACTACTGGCATGAAATCAGAATCAGATGATAAAACTACTACAACTTTGGCTGTTGAATCTTTAATTATCTGGACAATATGATGAGCATTTCTTTTGGGTTGACCAGTCAGAATGGTTTCAGTAAAGGCTACACAAGCTCCAGCTTTTGAAATTTCCTGGTGTACCACCTGCATGCCAAATAGGCCATAGTCATTGTCAGAAGCTAGAAGACCAACCCAAGACCAACCAAAGTATGAAACCAGCTGGGCCAGACCTTGGGATTGAAACTCATCACTGGGTATAGTCCGAAAAAATGAAGGGAATAGATTTCGATTGCTGAGGACTGGACTAGTTGAAAAATAACTAATCTGCAAATAAATAAATCAAAAGAGAAAATATATTTATAATGTTAACTGTCAAGTACCTTACTATGCTATTAAACAAAACTAATAAATTATTATTTAATATCTAGAGAGTTCTGATTATATATGAAGATAAATTTGAATCTCTATATATGCAATATATATATATATATATATATATATATATATATATATATATATATACATATCTGATGAAGGGGACGGTTTGATCTCCGAAATGTCACACTAAATTGGCACCTGTTTTTAAAAAGTCCAGTGAGTGTGGATCTATCTTTACATCTATATACTCTATATACTGTATGTATATATATATATATATATATATATATATATATATATACACACCTATATATTCTCTCTCTTTCTATCTCATACCTATTTTTTTTTTAAAAAACAAATTTGTAAGATTTTTAAGGTAACATAATTTTGTAGTTACCTGTGGATATCTGTACAGTCCCAGTATATGGGCCATTAGGATTGAGCGTGTGGACCCAGAATCTCCTATCACAGCAGCCAGAGGTGCTCCTTTTTGACATCGGTAATTGGGCACACTCTCCTGATACCCTGAAAGCATCCATAGAACACCCTCTGTAGCACGTCTCAACACAGTGCAAGTGTCAAAAATCTGGAATCCCAATGTGATGTTAGGAAGTATATGTGGATTCATATTTATCTCAGCTACAGCAAATATTAAGGCTTGCATGCTCTGGTAATTCTGAAATTCAAACCTAATGTGAAAGGAGGAAAGTCAAAGTCAAACACATTTGCCAAATGTTAAATGGGACATTGTACAGATTATTTTTTAATACTTAGCTTAAAAGGCTCTAAGATTTCTGAAACAGCTGTCCATGTGATTTATTTTGCTCTACTTTCCAACTGATGCTATGCATTAAAGATAACTATAGTAGTTCTGCACTGGCATGAGAAAGTTTAAATAGAAATTGAAAGCAAAATGTTGAGGTATTGTGCAGCTTATTTGCATATCCTTACCTAGAATATGCTACAGCAGTGATTTTCAACTTTTTTTTGCCGTGGCACACTTTTTTACATTAAAAAAATCCTGCGGCACACCACCATTCCAAAATTTTACAAAATCACACATTGTAGCCTAATACAGTATATATATATATATATATATATATATATATATATATATATATATATATATATATATATATATATATATACTGTATTAGGCTACAATATGGGAAAATCCCCCCCCCACGCACCGGGAAAAGTGTTATCTGTGGAGCACAAGATTATATGTGGAGCACCTCCCTCTTCATCTCTAGTGAGTCTCCAGTCCTCCAGTCATGTTCCTTGTGCTGAGAAGGAACGTGAGTGATGTGACCTGGCTGGAACTGTTCTGGAGGAGGAGCAAAGCTGCGCCAGCATGCATGGGGATTGAAGTGTTGCGTGGTGCTGAGTGTAGAGCCGGCACTAGGCACGTGTTGTGGTGGGAGTTCCTTCAAAGTGTGAACACGGGTCAGGGAGGCGAGCTGTTGCTGCGCAGTTACCCTCAGTCATCAGCTCACTCAACATAAAAAACGGCCCAGAATAAAAAACAAACAAAATTATATGTCACACTGTTGTCAGTCTGCCGCAGCACACCTGAGGATCTCTCACGGCACGCTAGTGTGCCACGGCACACTGGTTGAAAAACACTGTGCTACAGTGTAAATTTTTATTGAGGAAAAACACAGGTATAATCTTTAAAATAATCTGTTGTGCAACAGTAAAACAAGCAAAACAAATGCCCTCAAAGGGACTTGAAACCCAAAATTTGTCATGTCATTTAAACTTTCCAATTTACTGTCATTATTTACTGACATTATTTAATTTGCTGTGTTGCCTTGGTATCCTTTGTTGAAAAGTATACCTAGGTATGCTCATGAGCAGCAATGCACTACTGGTAACTAGCTGCTGATTGGTGGCTGCACATATATGCCATCTGTTATTGGCTATGTGATGTGTTTCGCTAGCTTCCAGTAGAGTTAAGGTTTGGGTTGTTTCACTATGGTTCTTTCTTTTTTTTCTAACCTTAGTTAGGTGAGTGATACAGCCAATCAGATGCTTTGTACCACCTAGACTCTAAGCAAAGCTCAACCATATTCTGTATTAGAGGCTATTGTTCATGTAAAACGGGTCGCACCGAAAGTGAGTACACATCTTAAAGGGATTCACTTCTTGCAGATTTTATTTCTGATTATATACAAAGGAATTATAATGGAGATTACATTAGAGAGGTTATTTTGTTGTTGAAAACTCTTGTTCTAGAACTTATATAACTGAAATTAACACAAATTTACAGCAATTTCTTTAAATTGGCTCATATCCATAGACAATGTTCATCGAAAATAAATCCTCCTCCTAACCTGCACATAGGTGATATCTCTACATTGGCCTTCAATTCTTAGTGAGAAGACCTGTACAAGACAGACAGCACCAGGGTCAGATATAGAAATTATTGTATATGTCATTTCCTTTCAGTTATCTTGGCTCATATTATTCACTAAAAATGAATGATTCTCAAAGACATAAAATACAGCCAATGCAAAGTTTATTAGGTCAAAAGAACTTCATGGAGTACTTTCTGTGCAAAGCTAGTGCCTGCAGGCTTATTCACATTCAGTTGGGTGCGCTTTCCTTTGCTGATTAACGTTGTAAACCTTGTTGTGGACCTTGACCTTTTTTGTCTATAGCCCTGGTACTTCGGCATACTGAACTCCTAGCTTCCTGACCTGAACTGTTTCCTGTTTCTGGCTTTTGTCTGCTTTTTTGATACCTCCTCTGGTTGTTTGTATCTTCAGTTTATGTCTACTGGCCAATCCCTTTACGTTTCTGCTGTACCCCTGTTGTTTTCAGATCCCTGCTGCTGAGCTGTGGCCTCCTGTTATCTTCAATAGACTAAAAGGTACTATTTATATTTCTGAAATGAGAGTGTAAAATGGTGCGCAAGTAGACCCCTGCACATATACTAAACTGCTCCCAAAATATTCAATGTTCGTGTGGAAAACAATACTTAGGAGAGACCTCTAGGACTCTACGTACCAGAATAAGAGAGCACCTTAATTTAATTAAAAAAGGAGATCAAGAAATTCGCCTTTATGAACACTTTAGGATGAAACATCAAAATAACATCAAAGACTTAAAATACTGGGGAATATGCAAAATTAAAAACACTGGCGAGGAGGGGATTTCGACCAATTATTATTAAGGAAAGAGGCAGAATTAATTTACGAATTGAAAACATCATACCCACAAGGTCTGAACTCAGAAATAGATCTTAATCCTTTTGTTTTGGATTAATTTAGGTTTATTATTTCAATATATATATTTATGTTTATGTATATGTTTATAAGTGATCATGTCGATATCGATGTAACACCAATTTTTTACATATCCCTATAAACATATATATAACTTGTACCATGAATAAGAATTCTTAACTTTATTTATATTGGGATTTAATGTTTATAAATGTACTGTATTATTTTAATATATATGTTCATGTTTATATATATGTTCATAAGTGACTATGTCGATATCGATTTAACACCAAGTATGGTGTCTCATTTTTTACATATCCCTGTAAACAGATATATAATTTATACCAAGAATAAGAATCCTTCACTTTTGGGACTTAATGTCTATAAATGTACTGTATTATACCACCAATTATGGTGTCTAATTTTTTTACATATTCCTATAAACAGATATATAATTTGTACCAAGAATAAGAATTCTTTACTTTACTTATATTGGGACTTAATGTCCATAAATGTATTGTATGATGAAACGTTCCTGTATAAATAATGTAATTGTTATATGTTTTAATTTTGGACCTTCTTTAATATTTTTAATGTGTGCAGATTGTACATATTAATATAATAAGGTCAATATGTTTTTTAAAAATGGTTTAAATTTTTTTTTAAAAATGTTTTAGAGTGTAGGGCCTAGATTTAGAGTTCGGCGGTAGCCGTCAAAACCAGCGTTAGAGGCTCCTAACGCTGGTTTTGGGCGCCCGCTGGTATTTGGAGTCAGTGATTAAAGGGTCTAACGCTCACTTTTCAGCCACGACTTTTCCATACCGCAGATCCCCCTACGCCATTTGCGTAGCCTATCTTTTCAATGGGATCTTTCTAACGCCGGTATTTAGAGTCGTTTCTGCAGTCAGCGTTAGAGCTCTAACGACAAAATTCCAGCCGCCTGAAAATAGCAGGAGTTAAGAGCTTTCTGGGCTAACGCCGGTTCATAAAGCTCTTAACTACTGTACCCTAAAGTACACTAACACCCATAAACTACCTATGTACCCATAAAC
This sequence comes from Bombina bombina, assembly GCF_027579735.1. Lineage (NCBI taxonomy): Eukaryota > Metazoa > Chordata > Amphibia > Anura > Bombinatoridae > Bombina > Bombina bombina. The sequence continues at coordinate 860,078,177 of NC_069504.1, read as the reverse complement.
CGAGGTCCCCCAACACCGCCGCCACTCGATTAAAATTTTTAACCCCTAATCTGCCGACCGCCACCTACGTTATATTTATGTACCCCTAATCTGCTGCCCCTAACCCCGCCGACCCCTATATTATATTTATTCACCCCTAACCTGCCCCCCCACAACGTCGCCGCCAGCTACTTACAATAATTAACCCCTAATCTTCCGACCGCAAATCGCCGCCACCTACGTTATCCCTATGTACCCCTAATCTGCTGCCCCTAACATCGCCGACCCCTATATTATATTTATTAACCCCTAATCTGCCCCCCTCAACGTCGCCGACACCTGCCTACACTTATTAACCCCTAATCTGCCGAGCGGACCTGAGCGCTACTATAATAAAGTTATTAACCCCTAATCCGCCTCACTAACCCTATCATAAATAGTATTAACCCCTAATCTGCCCTCCCTAACATCGCCGACACCTACCTTCAATTATTAACCCCTAAACTTCCGATCGGAGCTCACCGCTATTCTAATAAATGGATTAACCCCTAAAGCTAAGTCTAACCCTAACACTAACACCCCCCTAAGTTAAATATAATTTTTATCTAACGAAATAAATTAACTCTTATTAAATAACTTATTCCTATTTAAAGCTAAATACTTACCTGTAAAATAAATCCTAATATAGCTACAATATAAATTATAATTATATTGTAGCTATTTTAGGATTAATATTTATTTTACAGGCAACTTTGTAATTATTTTAACCAGGTACAATAGCTATTAAATAGTTAATAACAAATTTACCTGTAAAATAAATCCTAACCTAAGTTATAATTAAACCTAACACTACACTATCAATAAAATAATTAAATAAACTACCTACAATTACCTACAATTAACCTAACACTACACTATCAATAAATAAATTAAACACAATTGCTACAAATAAATACAATTAAATAAACTAGCTAAAGTACAAAAAATAAAAAAGAACTAAGTTACAGAAAATAAAAAAATATTTACCAACATAAGAAAAATATTACAACAATTTTAAACTAATTACACCTACTCTAAGCCCCCTAATAAAATAACAAAGCCCCCCAAAATAAAAAATTCCCTACCCTATTCTAAATTAAAAAAGTTACAAGCTCTTTTACCTTACCAGCCCTGAACAGGGCCCTTTGCGGGGCATGCCCCAAGAATTTCAGCTCTTTTGCCTGTAAAAGAATAAATACAATACCCCCCCCCCCCCAACATTACAACCCACCACCCACATACCCCTAATCTAACCCAAACCCCCCTTAAATAAACCTAACACTAAGCCCCTGAAGATCTTCCTACCTTGTCTTCACCATCCAGGTATCACCGATCCGTCCTGGCTCCAAGATCTTCATCCAACCCAAGCGGGGGTTGGCGATCCATAATCCGGTGCTCCAAAGTCTTCCTCCTATCCGGCAAGAAGAGGACATCCGGACCGGCAAACATCTTCTCCAAGCGGCATCTTCGATCTTCTTCCATCCGGTGCGGAGCGGGTCCATCTTGAAGCAGGCGACGCGGATCCATCCTCTTCTTCCGATGTCTCCCGACTAATGACGGTTCCTTTAAGGGACGTCATCCAAGATGGCGTCCCTCGAATTCCGATTGGCTGATAGGATTCTATCAGCCAATCGGAATTAAGGTAGGAATTTTCTGATTGGCTGATGGAATCAGCCAATCAGAATCAAGTTCAATCCGATTGGCTGATCCAATCAGCCAATCAGATTGAGCTCGCATTCTATTGGCTGTTCCGATCAGCCAATAGAATGCGAGCTCAATCTGATTGGCTGATGGGATCGGCCAATCGGATTGAACTTGATTCTGATTGGCTGATTCCATCAGCCAATCAGAAAATTCCTACCTTAATTCCGATTGGCTGATAGAATCCTATCAGCCAATCGGAATTCGAGGGACGCCATCTTGGATGACGTCCCTTAAAGGAACCGTCATTAGTCGGGAGACATCGGAAGAAGAGGATGGATCCGCGTCGCCTGCTTCAAGATGGACCCGCTCCGCACCGGATGGAAGAAGATCGAAGATGCCGCTTGGAGAAGATGTTTGCCGGTCCGGATGTCCTCTTCTTGCCGGATAGGAGGAAGACTTTGGAGCACCGGATTATGGATCGCCAACCCCCGCTTGGGTTGGATGAAGATCTTGGAGCCAGGACGGATCGGTGATACCTGGATGGTGAAGACAAGGTAGGAAGATCTTCAGGGGCTTAGTGTTAGGTTTATTTAAGGGGGGTTTGGGTTAGATTAGGGGTATGTGGGTGGTGGGGTGTAATGTTGGGGGGGGTATTGTATTTATTCTTTTACAGGCAAAAGAGCTGAAATTCTTGGGGCATGCCCCGCAAAGGGCCCTGTTCAGGGCTGGTAAGGTAAAAGAGCTTGTAAATTTTTTAATTTAGAATAGGGTAGGGAATTTTTTATTTTGGGGGGCTTTGTTATTTTATTAGGGGGCTTAGAGTAGGTGTAATTAGTTTAAAATTGTTGTAATATTTTTCTTATGTTGGTAAATATTTTTTTATTTTCTGTAACTTAGTTCTTTTTTATTTTTTGTACTTTAGCTAGTTTATTTAATTGTATTTATTTGTAGCAATTGTGTTTAATTTATTTATTGATAGTGTAGTGTTAGGTTAATTGTAGGTAATTGTAGGTAGTTTATTTAATTATTTTATTGATAGGGTAGTGTTAGGTTTAATTATATCTTAGGTTAGGATTTATTTTACAGGTAAATTTGTTATTATTTTAACTAGGTAACTATTAAATAGTTCTTAACTATTTAATAGCTATTGTACCTGGTTAAAATAATTACAAAGTTGCCTGTAAAATAAATATTAATCCTAAAATAGCTATAATATAATTATAATTTATATTGTAGCTATATTAGGATTTATTTTACAGGTAAGTATTTAGCTTTAAATAGGAATAAGTTATTTAATAAGAGTTAATTTATTTTGTTAGATGTAAATTATATTTAAGTTAGGGGGGGTGTTAGTGTTAGGGTTAGACTTAGCTTTAGGGGTTAATCCATTTATTAGAATAGCGGTGAGCTCCGATCGGAAGTTTAGGGGTTAATAATTGAAGGTAGGTGTCGGCGATGTTAGGGAGGGCAGATTAGGGGTTAATACTATTTATGATAGGGTTAGTGAGGCGGATTAGGGGTTAATAACTTTATTATAGTAGCGCTCAGGTCCGCTCGGCAGATTAGGGGTTAATAAGTGTAGGCAGGTGTCGGCGACGTTGTGGGGGGCAGATTAGGGGTTAATAAATATAACATAGGGGTCGGCGATGTTAGGGCAGCAGATTAGGGGTACATAGGGATAACGTAGGTGGCGGCGTTTTACGGAGCGGCAGATTAGGGGTTAAAAGTGTAATGCAGGGGTCAGCGATAGCGGGGGCGGCAGATTAGGGGTTAATAAGTGTAAGGTTAGGGGTGTTTAGACTCGGGGTACATGTTAGAGTGTTAGGTGCAGACGTAGGAAGTGTTTCCCCATAGGAAACAATGGGGCTGCGTTAGGAGCTGAACGCTGCTTTTTTGCAGGTGTTAGGTTTTTTTTCAGCTCAAACAGCCCCATTGTTTCCTATGGGAGAATCGTGCACGAGCACGTTTTTGATGCCGGCCGCGTCCGTAAGCAGCTCTGGTATCGAGAGTTGCATTTGCGGTAAAAATGCTCTACGCTCCTTTTTTGGAGCCTAACGCAGCATTTGTTTGAACTCTCGATACCAGAGTTAAATTTATGGTGCGGCCAGAAAAAAACCCGCGGAGCGTTAACAGCCCTTTTACCGCCGAACTCTAAATCTAGGCCTAGGTGTATTAAGAAACATCAAGTACTTTGAAAATCCACCTTAAAATTGTCCACCTTTAGAAATCACAAAGCGGATTGGTCAACCAATCACCTATCAGGTAATTGTATATAAAGATACATAAAACAGCACCGAACCATCTTGATAAAGCCGTGCAAAACGGCGAAACGCATTGATGGTACAAACAGAGATTGCTGACATCGTAGTCACATTATCCAGTTGAAGGATTGAAACGGATCCAAAAGGAACTCTATTTTGAAAAAGGAATCCATTAAAACTCTGCGCAGAGTAAGGATATATGAATCGTCACGGAACTACTTCCCATAGTAGTGTATGCAGATAGTGACGTCATCAACCCGGAAAGCCAAATAAACGGAGCTGCATAGACACATGTGCCCTGCTGAATGCACGGAAAGTTCCCAGACTGAATCAAGGTAGGCAAATAGAGGTGTAACAGCCCGTTTGAGTGTGGTACTCTTCTTAGGATAATATTATCTTTTTACAAAGTGTAAAATAAAGCCATCGATCAACTGGACTTCTCTCTAACAGTTCGGCAGAAATCTATTAAGATTTCACACATCTGTCCACTATTGTTTGTCTAATATATCTACGATAAGGACAATAATTTCAAGGACTTTACATTTACCTTAAGTTAAAAAGGACTTTTTAAACATCTAAGCGTTATAAATTGCCAAAATCCTGATGCACAAGGAAATTAAAATATAAGGTGGATACTGATTAAATAAAAATGTTTATACAGAGGACCGGTCATATACTGTATAAGATCAAGTTGTATACACAGTTGTATGTTTTAACTAGATTTGTGCATGTCACAGACCTTTTTACTATTATTTTAGAATCTTGCATAGCAATTAAAAATATATACAGTTTATTATATACCTTCTGTTTTTTGTATTTGATTATTATTATAACTATTCAGGTGAATTTAAATAGAGACACCAGTCTGACTAAATATTTAACAACCCCTTCAGCTGTCTAGCGCACATACACACCTTTTTTCCATATATTCTTTGTAACTATTTATATTTCTGCAATACATCTACTGGAATTCCACTAGTCACAGCTGGGACTTTATCTATAGTTCAAAGGTTGGTCTATTATTAAATCCTACCTCAGTCCACTCAGCGGATCATGTTCGACAGACATCGATTAATGCCAACAGCACACGCTGTCGACATTTAACGTTGCACAAGCAGTTCTGGTAATCTGCTTGTGCAATGCTGCCCCCTGCAGATTTGGGGCTAATCAACCTGATCGTACATGAACGGGCGGCTTGATGTCCGCAGCCTCAGAGCAGGCGGACCAGTTAAGGAGCAGTGGTCTTAAAAACGCTGCTTCATAAAAAGTTAGTGAGACACACACATAATATGTGCTCAGATCTATTAGTATTTGTATTACTGCAGTAAACATTATAGAATACTAAAAAAAACAATAAAACTGCAAAAATACAGATGCACCGCTACTATCATTATGTGATAAACTAATCAGAGCATACGTCTTAAAGGGACATAAGTGCAAAAGTTTAAATGCTCCAATATATTAGAACATTTTATTATTGCCATATTGCTTACATATTACTATGAGTTTACCTTCGGCAAATGGTTTAAATGAACAGTTAAATTAAGTTTTAGAGTCACAATGCACTACTGGGAGATATTTGAATACATATCTGGTGAGCAGATGAGAAGAGGCATGTGTGTTGCCACCAATCACCAGCTAACTCCCAGTATCACCTTGCTTTTCATTAAAGGATACCAAAAGAACAAAGGGATTTTGATTCTATAAGTAAACTGAAAAGTCTCAGTTTGATTTATAAATGTTTAATGCTTACTGTCCTTTCCTTTTAACATCACACCTGAGAAAGGTGTGTGATCCTGAGAACGGTTGTGTGTATTAGGAACTAGTCTGACCAGAAATTGCCATATTGCAGCTGCTTACTCCAGATATCCTTTAAATTTTAAAGAGGAAGTAATCTATTTGTTTTTTTGTTTATTTTAATATTTTATTTATAATCCAAATCACAGTGTATTTCATAAGTGGTACATTATATAGCAGGAATACATAATCAAATATTTTGCAAAGTCTGTGAAAACAAAAAAAAAAAGAAATAAAAAGAGAGAGATCAGACATTAATATTGCTTAGTATGGCAATTTAACAGTTATTTAAACATCAAACTATGTACCAGTATAATCTTGACAATCTTTGTCTATCTGGGAATTGGGTTCTTTTACCCTTTTTTTACACCTCAAAGGACAGAACAAACAAAAATAAGCAAACAGAAAACACAGAGAACCCCCCCCCCCAAACCCCCCCCCAAAAAAACCTAATTATTCTATATCCTCTCTCTCTGACCTCCCGCTCCCCTTTTCAGGAGAGAATTTTCAAATTGTCTACCTATCCAGTATCTGCTATGTATATTAAGGAGAAGTTAGAGCCCGATGGAATGGGATGATACCATCCCGGGTCATACTGATGAATGTTTTTGTATTAAATAAAGAGTTTAATATCTGTTTCTGATTCTGAATAGCAAGCAAGTTGGTCTTAATTATTGGTAACCATTTATCGAAAAATTCCTGGACCTTATTTTCAGCAAGGAGATGTATGTTCTGTATTTCAAATATTAGTTGTTGTAACAGAGCCTTTTGGAATCCAGTAAAACAAGGTGGGGCTGAATCTTTCCACTTCTTTAAAATCAGGTATCTCACCACCATAATGAGGGTGCTTATACTCCGATAATTATTAGGTCTGTCTAGTCAGGGCCGCCATCAGGGGGTGACAGGGGTGACTCCTGTCAGGGGCCCAATGAGCCAGGGGGGCCCCATGAGGCAAGAACTAAAAAATAAAAAAAATATTTTTTTTTTTTTTTTTTTTTTTAATTTGGGCAGCCACCAGTGGGTACTACATCAGAGTGCTAATTGAGCATGGGAAATGTTATTGTAAGGAGTAAAGTATTAGCATTTTAGAGGATTTCTTAGTGTGCACTAAACCACTATGTGCAGTGTGAGACAGACTTGGCACTTTGTACAGTGTGTGCCTGAGTCAGACGGCAGATCACTTTAATTTGCAGAGGAGGTAGGACTTACTTAGCAAATGTTTTTTATTTCTTTGTGCAATTTTGGATTGTAACTTCAGTGTGGTAGTAGTTGTTTGGTGGGGCTAGGGGTCCATAAAAACACATTTTTTTTTAGCAGCAGTGTATTTATGATTATTTTGACAATGCTGTAGAAATTCTATATTTAAAACCATGCAGAAATGTTTCCTCCTCAATACACAAATGGTAGATGCCCTTTTGGCATATATATTTATATAACACATTCCAGTTTACTGCCCCTTTATGCAAGGACTTTCCAGATGCAAGGAGGCATTTTATCTAAGATTTTTACATCTGCATAAAATGTTATACTCTTAGACTAAGATTGCTCAGTGTTTGAAAAACTGTTCAGTTTACACTACAGCTGACTTAATTTTGAAGTACATACCAACAAGCCTAAATCCTGCATTTAACCAGATCTAATGGTATGAGTACCACAGCTCATGGTCCCACCAAGACCATATAGAGTACAGCATTTTCAAAATCCATAAGTACAGCTGAAAGCTGGGAAAATTTGTACACTATATTTGAAGTGGTGCTCTTGGTTTGGGAAAATGGGGAAAAAACAAACAAACAAACAAACAAACAAACATATGTCAACCTTTTAAATGTACTTTTCTTCATCTAGCCATCTACCCAGCTCATTAATGTACAATTTTGAATTCACAGAATTATTTTTGTTTGCACATTTACAAATATGATTCTTTAAAAAAAGATCTCTTAATTTCTAAAAAAATGTTTATCATGCATGTCACACACTGTTGATTTAGGGGATGCAAGGTGCATAAATGTTTCCTCCTGTGAGTGTTTCTGTGGGTGTCTGTGTTTATGTCTTTGTGCTTTGGTTTGTGTCTCTATGAGTGTGTATGTATTTTTTATCTGTGGGTCTCTCTGTGAGGGTGGGTGTGTATGTCTTTGTGCATTTTCTGTGGATGTCTGTGAGGGTGTGTGCATATGTTTTTGAGCTTTTTCTGTGGGTGTCTCTGTGAGGGTGTATGTATGTTTGTCTTTGTGTATTTTCTATGGATGCCTCTGTGAGGGTGGGTGTGTATGTCTGTGTTTTCTGTGGATGTCTCTGTGAGGGTGTGTGTGTGCGTATGTATGTATGTCTGTCTGTGTGTGTTTTCTGTGGATGTCTCTATGAGGGTGTGTGTTTTGTGTGGGTGTCTCTGTGAGGGTGTGTGTATGTCTTTGTGTGTTTTCTGTGGATGTCTCAGTGAGAGTGTGTGTATATGTCTTTCTGTGTTTTTTATGTGGTTGTCTCTGTGTGTGTGTGTGTATGTCTTTGTGTGTTTTCTGTGGGTGTCTCTGTGTGTATGTCTTTGTGTGTTTTCTGAGGCTGTCTCTGTTGGTGTTTCCTTGGGTGTATGTGCAAATTTGAGTTTGTGTGTGTGTGTGTGTCCATTGTCTGTTCCTTTTTAGGACATTTTGACCTTACTACTAATTATTCACATCTTTCTACAGACTTTGAGACTAACAAGACCTTTCCGGAAGTAACCAATCCACCATTTAACCTTTAAATTATTGTTTAGGCAGTTCAGGGCCCTTCCTTTCAACCACTGCATGCTGTTATCATTTAGTTGGCATCTTCCTTTACAAAAAGATAATCAGAACTCCATATTTTGTTTTCTAAATCTCCTTTTTTTTACAAAACTGTAGTTTACCTCATTACTTGTCAGGTCAATGTAAACAAGTGCTAAGTGTTTGTTTGGGTGTCTGTGTCTGAGTTTCTTTGCGTGTTTGCTAGAGTGTCTATATGTGAATTCTTATGTGTGAGTGTGTGTGTGTGTTTCAGTGTATGTTACTACCTTTACAACATTTCCAAGTTTAAATAGACACTTAAGAATAAAGTGCATATACGTTTTAGTCACTTGGTCAAAAATTGCACATGTCAAAGGAGGGGGGGGGGGGGCCTGATCAATGGTTGAGTCAGGGGCCCCAATATTTCTAGTGGCGGCCCTGGGTCTAGTAATAACCCTATCAAAGTACAGAAAAAAAATAACATGTTGGGGAAGGATTTTGAAATGGTCCACAAAAAGCTTATTATACCAAAAATGTATTTTACCCAAAGTAGTTGGATTTTTGGGCAGCCCCAGAATAGGTGCAGGGTATCTGCTTTATCTAGTTTGCATTTAGCACAGCATAACTCTTTATTGCTATAGAATATTGCTAGTTTACTAGGAGAAAGATATGTATCATAAATTAATTTGATATGAGATTCTTTCCATCCAATAGGAATTACTAATTTATTCAGCAACAAGAGGCTCTGTCTAATATTTGATATTTCCAGAGTGGGAAAACATGTTAGCCAGTGAACTCAAATTTTATTTAGATGTATTTGGGTCTGTTTGGACAGCAAAATATTATATAATAGAGAGATAGAACATTTGCCCAAAGAAAACTTTCTTATAGGTTCATTAATCTCAGACCAACAACCAAACATTTCCAGATTCCAATTTTGATAATTAATAAAATGACGTAGCTGGAAATAAGCATATACGTTAGTTCTGGGAATTTCAAAGTTGCGAATTAAACTATTAAAGGAGACCAATTGGCCAGTTGAAGAGAATACTTGATAGAAATATTTGAGCCCTTTTAGGGACCAATCGTTAAAGACCAAATAATGAATTCCTGGAATGAACTCTGGATTCCCCTGAATAGGGAGAAAAGGTGAGAGTCTAAAGTCCAGATTGAGAAGCTTACACATTTTTTGCCACGCAATAATTATATTTTTAAACGTAATTAAATTTAGTATATTAGGTTTTTCAAAGTACAATGGAGAATAGCCTTTAAAGACATAGGGGAAGTTATATAATTTTCTATTTCAATAGAAGCAAATTTATTTAGATCTGTCAGCCAAACCAGTGTTATCTTGACTAAAGTGGCTATATTATAAAGTTTAATATCCAGGAAAGCAAGCCCAGCATTCGACCTTCTTTGTGCTAATTTAGAAATAGGAATGCAGGCTTTTTGATTTTTCCAGAGAAATTGTGAGCATGCGGAGTAAAATTTATTTATCTCTTGATTATTTATGAAAAGAGGAAGGTTTAGCAGTAAATATAATATTCGAGGGAATATAATAGTTTTAATTAAGTTTACCCTAACTGATAAGGAGATGGCTTCTTGGAACACCTGAGGAAAATGTAACTTATACCAGAATTTAGAATTTTTATGTAGGGCTATTCCAAGATAGTTAATATACTCTGTTGTCTTGAAAGGATTACTTAAAGGCACAGTCAACAGCAAAATTGGTGATAAAAGTAAATTGGAAAGTTGTTTAAAATTACATTGCCATTGAGGGATATTTTTTCCTGTATTTCCACATACAACAAAACTTTTAAGGATTCTACACCAAATGTTATCCCTTGTAGTTCATTGCGAAGCCATATAGCTAGTGGTTCAATAGAAAGATTAAAAAGTAGGGGGGACAGAGGACAACCCTGACGTGTCCCACGACTTAATGGAATTCTGTGAGAAAGGCTTCCATTGATCAAGAGCGAGGAAAAGGGATTATTATAAATCTTTAAAATAAATTGTAAGAAGTACCCACTAACGCCAAACTGCTGAAGAGAGAAGAATAAATGGTCCCATGCGATAGCATCGAAAGCCTTCTCTGCATCAACTGACAGTACAGCTACAGTATATCAGAATTGACTTTCATAATTATTTTTTTTTAACTTTTAGAATGAGTATTAGTTTTATTCCAAAAGTAGTCTAAAGTGATTTCCAGTTTCCTAAGATAAAGTGACATATTTCTACCTTGCATGAAACCTGTTTGGTCTGGGTGAATAATTTTGTGTAGGCACATATTTAATCTGTCTGCAAGAATAGATGTGAGGATTTTATAGTCAGCGTTTAACACTGATATGGGCCTATAATCCATTTGTTTTTTATTGTTTGTGTTTATTATGTGTTTATGTGTTCTGTAAAGAGTTAATATCAAAAACTTTTTGTACATATATAGTATTAGTCTTTTTTTAAATTATCCACTAGGATTTTTTTATTGAATCATTTCCAATTTACAGGGGCGTTGACTTAATTTTATAAATGTGTCCACAAATGAATAAATGTCAATAATGTGCATAGATGTTTTTTAAATAAAGAAATTCAATGCAGAGCTGAATAAATATTTATGGATGTTAAACCTTTTTTTTTTTATTTAACAAATATCTAAAAAAAATAAAGTTTATTTTTTTTTAAAATTAGCAATGATACTAATAATGAAAGTTATAGAAAAATAAGTTACAAAGTCTGTAACAAAAAAGAGTGCTTTACCCCTACAATTATATAGGAAACATTCTTACTGAATAATACAGGAATGATTTTTAACCATTGATACTTTATTTTTATTGGTTTAACTATTCAATCATACACGTTTAAAAACACTTAATCTCTCTCTATAATATCAAGCAGTTAGATACAAACAATATTTTTTGTAGCCGACTATTAATAAATTCAGAAATAATGCTGTAACAAGAGGACCTGTTAATATGTGGGGTGTCAGATTGTGGGATTCAAGCTATCTAGCTAATACTCTATCTGCAATTACAGCTAGAGTATTAGCTAGATAGCTTTAATCTTGCAATCTATTACACTGAGCAGCTGTGCTAAAGTTAACTGTGCAAGCAAGGACTTTATAATTACAGATAGAGTATTAGCTAGATAGCTTTAATCTCATAATCTGACATCCCACATACTAACAGGTCCTCTTGTTACAGCATTATTTCTGAATTTATTAATAGCCAGCTACAAAAGATATTGTTTGTATCTAACTGCTTGATTTTATACAAACCAAGTACAATGTTTCATATCTAGATACATGATTCTCAGAGGTATTATTCTAGAGAGTTTAAGTGTTTTTAAACGTGTATGATTGAATAGTTAAACCAATAAAAATAAAGTATTAATGGTTAAGAATCGTTCCTGTATTATTCAGTGAGAATTTTTCCTATATAATTGTAGGGGTAAAGGACTCTTTTTTATTACAGACTTTGTAACTCATTTTTCTATGAGTCTCCTTAGTGCTATATTGCCCCCCTAACAGGTGCTTGTTGATTACAAAAATATTTGGCACCTATAGGTGCTTACCATTAGTGCTACTTTACCTACTATCTTGTTACTATAATATTGAAAGTTGTCAGGTTATCCTTTTCTGAGATAAAAAAATAATACATATATATATATATTTCTCCTATGGCATTTTGTGACAAAGTGACCATGCTTCTAAAATGCCTGAAGTTTGCTTTATACAGAGTTTTTAGCATCACAAAAACACTTACGTTTGACAAGTGAGGTCGGCTGGTTTGCTCTTGTAAAAGTTTTCTGTGTAGGTCCTGTCCACATGAATTGGAAAAGTTCCTCCTATAGTCAGGTCTCCTGGACGGCTCAAGTAGCCATCAAGATTCGATCCTGAGAGGTGGCAACTTGGTTTAGGTTCACAGCATCTACACAAGTTAACCACTAATATGATTGAAAGCCACACCATGCAGACTGGCAACTGACCAGCATTGTATATCCAACATATTTGCCTGTTGCTTTGAATCATTTTTTTAATCCAGAGGAGGTGCACTCTCTCTTTCAGTATCTTGGGTACAAGCATATGTATCTTTGTTATAGTAAAAAGATGGTCTTTTTCGGATGTTTCAGTTTAAGGTGGGTCTGTCAAAAAGAAGCACAGAGAAAAGCTTAATGTCACCAACTGGCGAGTAGTTAACCTGTGACACTGGAAAGTGAACCCTGACACACACAAGAGGGGTACCTTGTTTTGGTCATTAGTAAGGATTCCTCAGATTGTCAGTAATACAAATGGAATTTGCTACTACAGTAAGTTTAAAGGGATAATAAACCCACATTTTTTCTTTCATGATTCAGATAGAGCATGCCATTTTAAGCAACTTTCTAATTTACTCCTATTATATTTTTTCTTTAATCTCTTGGTATCTTTATTTAAAAAAGCGTTTTTGGTTCAGCACCTGGGTAGCGCTTGCTGATTGGTGGCTAAATGTAGTCAACAATCATCAAGCGCTACCCAGGTTCTCAACCAAAAATGGGCTAGCTCCTATGCATCATATTCCTGCTTTTTTAATAAAGATAGCAAGAGAACGAAGAAAAATTAATAATAGGATTAAATTAGAAAGTTGTTTAAAGTTGCATGCTCTGAATCATGAAAGAAAGAAAAAAAAATGGGTTTTGTGTCCCTTTAAGGGACTTTTTTAAGCCTGTATGAGTCATTGATAAAGACACATTGGTAGAAAAATGACATACCCTATATATTAGCAACAAACCAAAGCAGAAAAGGTCCTGGAATCTCCTCCTGTCTCTCACCAACACATACATAGAACACTTTCCTAATTTGAAAAATGCAGGAAATGTGATTGTTCAGTCTTCGCTATTGCACTCTTGCACAGTCTCCACAATTTATGTCTGGCAGACGCATGACACATCATTTTATAAGATCACATCTCCTTGTGGGATTATACATGAATCAATTATCCTATCAAGAATGCAATGACACCTGGGGAATGAAAGTTAAATCCAGATACACGGTCCTTGCACACAAGGGAATAAAGTAGGTCTGTTATCATCTTATTTTTTTAAAAACATAACCAAAATAAAGAGACATTAAGCTTAAAATGTTTATTCATGCACATGAAAGAACTACAATAAAAATATTTAAACTTTCTTTTTGCATAAAAATGTTAAGGATTTCTTTTGAAATTTAAAGGACCATAATACTCGAAAAATTACATGTACTTTCAAGACTATAAACCCTACAAACTCTGCAAAGGGGTTAAATACACAGTAGAAGTTCTGTTCTGGACCTCTATAGGCCTGCTAAGAAATCACAACTTTATTATTTTATATTATATACAGGAACACCCATATTTAACCTTTTCTATAGGCCTTTCTATAGGGCTTGTTTTTTTATAGCGTGGTCTCGGACAAAGTACCACGATGTACAGGGTACGTTGCGGTCATTAAGGGGGTAAGCAAAATAAATAATAGACGTGCATTTGTTTCATTATGAAAGCAAATTCACACTGATATTCGTTTTGTTTGTTTGGATATTCATTTTTACTAGAAAATGCTTCTAGTAAAAGCTATAGCTGTTTAAAAAGTGTACTTAAAGGGACAGTCAAGTCCAAAAAAAAAAGTTCATGATTCAAATAGGGCATGTAATTTTAACAACTTTCCAATTTACTTATATCACCAATTTTGCTTTGTTTTCTTGGTATTCTTAGTTGAAAGCTAAACCTAAGAGGTTCATATGCTAATTTCTTAGACCTTGAAGGCCACCTCTAATCTGAATGCATTTTGACAGTTTTTTACCACTAGAGGGTGTTAGTTCATGTGTTTCATATAACATTGAACTCACACGTGAAGTTACCTAGGAGTGAGCACTGATTGGCTAAAATGTCTGTCAAAAGAACTGAAATAAGGGGGCAGTTTGCAAAAGCATTGATACAAGGTAATTACAGAGGTAAAACCTGCATTATTATACCTGTGTTGGTTATGCAAAACTGTGCAATGGGTAATAAAGGGATTATCCATCTTTTTAAACAACAACAATTCTGATGTTGACTGTCCCTTTAAGTATGCTTTATGCACTAGCATTTTAAACACAGCACTTGCTCAGAGAGCCTAAGGTGCTTGTAACATCTGGTAATGACTCAATTTGTTAATTGCTTCATGATACAAGTCCTACTGACACTCTGAGCTGCTGCAGTATTTAAAATGCTGGTGCACTGAGAATATCTATGCTTCACATGCACGTGCAGAGAAAAATGCTAACACTAAAACAGTTATACATTTTACTAGCAATTTTAATAATACATTTATACCGCAAATATGTTTCTATCCAAGATGTACTTTATCTACTGTATGTGCATTGAAATTTTGACCAGAATTTCCACTTTACCTTTATGAGAGTTTGTGTAGATAAATTATTTGATATGGTTTTTGGCTGAAGTGGAATACAACTTTAAAGTTATGTTGATGTTGAATATCAAATTGTATTTTAATGTTTGCAGCAGGGAGATTTATGTTTCTTTCCTAAGATCAGCCAATAGGATTTAGCTTGCATTCTATTGGCTATTCCAATCAGCCAATGGAATGCAAGCTCAATCCTATTGGCTGATTGGATCAGCCAATAGGATGAAAGCTCAATCCTATTCGCTGATTGCAACAGCCAATAGGATTTTGTCAACCTTAATTCCGATTGGCTGATAGAATTCTATCAGCCAATCGGAATCTAAGGGACGCCATCTTGGATGACGTAATTTAAAGGGAAACTTCAGAAGACGTCAGAAGAAGAGGATGCTCCGCGCCGGATGTCTTGAAGATGGAGCCGCTCCGCGCCGGATGGATGAATATAGAAGATGTCGTCTGGATGAAGACTTCTGCCGGCTTGGATGAAGACTTCGGCCCGCTTGGATGAAGACTTCGGCACGATTGGATGAAGACTTCTGCCGGCTTCGCTGAGGACTTCTGCTGCTTCGTTGAGGATGGATGTTGGGTCTTCGAAATCTGTAAGTGGATCTTCGGGGGTTAGTGTTAGTTTTTTTTAAAGGGTTTATTGAGTGGGTTTTAATTTTAGATTAGGGGTTTGGGTTGAAAAAGAGCTAAATGCCCTTTTAAGAGGCAATGCCCATCCAAATGCCCTTTTCAGGGCAATGGGGAGCTTAGGTTTTTTTAGATAGGTTTTTATTTGGGGGGTTTGGTTGTGTGGGTGGTGGGTTTTACTGTTTGGGGGGTATTGTATTTTTATTTACTGGTAAAAGAGCTGATTTATTTGGGGCAATGCCCCGCAAAAGGCCCTTTTAAGCGCCATTGGTAGTTTTGTAGGCTAGGGTTTTTTTTTATTTTGGGGGGCTTTTTTTATTTTCATAGGGCTATTAGATTGGGTGCAATTAGTTTAAATATTTTATAGTTTATTTTTTATTTTTTGTAACTTAGTTGTTAGTTTTTTGTAAATTAGTAATATTTAATAGTAGATTTAAATAATTTGAGTAGGGTTAGGTGTTTAAATATGTAATATAGTTTAATGTAATTTTAGTATAATAGTAAGGGTAGATTAATTATTAGTTTAATATAGTTTAATGTAATTGTAGTATAATAGTTAGGGTAGATTAATTATTAGTTTAATATAGTTTAATGTAATTTTAGTATAATAGTTAGGGTAGGTTAATTAATAGTTTAATATAGTTTAATGTAATTTTAGTATATTAGTTAGGGTAGGTTAATTAGTAGTTTAAGATAGTTTAATTTAATTCTAAAGGTAAGTTTTAATTTATTATACGATAGGGATGAGTTTATATTTAATATAAAGTTAGCGGGTTGTTAGGTTTAGGGATTAATAGGTTTAGTAAGTGGTAGTGATGTGGGAGGCCAGAGGTTTAGGGGTTAATACATTTATTTAGTTGCTTTGGGAGCGGCGGGATAGGGGTTAATAACTTTATTTAATTGCGGTGGGCTCCGGGAGAGGCGGGATAGGGGTTAATACATTTATTTAGTTGCGGCGATGTCCGGGAGCGGCGGGATAGGGGTTAATATATTTATTTAGTGGTGACGGGGTCCGGGAGCGGCGGGATAGGGGTTAATAATATTATGTAGGTGGCAGCGATGTCGGGGCGGCAGATTAGGGGTGTTTAGACTCGGGGTATATGTTAGGGTGTTAGGTGTAAACATAATTTTTATTCTAGCATAGAAATCAATGGGATATCTGGCAGCATCGAACATAAGCTTTCGCTGCTTTCAGACTCCCATTGATTCCTATGGCATCCGCGGCCTCCAGGATGGCGGATTGAAAACCAGGTACACTGGGCCGGAATAGTGGCGAGCGTATCTGTTAGGAGTTTGATAACTAGCAAAAGTTGTCAGATAGTGCCAAATTTGTATTCGGAACATCTGTAATGACGTAAGCATCGATCTGTGTCGGATTGAGACAGGCAGATCGTATGTTACGTCACAGATTTCAACTTTTGCTGGTCTGTAGGCTTTGGTAAATGAGGCGAATCAGGCTCGCCGCAATTACGCTGCGGAATTCCAGCGTATTTTTTGGTTGACGGCTTGATAAATAGGCCTCTATGGGTTAATCTTCCCTTTATTGGGACATTTTCCCTCTTTGGGCTAATATTGTTGGAATACTTTATTAGTATGTGCGTGGCTTATGTTTTATACAGGGATTTATGTATAAACTTAAAAATTTGGCAGCTGGTTTTTTTTTCTTGCTTAGCTAGAACAGGCTAACTGACTGTCAGGTTCCAACTGCTGCACTGTCTCTTTAAGGATCAGTCCACTCTCCAAATACCGCTATTTAAGGGCCGCCTACCCTTCATTCAGTGCTAGTTTAATGTTGTATGTGACCTATTGGGAACTGCTCAATATTCCCTAGCCTCCTAGCTACTATTTGCTTAAGCTAAACGTATCTCCTTTATCTCCTAGTAAAGCTACCTACCGGAACCATACCGAGCTGTTTACAAGCCACTCCAGTAACTTGGCTTTCCTCCAGGGCCATTCGAAGCCTCCACAACACAGCAGCATCAACCGCAACTACAGGACTGTTCGGCAGATCGCTCTGAGCTTCCTGGTGACGTCATCAGCTACGGCCGGTGTCTCAGCTCCCTTCACACCGCAAGCAGCCAGGTCGTATGTCATATCTCTAAAGTGTCCTAATCATTTAGCCTAAAGACTCATGCTATGTGCTGATATTGACTATGCTATATTACCTACCTTGTTTTCTGGCACGTATACTGCTTGAATATACTCACTGCATACTTGCTCTGTCTGCTTGTAAGCTATTGACGCACAGCTTGGTTTCCACTTCACTACCTGCCTAAGTGAAACTGGTCATACATTACCTATATGTGTAGACACCTAACTTAAGGCCAAAACAAGTCACAGGGCTAACAATTGGCATTAACCTGTTGCTGTTAGCTCCGTATCACATCTTAAAGTTATAGCCTGCTACATATGAGATTAGAACAATACTGAATTGTAATTGTGTTAGCTCATACTGATACAGTACCGGACAACTCCAAACAGAGCAAACACTTATTCATCTCTACCATCACATATTATCACATATTAAACTAGCCATAAAAATGAGTTCTGATGATGTAGCAGAACAGCTAACCGCCATGTCCCAGAGAATGGATAGCCTTACTCAGACCATTAGAGACTTACAAAGTGATAACGAAACAGTAAAAATATGCCTCAGGGATTTGTATGCTGCCAAGGCTACTCCTACTGACAACCATCCAGAGCCACAAGTCAGCTTGCCAGAGAAATTCTCTGGTAACAGATCCCACTTCAGGGAATTTAAAAACGCCTGCCTACTTATATTTGAGCTTGAACCACGCACTTATGGCACCGACAGACTTAAAACGCTAATGATCATCTCTTATCTTAGAGCCGAGCCCCATGCCTGGGCTGATACCTACTATGACATACAAGATCCTATACTCAACTCTTTAGAGGATTTCCTAAAAGAGATGTCATCACTGTACGATGATTCCTTTAAACAAGCTTCCGCAGAATCTTCTATCAGAACCCTCAAACAAAACAGACAACCAGTTGAAGACTACATCGCACAATTTAAAATTCATGGCCGAGATTCACTATGGAATGAACCATCCTTAAAAAATAATTTTCGTTTAGGGTTAACAGACGACATTAAGGATGAGTTATCTAGAACGGGGATACCACAGACTCTGGAAGATTTATATACCTTGTCTATTACCATTGATAGATGCCTACGCGAATGGCGCATGGAGAAGTCAGGGTTAACAAGCTCATCCAGGAGATACCCACCTGCTACCCCAGCCACGTACAAGGAACAGGATCTCGTCACTCCTATGGAGATTGGGTTCATAAAAGGCCCCCTTACTCAACAGGAAAAGAATAGGAGACGCATCCTAAACCTGTGTATTTACTGTGCCTCCAAGGACCATGAAGTGAAACACTGTCCAACTTTACAGAAGCAGAAGTCTGGTATGTTCCATTCTCATAAATTTAGGCTCTCACAAAAAAATAGTAACGTGACCTATTTTTTTGTTTCCCTCACATTTCAGTGGCAACAACACAGGGTCAGAACTGAGGCTATAATCGATACCGGGGCATGTGGAAATTTTATTGATCTTGAGTATGTAAGGGCTAATAAAATTCCTGTTATTGCAAAACATAAACCTGTCTTGTTTAATGCTGTTGATAGTACACCCTTGTCCTCTGGTCCGGTCCTACATCAAACTCATCCCTTAACCATAACTACACCTTCCGGTCATTCTGAGGTAATAAGTTTTGATCTTATTTCATCCCCTGTCTTCCCTGTAATTCTTGGCATTGGTTGGATAAGGTTGCATCAACCTAGTTTTTCTTGGCATGATGTGTCTATCTCCCTTACCTCTGATTACTGCAGCACTCACTGTTATCATCAACCCACCTTATCTCTTGTCATTAACACGTCTCTCCCCTCATGTTACTCTGACTATTCTGATGTTTTCAATAAGAAAGATGCTGAATTGCTTCCTCCACATAGGTCCTATGATTGTCCGATTGATCTTCTACCAGGTTCTACCATTCCTTTTGGCCTTATTTACCCGTTATCAAAACCTGAGCTGGACCACTTAAAGGATTACCTACAGGAGAACTTAGACAAGGGTTTTATTAGACCTTCCTCCTCTCCTGCAGGGGCTGGTATCTTCTTTGTTAGAAACAAAGATCTATCGCTTAGACCCTTTATTGATTAAAGGGAGTTAAATAAAAGAACCTGAAAGTACAGATATCTGTTACCTCTAATCCCAGAACTAATAGAGAGGTTACGCGGTGCAAAGGTCTTCACCAAATTGGACCTTAGAGGCACCTATAACCTCATCAGAATCAGATCCGGTGACGAGTGGCTGACGGCGTTCAGGACGCGCTATGGTCTTTTTGAATACACCGTTATGCCATTTGGCCTTTGTAACGCACGGGCTACATTTCAAAACTTTAGTAACGATATTTTCAGGGACATTCTAGACACCTTTATCGTAGTATACTTAGACGACATTTTAATTTTCTCACCCACTCAAGAAGAACACATAGAACATGTCAGAACGGTACTGGCTCACTTACGCAGCCATAGGCTATACGCCAAACTAGAAACATGTTTGTTTAATACCACTGAGGTATCGTTCCTGGGTTACCGCATATCACCCAACGGTATCGAAATGGAAGATACAAAGGTCAGTGCTATTAAAGATTGGCCCATACCTAAATGTAAGAGAGATGTCCAGAGGTTTTTAGGTTTCGCCAACTTTTAACGTAAGTTCATCCACAACTTTGCAGCCATAGCCAAGCCTTTGTCAGACCTCACTAAACTGCATAATACATTTTATTGGTCATAACATGCTCAAGATGTCTTTGACTTGCTAAAGACTCGTTTCACTACTGCCCCTATACTTCAGTTCCCTGAACCAACCTGCAATTTATTCTAGAAGTTGACACCTCTGATTTTGCTTTGGGTGCTGTTCTTTCACAAAGGAAATCCTACAAGGATCCTTTACACCCAGTCGTATATTTTTCCAGGCTGATGTCCCCCGCTGAACTCAACTACCCGGTTGGTGAAAAGGAACTGTTGGCCATTAAATGCTCATTCGATCACTGGCGTCACTTGCTGGAAGGCTCTTCTCTACCTATCATCATTTTAACAGACCATAAGAACCTTCAATACTTGCAGACCAATAGGACACTGTCAGCTCGTCAACTCAGATGGAGTCTCTATTTTTCAAGGTTCCAATACACTATCACTTATCGACCAGGCTCTAAAAAATGGAAAGGCGGACGCACTATCCCAAAAGTATACTAAACCCTCTCATCTAACATATCCGTCTACTGTAGTACCCAAGGAGAATATACTTGCTTTACTCACTGTGCAACCTCAGGACCTACAGATAAGTCAAGACCGTGACTCATCCAAACCCTTGCATCTTCTAAGGAGAGCACCTGATGGACTTCTCTACCACAACCAACTCTTTAACGTACCTCCGGATTTGAGATCTTCTGTTATGCATACCGTTCATGATTCTCCTATCACTGGTCATCTGGGTATCCAGAAAACCATTGATCTTGTACAACGGTCCTTCTGGTGGCCCTCATTGGTGCAATTCGTCAAACAGTATGTCACTAACTGTACTGTCTGTTCCTGTTCGAAACCCTAACGCAAAAAGCCGGTTGGTCTTTTACAACCTTACCCAGTACCAGCCAAACCCTGGACTGACATTTCCATGGACTTCATTGTCGACCTTCCAAGATCTTCCACTTACTCCTGCATCATGGTAGTAGTCAATATGTTCTCAAAAATGGCTCATTTTATCCCTGTCGCCTCACTACCAACTGCCTATCAAACAGCACAGATGTATATCAAGGAGGTCGTCCGCCTCCATGGTTTGCCTACCAGCATACTGACTGATAGAGGCTCTCAGTTTACCTCTAGGTTTTGGAGGCAGCTTTGTAACGTACTACATATCACACAAAAACTCACCACATCATACCATCCTCAGACCAACGGACAGACGGAGAGGACCAATCAATGGCTTGAACAGTACCTCCGCTGTTACTGTTTGCAACAACAAGATACTTGGTCTTCCTTCCTTCCCCTTGCTGAATATGCCTACAACAATGCAACCAATGCTTCAACCAGTCATAGTCCATTATTTGTCAACTATGGTCTTCACCCCTGATTTCACTACTTCCCTAGGATTCAAGCGTCTTGTCCCTAAGTAAACG
Source organism: Bombina bombina (assembly GCF_027579735.1). Classification (NCBI taxonomy): domain Eukaryota; kingdom Metazoa; phylum Chordata; class Amphibia; order Anura; family Bombinatoridae; genus Bombina; species Bombina bombina. The sequence continues at coordinate 860,056,477 of NC_069504.1, read as the reverse complement.
ATACCATCAATGACATCTCGCAAACCTTCGCTCTTATTGAACATAACATCAAGCATGCACAAGCCACCTACAAAAAGTATTACGACCTCCGACGTAAGACTCAACCAACATATCACGTGGGTCAGCGTGTTTAGCTCTCCACAAAAAACCTCAAACTCCATGTGCCCTCCAAGAAATTAGGGAAACTATTCTTCGGTCCTTTCGCTATAGTGGCTCTTCCCAATCCAGTTACAGTTACCTTGCAGTTACCTGCCTCCTTCAAGATACATTCCACTTTCCATGTGTCCTTGGTAAAACCTTGTACGTCGTCCATCCCATCCTCCAACTTCACTACCGACCTATTAGACCCCACAACTGACCGACAGTTCAAGATTCATAGCATTCTGGATTCTAGATTACGTAATGGCCAGCTTGAATATCTCATACACTGGTTGGGTTTTGATCATGCCGATGATTCCTGGGAACCCGCCGCTAACTTATCCATGGCCAGACTGGTATCCTTCTTTCATAGACGCAATCCTGACAGGCCGTCTCCGTAAAACCTCACAGAGGTTTTCCTTGTGGGGGGACTATGTCAGGTTCCAACTGCTGCACTGTCTCTTTAAGGATCAGTCCACTCTCCAAATTCCTCTATTTAAGGGCCGCCTACCCTTCATTCAGTGCTAGTTTAATGTTGTATGTGACCTATTGGGAACTGCTCAATATTCCCTAGCCTCCTAGCTACTATTTGCTTAAGCTAAACGTATCTCCTTTATCTCCTAGTAAAGCTACCTACCGGAACCATACTGAGCTCTTTACAAGCCACTCCAGTAACTTGGCTTTCCTCCAGGGCCATTCGAAGCCTCCACAACACAGCAGCACCAACCGCAACTACAGGACTGTTCGGCAGATCGCTCTGAGCTTCCCGGTGACGTCATCAGCTACGGCCGGTGTCTCAGCTCCCTTCACATCGCAAGCAGCCAGGTCGTATGCCATATCTCTAAAGTGTCCTAATCATTTAGCCTAAAGACTCATGCTATGTGCTGATATTGACTGTGCTATATTACCTACCTTGTTTTCCGGCACGTATACTGCTTGAATTTACTCACTGCATACTCGCTCTGTTTGCTTGTAAGCTATTGACGCACAGCTTGGTTTCCACTTCACTACCTGCCTAAGTGAAACTGGTCATACATTACGTATATGTGTAGACACCTAACTTTAGGCCAAAACAAGTCACAGGGCTAACAATTGGCATTAACCTGTTGCTGTTAGCTCCGTATCACATCTTAAAGTTATAGCCTGCTACATATGAGATTAGAACAATACTGAATTGTAATTGTGTTAGCTCATACTGATACAGTACCGGACAACTCCAAACAGAGCAAACACTTATTCATCTCTACCATCACATATTATCACACTGACAAACTGCTTGAGTCTGTAACCGGCTGCAGCTACTTGCATCTTATGTTGTAGGCAGAGGGGAATGCTTGCCTTTTACTTGCTGCATAGTTTCCTTTCTCTGCCGGTCATGTGACTTCTCTCTGCTGTTGGATATTCCCGGAGCGGAGCTGCGTCATTGAATTTCAGTCTCTTCAGTGTCGATCTACTATACGATCGTTTTAGAGACTTCTGACAGCCAAATTGTGGTATTAAAAATTCTTAAAGTGACAGTGTATTTAAAAAAAATTCTACAATTTGGGGAATGTTTTATTTAGTATTATAGACATGGACCAAGATTCTGTGTTTTTTTACAAATGTTTGTTACGCCTAGAGACACAAATTGTTTTGCCTATGCAATTCTGTGCTGCATGCTGAGCTAGAACACTTCAATTTAAAGATAAATTGTTGCCCAATGTCTCTCAGGATGATGCTCTTCAGGCAATGCCACAACTTTCTCCTAAAACGTCCCAAGCCTCTATGGTGTCACATACAGTGCCCTGCAGTTGCTCTAAGCCTCCTGGAGGAGTTCATTTGCCTGCAGATTTTGCTGCACAGGTATATTCTGTGGTATCTGTGGCATTGCTGGGAAAACGCAAGAGGAAAATTAGACATTCAGATAGTAAGGTTTCTGTTCCACCTACTGCTACGCTGGTTGCCCTCCCTCATAAGTCTGATGAGGAGGATACACCGGTAGCCTCTGAGGGTGAAATCTCAGATTTGGACAGTATTATTCCTTCATCTGATACTGAAGAAGTAAACTTAATATTTAAAGGGACACTGAACCCAAATTTTTTCTTTCGTGATTCAGATAGAGCATGAAATTTTAAGCAACTTTCTTTTTTTTTATTTTTTATTTAAACTTTATTATATCATATAAATATACAGAAAAGAAGCAAACAACAAATAGTGATTAATGGCATTAGAGGTGATACTCAATGACTACAAGGTCAATGAAGTAGGCCTGAAAAAGACATTAATCTTCATAGAAGCAAAAAAGAGTGATAAAATAAGCGACAATGAATAAGCCTCAGAAACCCCGCCCCCCAAAAAAAAGGATAAAGTCCCTCCAAACCTTCCCAAAGGAGTTATTTTTTCTCCTCTCTGATCTATAATCATAGGTCGCTATTATTGCAGAGTATATCAATAATGTCTTTGCCTCGTTAACAAAGGGAACTCTAGAGCTAATCCTGTTTTTTAAACTGTAGTTTCCTAAGAATTATTATAGCTGTTATGATAAAGTTGCTTTTTCCCCCCATAAGTCTTGAGAAGCCAACAGAATAATAGATTCCATTGATAGGATTACTTTGATTTGTGTTACTTGGGAAAGAAAATACGCAATTTTAAACCAGAATTGTTTCACTCTTGGACAGTCCCATAAAAGATGGCCTAAATCTGGATCATTTTGAGAGCATTTAGGACATTGATTTTTAACTTTCTTATTCCACTTGGCTACTCTTTGTGGTGTAAGGTAGTCCCTGTTCACTAGCCTAAATTAAGATTCCCTTTAATATGCTGAGGGGCATAATGATTGAGTTTTTTTAAGACTTCTAATAAGATGACTGGGAAGATCGGGCAAATCCAAAGTGTTCGCCCATAAAGAAGTTAGCTCTATTGAGCATTTTCCCCCCTCTGCTGCCCTCAAAGTTTATAAATAGATGATAAAGACCATTTTCCAGGATTAGTAGTGTCCAATAAAGGGTGATCTAACCATAATTGGGGAAAGTTTCTTGCAAGTTTACAGATATAACTTTTTTTTTTTTTTTTTTTTTTTTTTAGGTATAAGGAATATTTATTGTCACTGAGATGATGAGGAACTGGAAGGCAGGAATAAAGATCACAAAGACATTGGTTTTGGTAACAGTACGAGGAGGAATTAGAACTGCTCAGAGAGCAGGTCACATAATCTCTGGGACACCTCTTCTTTACTTGTGCGTATGGTGAGCCGATACATCTGGGCCTGTACATTAGGTTCAAGTCGCAGCAGGCATCCCACTTGTCGGGATTTTGTCTGAATAATTCCAGCTGCCACAAAATTGGACGGATTTGGATCCACGTTTTCCAAAAGAGCAGGGCCAAATCCAATGATCTTAGCCTTTGTGATCTCTGAATCCATAGGAAGTTTAGCCTTAAAAATATTTTGCACCTCTTGGTTTGGGCTGCTAAGCTGCTTCCAGCGCTGAAAGAAGTCCTGAGCCTCCATGTCTGTGGGTTGAAAGACCTTGTTTAGAGTGATGGGCAGCTTCACTGAAACGTTTTGGACTGCTCCTCCATACCTGAACTGAATGTTTAGAACAGGGGCTTCCACAAATTCCTGGATGCATTCAATGTTCACCACCTGCTGCAACTGAGCACCTCCGTCTATGGTGGACTCTACCGTCTTGGACTGCAGATTGAGGCTAGCACTTAGCTCTTCTGAGCAGATTAAAGTTGGAGTGAAATTCTGAAATTGAGCAGACATCTTGTTTCCTTAGAAGATAAACGTCCGGCCAAGATTTTGCCAAAACTCCGATTTCAACCCAATTTGGAGAAGTTGGTTCTCAAAAAGGACCCCATTATTCTTACAAATAAACCTTGGGAAGTTCTCATCTGTACTTGTAGAAACAGCAGCAGCGGGTGAACTAGGATCAGCAAAGACATCAACAAGCAGGCTCCCGGCAGTCGAGGAAGCAGGTGCAGCAGGGCTAGAACCGGAAGGTGCCCCCAGGCCTAACAGGTCAGCAGACGGGGAGGGGGTGGACGCTGTGCTGACAGGGGCGGGCTCAGTGCCCTTATTCACATCAGACGTACTCTTCTCCTTCTTGGTATCTTCTAGATCGGTCACTGTGCTTGGACCCTTTTTCTTCTTCAGCTTGGCTAAAATAGAGGACTCTCGCTCAGGAAATGGTGGCATCTCCTCCAGGACGGTGGCCAGGATATCATTGCTGGCAATAGAGCTAAGACGCAGGTATTCTATGGCTCGCTGCTGTAACTCGACATCCGCATTCCTGAGCTGACTGTCGCTCCGTAGCACATCTTGGATAGTGGGTTTGATTTCGGGGAATAAATTGATGAACTTTATGTAGGCCGAGAGGAGTAGTGCCCGGGTTGGCACACTGCACAGGTGAAACTTGGAGTGCAGCAAGTTAAACTGAATTAATGGACTGGATCGAGGATCACCAGCAATGAGGTTCCCAAACTCGCCCAAGATGTACCCTCCGACCTTCACCAGATTTTCATGACATGCAGGAGCCTGAAGAGCCTCAAAGACGGTCTTAGCTGCATAACCCTGAACATCATCCCTGTTAATCACTATCTGGATGACGCGGTACCAGACCTCCTCGCTGACATAGTCGCCTGCAACTCGGATGAGGTTTAAGATAGTGTCTACATACCAGGTGTAATCCACAGCATACTTCTCTGCAAGAATTGCTACTTTTAGCACAATCTCCTCCCGGATGGCATAATCTGCTGTTTCCAGGTAATTCAACATTTCTGCTACAATCTGCTGAGCGTTGCTCCTGTCACACATAGCGTACAGAAGATCCACCGCGCGCTGTCTGACACTCACGTCCCTTTCTGTCTTCAGTGCATTAATGACAGTTTCAATATGCGTTTTGACCGCTTCATGCGAGAACTCGGAGCTGGCTAATGTGCACATGCTCTCCAGCGCCAGGTAACAGAGGTTGGTCTCCCGATGCTGTAGGAACTGGCCCAGTTGGTTGCAAGCTCTGACCAGCAGGTTGGGTTCACTGTCGTGGTAAATGATAAGACTGATGGCCTCAAACAGCACAGCATTTTTAGCGTTGGAATGCTGCACTTTTTTGGATTTGGGGGGTTCCTGTGCCTTGTTTAGGATAGTCTCTAAGCACTCAGTCAGTCGGCCACGGACTGCAGGGTCCTCTGGGGGAGGATAACACTGCAACAGCCGTAATAGCTTCACGGACAGCCAGGGAGCGGGAACAAAGTAGTACGTGTAATCTTGCAAGTCTGTAGAAGCCGAGGTGATGATCCTGCTCAGTCTGGACACAGCCAATGATACAGATGTTTTAAACTCTTCTGGGTTCTTCTGTGCCAATGTAGTGATAAGACTGCTTGCAGCTGTGACCACGCCCAGGTGTTGGTCATTAAGAAGGTGCACCACTCGAGATGTCCACTCAGTAGTAAGCATGAGGTCCGGAGAGGTGCGGTACAGACGCAGCAGGCAGAGGGCGGCACTCTGTTTAACACTGTCCATTGTGTCCCCGGCAACCAGAACTCTTGGGATCTCTCCAGCAAAAGCCTCTGCCATCTCTCTGCTGCCCACATTGGCAATGCAGTGAAGGGCCAGGTTCATAAACGTAGGATTGCGGCTGGATAGGTCATTCTTGATGGCGTTGTTAATTAGCCAAATTAGTTCACTGTTTGAGTTCACCAGAACAGAAATAAAGAGATAACCAATTTGCTTCTCTGTGTACTTGTTGGAGCTCAGCAGATTCACCGCCTCCATATGACCAAAGTCAATATCATGGCCAAGCAGGAAGATAAATAGCAGCTTGCAGACATATTTCTTCTTGCTGTAACCGTCCAAAGCTTTGTCTCCTTTAAATTTAGAGCGAATGTTGGCCAGCTCTTTGTTAATCCTCTTTATCTCAGCTTCTTTGCTTTTACAATTTCTGATGTCAGATATGAACACGGCCAGGCCCCGCATCCCGTCCCCCTTGGATACTGCCGGCATCTTCCCTTATACCGAGGGGGGCAAAGCCCAGGGAGCAGCCGAAATCCTGAGACAACGCGCCTGGCGGCCTCCTAGCAATCTCCGGCTGATCCGTGCAGCTGGGACTATTTCTCCGCTATCTCCTCTCTCCTAACCCGGCCGACTACGGTCTCCCCCCCTCCTCTGCCTCCTCCCCAGATATAACTTTTTAGTTGAAGAAAATAAAATTTATGTTTAGTTTGAACTGTCGCAAATTTATCTTGGAACTTAACAAAGTTATACAGTTTCTTTGAATCTGGATCGTAAAGATCTTTAATAGTTAAAGGTTTAGTCAGTGACCAGTTATTAAATATGTTAACTAAATTTCCCAGAGGAAAGTATTAATTCCCTTGTACTCGCAGCCACTTAGAAATAATAGATGGATATCCAAGGAGCCTCATGGCTTTCCTCCATGATACTAGAATATCTCTAAATAAAGGGTGAGTAGAGATTGTCTTTCCCAAGATTTTGTTAGATGCATGTACCAAAAAGCTTAAGGAGTGTGGGAAACTCGCCTGCTCTTCTAGATATTTATTAGAAAATTTAAACGACTGTAATAACCAATCAATTGGCAATCGCAAGATGGTTGCAAGATTGTACCACTCCAGATTTGGTAAAGCCAGTCCCCCTCTGGGATAAATTTGGTGCAAATTTTCAAGTTTTATTCTTGCTTTCCTCCCACTCCATAAGAAGTATCTCAAAGCTTGATTGAAGCGCCATAAATCAAGTTTCTTAATCAAAAGAGGAAGCATCCTAAGTATATATAGGATTTTGGGAATTATAAACATCTTATAGAGGTTAATCTTACCCAAGATCGAGACAGGGAGAGCTGCCCAACTCTTCATCTTATCTTTACTATCCTAAAGAATTGGGGAAATATTATCCCCATACCAATCCACGGGGTTGGCAGTGATTTTTAGACCTAGATATTCCAAAACGTTTGTTTGAATAAATTGGTATGATTGAGAATAATTCAATTTCTTCAACCAAAGTATCTTAGATTTTGAGAAGTTGGTCTTATGACCAGAGACAGCACCATACTTATCCAAAAGGTTCAAAACAAGGTTAGTGGAATCTTTAGGGTTAGCCACAAAAAGAAGGAGATCATCGGCGAACAACTACGTTTTTAATGCCATGTTGCGTATAATAATTCCTGATAGGGTCTCTCTCAACTTGATGGCCAAAGGTTCTATTATTAAATCAAATAGGAGCAGAGATAGGAACAGCGTTGACGGGTGCCCCTTGAAAGTGTGAAGGACTTAGAGATGCCATTGTTAAATATTAAGGATGCCTTAGTGTCTGAATATATATTACTAATCCGATCAACAAAATTACCTTTAAAACCAAACCTTCTTAAAGCCTCGACCAAAAATGGCCATTCCACTCTGTCAAAGGCCTTCTCTGCATCCAAAGATAGCAGGAAGGCCTCCGGCAGAGCAGAGTGATCACCACTATACAGGCAGATTTCGTGTAGGATTTTCCTTATATTGATTTCTGACGTTCTCCCACTCACAAAGCCCACTTGATCGCGGTGGACGATTTTAGGTAAAATTACCTTCATCCTCTCTGCTAAGACTTTCATCAAAATCTTGTTATCAAGATTTAGCAGAGAAATTGGTCTATGTGAAGTATCTTCTGAGGCGTCTGTTATTTTTGGGGATCAAAATGATGTTAGCCCTTTTAAAATGCTCAGATATCTTAAAGTTATCTTCAAAATAAGTTTTATACAGATCCATTAAGACCAGGATAATCTCAGAATTTAAGTATTCTCTTCAGCAGATGGTTCCAAAAGTTTTTATTAGGGACATTTGGACCATATACATTTATTATTAGATAGTTTTGGTTCTGGATCCACAGTCTCACAAGCAGATATCTGCCCTCTTTATCCTTTATAACTTTACTAATCTTATACCCAAGATTTTTATGAAGCAATATCATTACCCCTCTCGCTGCCTTTTTATATGAGGAAAAAAGTGAGTCCCCAAGCCACTTAGCTTTGATTTTGCTATGTTCAAGATCCGAGAGGTGTGTCTCCTGGAGACAGATTATATTGAAGACTTTTTTATTTAAATAATTCAAAACAGCTTTCCTTTTGACTGGGGAGTGAATCCCTCCCACATTCCAAGTCAAAATCTTTATTGTCTATCTCTCACTGTTAGGAACTATATACCATAGGAAAGAAGGGGGGGGGAGAGAAGGAGGGGAAGAGGGAAGAAAAAAAAAGGCGAGTTCACACTTCCCAGAGCTACGACTCCATAGTGACATTTCATCAAAAAACATAAATCGCTGTATCAATTGTGTGCAGGAACATAAGCTATACCCTTACACAGGTCTAAATAACCCACAAGGAGGCACATACATCAAAACGTCCAAAGTTACTTAAAGGGTAGTTAATAATAACATTAAATAGTAAGTATAAATACGTGGCTATAATAACAGACAATACTATACAGCGCATGTCTCAATACACTTGTGTTCAAAAGAAAAAAGTGCAATTGTCTTATTTTTGAGAGCAAAAGATAAGTATTAATCAACAAACCAGTGAATATCATTAGTGTCTATATTGCAAAAAAAACGGAAAAAAAAAACCAGGTTTAAAAATTCATAAGAATGTCCCCCCGAAGAAGTTAATATTAACCAAAAAAAAAGTAGACCAAAAAATATTAACTGAAAAAAAAAAAAAAAAGATATGAACTATTCATAGTTCTCTTTGCAGCCAAAAATTAAAAAGTGCTTTGAAACATGAGATGGCCTAAGCCAATTAAGATCAGCAGATTTATAAATAATCTGTGATATGTAATAGGATGTGGAAGAGGAAAAAAACCCCAACCCCCCCCCCCACAAATAGACATATAAATAAATTGTCCATAATCCTCCTTACAGCAAAAAGTGGGAGGTAAAGTTAAAACATATATTGATCTACACCAGTTTAAGATCAACAAGATTATAGATAAACTGTGATGTAAAATAGAATATGGGAACTCCACAAAAAAACAACAACAAAAAAACCCCCAAAAACAAATACAATAGAGCAGAGGCTCTCATTAAACCAGCATTATTATTTTGGTTTCATTATCTAGAAAGGTTTGAGCTGCTTCTGGAGATTCAAAAATAAAAAAAATTTGAACCAGATTTGATCCTTAGCTTTGCTGGATAGAGGAGGGAAAAGAATCTTTAATCCGTCACCAGACGAGAACAAATAGTTGAGAATTGTCTCATTTTAAAAGAAGTCTCCACTGAAAAGTCCTGGAACAACAAGATCTTTGCTCCATTAAACTGAAGATTCTGCTGTTTCCTAAAAGCTTGACGAAGCTCAGCCTTTCCCTGGAAATTCAGAAACTTCGCGATTACTGGGCGCGGTTTCCTCAGCTCCTGCGGTGGAGAATCTGGTTCTCTTCCCATTCTGTGGATTCTTTCTACTGTAAAAAGATGCTTATCTTGTTGAATACCCAAAAGCTTTGGGAGGGTCTCTTCCGCAAATTTCTTTAAAGCTTGATACTTAAGGGATTTGGGTAAGCCAATCAAGCGTAAATTATTACGTCTTGCTCTATTCTCAATGTCCTCTATTTTATTAGATAGAGTTGTATTTTGCTTTAATAAAAATGCAAGCTTTAATTCCATAGAGTTTTGAAGATCATCACAGTTGGAAACTCTTTGTTCAAGTTGTTTTAATATATCCCCCTGTGCCCTAATTTCTCCCACGATTACATCTAATCTTGTGTGGATATCTGAGTAGCGATATCAAGGGCACCAGGGGGATCAACTGATTTTTCTTCTATAGTTGATTTATTAGGAGAGTTTGTGGCTTTGTTGTTTTTTTTTAACCAAGTTTTTTAATTTGGGAGACATTTTTGTTTATTGGAGGTATTTATCCATAGACCTCTAGGTTATAGCTTTTCCTTTAGTAGCGTTGGTGATCAAAAAGTAGGCTTTGTAACCTAGATAAGCTACCACTTACAGCACCATCAGGAGCTTAATTTTATAAAACATTAGGGTTCATCTCCCATCATATATGACAAGATTTGAAATTGATCAGTGTTGATACATAACCATTCAAATTAAGGCTGCTATATAGGTACTTACAATTCCCCAGCTGAATTGCTCAAGCCAACCCCTAATGCCACATTACCTCCATAGAAGAAAATTAATTCTCTTGGTTAGCTGAGGTTTAAATAGAGCAACATAACAGCATCTTTTAAACACATGGAAGGCCACTCATGAAACGGTAAATGCATAAATAGTACCTTATTGATAAGAGTGTACCCGTCTGTAATCCTCAATTATTGGGGGTTTGGAGAGGCCACCTGCTTAAAATATGGGGCGATGTCCTGCCCACCGAAATCCCTCAGGAACCTCCAATTAGTTGGGTCTGGAGTAGCAGCAAGAAGACCCTAGACTGTCCAAACGGCTCGAAATGTGGCAACCCCAGAGGTTCTGTTACTAACCACTGTGCAACGATACACCTGCCCACTCTCCACCGAGGACCCCTTCCCTCCACAGGTCTCCACTGGGGCATAAACCGAGCAGCCCAAGAGAGTAAGTGCCATGGCTATCTCGCTGCTCTGCTTGCGCCGCTCCTGTCTGACTAGCATTGCAACGTGCTGATGTCACGAGCCAATCCCCTTTTTGGGCCTTTAAGCAACGTTCTAATTTACACCTAATATCAAATTTTCTTTATTCTCTTGGTATCTTTATTTGAAATGCAAGAATGTAAGTTTAGATGCCGGACCATTTTTGGTGAACAACCTGGGTTGTCCTTGCTGATTGGTGGATAAATTCATCCACCAATGAAAAAGTGCTGTCCAGAGTCTGAACCAAAAAAGCTTAGATACCTTCTTTTTCAAATAAAGATAACAAGAGAACAAAGAAAAAATGATAATAGGAGTAAATTAGAAAATTGCTTAAAATTGCATGCTCTATCTGAATCATGAAATAAAAAAATTGGGTTCAGTGTCCCTTTAAGCTTGAACACCTTTGTGTACTGTTAAAGGAGGTATTAGCTACTTTGGTCGACTCTGATACTTCTGTGGTTATTAACCCTAAGAAGTCTAGTAAACTTAATAAATACTATGATGTTCCTTCCTCTGTGGAAGTTTTTCCTGTCCCAGACCGTGTGACGGAAATTATTTCACAGGAATGAGAGAAGCCAAGATTCCTTTCTCCCCGTCTCCCGTATTTAAAAAGATGTTTCCTGTTGCTGATTCCATTAAAGATTCTTGGAGCACGGTGCCTAAAGTAAAAGGGGCTATTTCTATTCTACTGGCTAAGAGAACTACGATCCATATAGAGGATAGCTGCTCCTTTAAGAATCCCATGGACAAAAAGCTGGAAGCTTATTTTAAGAAGATGTATGTCCATCAATGTCTTCAATGGCAACCAGCAGTTTGTATTGTCAAAGTAGCAAGTGCGGCATCTTATTGATGCGACGCCTTGTCTGAAACAATTTTAGTAGAGACTTCGTTGGAGGAGATACAAGATAGGATTGATGCTCATAAACTAGCCAATTCCTTTATTTCTGATGCTAACATGCAAGTTATTAGACTGGGAGCCAAGATGTCTGGCTTCACTCTCCTAGCCTGCAGGGCATTGTGAGTAACATATTGGTCAGCTGATGTTACCTTTAAGTCCAAGCTTCTGGTGCTTCCTTACAAGGGTAAGACCTTGTTAGGACCTGGTCTGGCAGAAATAATTTCTGATCTTTTCTACCGCAAGACATGAAGAACAGTCTCAAAGGATGTCAAAGTAATTTTCGTTCCTTTCATAACTTCAAAGATCAAAAGTCTTCCTCTCCTTCCAAGCAGGAGCAGTCCAAGTCTTCTTGGAAGCCCAATCAGTCTTGGAATAAGGGGAAGCATTCAGAGAAATGCTCAGCTAAGTCTAAGTCAGCATGAAGGGTTGGCTCCCGGTCTGGGTTTGGATCAAGTGGGGGGCAGACTTTCCCTGTTTTGTCAAGCTTGGAGATGAGATGTCCCAGATCCTTGGTCTGTGGACATAGTATCTCAGGGTTACAAAATAGAATTCAAAACTTTTCCTCCCAGGGGCAGATTCCACCTCTAAAGATTATCTGCAGACCAGGTAAAATGAGAAGCCTCCTTGAACTGCATTCAGGACTTTTCCTCCCTGGGAGTGATTGTTCCAGTTTCAGTAAGAGAACAGGGTCTATGATTCTATTTAAATCTGTTTGTGGTCTAAAGAAAGAGGGAACTTTTCGACCCATTTTAGACCTCATCTGCAACAAACTGTGTTACAACTTGCCACAACAGTGCACCTCAAAAATTTCAGAATTCAAAAAGACTTGCACCCATCCCTCATAACATTTGTGAATTGCAAGACCCTCTTTTATAATTAATGGCACATCTATCTTGTAACAATCCATTTCTCGGTGTAAAGGGCGAGTTTCACCGTGAAGGATAAAGACATAACATATACCTTCAGAAAATGATAGAACAAACAAATGAAAACGAACAAACTTCCTATATCAATCAGTCCACTCTAACATATGGAGAAAACCTTGAATACAGTAAAAACATGATCTAATTTGTTAAAGGGACATGAAACACAGTTCCAATTTATTTCTATGCACTACTGGGAGCCAAAGGCAAGAGGCATAAATGTGCAGCAACCAATCAGTAGCTAGCTCTTAGTAGTGCATTGCTTCTCCTGAGCCTACCTAAGTATGCTTTTCAACAAAGGATACCAAGTAAACAAATGCAAATTAGATAATATAAGTAAATTGTAGAATTGTTTAAAATTGAATCATAATAGTTTAACCCCTTCGCTACAAGGAATTTAATAGAAAAACAGAGAGAGAGAGAGAGAGAGAGAGAGGAGAGAGAGTACTGTGTGACGTAGTACCTGCGTCCAAATGGCACAAGGGGTTAATTTTGAATTTGCTTTTACAGTATAGAGAAGCATAATGGATTTTTATTAAAGACAAAAGAACCACTGGGAATGAATACCCATTGGAATATTGATCTATTAAAGGGGTAATTGCAGTAAACAAAAGTTCAGTTTTGAAGGTTATTTTTCTATCACTATATGGTATTGAGAATGGTACAAAATGATTTGTTAGAATTTAGAATTTGTAATATTTGTTTTTAATTTGTACATTTAGGTTTTCAAATGTTAATGTATATTCCTCTCGCATATACCATAACCTGCACTGGGTGCCTCTATGAGCCGTAGTTGTAAAGATAGAAGGAAATGTGATTTGTAATAGTAGTGACATTTTGAAAGTTCCTAGGGTAATAATTATAGATCAGAATAGGGGGAATTGATCATAACCAAAATTTTATATAGTGCCAATAAACACCCTTCACATACCAATCATATATACAAATTCAAAAATAGCTGTCAACTTTATTGTACTATGATTTAGTTATTACCAATAGCAATGCCACTTCCGGTCCAGGTGCAATTGTTAATGCAAGGGGTTTTAAAAGCGGATAGCTTTGCAGAAAAGACAGTCGTCTATGAGAAAGTTCATCCGAGAAATGCGTCAGATGTTGTGCTTTTGGGGGTCATGCGTTGCCACACATTAACTGTAGTGCACTTATGATTTCAATATTGGATTAATAAAGGCTATGTTTTACGTAGTTCCTATATATGAGACTTTATTACTGTTTTTGACAAGGTAGCTGTAACAGTATAACAGTGTATGCAAGCTTCATAAATAGTTTTTTAATATTTTGTATATTTTGTGTCTATCTTTTACAACTTACATTGCACTTTGTATTTGTTCTATGTAAAATAAAACTGTCAGCTTCAGTTTCCCAGAAATATTCATTACTTTCTAAGGGCCCGATGATCAAAGATTCTCTAGTTTGGAGAGAATTTATAATGCAGACTTCACAGTGAGAACTTATAATATTGCGACTGCACTGTAACAAATATGTTCTATATTAATAACACGTTTATTACAATATTATACATATAACACTTTCAGAACAGTGAGAACTTCTTTTGGAAATAAAGAAAAAAACTAGAAGGTTGATGCTACTGTCTTCTATGAAATATTAATATCACAAACATATATTATAGCATTATACAATAAAATACATATAAATAAAACACTGAAAATGCATGTATAATATACCCACAACCCCGAAGCTCTTATAGGTTTATTAGTATTAATATGTTGTTTTTTTTTGTCTTTATTAACAATGGAGATCACAGACATAAGGAATATATAAGTGTTCCGTGGGAGTTTGATGGGCGTTTCTTAGGAGTAACCTGTAATTTAATGGGGAAGCTTAGTATTTAGTCTTGGTATACAGACAGAGATAAGATAAGGACATTTGTGTGTGTGTATAAAGTGATAAGGTAAGTAGATTTGATTTCCCTGCAACCTCAGACCATTTTAATGGGATGTGATTTCAAAGAACAAAACCAGATATTTCACTTACAAAAATAAACCTAAATGAACAATGTATTCTGCATTTTATACTCTGATGTTGGTACAGCTTCTCATTGGAAACACATTTAGGGAAACAGTTTTAAAGTACACTGTCCATACAACTTTCTATCATACCTCACTACAAACTGACAGGACCAGATCAACTAGAAACTCTAAACGCAACTGAGCTGACCCAGCCCTTTATGCTCTATTAACCTTTAGAACTAGTCAGCTGACCTCGCTTCCCCTCCACTAGAATCCCTTTATTAATACCAGATAACTTGGCCCGCAGTTAGACTCCAGCAGAGTTCTGAAGTCTTCTGGAGCAGGTGTAACATATACTTTTATATTTTACCCAGTCTATAATATAGACATGGACTTTGTAATCATCTATGCTAAACAGGGTTTGTATTACAGTATTTGATTATGTTTTTTTACTACATGCTATTGAAGCAGCATTTGCCTTTATTGTTTTATGTTTTTGTTTACAATATTAAAATGTTTTAATAGCATATTTTTGTAGCATATGAATTTGTGACTATATTCAGGAGCAGTGAGAATTACACATAGTTATAAGGCTTGTCTGTATCACCGCCAGATTTACATCCTGGTCTGTTTGGACCAAGTCAATGTGTCAAACTGGAAAACAAATTACATCTATCACCAATTTTGCTTTGTTCTCTTAGTATTCTTAGTTGAAAGCTTAAACTATGAGGTTCATATGCTAATTTCTAAGCCCTTGAAGGCTGCCTCTCATCTCAGGGCATTTTGACAGTTTTTCACCACTAGAGGGTGTTAGTTCATGTGTTTCATATAGATAACACTGTGCTCACGCACGTGGAGTTCCTAGGAGCCAGCACTGATTGGCTAAAATGCAAGTCTGTCAAAAGAACTGAAATACGAGGGCTGTCAGAAGATGCTTAGATTCAAGATTATCACAGAGGTAAAAAGTGTCTTTAAATAACTATGTTGGTTATGCAAAACTAGGGAATGGGTAATAAAGGGATTATCTATCATTTAAAACAATAAATATTCTGGTGTAGACTGTCCCTTTAAATACAAACATTCCAACCCCTTTGGCGATTGGTAGCTCGAATGAGAATCTAGGTCCCTGATGTAATACTACTTATTGAGGATTACATTTTATTTCATAATACTAAACTGAACTCTATTTTCTAGCATTATCTGATGAGTTCCATAGTTTGGTTTTCGAAATTATCTGACTAATGATCCAACAAGTTCATCTTATACATTATGATAATGACAGGGTTACGACTAGGGTTGCCACCCGTCCCTTAAAATACAGAACACTTATAAGTTACACATGCTGCAGGGTGGAATATGAATAGTGCTGTCCAAAAACACAATACATGTTCCTCCCTGCACACCCTGCAGCATGTGTAACTTATAAGTGTCCAGGAAAACATGGCTGAGGTGGTAACCCTAAATACGACAACCCTTTCCCTATCAACAGCTGCTTGCGCTCAGTAAAATTCCTTTCAGCCGTTAGCTAACAAACACTTTGTGACATTTCCAAGTAATAACAACAACTTTGTGACAGTGCCGAGTAAAAACAACAACTAATACTTGCTGTGGGAGCTATATAGTTATTGCAACAATATCTTATGCTAGATGTAATTGGGTGGGGTCAGTCACAAACATTTTTGGGCTGTCTGAACCGGTTGTAAAGTCATTACATCAGCCCCAAAAGCAATTAAATTACTCAATCAGGTCTCACTAACCTAAGACATGCTTGTTGCTACAACCAATTATAAGTTTCCTTTGTGTGTGAGCTATGTTTATTTACTTAAAGGGGCATGAAACCCAACAATCTATTTCTATTATGAAATGTGCTTTGTTTTCTTGGAATCCGTAGTTCAAAGATTAACAATAAACTATTGTGAGCTAGCTGAACAAATAGGATAGACCAATGACGAGAGGTATATATATATGTGCAGCCACCAATCAACAGCTATCTCCCAGTAGTGCGTTGCTGCTCCTGAACCTACCTAGGTAAGCTTTTCAAGAAAATATACCAAGAGAATGTAGTAGGAAATTTGATAATAGAAGTAAATTGAAAAGTTCATTAAAATGGTATGCTCTGTCTCAGTCATGAATGAAACATTTTTTAAATAAACAAACAAGTAGGACTACATGCAAATAATGGGGGTTTAGTTACTGGTTCCATTAATCATATAAAGGACATATTACTTACAACTATGCAATTATGGCATAAGAAAAGGGTGGTATTAATCAATAGCAAACATTTAACCCCTTCCCGCCGTTAGAAAGTTCTATGCCATCCTAACTGCACTAGGCTTTTACCATTCGGCTGTCCTGAAACATTAGCCAATTTTATTTATTTGTTTACATCAGAACTTTGTTCCAATTTAGACAAATGAGTCCCGGCAGGAAGGTGTTAAGTAAACATTCTTAATATATATATATATATATATATATATATATATATATATATATATATATATATGATATATATAAATATTAATTAAAATGGAAAGTTTTTTGTTTCTTCTCTTAGAAACCATGGAATATAATATGGTATATTTTAATATTTGCTAGGAAAAACAATAGAAAACTAAACAACTGAGTATAACTTAAAAGGCCAAATATATATATATATATATATATATATATATATATTATATTTGTTTAGACTTCTGAAATTTTTTTTTTTATTTGTGACCTTTGTCCTTCCCCATAAGGTATTCTTTAGAATTCATGTTGGGCTGAAACAATATGATAAAGCATTTTGGCACAAACATGCAGACCACCAAGGCCCAGCTGGAAGATAAGATGGCAAAAATTTCCATTGCCACCGTGTACTTTCCACTGGCACTGAGGTAGGCTGGGATAAAGGACACCCAAACACTAAGGAAGGCTAGCATGCTGAATGTGATGAACTTTGCTTCATTAAAGCTGTCAGGAAGCCTCCGAGCCAAGAAAGCAACAATGAAACTGATTGTGGCCAGGAGTCCAAGATATCCCAGCATGCTCCAGAAGGCTATTTGTGAGTTCTCATTACATTCATAGATGATGACACCAGGATGAGTTTGAATGTTGTACTGTAGGAACGGAGGTGAAATCATTATCCAGAATACACATAAAAGGATTTGTAAAAGGCTACACACAGTAATAATGGTGTAAGACACCTTTGGGCTGGTCCATTTTTTTAGGCTGCTCCCAGGCTTCGTAGCCATGAAAGCAAATACAACCATTATAGTTTTGGCCAAGATACAAGAAACACAAATGGCAAAGACAATCCCAAATGTAGCTTGACGCAGAAGGCACTTTGCAGACTGTGGAAAACCAATGAAAGTCAAAGAACAGAGGAAACAGAGAAACAATGACATCAGGAGAACACAACTCAATGAGTAATTGTTAGCTTTTACAAGGGGAGTGGTCTTGTAATGAATAAATAGACAAAAAATGAAAATTGGAATTAGGGATGAGAAGGCACTAGTAGCTGCTAATGTTACTCCCAAAGGTTCTTCATAAGATAGATACTCAATTCCTTTTGGAATGCATTGAGTCTTCTGCATGTTGGGCCACATATCCCATGGACACTTGAAACAGTCAAGTGAATCTGAAAAATAAACATTTATCCATTGAAGTAGTTTATGCAAGAGAATACCATCACTCTATTTTTTTTTTCTTACAATACTTAAATATTTGACATACTTTGGAAAATAAGCATTAACAAGGAAACTGTAAAAGTACTTTTGGTAACTAAATAATCAAAATACTGGAATCAGTATCAGTATTTTGCATTCCTTTATACAATGGCTGTATGCTACTTTGTGCATCTTAGAAAGAACTTAAAGTTGCATTTTGATATAAATGGGATATTTAAGGGACATACAACACAACATGTTTCATTCCAATTTACTTCTATTATCTAACTTACTTCATTCTCTTGGTATCCTTTGTTGAAGGAGCAGTAATGCACTGCTGGGAGCAAGCTGAAAGCCAATGAAAAGAGGCATATATATGCAACCATCAATTAGCAGCTTCTTAAGCTACCTAGGTATGCTTTTCAACGAAGTATATAAAGACAACAAAGCAAATTAGAAACAAAAGATATATTTTGGTAAGTTGTTTAAAATAGTATGCTCTATCTGAATCTTAAAAGAAAAAAAAAAAAAATGGGTTTCCTGTCCCTTTAAAGTGAAAGTACATTTTTCACCTGTGCCACATATCTATGTAATATTTATAAGTAATATTACAGTTTTGCTATGTTTTTTTATATTATTTTCATAACCGACTTTATATTTTTATACTTTAGTTCCCTACCGTTATCGTCGTCGCTCCTCCCACCCTCCTCTTCCTGTATTTTCTATCCATTACGTATAGAGCGGTCACACCCGCTCTATACGTAGTCTAAATGCTTGTTCACGATACATGCAACGATTGCGCATGCGCGAATCGCCGGTCCGGATCAAAATGCGCATGCGATATTAATTAAGCCGTGTCAAATGCTAACTTTCTTGGCACAAAACGACAAAGTAGCTGTGCGCATGCGCGAATTGTGCACGCGCGATGGGGAGAATCATATTTAGATTAAATTCGGCGCATGCGCAATGGGTTACAGCCTTGTATGACGTAGCTTCACGGCCGCCGATCGTCCAGAAAGTCAATTGGAGGATCACAAAAATGTGACCAGGAAGTCAATTGCGGTATCAACAACGGGTTGAATTTAAAACAAAAAAATTATGAGTTTAGATGCGGCGAAAACGGTATTTATATATCTGTGAGAGCAAAACGATGAATGAAAGTCCTATTGTTTTTAGATTGACTGTGTAAATGTGCAGAGCTGAACAATAAAGTTTACTTTTACTTTAAGCTATGAGCCCTCACCGCTTCCTACATAACAAACACAGAATGTTCACCTTGTCTCATGTCTCAAAAGGTCTTTTGCCACTAAGCTAAATTACACTACTTTAATGCTATCGTACATTAGAAAGCATTTGATGTTTCTGTGGATTTTTGGGGTAGATTTATTAAGTAAATTATCGGAAGTTAAGAAGCAGTGGTCTCAAGACCACTGCTCCTTAACTTCTTCACTACCTATTAGGTGGCGGACTGAAATCATCCGGATCGGATCTGATCAGGATGATTGACAACCCGTGCTAGTGGTCGATTAGCTGCGAGTGTGCAGGGTGCGGCATTGCACAAGCATTTCACAAGAAATGCTTGTGCAATGTTAAATGCCGACAGCGTATGCTGTCGGCACTTAGCGTCATCGAGCGGACATGATTTACTACAGTGAATCATGTCCGCTCGACCTTTAATAAATCTACCCCTTGATGTGTAGAGCTGTATGTCTATTATGGGATATTATAGCAGTGGTAAAAAATAAAGGGCTAGCTTACAAGTGGTGCGCAAATTTATTGCGCGTGCAATAAATACCCAGCCATTACAAGTGGCTGGTTATTGCTACTGCGAGCTTGTGGTAGCAAGTAGTGCTTATTAAATTAACCAGAAATCAGATCATTAACTAGAGATCAGATCATTTTATAAATATGCCCCAAATGCCCCCAAAATACAGTGTAGTGTATTTTATTTAAAAAAAAATTGTACCATTTTTATTTTTTAATAAAATATTTGCACTAGGCAGTATTTTGGGGGTAAAGTTGGCAGGAGGGAAAATTGCGGTCTATGGGAACTATGTGTTCCCTGTCAAAATATATGTATATGCTTAAATACTTATATATTTATATGTATATACACATATTAACACATAAAGATTTATGTATATAATATTTTTGTATATATACAGGGAGTGCAGAATTATTAGGCAAGTTGTATTTTTGAGGATTAATTTTATTATTGAACAACAACCATGTTCTCAATGAACCCAAAAACTCATTAATATCAAAGCTGAATATTTTTGGAAGTAGTTTTTAGTTTGTTTTTAGTTTTAGCTATTTTAGGGGGATATCTGTGTGTACAGGTGACTATTACTGTGCATAATTATTAGGCAACTTAACAAAAAACAAATATATACCCATTTCAATTATTTATTTTTACCAGTGAAACCAATATAACATCTCAACATTCACAAATATACATTTCTGACATTCAAAAACAAAACAAAAACAAATCATTGACCAATATAGCCACCTTTCTTTGCAAGGACACTCAAAAGCCTGCCATCCATGGATTCTGTCAGTGTTTTGATCTGTTCACCATCAACATTGCATGCAGCAGCAACCACAGCCTCCCAGACACTGTTCAGAGAGGTGTACTGTTTTCCCTCCTTGTAAATCTCACATTTGATGATGGACCACAGGTTCTCAATGGGGTTCAGATCAGGTGAACAAGGAGGCCATGTCATTAGATTTTCTTCTTTTATACCCTTTCTTGCCAGCCATGCTGTGGAGTACTTGGACGCGTGTGATGGAGCATTGTCCTGCATGAAAATCATGTTTTTCTTGAAGGATGCAGACTTCTTCCTGTACCACTGCTTGAAGAAGGTGTCTTCCAGAAACTGGCAGTAGGACTGGGAGTTGAGCTCGACTCCATCCTCAACCCGAAAAGGCCCCACAAGCTCATCTTTGATGATACCATCCCAAACCAGTACTCCACCTCCACCTTGCTGGCGTCTGAGTCGGACTGGAGCTCTCTGCCCTTTACCCATCCAGCCACGGGCCCATCCATCTGGCCCATCAAGACTCACTCTCATTTCATCAGTCCATAAAACCTTAGAAAAATCAGTCTTGAGATATTTCTTGGCCCAGTCTAGACGTTTCAGCTTGTGTGTCTTGTTCAGTGGTGGTCGTCTTTCAGCCTTTCTTACCTTGGCCATGTCTCTGAGTATTACACACCTTGTGCTTTTGGGCACTCCAGTGATGTTGCAGCTCTGAAATATGGCCAAACTGGTGGCAAGTGGCATCTTGGCAGCTGCACGCTTGACTTTTCTCAGTTCATGGGCAGTTATTTTGCGCCTTGGTTTTTCCACACGCTTCTTGCGACCCTGTTGACTATTTTGAATGAAACGCTTGATTGTTCGATGATCACGCTTCAGAAGCTTTGCAATTTTAAGAGTGCTGCATCCCTCTGCAAGATATCTCACTATTTTTGACTTTTCTGAGCCTGTCAAGTCCTTCTTTTGACCCATTTTGCCAAAGGAAAGGAAGTTGCCTAATAATTATGCACACCTGATATAGGGTGTTGATGTCATTAGACCACACCCCTTCTCATTACAGAGATGCACATCACCTAATATGCTTAATTGGTAGTAGGCTTTCGAGCCTATACAGCTTGGAGTAAGACAACATGCATAAAGAGGATGATGTGGTCAAAATACTCATTTGCCTAATAATTCTGCACTCCCTGTATATATATATATATATATATATATATATATTTATATTTGCTGCCATCGCTGCACTACTTACTCCCTTCACCGCACTTAGGTTCTGATGACCTCTCTTACGGTATCAGAACGAGGCTCCCATTTGAGCCTATGAAAGCAAGCTCTTGTGAGCACAATGCTTCCTAGCAATACGAACCCAAGGTCGCGTTCGCATTGCGCTTAACTTGTAATACCAGTGCACATTAGCTTGCGCTGGTATTACTCAGTGGAGCGATAATTTTGCTAATATTGAGCAAGCGATATTTAGCTCTTCACATGAAGTAATAAAGATTACTTTAATTCAGACATGTTTTTAGATCTACTGGTCAGTATCACAGTTACGTAAGGCTTCTTTTAAAAATCACTATTAATTTTATGCTCATTTTAAAACATTAAGGCTTGACTGATGACATAGGAAAATACATATGTATACAAATATAGACATATATATATATATATATATATATATATATACTCTATACAGTGGGGCAAAAAAGTATTTAGTCAGCCACCAATTGTGCAAGTTCTCCCACTTAAGAAGATGGGAGAGGCCTGTAATTTTCATCATAGGTATACCTCAACTATGAGAGACAAAATGTGGAAACAAATCCAGACAATCACATTGTCTGATTTGGAAAGAATTTATTTGCATATTATGTTGGAAAATAAGTATTTGGTCACCTACAAACAAGCAAGATTTCTGGCTCTCACAGACCTGTATCTTCTTCTTTAAGAGGCTCCTCTGTCCTTCACTCATTACCTGTATTAATGGCACCTGTTTGAACTTGTTATCAGTATAAAAGACACCTGTCCACAACCTCAAACAGTCACACTCCAAACTCCACTATGGTGAAGAGCTGTCGAAGGACACCAGAAACAAAATTGTAGACCTGCACCAGGCTGGGAAGACTGAATCTGCAATAGGCAAGCAGCTTGGTGTGAAGAAATCAACTGTGGGAGCAATAATTAGAAAATGGAAGACATACAAGACCACTGATAATCTCCCTCGATCTGGGGCTCCACTCAAGATCTCACCCCGTGGGGTCAAAATGATCACAAGAACGGTGAGCAAACATCCCAGAACCACACAGGGGGACCTAGTGAATGACCTGCAGAGAGCTGGGACCAACATAACAAAGGCTACCATCAGTAACACACTACGCCACCAGGGACTCAGATCCTGCAGTGCCAGACGTATCCCCCTGCTTAAGCCAGTACATGTCCGGGCCCGTCTGAAGTATGCTAGAGAGCATTTGGATGATCCAGAAGCGGATTGGGAGAATGTCATATGGTCAGATGAAACCAAAGTAGAACTGTTTGGTAGAAACACAACTCGTCGTGTTTGGAGGAGAGAGTATGCTGAGTTGCAACCAAAGAACACCACACCATATATTGTGAAGCATGGGGGTGGCAACATCATGCTTTGGGGCTCTTTCTCTGCAAAGGGAACAGGACGACTGATCCGTGTACATGAAAGAATGAATGGGGCCATGTATCGTGAGATTTTGAGTGCAAACCTCCTTCCATCAGCAAGGGCATTGAAGATGAAACATGGCTGGGTCTTTCAGCATGACAATGATTCCAAACACACCACCCGGGCAACGAAGGAGTGGCTTCGTAAGAAGCATTTCAAGTTCCTGGAGTGGCCTAGCCAGTCTCCATATCTCAACTCCATAGAAAACCTTTGGAGGGAGTTGAAAGTCTGTGTTGCCCAGCGACAGCCCCAAAACTTCACTGCTCTAGAGGAGATCTGCATGCAGGAATGGGCCAACATACCAGCAACAGTGTGTGACAACCTTGTGAAGACTTGCAGAAAACGTTTGACCTTTGTCATTGCCAACAAAGGATATATAACAAAGTATTGAGATGAACTTTTGATATTGACCAAATACTTATTTTCCACCATAATTTGCAAATAAATAAATAAATTCTTTCCAAATCAGACAATGTGATTGTCTGGATTTGTTTCCACATTTTGTCTCTCATAGTTGAGGTATACCTATGATGAAAATTACAGGCCTCTCTCATCTTCTTAAGTGGGAGAACTTGCACAACTGGTGGCTGACTAAATACTTTTTTGCCCCACTGTATGTGTATATATGTATATATATATATATATATATATATATATATATATATATATATATATATATATATATATATACAGTATATATGTTATAACGTTGTGTAATATGTTGGCGCTTTATAATAATAATAATAATTCAAGTTTTTAATTATGCAATTGCCCTATTACAGTGTTTTTTTAATATTAAATAATTAGAAAAAAAGAAGCTGTATTCGGCCTAGATAAAAGATCACACCATATTCAAGCACACCCTTTACTGTTTCTACAAATAACATTTCTCCTGTATTAGTTTTGTCACCTGTGTGATCGGAGATCTCTCCTTGAGGACATGGGACACATTCATAGCAGCAGACCGGCTCTCCTCTTCTAACCGCTTTCCTGAAACCCGGTGGACAGCTCTGACTGCAGTCAGAGACTGGGACCTTGCAGTAACATAATTCTACATTAACATTTCTATGTAATACTGTGGGTGGAATCTATTTTCTTTTAACTCTATATTCCATTAATAACATGAAAATGTATAGACAATTGTGCATATTTTGATGTCATTATGATCATGGGTTACATTAATTATTTCAGTTATTTTATTTTAACTCTGCAAAGTCTGTGACGGGGATGACACAGTTTTTTTATAATTTAGGAGCCATCAATAAGGAGAAGCCAGGCACGCACTTAAGTACCAAGCAATTGTGTTTGTATATAGATAGATATGTAGAATAATCTAAACCGTTAGGAGCCTAAGTAAAATTCTAGGAGCCATGATTATTTGACTCCTGGGAATTCTCAGATCCTGGTCTATGAGTATATTATAATTGACTATATTTTTATTATTTTACCTCCTGGCTACCAGTAGCCCACCAGATCGCACTTGTGTTGATGCTAAAGATGTCTTCAGTAGAAGCTGCAGTGTCATAGCTGCCCACTTTCACCTGTGTCATTACACCATTGTGGTTCGACTGCCAGTTAACAATGTCGTACACAGCTGGCGGGTCCCCATTCTCATCAAAGAAAATATTTCTTCCATTTAGCTCTACCTGGACTTTCTTAACGTAATGTAAAAGCTGCAGGTTGTAAACATGAATTCTAACTTAGCATTTCTCTGTCTTCCACTAATAGTAATTATTTTTACAGATATCATGTTGAGCTTACATATCCTTCAACACTATATAATAATAATAATAATAATAATAATTAGTGTTTTGGAATATTATGTTATCACAAATTATAATAATATTTTGAAATGCCATTATATGTCATAAATCAGAGCAAGATTAAAAAGGTTCCACCTTAAATTATTGTATTTTAACAAGGTCACAAATAAAAATAACACACAGTTATGGTGTTGCAAATGGAAATGCTGCAGGGTAAGGACTAGGCCAGGGTAAGGGTTAAGTTTATGTGTGGCTGTGGTTAGTGCTAGGGTTATATTTAAAGGAGCAGAACATACCTTGTAATTCCATTTTTTTGCAGTCTTAAAATAAATTAACATACTAGGTGAGCGTGAACAGTTATGAATGTATAAACATCTTGTTTGCTGCAACTGTTTTCCAGTAGCCAAACTTCCCCTACCATTCCTGACTTTCTGGAGTAGACACAGCTATTCTATCGCCTATCAACTCTGCTTGGGCTATTTAAGGGGTTAGGCTTTCTAAATCTTCAGTGTGTGCACTTCCAATTATTAGAATTTGAATACCCACAGGAAAAGGAGACAAAATAAATATAGAAAGCATATTGCAAAGTTGTTTTACTATGCATATTTAAACATTTTCTATTACAATCTCATGTTCCATTAAACTAAAATATAATTTATCCCTAAGATGTTTACTTAAGCATTGTAAAACAACTTTGCAATACATTTTTACTATTTCATAGTTTGGGGCATTCATTCTTTAAACTTTATTTCAACTTGCTTTAAGGAGACAGTCTACATGGACATTTATAGTTTTTAAAAAATAGATTATCCCTTTATTAGCCATTCCCAGAAATGTATAATCAACACGGTTATATTAATACACATTTTACCCCTGTGATTACCTTGTATCTAAGCCTCTGCCGACTGCCCCCTTATCTCAGTGCTTTTTACAAACATGCATTTCAGCCAATAATTGCTGAGTCATGCATAACTCCACGGGAGCACTGAGATAAGAGGCAGCCTTTAAGGGCTTAGAAATCACCATATGAGCCTACCTAGATGTAGCCTTCAACAAAGAATACCAAGAGAACAAAGCAAATGTGATGGTGAAAGTAAATTGGAAATGTGTTTAAAATTGCATGCCCTATCTGAATAATGATGGTTTATTTTTTACTTTACTGTCCCTTTAAGTCAATTCTTTAAATCATTTTTTTAACTCCAGTCCTCATAAAGCACTAACAGACCAGGTGTAAACATTTCTCCAATTGGGCACAGTTGATCCAATCAAAATAAATAAAGGGATATGAAACCCATTTTTTTTTCTTTCATGATTCAGACAGAGCACACAATGTACTTCTATTATCAAAGGAGATACCTAGGTAGGTAACGTGCTCATGTCTAGAGCACAGTGCACTACATTGCAGGAAAAAGTACTGCTATTTAGTGCACTTGCTAAAGTATAATAGTCTTGCAAAACTGCTGCCATTTAAAGCTGCAGACCAGTGTTCGCTCCTAAGCTTACCTCCCCCTGCTTTTTAAAAAAGTTTACCAAGATAACAAAGACAATTTGATAACAGAAGTAAATTGGAAAGATGTTTAAAATTGTATGTTCTATCTTAATGATTAAATTATTTTAGGGGTTGTATGTCCCTTTAAGCAGCAGACAGAAAATCCTTAACATTTTACCTGTTGTGTCTATATGAGGACTGGTGTTGACAAACACTGCTTAAAATATCAGTAGCAGGTTGTCCATATATTTTGTAGAAAATAATTTACATAGTTTAGAGAAAAATAAAAAAGTAGTTTAAGACAACCTCTAACCTGCCATGGTTCAAAATGCCAAATATCTGAAAATTTCCCACCATTAAATGGACCATTTAAATTTTGACAATGCATGAGGTCATCCAGTGCTTTTGCTATCAAATACACAGTAGCATACATATTGTATGAAGTTCTGAAGGCCGAAACGTCTTTGTAGATATTCTCAATGTCCTCTAGATTCTCGCTGCCAGTACATATGTTTTCTGAATTCTCCTGGAAGACAGTGACATTTTTTTGATCCAGGAATTTACATTGAAAAACTTCTTCCCAGAACATCCTGGCCCATTTATTTCCTGGTGTATTAAAAGGATTGAGGCTGCTGATAAACTCTTGAAACCCCTGAATTTTGGAACTATAAAAGGCAAAGCCAATTGTGCCGGACAGTACTAAAGAATATTTGTCAACTGATAATACATTTGATATAGCCCAAGCTTCACTTGCCACAAATATTTTGTCAGTGACATTTTGGTTTAGCATTTCCTCAATAAGTGGGATAAGATATATGTCAGTAGAAAAGGCTATATGGACTGTTGCACTTGAATCTTTGATGACCTTCACAATGTAGCGTATGTTGGAGAACTCAATGCTGGTTAGGATATATTGAGTAAAGGCTACACAAGCTCCTGCCTTTATGATCTCATTTCTAATAACCTGTATTCCTTCCTGTCCATAATCATCATCAGATGCAATGAGTCCTATCCAAGTCCATCCAAAATGTAAGACTAGCTGGGCCAGCCCCTTAGATTGGAAATCATCACTGGGAACCGTCCTGAAGAATGAGGGGAACTGTGTTCTGTCACTCAGGAGTGAGCTTGTTGAGAAATAGCTGATCTGTTGGGAGAAGATGTGAAAATATGTGTAATGATGTCTAGATCTGATGAAATAGGCACTCATTTACACATTATGATAAAATAAATCATGAGGACAAAGTTTAAAAACAGTCAGTACTGCATATGTAATTATTTTGCTCTTTAATTAAAACATAGACAGTATCTTTCTAGCTTAACACACGGATCATTTTAAATAATTTATAAATTATTAGGAAATACAAAATGATTATAATTTAAAGGTTTTTACTAAGGCAAATATATATAGAAGCCAGGAAAACATCACATTTATATAACATTGTATGGTTATTTCAGTTCATTAAACACATAGCAGTCTCTAGTTTATCTGTTAATGTGTTTCAAATTTTTCATAGTCTGAATTGTTCACCAAGGTATTTTGTTTCATAAATTAAATGCTCCTGGGTGAAGAATTAGTTTTATCAGGAAGATTCATTTCCAATTTTTCCCAAGAATCAGTGAAGACAAATTTTGTTCATGTGGGCATTCAATTTAGACGAATATGCGATTCAGTTTTTTTACTTTTATTTCCAATGAGAATTGCTAAAAAATACATCTAATTTAAAAAAGAAACCGTCATTATAGAATTTAAACAATTAAAAGATCCTGGGCTAGATTACAAGTGGCACGCTATTGTTAGTGTGGGACGTGATAAAAAGCATCGCAATCGTGCTAACTAGCGAGCATATTACAAGTTAAAGGGACACTGAACCCATATTTTTTCTATAGTGATTCAGATAGAGCATGAAATGTTAAGCAACTTTATAATTTACTCCTATTATCAAATTTTCTTCATTCTCTTGGTATCTTTATTTGAAATGCAAGAATGTAACTTTAGATTCCGGCCCATTTTTGGTGAACAACCTGGGTTGTTCTTGCTGATTGGTGGATAAATTCATTAACCAATAAAAAAGTGCTATCCAGAGTTCTGAACTAATAAAAAAGCTTAGATGCCTTCTTTTTAAAATAAAGCTAGCAAGAGAACGAAGAAAATTTGATAATAGGAGTAAATTAGAAAGTTGCTTAAAATTGCATGCTCTATCTAAATCACGAAAGAAAAAATTAACTCTCACACTCATATATACACATAGGGCCAGATTATGAGTGGAGCGCGAACAGTTATGCGCGAGAGATAAGGGGTTTATTGCGGGTGTTTGCATGCGCCGGGTTTACCGCTTGTATTACAAGTTGAAAGTAAACAAGATTGATTGAGTGCAATCGCGATTTACGATAGAATAATTACCGCATTCTAAGAGCTGTGGTTAACTGTTTAACAAAACAAAAAAGTGTCACAAAACACATACAAAATGTTTACAAGGACAGAGACTTCATGTTTTACTTAACCTTTTCTTTTTACTGCTCACAGCACTTAAAAGCAATAAAAACATTAACATAAAAACACAGTAAACCAAGAACACAGATAATAGACCAATGAAAGAAAGCCTTGAGTGGTCAGAGAAAAAAGTGACCAATGAGAGTAGTCCAAATATCCATAAAGAGTCCAATAAATCTGTAATCCTCCTCTTTTCTCTTTGATGCTCCAAGAGATAAGTTCATAATACTGTGTTCGTTATTTTGTTACATTAAAGTATAATTTAAGCTTCTGTGTTAACTTTATATTTCAATTATAGCCTTTGTTTTATCCTTTGCTTTTATTATTATTTATGATCCTTTGATTTTATTATAATTTATTTTAATTTCAGTATAGTTATCCCTTATTTAGATTATAGCAAGCTAAGTTGTTTCCCATTATTGTGTATTCCTATCTTCCCCTCTTTTATTGGTGTGCCGGTATCGTTATATTTCATTAGCAAGTTTGTTTTATCTTTAATTGGGGTGGCCGTTATCCTCCTTTACCCTTCTACTATTTATCCGACATTTCAACTACAGCGTCGAACATTAGCCACGCATCCTGTTCGCATCATCAACACTTCCTATTTCCCGCCTTCTACCCGCCCTCTGTTACCTCACTGACCGCCTCAGACTCAGACCATAACTCCCAAATTATAAAGAAACTGTTTCATTTTTGAGAAAGTTTGAGATATTTAAAGGGACACTGAACTCACATTTTTTCTTTTGTGATTAAGATAGAGCATGCAATTTTAAGCAACTTTCTAATTTACTCCTATTATCAATTTTTCTTCGTTCTCTTGCTATCTTTATTGAAAAAGAAGGCATCTAAGCTATTTTTGGTTCAGACCACTGGACAACACTTGTTTTATTGGTCTGTTGAATTAATCCTCCAATCAGCAAGACCAACCCAGGTTGTTCACAAAAAATGGGCCGGCATCTAAACTTACATTTTTGCTTTTCAAATAAAGATACCAAGAGAATGAAGAAAATGTGATAATTGGAGTAAATTAGAAAGTTGCTTAAAATTGCATGCTCTATCTGAATCATGAAAGAAAAAATTTGGGTTCAGTGTCCCTTTAACTTAAAACATTACTTTAGTTAGATAGCAAAGTTAGCCTACTAGTTTTGTCACTTGCCTCAGACCTAATAGCCTTGGGATCAATTCCCCTTAGGTTTAAGTTTCACATTTCATTTTTTCTTTAGTATTTATTAACTTTCAGTTATCAGGTGTCATTTTTATTAAATTATTAGTTATTCATTTATCCAATGATTTAATTCTACATTAGTTTTATTTCTTTTTTAAAAGAAGCAATTTAATTTAGCAAATAATTCTATATTTATTTGTTGTATATATATTATTTTTTGATGTTTAATATGTCTGAGAATTCTTTATCAGAAAAATTTGTACAGAATATGATTCAAAGTTCTATTGATAATTTAAAGCAGCAGTTTAATATATAAATGCAATCTGTAATGCATTCTGTCTCTGACATTCAACCTAATTTACATAAAAAAGCTGCTCAGGAAAGAAAGCATTTATCTGAAACATCTAAGGTTAAAGCTTCTAAAGGCCAAATTATGGGCACACAACGTTTGCTTAGATCAGACAAAAAATCTTCTGCAAAATCTAGACAAATTATCTCTTCAGACTCTGGATCAGAAATTGACATACAACCCTGTACTAAAAGCAGAAGTCACATTGACGCAGATTCTACAATAGAGTCGTCTGACTCCGATATGGAAATGGGTTGTGAAGCAGAGACTTCAGAGGATTCTTTATATACCCCAGAATTTTCTGACATCCTCTGATGATGATTCTCCTAAAATTAAAAAGAGGAAAAAATGTGATAAATTTAAATCTAAACTCATACATAGCCAAGGTCAATTATATTTAGATTCAGATGACCTTCTCAATCCTAGATCTTCAGTATGGAGACCCTCAAAAAGGGTGGCAAAATCCCTTGACCATTATATTAGAAAACCCCTTTCTAAAAAAGAAAAGAATACTTTAAGAGCCGAGTGCCCCAGATCTGAGCTACCTAATAATACTCATGTTACTACAGATATTGATGCTAACTTGTTAAAATTTATAGGCAATAGAAACTTTAATTTTCGAAAAGGCCCAGATAGATTTCTCAAATCCTGCCAGGATAAAGTTTTAGATACTTTAGGGCTAGTTACAAAAATATTTGAACTCTCAGAGAAAGCTATCTCCAAAGAAGCTCCCCTAGATCCTTATATTGTTAGGGAATGGCTTCAATGGACTGTGTATTTGATTGGTGATGCAAAATACATTAATTGCCACTCAGAGACGAAGGTTGGTCTTAAGACGTATTGACCCAAAAATTCAAGACTTTGCCCCGACAGAGATGGGCCCTTTGGCTAATGGCCTTCTTTTTGGCAAGCAAGGCCTTAAGGAATTAAATAATTATGTGAATTCATTTAATTCTCTTAATAAAATTAAATTAAATACAAAAAAGATTTTTTACCCTCCTCAAATTTTTTTTTGACAGGGCCGGGAAAGGTAGAGGCCGCTTTCCCAGTCACACATTTCTCCCCAGTTCTCAATTTCAAAACAATCTCCCTCCTTCCACCTCACTTACAAACTTCTTTCCATCAAGAGCTTGTACATTTTGCTCCAGAGCCCAAAGAAGAACCTTTCAAGGTTAAATCCCTCTCTTCCCTTTACCAATTTCTTCCCCACATTTAGTAGGAGGAAGATTAAAACACTTTATTCACAATTGGGAGAAAATTACTTTAGATCCTTGGGTCCTTCAGACTATTTCAGGTCTCCATTTAAATTTCGTTTATCCCCCCTCCCAACCCAAAATACCCGACCCAATAAGATTTTCCTTACAGGAATCCAACCTATTAGACACAGAGCTTTCCAACCTACTACAAAAATATGCAATAAAACTAACTTCATCAATAGAAAACTCTTTCTTAAGCAACATGTTCTTTGTAAAGAAAAAAGAAGGAACATTGCGACCAGTTATAAATTTAAGAAATCTAAACCAATTTTTAGAATACAATCATTTTAAAATGGAGGGTATTCAACTTCTCAGGGATTGCCTGTTGGACAGAGATTTGATGGTAAGATTAGATTTGACAGACGCTTACTTGACGGTCCCGGTACATCTGTCTTTCAGAAAATGAATTTGGCAGTTTACCTGCCATCCCTTTGGCCTATCTTCCGCTCCATGGGTGTTTACAAAAATCCTAAAACCAGTTGTAGCCTGGCTCCGCTTGAGAGGAATTTGTTTAATTCATTATTTGGACGACATCCTTCTTTTGCATCAGGACCATGCAACTCTCCTTCTTCACTTATCTTTCAATCTTCTTCAAGATTTAGGTTTCCTAATCAACTTCAACAAATCAGTTCTTTCCCCATCTCAGAATATAATTTTCCTTGAATTTTCCTAGGTTTTTCTATAAACACCAAACTTTCTACTTAAGTCTTCCCTTACAAAAGATTTCAAACATCAAGAAAGAAATTTCCTCTCTTTTAAAGAAGAAGAAATTTCCCATTAGACTGTTGGCCAGGATTATATGGTTACTTTCTTCTTCCATTGAGACTATCTATCCTGCCCCTCTTCATTACAGAGCCCTTCAACGTCTGAAAATCTTATCTTCGCAGAGGTTTCTCGTACTCTCACATGATCTCTTTATCCTCAGAAGCCAGATAAGAGTTGCAGTGGTGGCTTTCCAACATTTCTGCTTGGAATGGGAAAGCTATATTTGGCAATTCTCCGGATTTGATTATAGAGGCAAATAGTCAGAACAACAATTACACATCAACAATTTGGAACTTTTAGCAGGATCCTTTGCAGTGAGGAGCTTCTCCAAGTTGAAGACTCCCTTGACCATTTGTCTCAGGATGGACAATATATCTGCAGTCCGTTACATCAACAAATTATTAGGTAACCAATTCCAAATCCCTCTCAAATTTGACCAAGGATTTCATACATTTTTGTCTTTCTCAGAACATTTTCATTCAGGCGGAATATATTCCAGGACTCCCGAATGTTGCAAAGGATTGGGGTTCAAGATACCTGCTGGATTCAAGCAACTGAAAACTCAATCCTCTTTTTTTTCACAAGATTTTAACTTTGAGGGGCCCCTTCTGTCTGGACCTTTTTGCATCTTGTCTCAACTTTTAACTGAAACCTTTTTACAGTTGGAGACGGGATCCAGAAGTTCTAGCAACAGATGCCTTTCTTCAGAATTATCAAGGGAGCTTATGCCTTTCCCACATTCTCCATGATCACTCGAACGATTGCCAAGATCAGGAGAGTACAGATTTCCCTAATTCTGATAACCCCTTGATGGATTTCTCAACCCTGGTACCCATCTCTCTTCTAGAGATTTCCTACCTTCCACCTCTTCTGCTCCCTCATCAAATAGACATTGTTTCAGATCCAATAGGAAATTTTCACGATCTTGTCAGAATAGGTTCTCTCATTCTCATTGCATGGACAATTTCAGGGGTTCCTGGTCAATCGAAGGACTTTTTTCAGAAGCAAAATATCCATTACAGGACTCTTGGTCCCCAGAAACTAAATAGTGTTATGGAAGAAATAGTCTGGCTGGTGTGATCAACAACATCTGGATCCCTTTTCATCTCCTATTGTCAGGGTTTTTCCCTGTTGTGTTTGCCATGTGCTGCTGGCAGCCATTTTACTCACCTCTCTTCCTGACTTGGTGCATTGTGGGGGATGTTGCTCACTTCCTGCACTTCCTTTTATGGCCAGACTGTTGTGCATCATCCATGTGAGAATTGTGATGTCATCATTTATTATTTAAAGGGCCTCTGTTCAGTATGCTTTGCCTTTGCGTTGTCTGAGACCTGTTTGTGAGAGTTCCTGTGTATTACCTGGCTGCCTTACGTCCTTCCTGGTTCCTGATTCCTGGCTTGTTCCTGACTCTGCTGTTCTCCTTGTTCCTGATTCCGGCTCGTCTGACTATTCGCTTTGGCTCCTGACTCGGCTCGTCTGATTACCAGCTCTGGTTTTGACTCCTGGCTTGTTATTTGACTTGTGGACATTTTATAATTTTTTGCTATTAATAAAGGTGTGATTATTTTTGCACTTCTCGTCTCAGTCTGATTCCTGGCACCCTGACATTACGCAAAGGCTATGAATCCTGATGCTGCTAATTATCCACCTTTACCTGCCATCATTTCCAGGATGGATGTACAGGATCACCGCTTGGATCAATTTGCACTAGCTCTGCAAACCCTGCTGACTCGCACTGCACATTTGGACCAAAGTGTCCCGCATGTTATGGCTGCTCCTGTTTCCGCTGCTGCACCTTTGCCTACCAGGAGCATGTCCAGTTCTGCACCTCTACCTCAGTGATATGGAGGCGATTCTATTCAGTGCAGAGGGTTTTGAACCAGGTGGGCATTTAATTTGAGATGTTACCTCAGGCGTTTCCCTCTGACAGAGCTAAGGTGGGATTTCTCATCTCGTTACTCTCTGACACAGCTCTTGCCTGGGCTAATCCCTTGTGGGAGACTAATAAACCTGTGATTTCTAATTACCCTGAATTTGTGGCCTCCTTTCGAAGGGTATTTGATGTTCCGGCTCGCTCCTCCTCTGCTGCTAAACGACTCATGTCCATTCAGCAAGGTACAAGATCTGTTGCTCAGTATGCTATTGAGTTCCGTACGCTTGCCGCAGAGGTAGGTTGGAACAATGAAGCCCTTGTTGCCGCCTTCTTTCATGGGCTCTCTGATGCGATTAAAGATGAAGTTGCTGCCAGAGA
This sequence comes from Bombina bombina, assembly GCF_027579735.1. NCBI lineage: Eukaryota > Metazoa > Chordata > Amphibia > Anura > Bombinatoridae > Bombina > Bombina bombina. The sequence continues at coordinate 860,021,568 of NC_069504.1, read as the reverse complement.
TTTACCAGAGGATCTCAAGGCATTGGTGTCTTTTTTGATCCTAATTGACATCAGACTCAGAGAGAGGCCCTCTTTCAAGGATTGCTTGCGGAAGCCTCCTGTTCCATTGTCTCCTACGTGTTCGTTCCCACCCATGCCTCCCTCTCCTCCCATGCCTCCTGGTCCCAAGTCACCAGGTACTGCTGAGCAGATGCAGTTGGGATTCACATGTCTCTCCGCGGCGGAGAGGGCCTTTAGGAGGAGGGAGGGGCTCTGCCTCTATTGTGGGTTACAGGGCCACCTTTTGAAGTCTTGTCCTACGCTCGGGGGCAGACCTTGGGTGGTTTATCCTTGTCCCCAGAACCGCTTAAGGAGAAACCTTTGGTCACAGTTGTCCTTTCCTGGGTGGACTCCTCCATAGTCACTCAGGCTCTTGTTGATTCCGGTGCTGCTAGCTATTTCATTAACAGTGCTTTTGTATCAAAGCACTCCATTCCTGTTTTGCCTCGGTCCATTCTGCTTGCTATTGAAGCCATTGATGGCAGGCCCCTTCAGCCCGCACTCGTTACTCATGAAACTGCTCCGTTGTCCATGGCTGTTGGGGCTCTCCATTTTGAAACCCTCCAGTTCCAGGTGATAAACTCTCCGCATTTTCCAGTTGTTCTGGGTTATCCCTGGCTCCAAAAGCACAATCCCAGTCTCGACTGGCGCAGGTCCGAAATTTTGTTGTGGTCCCCGCAATGTATTTCCACTTGTCTTCGGAAACTAGTTCAAGTTTTGTGCACTTCTTCGGTATCTCAATTGCCAGAGGAGTACCGAGAGTTCCGAGACGTGTTTGACAAGGTGCGTGCTGGTACGTTGCCTCCTCACCGGTCTTACAATTGTGCCATAGACCTGCAACCCGGAGCCATTCCTCCTCGGGGCCGGGTGTACCCTCTGTCTGTTGCAGAGAATTGTGCTATGGAGGAGTATGTTGCTGATGCTCTGTCGCATGGATCATCTGCATATCCTGCTCTCCTGCAGGGGCTGGCTTCTTCTTTGTGAAGAAAAAGGGTGGTGAGTTAAGACCATGTATCGATTATAGGGGTCTTAATCGTCTTACCATTAAAAATGCTTACCCTATTCCGCTCATTACGGAACTCTTTGACCGCCTCAAGGGAGCTACGGTCTTTACTAAACTTGATTTGAGAGGAGCGTACAATCTCGTTAGGATTAAGGAGGGTCACGAATGGAAAACAGCATTTAACACCAGGAGCGGGCATTATGAGTATCTTGTAATGCCCTTTGGACTATGTAATGCTCCTGCTGTTTTTCAGGAATTTATTAATGATGTCCTACGAGATATGTTGCAACAGTGTGTTGTGGTGTACTAAGACGACATCCTCATACACTCACCCACACTTGAGGCTCATCGTTCTGATGTTACACGGGTTCTTCAGAGACTACGTGAGAATGGCCTGTTTTGTAAACTTGAGAAATGTGAGTTCCATCAGACTCAAGTAACCTTCCTAGGTTATGTTATCTCCGTTGCAGGATTCTCTATGGATCCTGACAAGTTATCTGCAGTTCTGCAGTGGCCTCGCCCAGTTGGTCTTCGGTCTATTCAACGTTTTTTGGGGTTCGCCAATTACTATAGAAAGTTTATTAAAAACTTTTCTTCCTTGGTCAAACCTATCACAGACATGACACGTAAAGAGAATGATCCACTCTATTGGTCACCTACTGCCATTGAGGCCTTTGATAGTCTTAAGACTGCCTTTGCTGCCGCTCCAGTTCTGGCTCATCCTAGCCCTGTCCTGCCTTTCGTTCTTGAGGTCGATGCATCTGAGACTGGAGTAGGTGCCCTCTTGTCTCAACGTCCTACGCCTGACGGTTCCTTGCATCCGTGTGATTTCTTCTCTAAGAAATTGTCTCCAGCGGAGTGCAATTATGAAATTGGTGACAGGGAATCACTGGCCATAATTTTGGCACTCAAGGAATGGAGGCATCTTCTTGAGGGTACTAGCGCGCCAGTGCTCATTCTTACTGACCACAAGAATTTAACATCTATCTGAAGCAAAACGTTTGTCGCCCCGACAGGCCAGATGGGTGCTATTTTTGTCTCGATTTAATTATGTGGTCTCCTACCTGCCTGGTAGTAAGAATGTTAGGGCTAATGCCCTCTCTCGACAATTTTCGCCTCTGTCCAAGGAGGAGTCTGTACCTACTCCTGTTATACCTCCTGACCATATTTTGGCTACCATACGTACTAATTTGACTTCTCCCTTGGAGGAGGAGATCCTGGCTGCACAAACCAATGCACCGCCTGAGAAACCTAGTGGTAAGTGTTTTGTTCCTGAGAATCAGGAGCTTGCTTCAATTTTTGCCCGGGAGGTCTTCCGTTTACATGGGTTATCCAAGGAGATAGTGTCGGACCGGGGTAGCCAGTTTGTCTCCAGATTTTGGCATTCCTTTTGTGCTCTAATGGGGATCCAGCTTTCCTTCTCCTCAGCATATCACCCTCAATCCAATGGGGCTGCGGAACGGTCTAATCAAGCTCTGGAACAGTTCCTACGTTGCTATGTCTCAGATCACCACAATAATTGGTCTGAACTGTTACCTTGGGCAGAGTTTGCTTGTAATAGTGCTATTAATGCTTCCTCCAAGTTATCCCCGTTCATGGCGAATTATGGGTTTCAACCATCCTTGTTGCCCGATTCATTCATGTCTCAGGGTATTCTGGCATTGGAGGAGCATCTCCGGCAACTCCGTTCCACGTGGGTGCAGATTCAGGATTGCCTTCATCATTCTATGCAGCGCCAAAAGTTCCAGGCTGATCGTAGGCGTCTGCCCGCACCTTCCTACCAGGTTGGTGAGAGAGTTTGGCTGTCCTCCCGCAACTTGAACCTTTGTGTGCCTTCCAATAAATTGGCTCCCCGTTATGTTGGTCCTTTTTGAATATTCCGACGGGTTAATCCTGTGGCCTACGCTCTTGACCTTCCTCCTGCTATGCGCATCTCCAATGTTTTTCATGTCTCCCTCTTGAAACCATTGGTTTGTAATCGGTTTACCACTGTGTTGCCTCGTCCCCGTCCTATCTTTGTTGACAACCATGAGAAGTATGAGGTCAGCAGCATTATGTCCAGGGGCCGTGTACAGTATTTGGTTCACTGGAGGGGCTACGGTCCGGAGAAGCGTTCTTGGGTTCCCTCCTCTGATGTTCATGCTCCCACCCTCCTCCGTGCCTTCCATGCCCGTTTCCCCAATAAGCCTTTTGTCCTTCCGCGGGGGAGGGGTCGTTGAGGGGAGGGTACTCTCAGGGTTTTTCCCTGTTGTGTTTGCCATGTGCTGCTGGCAGCCATTTTACTCACCTCTCTTCCTGACTTGGTGCATTGTGGGGGATGCTGCTCACTTCCTGCACTTCCTTTTATGGCCTTTTATGTTGTGCATCATCCATGTGAGACAGGATGCAGTCTCAGAATTGTGGTGTCATCATTTATTATTTAAAGGGCCTCTGTTCAGTATGCTTTGCCTTTGCGTTGTCTGAGACCTGTTTGTGAGAGTTCCTGGGCATTACCTGGCTGCCTGACGTCCTTCCTGGTTCCTGATCCCTGGCTTGTTCCTGACTCTGCTGTTCTCCTTGTTCCTGATTCCGGCTCGTCTGACTATTCGCTTTGGCTCCTGACTCGGCTTGTCAGACTACCAGCTCTGGTTTTGACTCCTGGCTTGTTATTTGACTTGTGGTCATTTTATAATTTTTTGCTATTAATAAAGGTGTGATTATTTTTGCACTTCTCGTCTCAGTCTGATTCCTGGCACCCTGACACCTATAAGTGAAGCACTGATTTTTTTTTACTTCACTGATCGAAGCTGGTTTGGCATACAGATCAAACAATGTAGCTACATCAGCTATTTCAGCAGGTCTCAAACTATTTCAGAATTCTCCTATTGGACAACAAATATCTGTTTGTCGTCTTATGAAATCTATTAAACTTATGCATCCCCCATCTTCTAAATATTCTCATTTTTGGGACGTTAACTTAATTTTTTTCCCTCTTCAACAAATGGCCTGAAAATTCTAATCTCTCTCTTAAACAGCTTTCAGCAAAATTACCCACTCTTTTATGTTTACTTTCTTGCAGAAGGGTATCTGATGTTAAAGCCATAGATTATAATAATAAAATGTTCTCTCCTCAAGGTGTTATTTTCCCAAAACTTCTTCTACTTTATTCTATCCTTATTTTTCAGATTTTCCTCATTTATGTGTTGTTTTGTGCCTCAAGGAGTATGAACATAGAACTGTTTCTTTCAGAAATTCTACACCTTCTCAACTTCTGATTTCATTTACTCATCCTCATCTTCTTGTCTCCTCTACTACCATTGCTAGATGGGTTAAGTGGGTCATGGTTCAAGCAGGTGTAGATGATTTTTTCTCTCCTCATTCTATCAGAGGTGCTGCAGCTTCAAAAGCTTTTTCCAATTCTTGTTCTCTTCAAGAGACTTCAATGCAGTGTATTGGTCCTCTGATTCTATTTTTCACCAATTTTATTTTAAGCCTATTCATAATATTCCTACTCTTTTGATATCATGACCCATTTGGCTTTGAACTAGCAAAATATGAAGTCTCTGTCCTTGTAATAAAATTCCGATTATCCTAGCTTTGTGAAGGAATAATCTAGATTTTATTAAAGAGACAGAGATGAATATTTTCCCTCCCTCCTTCCCTTCTAGAATGGAATGCAGATATTTACATTTATTATAACATATTGTTTATATATTTCAGCTTCCATTCTTCCTAATCCAGGAATCTAAGACACGGAATTGGCTTGATTTGATTCAACAATTCCCTTCATCTTCTGAGCATCATCTTAACAGTTTGGATTTTTCTTCTCGACTCAGCTTTAGAGACAGGGTCTTCAATTCTACTATCAAGTTTTAGTTCTTCATGACGTTTTTTATGTAGATAGTTCTCTTCGCTGGATTTCAAGTTTTCTCTGATTGGAACTTTTCATCGGTGTTCGGCATCAAAGAGAAAAGAGGAGGATTACAGACTTACTGGACTCTTTATGGATATTTGGACTACTTTTTTGTCTGACCACTCAAGGCTTTCTTTCATTGGTATATTGTCTGTGTTCTTGGTTTACTGTGTTATTATGTTTATGTTTATATTGCTTTTAAGTTCTGTGAGCAGTAAAAAGAAAAGGTTAAGCATTACGTTATAATGAATAAGATCCATGAGGCTCTTCAAGAGTTATGTCCATGAACTGTAAAACAATGCAAGTTTTGCTAACAAAAACATTTATAACATTTATAATGTTTTCAGATCTTTTGCAATCCAATGCTTAACTACAGATATATGCCATGCATACAATTATTGACTTTAAAGGGGACATTAAACACCTCTTGTTTTTTTCCCATGCTGTCTAGAAAGGCCAAAAAGCAAAACCTGTAACCTAGGTTTTTATAATGCTGTAAATTGCCCTACCCAGCTATTTGATTTGCAGCACTTGCAGGTGACAGTATATGCTTTTTGGAACCCGTAGAAAACATGGGGCAAGCACAAATTTTACACATAAATATGTTTAAAGGAATAGGAAAGTCAAAATTAAACTTGCATGATTCAGATAGAGCATGTCATTTTAAGACACTTTTAAATTCACTTCTATTTTCAAATGTGCTTTGCTCTCTTGGAATCCCTTGTTGAAAAATAACACGCACATATCCTACACTAGTGGGAGCTGCTGCTAATAGGTGCCTGCACACATTTGTCTCTTGTGATTGGCTAACTAGATTTGTTCATCTAGCTGTCAGTAGTGCAATGCTGTTCCTTCAGTAAAGGATAACAAGATAATGAAGCAAATTTGATCATAGAAGTAAATTTGAAAGTTGTTAATGTCCTTTTACTCTTTCTTTACATCTTACCTGTGGGTATCTGTATAACCCTAAAATGTGAGCCATAAGAATAGAGTAAGTTGATGCAGAATGGCCAATGATTGCAGCCAGCGGAGAGCCTTCCCTGCACCAGTAGTTGGGTATAGCTTGGTTCTGACCTGTCAGCATCCACAATGTTCCCTCCAGCTCCTTCTGGAGGACAGCACAGGAATCATAGGCATAGTAACCCAGAGTAATGTTGGGGAGAAGCTTGTGGCTTCTATTTATCTCCTCCATAGCATATCTCATAGCCTGGAACTGCTGATAGTTTTCAAAGCGGAACCTAAACAAAGATAAGTGAGAAACTGGTGATCACTGCTAAAATAAAATTTAAAGTGAATGTAAATTGTGATGCTAAAGTGCTCGGTTTTTAAAAATTTGATTAAAAACAGGGGCACTTTAATTCATCAAAATTTACATTTCACTCCTGTTGTGAAAAAAAAACTCCTCTGGTTGTTGCAAGCCATTTCTGATGTCAGAAATGATGGATAGGTCATCCTCCAATCACAGCTTCCCCCCCCCCGGGGGAATCAGTGTCTGATTCAACGCTGTGATTGGAGGAAGCCGTATTCCTCATTTTAGACCCAGGAATAGGCTTTGCAACGGGTGGAGGAAGTTGGAGCTGCTGTGAGGATTAAAAGGTACGTTTTTTTTTCACAACAGGAGTGAAATGTAAATTTTGATGAATTAAAGTGCCCCTGTTTTTAATAGAAATTTTTAAAAAACGGGCACTTTAGCATCAAAATTTACATTCACTTTAAGTATTTCAAGTATTAAGTATTTTATGCTCTGAAGCATCTTTCACTGAAGAAATCAAGCACATCATTATGCTTTAACCACCTCTAATGGAGGCAAAGTTTAAAACTGAGGTATGTGTAATGTGGGGGGGTTATAGGCTTTTGAGGTTTGAAAAACTTTGCCTCCTTCTGGTAGGAATGTTTATCCCATAAGTAATAGCTTGTGGACTCTTGCCGCCTATATAAAAGAAATGGTGCTTTATCCACGCCCCCTAGAGAGCTAAAAAGCTAATATTGTAACCTGTATATTCTGGAAATTAAAAATCTAATCGAAAAGGTAATTTGCATTTTTTTCAGATTTTGCTTTTTGTTCCCCTATTGAGAGTGCACAAAAGCACAATTTTTACACAAACAGAAGAGCTGTTTAATTCCACTTTAAAATAGTGTTAATTTTATTTAAAATATTTTCTGTTTTATTACAATGTCAAGTTTAACCATGAGACCTATTTGAGTGAGCTCAAAGAACTTATTTTAATGTTGAGTGATACATGCCTTTAATGTGAATTTCAACTCTCTGTTTTCAGTTTAAAGCAATCTATAAGTGAAGGAACGGTCTTATAACAGTTTAATAATTATTATGTGTATAAGGATATAAAGAACTGTGGAACATCTAGACAAAATGTCAGCTTATGTATAAAAGAGACATTCTTTGTGTTACTGGTGAGCAATACCAGAGGTTCCAACCATCCTGTGTATTGTTCCAACCATCCTGTGTATTGATGTCTTGTTGCTGTTTAGAAGCTCTGCTTCTGCTTACTTTACCTGTGCTATAAATGTCACAGTTAAACCAGGGACCACACTGGTGATGCCCATAATCCTTTATCCTTGACTCTGTTTATGGTCCTCCCAACACTGCCTATGATCCAACCAACTTTGACCACAAAACACCTTTTTCTCTGCCCATGTTGATAATGGCCATGCCCACAGAAAACTTTGGCTCATTCAGCCTAGGTATCCTAGTCTTAAAGGCATCAAGCAGATGTCAGGAGGTACGGAATATACGTGAGAGCTACACACCTATACACTGAGATAGAGTTTTGCACTCATACAGTGACATAGATTTCTATTCACAAAGCTACAACTGACCTAGAAAAAAAGCTGTGTGAAGCTTGTCACACGTGGCCATTTCAATTCAGTCTAAAGTTCATCTATCCACATAAATAAAAGCTGTAAGTAAAAAAAAACCTGACTTTGGCTGACATTAACAGTAGCTAGTTCTTATCGACATGCTTAAACTGTTTTCTGATTGGCTATTTAACATTTGCTCATTTTCATAGTCCCTTGAAATCGACTTGTAACCTGACCTAGGGTCTGATAATCAAAACCTCCCCAGCATGGAGAGAAATCACAGAAAATATTTGGGATTCGTTTTTAGACCTTGTATTGTAATGTAGGAGTCTCTGTTTCACATAAGGAACACTACATAGCAACATAAACATTTCTCAAGATAACATTTGTCTTTCTAATTCTTTTTTTTTAAAGGCCTCACTGTACCGACAAGATTTCTTAGATCATCTCACCTGAGCAGCGAGATTTTGAATGTCAGACCCTTAGGCCCAGATTCTAACAAATTTGCTGGTCAAGACATGGTTTTCCATACCAACACTCACAGGGGCAGACCTCATGGAATTATATTTAAAAAGGGGCTGTCCCTTATAGTGGCGAGATGTTTTGCATAATGCAGGGCGAAGTACAGAGGGGGAAACCAGCGTGTTTTAAAACATGAACATTACACTTAATACAAATCAAATTACACTTTTTTTCAGTGCACTCTTCCTTAAATTCACTGTAATTTTCACATGCATAGGTTTTCCTTTTAGAATAAATCGTATTTGAGTATTTTGGTGAAAACTCGACACTTTTCAACTGTCGGGAAAAATTGTGAGAACTGTAGTGCAAAAACGTTTATAGAATTACGTTGGGATTTGAGAAAAAATATCATATATGCCAATGGAACTCTCATGTTCAGACCTTTTTATGAAAAAACAACTAAGGTCTAAACCCCCTATTACGTCCTACGTAGTGTAGCATAACATGAAATAATAAGACAGCACACCAAGTTGGGAGGAAAAGACCGGTCACGGTCGCGTTTATTAAAATAAACGAATAACTAATGCCTAAAGCGTTATTCGAATTTGCCTTAGGCATTTTACTTAATACCAAACTTGGCAACAAGTTCGTTAACAACAAAACGTTGGCGGCATCTCACCCTAACCTAGCCCCTTTAGTCAGATGGTCAAGGCCCCTTTCGATGCCTGCAACGTGACACCCGGCTGTCACGCCCAATGGCACTGAGAGAGAGCTGTGATGGTTTAGAGGTGTTCGGTCTTGTTCGCCAGGGAGAGGACCCCCAGGCCGGCGCCTGGCGGGCGTAACCCCCCCCTTTAATTAGACCGGCACTCTTCTCTCTCCGTGCCCGCTCCCCAGGGCCCTGACCACCCGCCTAACTAGGCATCAACCCAACCCAGTACGGTGACCTCTCGCAATCGAATCGTACAACCCTATTGATAGAGGTGGGTGACTAAATTAAGAACCCGGTCTTACATAAGGCTAGCTCAAATAAACCTACCCCTGCCGGGTTAGCTCACCCTACAAGCCGCATCGCCGCCAATCCACTGCTACTCCGGGGACGGGTGGGCGGGAAACTTTCCTCTTGAAGTCTGGAACCGAAAAGAGGCCGGATACTCTGCTGCAGGACCCTATAAAGGTAAGAACAAAACACCGCCTCCTCTCCTGCAACAATGTAACAAACAAACACAATCTCCAGACTTCAAGTTGGTAATCCCTTAGTGATGTTACAGGCCCACTAGAGGGCCCTCCACTCTCATAAGGTCTAAACCCCCTATTACGTCCTACGTAGTGTAGCATAACATGAAATAATAAGACAGCACACCAAGTTGGGAGGAAAAGACCGGTCACGGTCGCGTTTATTAAAATAAACGAATAACTAATGCCTAAAGCGTTATTCGAATTTGCCTTAGGCATTTTACTTAATACCAAACTTGGCAACAAGTTCGTTAACAACAAAACGTTGGCGGCATCTCACCCTAACCTAGCCCCTTTAGTCAGATGGTCAAGGCCCCTTTCGATGCCTGCAACGTGACACCCGGCTGTCACGCCCAATGGCACTGAGAGAGAGCTGTGATGGTTTAGAGGTGTTCGGTCTTGTTCGCCAGGGAGAGGACCCCCAGGCCGGCGCCTGGCGGGCGTAACCCCCCCCTTTAATTAGACCGGCACTCTTCTCTCTCCGTGCCCGCTCCCCAGGGCCCTGACCACCCGCCACAAGAGCCAGGCATTCTCTTGCCGCCACTTAACCGACAGGCACCTACAATAAAATAACATGTCAACAGTAACAAATAACCAAATGAACAACAACAATCAGCTTTTTTTTTTTTTTTAACTATAATACCCTCAACAAAGTGCTCTTAATATCTGACAGAAACATGTCCAACCCGACATCAGTCAGATGGACCCCATCAGGGCGAAATAGGTCCTTCTTGTCGGCCGTTATCCCATCGTGTCTAATCACGAAGCCCCCCAAGGCCGTGACCGCTCTTCCCAACTCTCTATTGACCTTCTTCCGCACGTTATAGGCTGCTTTCTGGGTCACAATGTGTCGCCAATGCAGCCGAGCAACCACATTTGACCAACCTATTTTGACCTCTTTCAACCACGTGTGCACCCATTTAATATCCGCTGTCATCCTTTTAATAAGGTCCAGGGCCGGTAATGCACCCAAGTCATTACCCCCCAAATGCAGCACAATGACGTTCGGCTGCCCCCACCTCCTATGTGCATCCTGCAACAAGGCTGGTAAATCGTCCCACACAAGACCCCTGCGTCCCAACCACCGGAAGTTTGCCCTGGACGTTCGGAATCCAAGTTGTCGCCCTTCCGGCATCCGCAATGCCCTGATGGACGCCCAGTGGATAAATGAGTGTCCCACTATCCACACTCGCACCGGTGGTGAACTTCCCACTGTACCTGGTAAAACAGACGACACCAAATTAAACCTGGGCTAGCGCCCTAGCCCCGCAACAACCGCCCACTCACCTTCTGAAAATCCATCAGCAGCCCTGTCCCACACACGCACCCGCCAACCCACCGGGTGTCGCGCAGAAGCTAACTCGCATAACGCTCAAAGCCACCAGGCCGCCACCTATCCTAGCAATGCGGACCTGGTGTGGGCCTAATATATGCCTTAAATTGGGCCGACTTCCATCTTCCCAAGCGCTTAATCTCCGCCGATGATTCCCCTTTCTCCGCTGCGCTAGTTGCAGCGCCTATCCGAAAGGAATGGGCCGCTATTCTCTTCGGGTCCAAGCCCGCCAACTCAGCCGTCTTAGCGAGAACTCTCCTAAACTGAAATTTGGACAATGCGGACCCATCCTCGTGCAAGAGAAATTGCGGGCCTTGTCCTGGACGGAGATTCGCAAACTCCTCTACGCAACGCACAGGGCAGCATATTGCTACCTCATGGCGCGCGAGAGGCAGCCATGTGCCTTTGCCCTCCTGGTCGGTTTTAGACCTAGGAACGTACAATAGCACACCCCCTTGTGCTAATCGAACGTGCTCCGCCAATACCCCACCGGACCCCTCCGTCTTCGACGAGGAGACCAGTTCGCTCACCCGAAGGGCACCCGCAAATGCCAACGCAAAAGCGGTTCTAAACAGCAACGTCTCGTAGTCAGACTTGCATACGTCTTGCAGGCACCGAGCCAACTGCTCTAGCCTGTCCGCTGTAATCGGTTCCCTTTTATCCTTCACGCGGGGAGCAGTTCTCCCCCATCCCTTCAGCACTTTCCTTACTAGGAAAGCCCTGGAGTGGTCGACAAAACCCAAAGCCTGGTTAAAGAAAGACACCGCTGCCAGCCTACCAACTGCTCCAGCCCTGCTAATGCCTTCCCCTTTCAACTGAGCCAACCAACCCAACACTTGCACCCTCGAGGCCCCTTGTACCTGAACCTCCCTCTGCCGACAGAAAGTCACCCATCTGTTCCAGTGGCCCAGGTAGGTAGCCCATGTCTTCGGAGCCAGTGATGTCTTAACTAGCCCGAGGATGCCTTCCCAGCCTTCGCCAGCTGCCAAAGAAAAGAAGGGCACGTTAGACCCTCCTTAGCCGCCCTGGGCGCTGCTCTCCTAAACTGCCCCCAGTTGAATCGAGAGAGTGCGTCAGCGATAACATTCTGCACTCCCGGGACGTGTTTGGCGGTGAAAGAGATGTTGAGCTGCAAACAGCGCAACACCAGGTGCCTCAGATAGCTCACCACATGAGGTGAAGCCGCCGACAACCTATTAATGGCGTACACCACGCTTAGATTGTCTGTCCAAAACACCACTGACCTATTTGATAACCGCGCACCCCATATTTCTACAGCTACCACTATGGGGAACAGCTCCAAAAGCGTCAAATTCCTGACGTACCCGGCCTCTATCCAATCCCTGGGCCATGGAGCGGCGCTCCATTTCCCATCCAGGTAAGCTCCGTACCCGAAGCCACCCGCTGCATCCGTGAAGAGGTGAAGTGCCTGATTGGAGACTGGTGGGTGCCTCCAGAGGCACACCCCGTTGAAGTCAACTAAGAATCTGGCCCAGACTTCCAAGTCCTCCTTCACCTCTATCGTAACGCGCGCCCATTTCGCCTGACCTGGAGGGCCTTTCAACTGGCCCTCCAATCGGCGATTGAAGACCCGGCCCATCGGGATCACGCGCCCAGCAAAGTTCAGGAGGCCTAGCAATGATTGCACCTCCTTGATAGGCACCTTATCGCGTTCCATAATTGCTCGGACCGCCTGCAGCATTCGCTGCACCTTGTCGCCGGGCAATCTACAGACCGCACGCACCGTGTCAATTTCTATCCCCAGAAATGTGATACATGTGCAGGGGCCCTGCGTCTTTTCATCCGCCAGGGGCACCCCGAAACTGGCCATTACATCCTTCATGGTTCTCATCAGCTGTTCGCAATCCGCGTAACCCGCTCTCCCCACCAGAAGGAAGTCGTCGAGGTAATGGGCGATTGCCCCACCCCCCGACGCCGACCAGACCACCCAGTGCAGAAAGGAACTAAAACACTCAAATAGTGAGCAGGACAAGGAACACCCCATTGGTAGGCACCTGTCCACATAATAGGACCCTTCGAACCTCATCCCCATGAGCCTAAACGCTGAGGGGTGAAGGGGCAGCAGTCTGAATGCCGACTCAATATCGAGCTTTGCCATCAATGCCCCCGAGCCACACTCCCTAACCACCTCCAGAGCATTATCAAAAGACTGATAATGCACCGAGCTGATTTCCGGGTCGATCGCATCATTGACTGACCCGCCTTTCGGGAAAGACAGGTGATGAATCAACCTGAATTTCCCCGGCTCCTTTTTTGGCACCACCCCCAATGGCGAAACCACCAGGTTCTCGATGGGAGATTCCGCAAATGGGCCAGACACCCTACCCAATGCGACTTCCTTTGCCAATTTCTCCCTCACCACGTGTGGGAATTCGTAAGCCGTCTTTAAATTTTTGTGTACCCCAGACCCACGCACCATCCTTGTAACCGGTATCTCGAAGCCCCACTCCAGGCCACCCCGGAGCAGTTCCGCTGCCCCCCTGTCTGGATAACGGGCCAGCCAGGGAAGCATAGGGGCCAGCTTAAGCGGGGTTGGGGCCCTTGACCACAGCTCCAGCTTTTGGCGCTGGCTTCGATTGCCCCGTGTCCCTGCGTTTGCTGCAATCGACCCCCGCATGCGGTCCTCCACAATATCTGCAGATGTGGCGAAAGGAGCAACTGCTCCCTCTGTCGCACTGCTTGTCCTGGAATTTCCAGCACTCTCGCCCGCGCCGACCTACCCTCGCACTCTGCCTCAGCGATCCCAGCCGCGCCAGCGTAGGGGGGGTGGGGCCCCCTTCCAACCCCAGCTTCGACCACAGGTGCATGTCCTGCGTGCCGAAATGAAGTAGGTGGTTGCCCACCATCTTCCTCCTGAAGGCCATGTCATATTCCCTCCAAGCACCCTCTTTAAACCTGCAATGGATATCCTCAATAGTATCCTGGTACTTAAAAAGGTTGTGGCCCTGCAGTGGCCACCTATCCACATAACACGCTGCCAGCACTCGGAAGCATTTCAGCCACTCCTCGTATGTTTCAGGCCTGCGCACTTTTTTGGGCCCTGACCCATCTTGGGCCCTTTCTTTCGCCCTAAACGCGTCCAGTGAGAGGTCAAAGACATTAACGTAACGACCCTCCTGTATTTTCTTCACTGTTTTCGCCTTGAGGTGCCCGTACAGGGAATGCACCAAACACGGGTACGTGTCTCCCTGTGCCGCCACCTTACGAGGCACCGCGGCCCCAGGGGGGGCGCCCCCAGGCCCTGCGGGCCCTTGGACCCCTTCAGCGGGTCCTGGCGCCCTGTCCCTCTCCTTCGCCTGCCCTGCCGCCATCTTCTTGATCCAGCGAAACATTCTACGCTGACCCTTTCCAACCAGCCCCAGGTCCTCCCCACTATCTGAACCTGAAACACTAGATGAGGACCCTGTGTCAGCGTGCAGTGTGTGTGGTGCATAGTACTCACAACTTCCCGAGCGGTCTGCTTCGATGGGTGCCTGGGACGAAGATCCGGCCTGCTCTCTTTGCTCTGTGCACTGTCCTGCCACCACTAGCGCACTGGATGCTTCTGCTGCCATTGTGGAAGTATTCCTACTCGATACCTGGGGAGACAAATTAACTTGGGGAGTACTCTGGGCAACGGGTGGAGCGTCAAAAGAGCGATTCCTCCCCTCCACCCTGAGATCCCCCCCAGCGTCCATCCCCAGAGCTGCAACCACAGCCCTTCTAATCAACAGTTCTTGCCCAGGCCCCTCCTGGGCATGAGCACTAAACCCTTGAGGGGCCTGCTGCCTGGCCATCTCACGCAGCGCAATCTCCACAGCTCTCTGTATCATTGCCTCTTGCCCCAGTGCAGTCTGCGGTGCCTCAGGCCTACCCCCCGAAACTCCTGGCCTGTCACCACCAAGCCTCATATTCCCAGGCACCATACGCCCATACACATCCTCACCAACCGTAACACACTGTGACCCATGTGCACTGACATGCGTTATCCCCGCATGTGTCCTCCCTCTGCCCCCAGTGACATCCCCCATACTCCTGCCACTGCTGGCTTCCATGACTCTCACAGTATTGCTGCCCATATTCATGCCCCTTCCAGCTCCAGACACTCTCACATGACCGCTAGCTCTATGCCCCCCTTGCGCCTGCGCGCCTGTACCTCCGCGACTCATGTCTGCCTGCGCCGTCTGCGTAGGCCCCACAGCTCTCAACCCCACAGACTCACACCTCCAGCCAGCATCCACCAGGCCTTGGCGCTCCTGCGCCCTCACTACAGGCCCATCAGTACTCGTGTGCGCATGCGCGCTTGTACTAGGCCTCGCCTCCTCGCCGCGCTGCTGAGATCCTGCCGCCCCAGCCGCCCTAATGACGACCGGTAAGTCCTGCCGCCTCCGCTGTGCGCTGCCCTCTGCCGCCCCGCCCGCGACCGGGAGCCTCCCCAAGTTACCTGGGCCGCTCCGGTCGCGGGTGGTGTCCTCCGGACCTCTGACCCTCCCTCCAAGATGGCGGCCGCACTCCTCCTCCTCCGATGAGCTGGAGGAGAACATCTCGCGCGACCCGCCATCTGAGAGGGATGGGCCTGCTGCGCACTCTGCCATGTGGGGCCTCGTGGTCCCTGACACACCTGCTCCACTCGCCACAACCTCACCGCCAGCCAGGGCCGCGCTCCCGCCCTGCCCTTGAGCCTCAGGGGCCATCACAGAAGCCAGTGATTGGGCCAGGGCTAGTACCGCCGCCATGGCTACCGGTGGCAATGCAGGCAAAGCCCCAGCCTGTTCACACCCTCCGGTGACAGCTGGACCCCTGCCCGCCTCACACCTCTCCCCAGGGGCCTCCCGCCCCCCACTAGTGCCGGCCTGGGCCTCCACACCGCCCATACACCCCGGCTGAGAAAGGGACACATCCCTGGGCCCCACAGAGCCACCCCCTTTTTTCCCTGCACCCCCTTTCCCCTTATTAGCCTGTCCTTTCCCCTTATTGGAACTCCTCTGGGTAGGCCTTTTGGGAGGGGTGGGGGGAACAATTTCATCAAACCCATGCTCCTCTGCTTGTCTTGCAGGTCCTCTCTTCCTGGATGACATCTCCACAACCTCTCTATATCTTTTGGGTGGTAGAGATTTCCTCCTGGATCTATCCATCAGCAAAACTTCCTTCAGGGACACAGAAACTTTCCTCTTGAAGTCTGGAACCGAAAAGAGGCCGGATACTCTGCTGCAGGACCCTATAAAGGTAAGAACAAAACACCGCCTCCTCTCCTGCAACAATGTAACAAACAAACACAATCTCCAGACTTCAAGTTGGTAATCCCTTAGTGATGTTACAGGCCCACTAGAGGGCCCTCCACTCTCAAATTATGCTTTGCATTTCGTACTTTTATCCACCAATTTTGATGCACCTTAACAAAACAATTTTTTCCTGCATGTTTTTGTGTGAATGGTTCAATTATTCATTTTGTAAGATTTAAACATTATGAATTTTATTTTGCACTTTTTTAATGTATGCATCTCCTTCCCATAGGAAAATGCAGTAAATGTCCCTTAGCAAGACCCCCATGTTTTAGAATCAGGGCCTTAGTAACAAGCACACATCTAAGCATATATTACATTAAAATGCAAATACAGTGCCTAAAAATGTAATAATATTATTTAAATTCTAAAAATAATAAATGATAAATTAAATAAAATACAATGAAAATAATAACCTAATTTAATTTTAAAAAGTACATTTCAAATGACCTTAATATATAATTGAACATTATTATATTTTAAATTAATGTTATTTTAATTATAATTTTCTAAAATTTGATTGTAATTTATTACATTAAAGGAATACTAAATCCCCCAAAAAATCTTTCATGATTCAGACAGAGCATGCAATTTTAAGCAACTTTCTAATTTACTCCTATTATCAATTTTTATTCATTCTCTTGCTATCTTTATTTAAAAAGCAAGAATGTAAAGTTTAGGAGCCGGTCCATTTTTGGTTCTGAACCTTGGTTGCTCAACCTAAACTGGGCAGACTCCTAAGCTTTACATTCCTGCTTTTTTAAATAAAGATAGCAAGAGAACGAAGAAAAATTGATAAAAGGAGTAAATTAGAAAGTTGTTAAAAATTGCATGCTCTATCTGAATCATGAAAGAAAAATGTGGGTTTAGTATCCCTTTAATTGTCAGAAATTATGTAGAACACTTGCAGCTGGAAACCTGACAGGACATGATTGCGACAAGCGTTCAGCAAACACTGCACATCTACTTCCTGCATTTAACATTTTACAAGAAATTCATTTTGCAGAGCTGCCCTGTTTGAAAGCTACCACTTTAGGAAGCGGTCATCATATGACCTGACCACCACTTTTTGATGTGCTGTAAGCAGGCTCGCTGGTGTTTGTTAAATATTATTGCCATTGTATTTTATTTCATCATTAAAGAAACAAAAAAGGTCAAAAGTGAAATGTGCATGGCTGCATTCAATTAAAAAAACAAAAACAAATTCCAATATATTTCCATTATCAAAATATGAACTTTCTTTTTATATGTACAGTTTCTGGGGCTCCAACTCCTACTAAGCATGTGCATAAGTGCATAGCATATACGTATATGCATTTTGTCATTGGTTAATAGCGGTCACATGATACAGGGAGAGAGAAAAATTGGATTAACTTTGAAATTTGCCAGAAAATATTCTACTACTCATTTCAGATTCAAAGTACAGGTAGCCCTCGTTTTACAACGGTTCAATTTACACTGTTTCAGAATAACAACCGTTTTTTCCAGTCATGTGACTGCTATTGTGACTGCTATTGAGAAGCAGTGCATTTATTAAAATAGCCAGTAGGTGGAGCTGTCCGCTTGTGTTGCAGCAAAGCCAAGCAAGCTGAAATTAATCAATTTAACCAGACCTGAGCTATTGAACAGATTTCAAAGGAACAAGATCTTCCTGTCTATAAATCAGTAATTGTAATTGCTCCTGCATTGTCTTGTATTGTGTGTTTGTAACTTATTGAATTCTAGTGTAATAAGTGGTCCTTTAATTTGTGTCATACAAGCCATTGTTGACTCTCTGAGAAATAGCATATGTGCATATGCTACTGAAAAACAAGTGATACGTTTTACTAGAAATAGTTTTGCTATTGGAACTATGGTGTAAAAGGGCTTCTATTTAAAACTGAAATGCAACCGTAAATATTTAAATTCTGACCTTTCTATCCCTTTCTTATATTTTTTTCAGTGAATTAAAGGGACAGTAAAGTCATAATTAGACATTCATAATTCAGACAGAGCATACAATTTGAAACAACTTTCCAATTTGCTACCTTCTCTTGTTATCCATTGTTGAAGGATTTATCTAGATAAGATCACGAGCAGCAAAGCACCTGGTGCTAGCTGCTGATTGGTGGTTGCATATATATTCCTATTGTCATTGGCTCACCCCATGTGTTCAGTTAGCAACCAGTAGTGCATTACTGCTCCTTCAACAAATAATACCAAAAGAATGAAGTAAACTGAAAAGTTGTTTAAAATTGTATGTTCTACCTAAATCATGAAAGAAACATTTTGGGTTTCATGTCCCTTTACTAACACTCTAAAATTCTAGCTTTCTGACATGGATCAGCTTTGTAAATAAGGATTTGGTTGGTTTTTTGGACCAGTTTTGTGTATGCAGATACATTTTGTGTATAGGGACAATTCAAGTAACATTATCCAAAAAAAGGAAATCATATTGTATCTTTATGAACTTAATCCTTTCTCAGCAGAAAAGCACATAATTTATCTGACACGTAATGCTTGTGGGATTGCTATTTACCATTTTCTTATTGGATATATATTAATACACAAGGGTTTCTTTTATTACACATATGCATGGCGAAAAAATTTGGTTCGGATCGATTCGGATTTTTTCGAATTTCGGTTCGGATCGATTCAAATTCGGAAAAATTCGAATCAATTCGGTTCGGATTCGTTTCAGATTAATTCGTATTCTAATAAATTCGGCTGGATTCGGTTCGATATGGAAATTCGGAATTTCGGTAAGTGTTAGGTGGGATGTGCTGTGTATTAGACTAGTATTATGTACTGTGTAACCCATAGCAGAGTGATATAACCTAATATACTGTACAATACTAGTTTAATCCATGGCCATCCGAATATACCGAATAAATCCGAATAAATCCAAACTAATTCGGATTTATTCGGTAGATTCTGCACTATTTTAATTCGGAAATTCGAATCGATCCGAATCCCGAATTTTACGAATTTGGACGAATTTCTGAATCGATCCGAAACTAATCGCACATTTCTATTCTTTATTCTCATACTCTGTATACGTTTTATCTTACTGTTTAACAATATGTTGCCCCATGCATCATGTCCCAATAAATCACATCATTTCTATAAATAAATATGAACTTTCATAACACTGTAATTTGTGTTACCGTTAGCATAGCCTCTTGTTACGGTTTACAACAACAATGTAAGTCCGTATATTCATTAAGCTAAGCACTAAGCTTTGGGATGTACAGTTATTTATAATACGTTGATACATTAGTGATTGCAATATAACAAAACTCTCTGTTTATTTAGGAACAAAATATGTTATAGATCATAATTCTTACTTAATTCTACACTGAAATCTTTATTTAAAGGGACAGACTACTTTCAGATTATTATTGTTTAAAAAGATAGATGATCTCTTTATTACCCATTCCCAAGTTTTGCTGAACCAACATGGTTATATTAATATATATTTTACCTCTGTGATTACCTTGTATATTGTATCTAAGCCTCTGCAGACTGCCTGTTATCTTAGTGCTTTTTACAATCTTGCATTTAGCTAATCAGTGCTGGTTCTTGTATAAACATTATCATTCTCTACATGAGTGAGCACAATGTTATCTATATGGTACACATGAACTAGCACTGCCTGGCTGTTGTGCAAGATATAAAACGCAAATAAAAAGCACTGAGATAAGAGGCAGGGGTTAATAAACAGGGTAACTTAGAAGTTATAAAGTATACGTATATTAAAAGTGTTATCTATCTTTTTAAACAATACATAAAAATCAAGTGGACTGTCCCTTTAATTATTAGATGTGTAGACTACTTTTTTATATTTCTGTATTATATCATTGATTTGATTGGTTAATAAATATATACATTATGTGTCAACACCACTTTAAATTTACGGTATCTGATAATTATATTCAATTGTACAATTGCACCATAAAAAGCAAAGTAGTACTAGATTGCAATTAATTCAGTCCTTACATTGTGCAGACATCAGGAGGAGGCTTCTCTTGGAAAGTAATTGTAGGATAAAGTTTATCAATGTGAATAGGGATCACTGCACCTATTAGAAGATCTCCAGTTACAATCACCTCGTTTAGATCTGATGAAGTTTGTGTAGTATCAGAATATGAAGAAGGAATATGGTACATTAGAAAGAGATGCCAAAATGCTCTGTATAAATGGGACATCAACCTGTTATCAAAGAACAGAAGAAAAAAGGCAATTACATGCTGATATAGACACAATAAGTAAGGAACATGGTGACATAGAGAATACTGGCCTGGCCATTGTGACTTTCGATTGGCTGAAGTACTTGCAGAATATTAAACAGCCCTTTTAGGGAAACTATGCTAAAACTGCAGTGCACACTTATGATGTTATGTAGCAGAAAGGTTTGAGTCAGCTCAACATTTTTAGTCTTTACCTTTCTATGCTTGTTACAATTTAAAGCAAATTGACAACACCACCATTATATATTTAAATCATTATATACTGAAATATTCTATGGGACCCATGCACTAAGAGGCGGACGGACAGATTCTCAACTTGCGAAGCTGTCTGCTGTCTATACTGATGCTCACTCCAATGCATACATAGACAAACACACACACACACACACGTGTACAAATATGCATGCACATGCCACATGCTCATACACACACATAGATCACATATACACACACTCACATACACACACACACACACACACACACAAACACACACACTCATATACACACAGACATACACACACACACTCACATTCACATACACACACACACATACACACACACACACACATACACACACACACATAAACACACACACTCACACACACACACACACACACACACATAAACACACACACACATACACACACACACATACACACACACACACACACACACACACACATAAACACACACACACATAAACACACACACATACACACACACACACACACATAAACACACACACACATACACACACACATAGACCACCCACATATGCACACACACATACACAGTCACACACACATAGACCACATACATGCACACATAGACACACACACATAAACACATATATACACACACAGACACATAAACACATACACACACATACACACACAGACACATAAACACATACACACACATAGACCACATGCATACACACACACATAAACACACACACGTACACAAACACACACACTGCAGATATCTATTTTTTATGTACCAGCCTCTAAATATTTTTACTGTTTTCTGTAATAACCTGTAATCACAAAGCTGATATCATTAATTGCCAAAAGATATCTATATAAACAGAGAATATAATCTGTCACTCAGGTGTTTTTGCATTGTAGTTTCCACTAACTGCATCTGAAATTGTCATTAAAATACAAAGTGCTAATTCCTAAAAAAGAATTGTGTGCATAAGATCTCTCAGTGTGCTTGCATTTGCTCTTGTTTAACTGTAGTTCATTCCTATACTTCAGCTTTGTTGAAACCACACTCATACACTGCTCTATCAATTGTTATCCATTCTACATAGAATAAAACCAGCAAATCTATTTACCTCATTCTGTGCATGTGTATCTCACAGTCTCTGATGGATTTAATCTAGCGTCCTTTATATATAATCAGTACAAACAAATGCCTTCCCAAAGGGTACAATCCACTAGGAGTAGTGATGGCTAACTCCATTTTAATTACTCAGTACACAGCAATTTATTCACCTACCTTTATTTATATTTTTGTATTACTTTTTATAAAGTAACCCACATTTTTCTTTCATGATTCAGACAGAGCATACAATTTTAAACAACTTTCCAATTTACTTCTATTATCAAATTTGCTTCATTCTCTTGGTATCCTTTGCTGAAGAAGCACTACTGAGAGTTAGTTAACACATTGGGTGAACCAATAACATTAGACATATGTGTGCAGCCACCAAACAGCAGCTCCTGAGCCTACCTCAGTATCCTTTTCAACAAAGGATACCAAGAGATGAAGAGATCAAAACAAATTAGATAATAGAAGTAAATTGGAAAGTTTTTTACAATTGTGTGCTCTATCTGAATCATGAAAGAAAATAAAATAGGTTTTCATGTCTGTTTAAGGTGAATGTTAAAATTTGCCTTTTATATGAAGGTTACCCTAGTCAACTGCCTTTGTTGCCTAGTGAGACACCTGCTCTGAATACTGAATAATATGTTAGCTTTTTAATAAAGCAATTTGCAGTACTATAGCAAGTATAATAATGGACATTACAAAACGTATTTTACCTATATTTCTATGCTATTATATTAAATAAGAGACACAGGGATTGATTACAATCATTTAGAAAAAAATGATTTAATGGTTTTCAGCAGAAAATCAACATTAAAGGATATCTAAAGAATGAAGCAAAATAGATAACAGAATACATTAGAAAGTTGTTTACTAATGCATTGTCTATATGAATCATGAAAGAAAAATGTTGGGTTTTATGTCTTTCATGATTCAGGTAGAGAATACAATTTTAAACAACATTCCAATTTACATCTATTATCTAATTTGTTAATTTTTTTAGATATCCTTTGTTTAAGAAATAGCAATGCATATGGGTGAGCCAATCATACAAGGCATCTATGTGCAGCCACCAATAAGCAGCTACTGAGCCTATCTAGATATGCTTTTTAGCAAAGAATATCAAGAGAATGAAACTCATTAGATAATAGAAGTAAATTTGAAAGTTGTTTAAAATTGTACGCTCTTTCTTTTTTTTTTTTTATAACTTTATTTATAACAAAGACAAAGAAAGTTACTACAATATCGGTTACCAAATATAAAAACAGGTGTCACAATAAATATAAAAAATACATAAATAATTAAGTAAAAACAATATAAGCCAGAGTAAGGAACAAAAAATGCCCATACGTCAATACAAGTCATACAAACTTATTTAGAGCGAACATATATATGTTGGCTAAAAGTGCATAGGGTAACCATATAAGCCTTTGTCAGATAGCTAATCTTTCTTCATCTTAGTTGCTTTTTTTCTCTTTGCTCCCCCCCCACCCTAAGCGAACGCTACAACACGAACAACAAGACAGAACAACACAGGACAAGACCACCACAACACCGAAAGAAAAAAAAAAAAAAAAAGGGGGGAAACCCCCCCAAAGAAAAATTAACCTGTTCCTCTCTTCCCACCCCTCTCCGCCCCTATCTCTCCCTGACAACTCACTCAGTGTCCGCTGCCCATTCTCCAGGGAAATGGCCCGCCAAAATATTCGTCTGAACAAACTCCGAATTTCTAATTGGTTTGATTAGTTTTTTTTGATGTGTTAAGGGCAGGGATCTTACAAATGTCTCCCATTTGTAAAAAAATACTGCTAAGTATTTATCTTGTGGGTATGGTACATTAAACTGTTCTATTAAGGAATTGGTTACTCAAAGCCCTTTTAAATTGGGCCATTGTAGGTGCAGAAGATGCTTTCCATGATTTAAAGATAAGATTACGTGCTGTTAATATAATAGTATTTATCAGGCTATAGTTCTTAATTATACCCTGGAATTTTACCAGAAAGAAAATTTCAATTGGGGATATTTTATGGTCCAATTTCAAAACTACCGTCACCCAAAATATGATTTTTCCCCAATATTAACATACCTTAGGGCAGCTCCATAAACAGTGGAATAGATCAGCTCCTATAGATGAACATCTAGGGCAGAGAACCTTTGTTTTGTACCATTTTGAAAGGACAGCAGGTGTAAGATATCTCTGTAACCCAACTTTTATCTGTGACTCCCTCCATGTTGTCGGAACCCAGCTCTGTTGAATTATTTTAAAGCTCCCAACAATAGTCTGCTCATCTATATCTGGAAATTGAGTAGCCCATCTAACAACCATCTCGTTTACTTGTAAGTTTGACGCTTTCTGATTTAACAGTAGATACAAAGGGGAAATTGCATGTATTCCTGCTGCATAAATAGAGATCCTAGGCTGTAATTCACCCATGTACCAATTATTCCCATATTTTGTGAGCAGCTCCCTGAGAAAATGTCTAACTTGAAGGTAGGCATAAAACTCACGTACACCTAAGTCAAACCGTGTTGCAATTTCTTGAAATAATAATGGATGTCCTCCTGTATCTCGTATTTGACACAAGGTTTGGAGACCCTTTGTCTCCCAGTCTTTAAATATCTGGTTAGAGAGGCCGGGACTAAACTCAGGATTATCAACTATGGGTAAGTATTGTGAGACATAAGGAGAATTACCCACTTCTGTACATAGTCTTTGCCAAGCCACAATGACATTCTTAAAGGTGCCTAGATAAAATATATTGGATGGAATTGAAGTGAGTGGACAGTGCAGAAGAGCCTTCAACTGGAAGGGAGCCGCAACCTGAGATTCCCAGGTGAAAGAAGTAATTTGCTCCTTCCCAGTTAACCAATCTAGTGCGAATCTATCTATGGTAACCAAATTATATGTCTGGATATTAGGGAGTGCCAGGCCAGCTGATACCTTAGAATTCATGAGCCTATGGGAAGCAATCCGCGGTCTCTTGCCATTCCATAGAAACTTGGAGCAAGCCTTATTATATATACTAATATCTTTTTTATGCAAGAACCAAGGAATGTTTTGCAAAATATAGAGGAGTTTTGGAAAAATTACTGATTTAATCAAAGTCACCCGAGCAGTTAACTAAATCGGTAACATGGCCCATTCCTCCAGCTTTTTCTTGCAAGAGTCCATCACCGTCCTATAATTTAATCTATACCATTCTTCCGAGCTTCTGGATAATCGTAAACCAAGATATGTAATCTGGGGGACCTCTCGAAAAGGATGGTTCACCTGCAGTGAGGGGTTTTTATATATCCACATTAATTCTGATTTAGAAGTATTGATCTTAAACCCAGAGATTTCCCCAAACTCTTGGGTGATGCTCTGTAAAATGGGTAAAGAAAGCTTAAGGTTAGCTAGAAATAGTAGGAGATCATCCGCATAGAGGAGAAGAACCAACTTCTCACCCGCCAATGAAATCCCATCAAGTTCTTGCCGTAATCGAATAGCCAGAGGTTCTACACTAAGATTAAACAGGAAGGGGGAAAGTGGGCAGCCCTGTCTAGTCCCTCTGAATAAATCAAATCGTTGAGTAGATGTGTTATTGATAATCACCGCGGAAGAAGGAGTACTATAAATTAAGCGTATATAGTTGTTAAAGGATCCCGAGAACCCAAATTGGTCCAACACGGAGAACAGATGGTCCCAACTGACCCTATCGAAGGCCTTCTCCGCATCGACCGTTAGAATAGCCTTATCTATACTTTCGTAAGGTTCCATAGACTTATATTTGATCCAGAAAGATTCAATCAAGATTAGTAGTTTCCTCGTATTCCTTACCGGATTACGTCCAGGCATAAAACCGGATTGATTCTCATGGAATAGATCGCCCATGTGGGGTTTCAATCGTGAGGCTACGATAGCTGCGAGCAGCTTATAGTCAGTGTTTAAGACCGAAATAGGTCTGAAGGAGCTTGGTAACTCGGGATCTTTACCCTTTTTTAGGATCAATGAAATGTTTGCAGATGAAAAGGAGGCAGAGCATCTTGTGTTCTCTGAGAAATAAGAATTAAATAGCTTAGTTAATATAGGCATCACCTGGGGTTGTAGAATTCTATAATATTCAATGGGGAGAGCGTCTGGACCGGCAGCTTTGTTGGGTTTCGCATTCTTAATTGCCCATAATATTTCGTCTTCAGTGATGGGCGCATTAATGGCGTCTCTGGCCTCTATGGATAGACGTGGTACTTTAATCTTTCCCCAAAATGCCTCTTTCTTATCTAGCTTAGGGGGATCTTGTCTATATAAATCTTGGAAGAATTCAAAGAATACTTTTTCTATATCGGCGTGCCTCGTATATCTCGTAGCTCCTTGCTTGATAGAAGCAATTGCGCATCTGGGGGAAGATTTAGCTAACCTCGCTAAAAACTTCGCTGATCTACCTGTAAACCCCCCATATCTTGCTTTCATTCTAAGTTCTTCCTGGGCACTGATCTGTTTCATATGTGTATCTCAAAGTGTCTTTGCTGTAATTTAGGCCTCCCAGCATTCTCTCGTATGCCTAATAATATAGGCTCTATATGTGTTCTTAACCCAGTTGGCTAGTTGTCTAACCACAGAACTACAGTTTTTTGTCCAATAGAGTGTGTATGATTTAATCTCTCCACGTAAAACGGCCTTAGAGGCCTCCCAAAATGTCTCAAATATATCTATATAATTACCATTATTATTAAGATATTCTGCCCACTTCAAACGTAGATGGTTCTGAAATTTGATGTTATTACACAGATATCTAGGGAAAAAAATATAATTCTTACCAAACCGCTTATGACCGATAACAATATTCAATGCTATAACGGCATGGTCAGAAATGACTATGTCTTCGATTCTAGTGGCCCAATACCGGGCAAGCATTGTTTCTGATACCAGAAAATAGTCAAGCCGGGAAAAGGAACATTGGACATGGGATACACACGTATAGGTACGAACATCCGGGTTCTGTACCCGCCATAAATCGACCAAACCCAAATGGGAGCATAATTTCTGAAAGATCTGCACTTTTCTGCCTCTACTGTTTAACGCCCTTTTATTAGAGTTATCCAGAAAGGGGTCTGCTAGTAGATTAAGATCTCCTGCAATAATTAAATTTAGCCCTATAAATCTATGTAACTTTACGGAAAGGGCTGACCAAAAATTATGGTCAATTTGATTGGGTCCCTATATATTACAAAGTATATATCTAATATTTTTAACTTCCAATTCCAATATTAAAAATCTACCTTCGGGATCCGATTCAGTGTTAATTATTTGATATTCTAATTTCCGATATAATAGGATTGCGACCCCCCTCTTCCTTGAGGTAAATGGAGCTGCCACAACTTCCCCCACCCACTTGGATTTAAGTTTGGGTATTTCAATAGCATTAAGATGTAGTTCCTGTAAAAGGACTATGTTGGGGTTAAATTTCCCCAGGTGTTTTATTATGGCTTTTCTTTTGATTGGTGAGTTAATGCCCCCTATATTCCAAGATAATAGATTAAGGTTGTACGCCATCGACACTATTCATCTTACCAACCAAACATACAGAAGAGGGTAATCTATATAATTATCACCTCTAAGGGAAATCAAGGGACCACATCCCAAAGACGGCAATCGAGAAGGGGCAGAAAGTGAGAGGAGGAGTGGAAGAGGAAGGAAAAAAAAAACAAAAAAAAAAAAACACACAACACAACCCCCACAGAACCCCCCCCATCAGAACCAAAAAACACCATTTTTGTAACTACCATATTTCGAAATTCAGATACCATATTTATCAATTGCATATCTCTTGGTGACTAGATATTCTAATTCTGTGATCAGAGAGCATCTACCTAATAAAATTGGGTACATATTCATGGTACCCCTGCTTCCCTACAAAAAGTCTCAGCCTCCATAACATTATTGAGTGTATGTGTAGTACCATCTTTCTGCACAATTAACTTTGCAGGGTAAATCAACCTGATGTTATAGTTTTCTTTCTACAGTCTCCCATAAAAAAAAGACATATCTCTTCTCTTGGTTAGTGTTTCCGAGGAGAAATCTTGAAACATTAGTAGCTTATGAGAGCCTAAGGAAAGAGGACTACATTTCCTATAATGTTTGAGGTATAATAATTTGTCTTGGAAGTTCACAAATTTAAAAATTACTGGCCTGGGTCTCAAGGCCTCACTGTGTTCACGTCGTTGACCTATCCTATGTACCCTTTCAATCAGAAAGGGAGCAGCAGGAGCTGGAATCTGCAGGGCCTGTGGTAATGTAGTGGTGACAAAATTCATTAGATCTTGAAACTCAGGGGATTCAGGCAGACCAATCACTTTGAGATTGTTACGTCTCGATCGGTCCTCAAGATCCTCGATCTTGGCTTGCAAAGAAGTAATAATTTTACTATGAGTATCCATTGTTGGATCAATTACATTGAATCTGTCTTCCAGATCCGAAATCCGATTCTCAATTTCATCTAGTCTTGATGAGAACTGCCTGACCTCTAAGGTGAGGTTTGATATCTCATTTCTGATCTCCTGTTTGATCATATCAAATTGAGGAGTCAGAATTTTTGCCACTTCAGCTGAAAATTCTATCAAATTATTGGGAGAAGGATTAGAGACACTTTTTTTCCAGAGGTGAAACAATACTAGAGTCCAGATTCCTGCTGCTCCCTTTTTTTTCCCTTGCATTAGGGGGCATATTGGAGGGAGAACTCCTTTGATGCATATATTTGTCCATGAACAGGACTTGACTGTTATTTGTCTGTATTGTAACAGATGTTATCTATGTGGCTTAGAGATATGGGGAACAAATCAGAATCCTCCGAAAACGTATAATGCTCTAATAGTCTATCTCCAAATAATATACTTTGTGCAAAACCTCCTATATTATGCAGGAAATACAGTTGATTTAAGAAGGAATAGCAAAGAGGGGAAAAAAATTTTTTTTTGTTTTAAGTGCTAACTTTTCTATTGTGTTATTTAACCCACAGCAGAATATGACAATTTGTGCTCCAAAAGTGATGAAGTGTTTTTACTTCAAATATCCATTCTAAAAATTAAATTCCCTGGAATTTAACTTTATCTAAAGTGTAACGCTTTCTAAAGAATGTTCCCTATTTCTAAACCATTTCTAGTGTATGTTGTAGCGTGAAGTTAAACCTTGTAATACAGAGCTTTTAGATAGATAGATAGATAGATAGAAATAGATAGATATAGATAAATAATTTCTTAATATATAACAGCCCAGTAAGAATTACACAAGATAGATTATGTATATACACATACAATGATAGATAGCTATAAGCTTAATTTAGTAAAGATAGAATTCAATATCCTTAAATTCAGCACTATTGGTTTAGAGAAAGCACTCATCAAAGAGACTGATATTTTAAATTTAACACAGCAGGTATGACATAGTGCCCGTTCTATATCATTTAGCTAAGGTGTGTAGATATCAGCCTTAGCAATCTCTTCAAATGCTAAATACCAGGAAGAGATTTCTGAGTAATCAACCCCCTATGCTTTAATACCTGGTAACATTCTGTGGCAAAATTCTTATATATGTACTATTCCCCATAATCTCGCACTCAGGGGTGCAAAACCCTTCTATCAAAGCCTGTATAAAGAGAGGTTTTTATGCTAATGAGGGACCAACAAGATAGAATATGAACATGGATGGGGGTTATGGCTCCCACACACTCAGACCCCGCATTAAGCTTAATCAGACCAAATAGTAGTCCACAACATCGTCTTCACTGCCACAGCAACAAGTTGCCCAGTCAGCTAGAGCTATCAATTCACTCAGTGAATCCAAAAAAGAGACCGGTGCACCGTGCACTGCAATAACCAAAGCACCTAGGCTAACTGTACAGCTATGGTGAGCAAGTTCAGAGTACTTTAATTCCCAGCAGGGCACAAACAATCAGACCAGGATACGATACCTCGCTACAGGTGCCTAGAGTCTCATCAGGTACTTTGCCTATTCGTTCTTCCCAGGTTGTGGACTGCTGTAGCAGAAGAACCTCTAGCTGCGACCAGGAGAGAGAAAAAATTGCGCGGCGGAACAGCCCGCCCGCATCGAAGCAAACAGCAATCCAATCGATCACCCCAGCCACTCTTCCTCCGCTTGTGTGCAGACCGCAGGCAAAAGAGGCCCTGACCAAGCAGCAGCCAGGACCGCTGTGCGGTAACACCCACGACGCCTTACACTGGGGGAGGTGAGATTACTTTGGCTGTTTGCCCGTCCAGGGGGCTCAGACTTCTTGCGGCCAACTCAAAGCTGCTTTCGATCTGCCACCTCCAATGCTAGGCTTTCCAGGTGGGTCCACGGAGCTTGTGTTTTTCAATATACAGGTCAGAACCTGTCAGGAAACAAAAAAGCTGCCGCTTGAGTGTAGACAGATCTCAACCAGGTGAGTATTAAAGCCGCAGCTCTGTTTAGCGTGCACCAGCGTGCAGATAGTTTATTCAACAAACAGCACTTGTATGAATGAGCCCAAATGCCTCTTTAGTAGGCAAGATTTAAATGGCAGGTGCAATAAGCGGGGAAACTGGCAGCCATCGATATAAAGTCCTGGATGTAGTTGAGAGGCTTATCTAAGGGCGTCTTGTTCCAATACTTAAGAGCCCATGTAGAAATGGTGTGCACCAGCCAACGTGCACTCCTAGGCTGCAAACATTAACTTCCCATGCAGGATTGAAATCCTAATTCCCAAGCCTGTGCGTGGCCAAGGGAAACAAAGGCATATGTTGGTGCTGAATTAGGCCTCTCACAGAGGCGCAGAGCTTCCACAGCACCTGCAGCTACCTGCAGCTACCTGCATGCCCCGCCTCCAACAGGAAGTCTCCCCTGTACGCTCTTTCTAAATAATGAAAGAAAGAAAATTGTATTTCATGTCCCTTTAAAGTGCTCAGAAGAGCATGGAGAGCACGCTAAGGTAAGTTTTTACAGCTTATAAAAAATAAAGGAATGAATACTGACAATTTTCATCAGTATTTTTTTTATTTTTTTTATTTTCGTTGGTGCATTTATTTGGATATTCATTTCGTTTAAACATAACTTAAATCCGGTTTTCATGATGAGTGCGCATTTGTCCCTTAAATAAACACTTCACACATCTGTACTAGCTTCTGATTTGGGCTCATTCACTATAGAGAGCTAGAATAGTTTGCACAGAAATGTCTGTTTAAGAAAAATGCATTGAATCCGGCAAACAATGCAACAATTTACAGGTCGACTGCATGATTCTGTGCATAACTTTCTATCTGTTTTTGATGCATATTATTTTATTTTCATTATATTTTCGCTTCATTTTTCCTTGTTGTTAGTTACACTTATTATATTGCAACAGCGAAAATGACCAGCAGACCTCAAAGCGTAAAGCAGTAAAAGTTCTTTATTGGAAACGTTGATTTAAAACAGCGTTAAAAGCTTATATTCCCATATGACAAATGGTAAGATAGGTCCTACGCGTTTCGGCAGTCCCCCTGCCTTATTCATGGACTTAAAACACAATGGTATCAAAGCTCCTTATATACACCTGTGTCCTCAGGTGTAGAAATCACATGTCATTACTTAAAGGGATATTTACCTACTCAAACTTTTAGTAACACGCAGTGAAATAATACATATATACATGGTGAGATGAGAATTGGTTAAAGTGACAATGCAGATAACATATTGCTACATGTGAACCGAAGTTCTATATTTAAATAAGCAAGCTACTTATATTCGATCTAAAAATTGAAAACCATACCATATTGAGCATAGATCCGTGACCCACTGCCTACACATAATTACAATAATATATAAAAATAAAAATAAATATAAATATAAATATAAACTAGGGTAATAATTTAATATAATATTCTTCCCTTATCTAACACCTAGCAGTGGAGTGAAATAATTCTCTATTCACTACTGTCTCTTCAATACTCAACATGAAAGGAGGTGAGGGGAAAATTAAATATTACTTATTGTTATATTTATTATATAAATCAGAGCAGGAATGTGAGCAAACCATAGATGGACCACATGTAAAAAAATGGTGCCTATTTACTCAGAGGTATGGACACAATTAGATCTCCATAAAGCATTTAGAAACTTATATTATATGTTTATGTAGTTAAATGCAAAGTAGTGCTGCAACACATATGTTATAACACCTGATAAGATATAACAAGAAAGAGTGACTTGGCACTCATACTGATGTTTGCCATGGCATACCTACACTGGTTAATGTTAGAATGTCTTAATTCAAATGCCCAAACAGAGCATTAGTGATGAATATATTGTGTTATTTATGACAATTGATTCAACGTTGATGGGTCCAAAAATTAATAACATCCCCATCAATGTTGAATCCAAAAGGTCTCCTGGTCTTTAGCTTAAAGATCCAAAAAGCTTCCCTGTATAGTAATTTGGAAGCACGATCTCCACCACGGATACAGGGTTTTATTTGGTCAATTACTTGCCATTTAAAACCTGCCTCAGCTTTACCATGGGCATATATAAAATGCCTTACCAGGTCTGAGCATTCTGTTCCATTATCAATATTTTTCAGGTGTTCCCTGATTCTGCTTCTGGCCTCACGGGTGGTGCACCCCACATACTGCTTATTACATAGGGTGCATTCCACCAAATATACAACGAACTTAGTCCTACAATTCGTGTAGGAAGTAAGGTCAAACACCCTCTGGGTGGTACATGACTGAAAGTTTTGTGTAACATTAGTAAAGCCGCATGATATGCAATTGCTGAAGTAGCATTTATAATGACCTTTTACTTCCAGCCAGCTTCCCCTCCTGGCGGAGGGCTGTCGCAGCATGCTTGGAGACAATGCATTTCCCAATATGCATCCTCGTCTTGGTATGCAATTGCATCCTTGTGCCACATAGTCTTTGAGGCTATCTTCTGCTGTCAATATTGGCAGATGCTTGTTAACTATCTTACAAATGTCCTCAAATTGAGCACTAAATGTAGTGATAAATGCTGGCTTAGAGGAATCAAATCTTTTGTTCCTTAGAGTATTCTTATTAGTATCTGTCAAAAGGTTTTGCCTGTCCATTCGGGTAACCTCCAAGAGAGCACGTTCTAGCGTCTTCTTCTTATAACCCCTATCCAAGAGGTCACCCATAAGAGCCTCGCTTTCTCTCTTGAAGTCCTGTTCATCCGTAAAATTCCTTTTTATGCGGATGAACTGGCCTTTGGCAACACCAAAACCAGTATATCTTGGGTGATTACTCCTGCCATGTAACACCGCATTGGTTGCAATCGGTTTTCGATATAATGTTGTCTTAATACTATGTGTATCCAAGTCCGCTATCAATAGCAGATCAAGGTATGGTATAGAGATAGGATCACTTTCATAGGTGAACTTGAGGTTGATACTATTAGCATTCAAATATTTAATAAAGTCACCAATCCTATGATGGCCTCCCGTCCAAATGAACAGGAGGTCATCAATGTACCTCTTGTACATCAAAATATCAGAGTGGAAGGGATTAGTATCCCCAAAGACGTGGCACACCTCCCACCAACCCATAAATAGGTTGGCGTAGGCAGGGGCAAACTTGGCCCCCATCGCTGTGCCACGTCTTTGGAGATAAAAAGCACCCCCAAACTGAAAGTAATTATGCGACAGTAAAAAGTCCAAAGTAGACAACAGAAATCTCTTCAAGGTTTCATCATAGTCACTAAAATTATCTAGCATATAAGACACGGCTTCCAACCCACAATCATGTGGGATTGCCGAATATAGGCTAACCACATCTACAGTTAACCACTCAGTTTGATCATTCCATACCAATTGATCTACACAATTCAGGAGGTGCTTGGAATCCCTAAGGTAAGAGGGTAAGTTATGAACTATGGGCTGAAGCAAAGATTCCACCCAATTGGACATGTTCTCGAAAAGGGAACCTATGCCTGCCACAATCGGTCTACCCTTCACCTCCTCAAGGGACTTATGCACCTTGGGGAGGTGATGGAAGATAGGTATAACTGGGTGTGGTACATATAGATAATCAGCCGTATCTTGGTCATAGATCCCCAATTCGAGACCATCATCAATGATAGATTCCAAGGAATTGTATGGATGAACAGGACTTCAAGAGAGAAAGCGAGGCTCTTATGGGTGACCTCTTGGATAGGGGTTATAAGAAGAAGACGCTAGAACGTGCTCTCTTGGAGGTTACCCGAATGGACAGGCAAAACCTTTTGACAGATACTAATAAGAATACTCTAAGGAACAAAAGATTTGATTCCTCTAAGCCAGCATTTATCACTATATTTAGTGCTCAATTTGAGGACATTTGTAAGATAGTTAACAAGCATCTGCCAATATTGACAGCAGAAGATAGCCTCAAAGACTATGTGGCACAAGGATGCAATTGCATACCAAGACGAGGATGCACATTGGGAAATGCATTGTCTCCAAGCATGCTGCGACAGCCCTCCGCCAGGAGGGGAAGCTGGCTGGAAGTAAAAGGTCATTATAAATGCTACTTCAGCAATTGCATATCATGCGGCTTTACTAATGTTACACGAAACTTTCAGTCATGTACCACCCAGAGGGTGTTTGACCTTACTTCCTACACGAATTGTAGGACTAAGTTCGTTGTATATTTGGTGGAATGCACCCTATGTAATAAGCAGTATGTGGGGTGCACCACCCGTGAGGCCAGAAGCAGAATCAGGGAACACCTGAAAAATATTGATAATGGAACAGAATGCTCAGACCTGGTAAGGCATTTTATATATGCCCATGGTAAAGCTGAGGCAGGTTTTAAATGGCAAGTAATTGACCAAATAAAACCCTGTATCCGTGGTGGAGATCGTGCTTCCAAATTACTATACAGGGAAGCTTTTTGGATCTTTAAGCTAAAGACCAGGAGACCTTTTGGATTCAACATTGATGGGGATGTTATTAATTTTTGGACCCATCAACGTTGAATCAATTGTCATAAATAACACAATATATTCATCACTAATGCTCTGTTTGGGCATTTGAATTAAGACATTCTAACATTAACCAGTGTAGGTATGCCATGGCAAACATCAGTATGAGTGCCAAGTCACTCTTTCTTGTTATATCTTATCAGGTGTTATAACATATGTGTTGCAGCACTACTTTGCATTTAACTACATAAACATATAATATAAGTTTCTAAATGCTTTATGGAGATCTAATTGTGTCCATACCTCTGAGTAAATAGGCACCATTTTTTTACATGTGGTCCATCTATGGTTTGCTCACATTCCTGCTCTTATTTATATAATAAATATAACAATAAGTAATATTTAATTTTCCCCTCACCTCCTTTCATGTTGAGTATTGAAGAGACAGTAGTGAATAGAGAATTATTTCACTCCACTGCTAGGTGTTAGATAAGGGAAGTATATTATATTAAATTATTACCCTAGTTTATATTTATATTTATATTTATTTTTATATATTATTGTAATTATGTGTAGGCAGTGGGTCACGGATCTATGCTCAATATGGTATGGTTTTCAATTTTTAGATCGAATATAAGTAGCTTGCTTATTTAAATATAGAACTTCGGTTCACATGTAGCAATATGTTATCTGCATTGTCAGTTTAACCAATTCTCATCTCACCATGTATATATGTATTATTTGACTGCGTGTTACTAAAAGTTTGAGTAGGTAAATATCCCTTTAAGTAATGACATGTGATTTCTACACCTGAGGACACAGGTGTATATAAGGAGCTTTGATACCATTGTGTTTTAAGTCCATGAATAAGGCAGGGGGACTGCCGAAACGCGTAGGACCTATCTTACCATTTGTCATATGGGAATATAAGCTTTTAACGCTGTTTTAAATCAACGTTTCCAATAAAGAACTTTTACTGCTTTACGCTTTGAGGTCTGCTGCTCATTTTCGCTGTTGCTGTATACTTATCATTACCAGCGTACCTTGGCGAGAGCTTTCATCAAACACCTGCCCTGATTGGTTCGGGTAAAGAAGCACCGGATTGGCTGACAGTTATGCCGCTGACAGCGTCGGAAGTACACTCACCCACGGCTTGGAGTTTACTTGCAGTGTAAAGTGTGTGTCGGAGGGACTGGCAGAGTGACGCCCAGAGAAGGAGCTGTGATATCTCTGTAACCGCTGAAGTGGGGTCCCGCACACAAGGCAAGGGTATTCGGGTGAGTGACTTTTTGTTTCTTATTGCCGCAGATTGTTTGGAGCTGTTGGAGGGGACAACTGTTGACTACACTTATTATATTGTATGACCTTTACTTGAAACAGGCAGGAAGGGAAATAAATATATTGGTTAAAAATGTTAAATGGACATGAAACCCAATCTTTCTTCTTTCATGATTCAGATAGAACTTGTGATTTTAGACAACTTTCCAATTTACTTTTATAAAACTAATTTGTTTTGTTCTCTTGGTCTCCCGTGTTGAAAAGGATACCTAGGTACAGTAGGTTCAGGAGCTACTGATTGGTGGCTGCACACATATGTTTTATGTTATTGGCTCACCCAGTGCGTTAACTTGCTCCGTGTAGTGCATTGCTACTTCTTCAACAAAGGATACTAAGAGAATGAAGCAAACTCTATAATAGAAGTAAATTAGAAAGTTGTTTAAAATTGTATGATCAATGTGAATCATTAAAGAAAAATCTTGGGTTTTATGTCCCTTTAACTAAAGCAACTTTATGCGACCAATATGTTTTAAAGCACCCAATACTCATTACAGATATCACAGAGAGGTATTTGCTTGCTCATTGTGATTGTTTTACAATTATTTAGTAAAATGTTGCTCTCATGTGTAGTCAAAATACGCTTTAAAATTTAGCGCTTTTTGAGACCTGAAGTAAACAATTATAACTTGCTAGTTTGTATTACAAAACTCATGAAAATGGTATGGAAATAAAGAATATAAGTTACATTTAGACTTAATAATTAGGTGTGTTAGTGCTAATATGTTCTATTTATTATTAAAGGGATGTACAGAGTACGTCGCTGGTCGTTAAGGGGTTAGATAACATTTATAAAAATGATTAAAGGGACAGTTAAGTCGAAATTAAACTTTCATGATAATAGGGCATGCAATTTTAAAAAAAACTTTCCAATTTACTTTTATCATCAAAATTTGCTTTGTTCTCTTGGTATTCATTTTGAAAGCTAAACCTAGGTAGGCTTAAACTGATTTCTAAACTGTCACCGTTTATCTCAGTGCATTTTGACAGTTTTCCACAGCTAGACAGTGCTAGTTAATGTGTGCCATATAGATAAAATTGTTTATGAGTCATTACTGATTGGTAATTTGTAATATTTCAATAACTCGCCTTGTTTTCATGTGCACTAACCCGACTGCGTTAAAATCTAAATTTGCAAAACATGATGCAGAAAGTGCATATTATGCATTCCTATTCCTATGTTCTTCACTTAGAAAATACTGTACTTTTTTTACTAAATATATATTTCTATATATATCTTATACTGCTCATGTTAAAAACATATCTATACCTATATATGTATAGTAATAGATATATAGGTATAGGTATAAAAAGAAATATATAGAAATATGTATTTACAATACAAAGTACATTATCGTGTAAGTGATCGAATATTAAAATTTGAAATATGTACAGTACATATACAGTAAACACACATAAATACTTAAATACATCTGTACATACATGTAAACACACACACAAATAAATATATATATATATATCTCTATATATATATACATATATATATATATATACATATTTAGACATGTATGTATCTCTATGTTAAAGCCAGTGTTATTATGAGTGTAACTGTACTGTTAAATATACTTTTGATGTTTTTGTGCAACTTTTTTGTCTCACTTAACAGTTAGCCAGTTCTCTGAAGTTGCGTTAACCCGGCGCACCTTTAATTCGATTGTGCTCAAGCCATGAAATACCCCTTATCGCTCTTGCGCTCGATCGCGCCATTGAACTGAATGTAGCTCGCTCCCGCTACCATGCCAGAGTAGGAGCGAGCTACATTCAGTTTAATGGCGCGATCGGGTGTGCTGTGATTAGACATCGTGCCCATGAAGCGCTTATGAAAACCAAGACCCGATCAGAAGAGCCTGGAGCGAGAACAGGTAAGAACAACTTTAATAGCAAAAATCTCGCAATGCTTTTGATTTAGAAAGCTGCCGCTAAGATAATGTAATATAATACTATGTGCAGAATTATATAACATTATTTTTTAAGTTTACTGTCCATTTAATTCCCCATATGGATTGGTCAGCAGCTCATGTGACTGACTCTGCAATACAAGAAAGGTGAGGCATAGCAATAACAGAATCTCCAATCACCTTAACCCCTTAATGACCACAGCACTTTTCCATTTTCTGTCCATTTGGGACCAAGGCTATTTTTACATTTCTGCGGTGTTTGTGTTTAGCTGTAATTTTCCTCTTACTCATTTACTGTGCCCACACATATTATATACCGTTTTTCTCGCCATTAAATGGACTTTCTAAAGATACCATTATTTTCATCATATCTTATCATTTACTATAAAAAAAAATATAAAATATGAGGAAAAAATGGAAAAAAACACACTTTTTCTAACTTTGTCCCCCAAAATCTGTTACACATCTACAACCACCAAAAAAAAAAAACATGCTAAATAATTTCTAAATTTTGTCCTGAGTTTAGAAATACCCAATGTTTACATGTTCTTTGCTTTTTTTGCAAGTTATAGGGCAATAAATATAAGTAGCACTTTGCTATTTCCAAACCACTTTTTTTCAAAATGAGCGCTAGTTACATTGGAACACTGATATCTTTCAGGAATTCTTGAATATCCATTGACATGTATATATTTTTTTTTAGAACACATCCCAAAGTATTGATCTAGGCCCATTTTGGTATATTTCATGCCACCATTTCACCACCAAATGCGATCAAATAAAAAAAATTGTTAACTTTTTCACAATCCCCTTTGTTCAGAAATAGCAGACATATATGGCTTTGACGTTGCTTTTTGGTAATTAGAAGGCCGCTAAATGCCACTGCGCACCATGCGTGTATTATGCACAGCAGGGAAGGGGTTAATAAGGGAGCATGTAGGGAGCTTTTTGGGGTCATTTTAGCTTTAGTGTAGTGTAGTAGACAACCCAAAGTATTGATCTACGCCCATTTTGGTATATTTCATGCCACCATTTCACCGCCAAATGCGATCAAATAAAGAAAAACGTTACATTTTTCAAAATTTTAGATTTCTCACTGAAATCATTTACAAACATTTTGTGCAATTATGGCACAAATGGTTGTAAATGCTTCTCTGGGGTCTCCTTTGTTCAAAAATAGCAGACATATATGGATTTGGTGTTGCTTTTTGGTAATTAGAAGGCCGCTAAATGCCACTGCGCACAACACGTGAATTATGCCCAGCAATGAAGGGGTTAATTAGGTAGCTTGTATGGAGTTTGCAGGGTTAATTTTAGCTTTAGTGTAGAGATCAGCTTCCCACCTGACACATCAGACCCCCTGATCCCTCCCAAAGAGCTCTCTTTCCTCCCCCACCCCAAAAATTGTCCCCGCCATCTTAAGTACTGGCAGAAAGTCTGCCAGTACTAAAATAAAAGGTATCCTTTTTTTATATATAGCATATTTACATATGCTGCTGTGTAAGATTCCCCCCCTTAGCCCCCAACCTCCCTTATCCCCCCCAAAACAGCTCTCTAACCCTCCCCCTCTGCCTTATTGGGGGCCATCTTGGGTACTGGCAGCTGTCTGCCAGTACCCAGTTTGCATGTAAAAATGTCTTTATTTTTTTTATTTTTTGGTTTTTCTGCAGTGTAGCTTCCCCCACCCCCTCCCAGATCCCTTAGATGACTTTAATTAGGGATTTTTTTCCCTCCTTTCTCCCCATAATACAAAAAAACGTTTCTGTAGTGTAAGTGGTTCCCACCCGCTCCCTCCCCGTGCACGCGCCCGCCCACCACCCCCCGTGCACGCGCGCGCGCCCGTGCGCGCCCCCGGCGATCCCGCCCCCGATCCCGCCCCCCTCTCTGACCAAGAAGCCATCGATGGCCGCCCACCCACCTCCCACTTCAGCTCCCACCCACCAACGAATGCGGCCATCGATGTCCGGTGCAGAGAGGGCCACA
The DNA here is from genome assembly GCF_027579735.1 of Bombina bombina. Classification (NCBI taxonomy): domain Eukaryota; kingdom Metazoa; phylum Chordata; class Amphibia; order Anura; family Bombinatoridae; genus Bombina; species Bombina bombina. The sequence continues at coordinate 859,981,799 of NC_069504.1, read as the reverse complement.
GAGTGGCTCTCTCTGCACCGGAGGGGTAAAAAATGTTATTGCAGGATGCCTCAATATCGAGGCATCCTGCAATAACCGGAACACAGCTGGAAGTGATCAGGATCGCTTCCAGCTGCTTTCCACACTGAGGACGTGCAGGGTACGTTCTCAGGCGTTAACTGCCTTTTTTCTGAGGACGTACCCTGCACGTCCTCAGTCGTTAAGGGGTTAAATATTAAAAGCTCTCTTGACAGGATATAGGCACAAAAATACCCACTGAGATACGTTGTAAACATAAGTAACAACTGAAACGGTGCCAAATCCTTTTAACAATAAGGGCTAGATTACAAGCGGTGCGCAAACTGTTTGCAAGTGAAAAAGGGTTTATCGTGGGCGTTCGCACACTTATATAGTAGCACACATTTTAAAGGATGAAAGTAAATTCGATTGCTTGAGTGCAATTGAATTTAATGAGGAAAGAATAGGAGCGCCTATAAGGCTAAAGTTTGTAAACAGGCAATTAGAATAGTATATAAACAGGCAATTTGAAAGTTAGATTGTAACAATATTGCTTTTACTACTGATTTAACAGAATTAAAAATAATAACATTTATTACAGGGTGTCTTGCAAGACAATAAAAACAATAACAATAAAACAATTAGCGATTTCTCCAATGGAGTATAAAAATATCCCCAGCGGGGGGAAAAGGAAAAATGATGAAAAGATAAAACAGATGAAAAAAAAAAAAAAATATATATATATATATATATATTAAAAATTTGTGAATAAAGTACATGTGAAAATCAGGGGGTGTAAAGTCTCCAGATGCTGATAAAAATATATATATAAAAATATATAAAATAATCGTTAGTGGTAATCTTAAATAAAAAGTCTATGAGTGAGTCCCAAAATGAATATGTTAATGATATTGGTTCTCAGTGGTGAACGTTAATCTGATAGAAAAAATAAAAATAAAAAATAAATTTGATAAGTTCCATGTGGTTGAATCCTGTATGTGTAAATTCTTACATGAAAGTATAGATCCTTACGTGAAAAAAACTGAAAAGAAAGAAAAATAACAATGTCCAAAATCTCACAAAAAGTGTCTAACAATTGGAGAGTTGCTTACCGTTCTGAGAAAACTCGAGCCTGAGTCTTAGGGGAATATTGACGCGTTTCGGCCCTACTTGGGGCCAAGACATATATTGGCTCTGAGTAGTTGGACTTATATGTGGTGTATTAACCAATTGGGATTAACTTCCGGAAGTTGTATTCCCGCCTAAACGAGAGAACTTCAGTCTTTAAAAAGCGTCACATCCGCATCCGGCATATTAGAGTAATTTTCGGTTGGTATATTTCCGGTGTGGCGTAAATTCGGTGGATCCGTGTGGTATCTGGTTCCAAAATATCGGAGACGCAAGGCCGCCATTGTGATTGTGGGCAAAATGACATTTATTTATTACTTACTAGTCCTAAAGCCCGTTGACATGGGCCATTTTTTGCTGTACAGCGGTCCCACCCCTTGCTCTTTCTTTCCCCCTCTCTTTTGCTCTCTCCCTCCCCCCTCTCTTTTGCTCTCTTTTCCTCTCTCCCCTCTCTTTTGCACTCTCTCTCCCCCTCTCTTTTGCTCTCTCTCTCCCCCCCCTCTCTTTTGCTCTCTTTCTCTTCCCTCCCCTCTCTTTTGATATCTCTTGTTCTCTCTCCCCCCTCTCTTTTGCTCTCTCTCTTGCTCCCCTCTCTTTTGCTCTCTCTCTCCCCCTCTCTTTTGCTCTCTCTCTCCTCCCTCTCTTGCTCTCTCTCTTCCCCCTCTCTGTTGCACTCTCACTCCCCCCTCTCTTTTGCTCTCTCTCCCCCTCTCTTTTGCTCTCTCCCCCCTCTCTTTTGCTCTCTCTCTCCCAACTCTCTTTTGCTCTCTCTCCCCCCTCTCTTTTTCTCTTTCTCTCTCCCCTCTCTCTTTTGCTCTCTCTCTCTCCCCTCTCTTTTGCTATCTCTCAAACTCTCTTTTGCTCTCTCTCCACCCTCTCTTTTGCTCTCTCTCCCACCTCTCTTTTGCTCTCTCTCTCTCCAGCTCTCTCTGTATGTGTAAATCGTTACATGAAAGTATAGATCCTTATGTGAAAAAACCTGAAATGAAAGAAAAATAACAATGTTCAAAATCTCCCAAAAAGTGTCTAACAATTGGAGAGTTGCTTACCGTTCAGAGAAAACTCAAGCCTGAGACTTAGGGGAATATCAACGTGTTTCGGCCCTACTTGGGTCCTTTTTCAAGACAAATATTGGCTCTGAGTAGTTGGACTTATATGTGGTGTATTAACCAATAGGGATTTACTTCAGGAAGTTGTATTCCCGCCTAAACAAGAGAACTTCCGTCTTAAAAAAGCGTCATATCCGCATCCGGCATATTAGCGTAATTTCCGTTTGGTATATTTCCGGTGTGGCGTAACTTCAGTGGATCCGGGTGGTATCTGGTTCCAAAATATCGGAGACGCAATGCCGCCATTGTGATTGTGGGCAAAATTAAATTGATTTATTACTTACTAGTCCTAAGCCCATGTACACGGGCCATTTTTTGCCACCCCTTGCTCTCTCTCTCCCCCTCTCTTTTGCTCTCTCCTCCTCTCTTTTGCTCTCTCTCTCTCCCCTCTCTTTTGATTTCTCTTACACTCCCCCCTCTCTTTTGCCCTCTCTCTCCCCCTATCTATTGCGCTCTCTCTCTCTCCCCCTCTCTTTTGCTTTCTCTCTCCCACCTCTCTTTTGCTCTCTTTCTTCCTTCCCCTCTCTTTCAATCTCTCTCTCCCCTCTCTTTTGCTCTCTCCCCCCCTCTCTTTTGCTCTCTCCCCCCTTTTTTTCTCTCTCCCTATCCCCTCTCTTTTGCACTCTCTCTCTGTCTCTCTCTCTCTCCTCCCTCTCTTTTGCTCTCTCTTCCCCCTCTTTTGCTCTCTCTCTCCTCCTCTCTTTTGCTCTCTCCCCCTCTCTTTTGCTCTCTCTCTCCCCCCTCTCTTTTGCTCTTTCTCTCCCCCTCTCTTTTGCTCTCTCTCTCCCCCATCTCGTTTGCTCTCTCCCCTCTCTCTTTTGCTCTCTCTCTTGTTCTCTCTCTCTCCACCCTCTCTTTTGCTCTCTCTCCACCTCTTTTGCTCTCTCTCTACCCATCTTTTGCTCTCTCTCTCTCCCCCTCTCTTTTGCTCTCTCCCACCCTCTCTTTTGCTCTCTCTCTCTCCCCCCTCTCTTTTGCTTTCTCTCCCACCCTCTCTTTTGCTCTCTCTCCTCCCTCTTTAGCTCTCTCTCCCCCCTCTTTTTCTCTCTCTCCCCCTCTTTTGCTCTCTTCCCCCCTCTTTTGCTCTCTCCCCCCCCCTCTCTTGCTCTCTCTCCCCCTCTCTTTTGCTCTCTCCCCCCCTCTCTTTTGCTCTCTCCCCCATCTTTTGCTCTCTCTCAACTCCCCTCTTTTGCACTCTCTCTCCCCTCTCTTTTGTTCTCGCTCTCTCTTAGGGCCACGCCCATTCTGCTGACCATGCCGACCGCTGCTTCTTGCTCTCTCTCCCCCCTCTGTTTTGCTCTCTCTCTCTCCCCCTCTCTCTTTTGCTCTCTCTCCCCCTCTCTTTTGCTCTCTACCCCATCTTTTGCTCTCTCTTAACTCCCCTCTTTTGCACTCTCTCTCCCCTCTCTTTTGTTCTCGCTCTCTCTTAGGGCCACGCCCATTCCGCTGACCATGCCGACCGCTGCCTCTTGCTCTCTCTCCCCCCCTCTCTTTTGCTCTCTCTCTCTCCCCTCTCTCTTGAGCTCTCTCTCCCCCCTCTTTTGCTCTCTTTATCCCCCCTCTTTTGCTCTCTCTCCCCCTCTCTTGCTCTCTCTCCCCCCTCTCTTTTGCTTTCTCCCCCCCTCTTTTTCTCTCTCTCAACCCCCCTCTTTTGCTCTCTCTCTACCCTCTATTTTGCTCTCTCTCTCAGGGCCACGCCCATTCCACTGACCACGTCCACCGCCGCCTCTTGCTCTCTCCCCCCCTCTATTTTGCTCTCTCTCCCCCTCTATTTTGCTCTCTCTTTCCCACCCTCTCTTTTGCTCTCTCTCTCCCACCCTCTATTTTGCTCTATCTCTCCCACCCTCTCTTTTGCTCTCTCTCCCTCCCAACCTCTCTTTTGCTCTCTCTCTCCCACCCAACCTCTCTTTTGCTCTCTCTCCCCCACTTTTTCTCTTTCCCCCTCTTTTGCTCTCTCTCCCCATCTTTTGCTCTCTCCCTCCCTCCTCATTTGCTCTCTTTCTCCCCCTCTCTTTTGCTCTCTCTCTCTCCCTGCCACAATTTTGCTCTCTCTCCCCTCTCTTTTGCTCGCTCACTCTTCCCCCTATTTTTTGCTCTATTTCCCCCCTCTCTTTTGCTCTCTCTCTGCCCCCTCTCTTTTGCTCTCTCTCTGCCCCCTATCTTTTGCTCTCTTTCCCCCTCTTTTGCTCTCTTTCTCTCCTCCCTCTTTTGCTCTCTCTCCTCCCTCTTTTGCTCTCTCTACCCCTCTTTTGCTATCCCTCTCTCCCCCCCTCTTTGCTCTCTCCCACCTCTCTTGCTCTCTCTCCCCCCTCTCTTTTGCTCTCTCTCCCCCTCTCTTTTGCTGTCTCTCCCACCCTCTCTTTTACTCTGTCTCTCTCTCTCTCCCACCCTCTCATTTGCTCTCTCTCCCACCCTCTCTTTTGCTCTCTCCCTTCCCCTCTTTTGCTCTCTCTACCCCATCTTTTGCTCTCCCCCCTCTTTTGGTCTCTCACCCCCTCTTTTGCTCTATTCCCTCCCTCTTTTTCTCTCTCTCCCCCATCTTTTGCTTTCTCTCTCCCCCCTCTTTTGCTCTCTCTCTATCCCCCCTCTTTTTCTCTCTCCCCACTCTTTTTCTCTTTCTCAACCCCTCTCTTTTGCGCTCTCTCTCCCCTCTCTTTTTTGCTCTCTCACGGCCATGCCCACTCCTGCCCGACCAGCCCACCACACCCTCCCACCTGGCCATGTCCCCACCAAGGCCCTCCCATCCAGCAACACCCCCTCGCCACAGCATTACCGACCGGTTACACCCCCTTGTGCTCTCTTTTGCTCTCTCCCCCTCTCTTTTGCTCTCTCTCTCCCCTCTTTTACTCTCTCTCTCTCTCTCTCTCTCTCTCTCTCTCTCCCCCCTCTATTTTGCTCTCTCTCCCTTCTTTTACTCTCTCTCTCCCCCTCTCTTTTGCACTCTCTCTCCCCCTCTCTTTTGCTCTCTCTCTCCCCCCTCTCTTTTGCTCTCTTTCTCTTCCCTCCCCTCTCTTTTGATATCTCTTGTTCTCTCTCCCCCCTCTCTTTTGCTCTCTCTCTTGCTCCCCTCTCTTTTGCTCTCTCTCTCCCTGCCACAATTTTGCTCTCTCTCCCCTCTCTTTTGCTCTCTCTCTCCTCCCTCTCTTGCTCTCTCTCTTCCCCCTCTCTGTTGCACTCTCACTCCCCCCCTCTCTTTTGCTCTCTCTCCCCCTCTCTTTTGCTCTCTCCCCCCTCTCTTTTGCTCTCTCTCTCCCAACTCTCTTTTGCTCTCTCTCCCCCCTCTCTTTTTCTCTTTCTCTCTCCCCTCTCTCTTTTGCTCTCTCTCTCCCCTCTCTTTTGCTCTCTCTCCAACTCTCTTTTGCTCTCTCTCCACCCTCTCTTTTGCTCTGTCTCCCACCTCTCTTTTGCTCTCTCTCTCTCCAGCTCTCTCTGTATGTGTAAATCGTTACATGAAAGTATAGATCCTTATGTGAAAAAACCTGAAATGAAAGAAAAATAACAATGTTCAAAATCTCCCAAAAAGTGTCTAACAATTGGAGAGTTGCTTACCGTTCAGAGAAAACTCAAGCCTGAGACTTAGGGGAATATCAACGTGTTTCGGCCCTTCTTGGGTCCATTTTCAAGACAAATATTGGCTCTGAGTAGTTGGACTTATATGTGGTGTATTAACCAATAGGGATTTACTTCAGGAAGTTGTATTCCCGCCTAAACAAGAGAACTTCCGTCTTTAAAAAGCGTCATATCCGCATCCGGCATATTAGCGTAATTTCCGTTTGGTATATTTCCGGTGTGGCGTAACTTCGGTGGATCCGGGTGGTATCTGGTTCCAAAATATCGGAGACGCAATGCCGCCATTGTGATTGTGGGCAAATTAAATTGATTTATTACTTACTAGTCCTAAGCCCATGTACACGGGCCATTTTTTGCCACCCCTTGCTCTCTCTCTCCCCCTCTCTTTTGCTCTCTCCTCCTCTCTTTTGCTCTCTCTCTCTCCCCTCTCTTTTGATTTCTCTTACACTCCCCCCTCTCTTTTGCCCTCTCTCTCCCCCTATCTATTGCGCTCTCTCTCTCTCCCCCTCTCTTTTGCTTTCTCTCTCCCCCCTCTCTTTTGCTCTCTCTCTTCCTTCCCCTCTCTTTCAATCTCTCTCTCCCCTCTCTTTTGCTCTCTCTCTTCCCCCTCTCTTTTGCTCTCTCCCCCCTTTTTTTCTCTCTCCCTATCCCCTCTCTTTTGCACTCTCTCTCTGTCTCTCTCTCTCTCTCTCTCTCTCCTCCCTCTCTTTTGCTCTCTCTTCCCCCTCTTTTGCTCTCTCTCTCCTCCTCTCTTTTGCTTTCTCCCCCTCTCTTTTGCTCTCTCTCTCCCCCCTCTCTTTTGCTCTTTCTCTCCCCCTCTCTTTTGCTCTCTCTCTCTCCCCCATCTCGTTTGCTCTCTCCCCTCTCTCTTTTGCTCTCTCTCTTGTTCTCTCTCTCTTCACCCTCTCTTTTGCTCTCTCTCCCCCCCTCTTTTGCTCTCTCTCTACCCATCTTTTGCTCTCTCTTTCTCCCCCTCTCTTTTGCTCTCTCCCACCCTCTCTTTTGCTCTCTCTCTCTCCCCCCTCTCTTTTGCTTTCTCTCCCACCCTCTCTTTTGCTCTCTCTCCTCCCTCTTTTGCTCTCTCTCCCCCCTCTTTTAATCTCTCTCCCCCCTCTTTTGCTCTCTTCCCCCCTCTTTTGCTCTCTCTCCCTCCTCTCTTGCTCTCTCTCCCCCTCTCTTTTGCTCTCTCCCCCCCTCTCTTTTGCTCTCTCCCCCCTCTCTTTTGCTCTCTCCCCCATCTTTTGCTCTCTCTCAACTCCCCTCTTTTGCACTCTCTCTCCCCTCTCTTTTGTTCTCGCTCTCTCTTAGGGCCACGCCCATTCCGCTGACCATGCCGACCGCTGCTTCTTGCTCTCTCTCCCCCTCTCTTTTGCTCTCTCTCTCTCCCCCTCTCTCTTTTGCTCTCTCTCCCCCTCTCTTTTGCTCTCTACCCCATCTTTTGCTCTCTCTTAACTCCCCTCTTTTGCACTCTCTCTCCCCTCTCTTTTGTTCTCGCTCTCTCTTAGAGCCACGCCCATTCCGCTGACCACGCCGACCGCTGCCTCTTGCTCTCTCTCACCCCTCTCTTTTGCTCTCTCTCTCTCCCCTCTCTCTTGAGCTCTCTCTCCCCCCTCTTTTGCTCTCTTTATCCCCCCTCTTTTGCTCTCTCTCCCCCTCTCTTGCTCTCTCTCCCCCCCTCTCTTTTGCTTTCTCCCCCCTCTTTTGCTCTCTCTCAACCCCCCTCTTTTGCTCTCTCTCTACCCTCTATTTTGCTCTCTCTCTCAGGGCCACGCCCATTCCACTGACCACGTCCACCGCCGCCTCTTGCTCTCTCCCCCCTCTATTTTGCTCTCTCTCCCCCTCTATTTTGCTCTCTCTTTCCCACCCTCTCTTTTGCTCTCTCTCTCCCACCCTCTATTTTGCTCTATCTCTCCAACCCTCTCTTTTGCTCTCTCTCCCTCCCAACCTCTCTTTTGCTCTCTCTCTCCCACCCTCTATTTTGCTATCTCTCTCCCACCTTCTCTTTTGCTCTCTCTCCCTCCCAACCTCTCTTTTGCTCTCTCTCCCCCACTTTTTCTCTTTCCCCCCTCTTTTGCTCTCTCTCCCCATCTTTTGCTCTCTCCCTCCCTCCTCATTTGCTCTCTTTCTCCCCCTCTCTTTTGCTCTCTCTCTCCCTGCCACAATTTTGCTCTCTCTCCCCTCTCTTTTGCTCGCTCACTCTTCCCCCTATTTTTTGCTCTATTTCCCCCCTCTCTTTTGCTCTCTCTCTGCCCCCTATCTTTTGCTCTCTTTCCCCCTCTTTTGCTCTATTTCTCTCCTCCCTCTTTTGCTCTCTCTCCTCCCTCTTTTGCTCTCTCTACCCCTCTTTTGCTATCCCTCTCTTCCCCCCTCTTTGCTCTCTCCCACTTCTCTTGCTTTCTCTCCCCCATCTCTTTTGCTCTCTCTCACCCTCTCTTTTGCTGTCTCTCCCACCCTCTCTTTTACTCTGTCTCTCTCTCTCTCCCACCCTCTCTTTTGCTCTCTCTCCCACCCTCTCTTTTTCTCTCTCCCTTCCCCTCTTTTGCTCTCTCTACCCCATCTTTTGCTCTCCCCCCTCTTTTGGTCTCTCACCCCCTCTTTTGCTCTATCCCCTCCCTCTTTTTCTCTCTCTCCCCCATTTTTTGCTTTCTCTCTCCCCCCTCTTTTGCTCTCTCTCTATCCCCCCTCTTTTTCTCTCTCCCCCCTCTTTTTCTCTTTCTCAACCCCTCTCTTTTGCGCTCTCTCTCCCCTCTCTTTTGTGCTCTCTCACGGCCATGCCCACTCCTGCCCGACCAGCCCACCACACCCTCCCACCTGGCCATGTCCCCACTAAGGCCCTCCCATCCAGCAACACCCCCTCACCACAGCATTACCGACCGGTTACACCCCCTTGTGCTCTCTTTTGCTCTCTCTCTCCCCCTCTCTTTTGCTCTCTCTCTCCCCTCTTTTACTCTCTCTCTCTCCCCCCTCTATTTTGCTCTCTCTCCCTTCTTTTACTCTCTCTCTCCCCCTCTCTTTTGCGCTCTCTATCCCATCCTCTCTTTTGCTCTCTCTCCCCCCTCACTTTTGCTTTCTCTCCCACCCTCTCTTTTGCTTTCTCTCCTCCCTCTTTTGCTCTCTCTCTCTCTCCCCCCCTCTTTTGCTCTCTCTCCCCCCTCTTTTGCTCTCTCTCCCCCTCTTTTGCTCTCTTTCCCTCCTCTCTTTTGCTCTCTCCCCCTCTTTTGCTCTCTCTCTCAACCCCCCTCTTTTGTGCTCTCTACCCTCTCTTTTGCACTCTCTCTGCACTCTCTCTCTCTCATGGCCATGACCACTCCCCTGGCCATGCCCATCACCCCTCTTGCTCTCTCCCCCTCTCTTTTGCTCCCTCCCCCACTCTCTTTTGCTCTCTCTCCCACCCTCTCTTTTGCTCCCTCTCTCACTCTCTCCCACCGTTTATTTTGCTCTCTCTCACCCTCTCTTTTGCTCTCTCTCTCTCTCCCAACCTCTCTTTTGCTCTCTCTCTCTCTCCCCCTCTTTTTTACTCTCTGCCCCCTCTTTTGCTCTCTCTCCCCCTTTCTTTTGCTCTCTCCCCCCTCTTTTGCTCTCTCCCCCCTCTTTCGTTCTCTCTCTTCCCCCCTTTTGCTCTCTCTCTCCCCAATCTTTTGCTCTCTCTACCCCCTCTCTTTTGCTCTTTCTCTCCCCCTCTCTTTTGCTCTTTCTCCCCCTCTTTTGCTCTTTCTCTCCCCCCTCTCTTTTGCTCTCTCTCCCCCTCTTTTGCTCTTTCACTCCCCCTCTCTTTTGCTCTCTCTCTCCTAACCTCTCTTTTGCTCTCTCTCTCTTCCCTCTCTTTTGCTCTCTCTCCTCCCTCTTTTGCTCTCTCTCCCCCCTCTTTTGCTATCTCTCTCTCCCAACATCTTTTGCTCTCCCCCTCTCTTTTGCTCTCTCCCCCTCTCTTGCTCTCTCTCTTCCCTCTCTTTTGCCTTCTCTCTCTTGCTCCCACCCTCTCTTGTGCTCTCTCTCTATTCAAACCATTTTTTTTCTCTCTCCCCCTCCCCTCTTTTGCTCTTTCATCCCCTCTTTTGCTCTCTCCCCTTCCTCTTTTGCTCTCTCTCCCCCCTCTTTTGCTCTCTCTCTCCTTCCTCTTTTGCTCTCTCCCCCCTCTTTTGCTCTCTCTTCCCCCCCCTCTTTTGCTATCTCTGCCCCCCCTCTTTTGCTCTCCCACTCTTCCCCCCTCTTTTGCTCTCTCCCCCTCCCCTCTTTTGCTCTTTCACCCCCTCTTTTGCTCTCTCCCCTTCCTCTTTTGCTCTCTCTCTCCCCCCTCTTTTGCTCTCTCCTTCCTCTTTTGCTCTCTCTCCCCCCTCTTTTTCTCTCTCGTCCCCCCCTCTTTTACTCTTTCACCCCCTCTTTCACCCCCTCTTTTGCTCTCTCCCCTTCCTCTTTTGCTCTCTCTCCCCCCTCTTTTGCTCTCTCTCTCCTTCCTCTTTTGCTCTCTCTCCCCCTCTTTTGCTCTCTCTTCCCCCCTCTTTTGCTCTCTCTCCCCCTCTTTTGCTCTTTCTCTCTCCCCCTCTTTTTTGCTCTTTCTCTCTCCCCCTCTCTTTTGCTCTCTCTCCTCCTCTCTTTTGCTCTCTCTCCCTCCTCTTTTGCTCTCTCTCTCTCCCCCTCTTTTTCTCTCTCTTACCCCCCTCTTTTGCGCTCTCTCCCCTCTCTTTTGTGACCTCTTTTTCATGACCACTCCCACTCTCACCCAGCCACCCCCTCCCACCTGGCCACACCCCACCATGGCCCTCCCGTCCAGCCACGCCCCCTCGCCACAGTGTTCCAGACCGGTTGCACCCCCTTGTCACGGCCACACCTGGCCATGCCCTCATCACAGAGTTCCCGCCCGGCCTCTCTACAGCTTGCTTTCTGATCCTAATGGCCAGATATGTTTGTCCTTGCGCAGTCTCTACTGCGCATGATAGCTTTGGACAAACATAATTGGCCTTTTATATTATAGGGTAGAGGAACAGGGTCTTCTTTTTGAGATACAAAATGAAAAACTGTAAGTTAAATGAAGAAAATAAAAAATACCAAATGTTAAAAACTGATAGAAATAGGAATCTAAATCAAATAGATCCATATTAATAGCCTGATTTGGGACCTAGATGAGAATATAAAAGCAAATAAAATTAAATTAAAGATAATAATATGATTTACTGAAAAATCGTATCCTCGAGTTTTCTCTAATTGTTTTGGGAGATTGATGTGTACAACCACGTTTTGTTTTTCAAAGTCCAGTGAGTGAGGATCTATTTTGTACTATATATATATATATATATCAAAATTCGTTATTGGGTATACGGATATGTGGTATATCTTCATAGTAGATGGACAACTTCAAAATTTGCATTAAGCCCTTTGGGGTGGATACAGTCAAGTAAGAATATCCACTTGGATTCTTCACAAAGAAGTTTCTTTTCTAGATCCCCTCCCCTTCAGTCCTTAGGGACTTTGCAAATAACCCATATATATTTAAGGCTTTGATCACTGATGTTCTGTTTCTCTTTAAAATGCTTATAAAAGGGAAAATCTTCTTTTTCCACTTAATTTGGAGGAGATGTTCCCTTATTCTATCTTTAAGCTTATGTGAAGTCTGTCCTACATATTGGAACCCACATCCACACTCAGTAAGGTAGATGATATTCTTATCTGTACATTTGATAACATCTTTCATTTTAAATTTTTCTTTGGTTGTCTTTGATACAAAAGGATCCATTTTTTTTGCCATGTTTGCATGCTTTGCGCAAATGACAGGGAAAAAAACTCTTGAGAGGGTTCCCTCTAATGTCACGAATATTAGAGTGTGGTCTCTGGATAGGTATACTCTGAGCCAGTATTGATTTTAGGTTCTGCGCTTTCCTATCAATAAATTGGGGTTTATCTCTCAGACTTTCTCCAATGATGTCATCTTCCTTAAGTAAATGCCAATGTCTTTTGATTATTTTTTCTATGATGTTTTTATTTTCAATATATTGTGTAATGAAATGGACATTGAGGTCTGTATTTGTAATGTTTGAATCTTTTAATTTATAGGAGAGCATTGGATTCCTGTCCATATCTTCCACAGTTTTAATGGTGTTAGCAATGTGTGTTTCTTTATAGCCCCTTTCTAGGAATTTATTCTTTAGAATGGCAGATTGGACCCCCCAACTCATATCGTTAATCGATGAATTGGCCCTTAGGGATATTAGATTTCCATCTTTCATAATGACAACTGTTTTGGTAAATATAGTTATTACAATCTACTTATTTGAAGTAGGTTACAGCTTCAATCAAAACCATTGAAATCCTAAATGATAAGGAATTTAGATATCTGTCAGTTAAACATCTCAAATTACCAGTGTTTTATTATCTTCCCAAGGTTCATAAATCACTAACCAATCCACCAGGCAGGCCTATAATTTCAGGCATAGGGTTCCTTTCCAGCAACTTGTCTGAATATATAGACAAGAAACTACAAAAATGTATAAACTGCCATCATATCCGAGGGACTCAACAGAGGTATTAAATATACTCAATGACATAGTGTGGGAGGACAACTGCATTCTGATAACCTGTGATGTAACATCCCTCTACACCTGTATTCCCCACACTGAGGGTATTGACTCTGTTGAATACTTCATAAAGATGACGAAATGCCACAAGATCAAAAAGAATTTATCCTGACTGGGATAGAATATGTCCTCCATCATAACTACTTCTGCTTTGGAGGGAAATTCTATAGACAACTCTGTGGGACAGCGATGGGGACTAGGTTTGCATCAAGTTATGCGAATCTCTTTATGGGCAGATGGGAGGCGATATTTTGGGAGTCCTGCCCTGCTAGCGCGGACCTAGTCCTCTATCGACCATATACAGATGACATCCTAATTATCTGGAAAGGAAAAATAGGGGATCTAACCCACACTTTGGAAGTGATGAATGACAATTTGGCCAACCTAAAGTTCACCTATGAATTCAGTCGTGAACATAACCACTTTCTAAACCTTGATATCCGTATTATAGATGGCAAGATTGAAACTTCAACCTACTTCAAAGAATTAGATTGTGATAACTATATTTACAAAACAGTTGTCATCATGAAAGATAGAAATCTAATATCCCTAAGGACCAAATCAACGATCAATGATATGAGTTGGGGGGGGGGGGTCCAATCTGCCATTCTAAAAAAGAAAATCCTAGAAAGGGGCTATAAAGAAACACACATTGATAACACCATTAAAACTGTGGAAGATATGGGCAGGAATTCAATGCTCTCCTTTCAATTGAAAGATTCAAACATTACAAATACAGACCTCAATGTCCCTTTCATTACACAATATATTGAAAATAAAGACATCATAGAAAAAATAATCAAAAGACATTGGCATCTACTTAAGGGAGATGACATCATTGGAAAAAGTCTGAGAGATAAACCTCAATTTATTTATAGAAAAGCGCAGAACCTAAAATCAATACTGGCTCCGAGTATACCTATCCAGAGACCACAATCTAATATTCGTGAAATTAGAGGAAAACCTCTCAAGGTCTTTTTTCCCTGCCATTTGTGCAAAACATGCAAACATGGCAAAAAATTGGTACTTTTTCATCAAAGACAACCAAGGAAAAATTTAAAATGAAAGATGTTATCAAATGTACAGATAAGAATATCATCTACCTTATTGAGTGCAGATGTGGGTTCTGAATCTGCACATGAGTCACCTTTTTTGAGGGGTATCTATCTTTTCCAATATTAGACTTTTTCTTTTACTGCTGTTGTGTTTTTCAGTTGTGTTGAAAAATGGGAGAAAGCAGATGGAGAAGGGCCTGAATCTGCTGAAAATGTGGGTAATGCTCTAAAATCATCTGGAATCTTACTTGGCCTAGTGTAATGTGTCATTGTTGATTTTCAGTATGTTAAACCTGTTCGGGGTATTTTTGTATTCTTCTCTCCATGAGTTATTATGGTTTGAATTCTCTGTTCAATGGAAGTTCTTATTTGGGTACTGTTGCCTGTTATTGGAGTATTGATTATAGTTGGTAATAGGTCTAAACCATTCTCTATTTCTGTGTTGGTTTCTATTAGGTAGATATCTTCGTGTATATCTAGGTGTATAGTGATAATGTCGCCCAGACGGATAAGTGGCATGTGTAAAGTCATGTTGGTCATATTGATTATTCATCTCATCTATGGGCCTATTTTGGAATTGGTGTGTTCTAGATGGGTTATTATTTCTGGTGTATTGTTGGTACTGTGGTCTGTATGTAGATCGAATGTGTGTATTCCTAAATTTTATATGGTTTTGGTTTGTTGAAGTACAATTCATATAGATGGAGGTGGGTCTAGTCTTATTGTATCTCCCCATGTTTTGTTGTTTAAATTTTTGTTTATGGGTCACAGTATGCCAAGGTGCCTTTTCTGGCTCTACATTATTTTCAGGATCTGTAGTTGTTACCGTGTGTTCATTCTGATTAGATATTTCATCAGTGGAGCCATTTGCTTAATTTAGGTCCCTATTTAGCTTTTTTGTTTCTTCTAGCAATATTATCATCTTTCAGTTTATTGATTCTGACATGTAGATTGTCATGCTTTTCTTTAAAGGGTTTTGAACCTTTAAATGCCAAAATATTCAAAACAATAACAATTAAAACACAACTGAAAAACATGACAGCAGTAAAAAGAAAAAATTTAATATTGGAAAATATAGATACCCCTAAAAAAAGGTGACTCATAGAGGAAGAAGAGCAGGAGCTAGACTATGACATAGAATAAATAAACAAATAAATGAAAACACTACAAAAATTAATGATACGACTACTGAGGAACCCATATCTGAACTCCCTAAGGGCACCTTTAATCTAAGCAAAGCTAAACTAAAAACTAAAGAGACCCATGTTTTGGACACTTCCTTTAGAAGCTGTTTGAAATGTTTAAATAAATATTGAAATTTTTAAAGGAGTGAACCGCATCTTCTTCATTACTGAATCTATATCCGTTTGATTCTACTCCAACCAGATATATGTGTGACCATTCTAATCATGGAACTAGCCCCTCCCACGGCCAGATGACACAACCCTGAGCGCCCGACATCACACCCGGAACCGCACACCAGAAATCTGAGAAGGCAAGTGGTAAAGCATGCCTGGATTGTGTCCGTGGAAGAAATGGTAACCAACTGTGCCTTGGCTGTAATGACCGGATAAATGGTGGTGAAGTGGATGTCCTAAGGGCTGAAGGTATACATACATATACTTACATTTTGGGAGGTGGCATTTTGTGCAGGAGACACTGATTGGTGTTTTATCCAGTATTTTGGGACTACGTCAAAAGTTTACCGATAACTTTTTATTTGAACAGTGTTATCATACGCACCCTCATGCAGTTTTGATAGATTTCACCATTAAGGAATTGGAAAAAAATAAAGAAATAATTATTAAACCTGCCGACAAAGGGTATAGTGTTTCTAGACAAGCAAGATTACCTTACAGAATCCAATAGGATTTTGGAAGACACTCAGACATATGAAATTCTGAGAGGCGATATTTTTGGAGTCCTGCCCTGCTAGCATGGACCTAGTCCTCTATCGACGATCTATAGATGACATCCTAATGATCTGGAAAAGAAGCATAGTGGATCAAACCCACACTTTGGAAGTGATGAATGACAATTTGGCCAACCTAAAGTTCACCTATGAATTCAGTTGTGAACATATCCACTTTCTAGACCTAGATATCCATATTATAGATGGCAAGATTGAAACTTCAACCTACTTCAAAGAAGTAGATTGTAATAACTATATTTACCAAAACAGTTGTTATCATGAAAGATGGAAATCTAATATCCCTAAGGGCCAATTCATTTGAATAAGTAAAAACTGCTCCAACGATATGAGTTGGGGGGTCTAATCTACCATTCTAAAAAATAAATTCCTAAAAATGGGCTATAAAGAAACACAGTTTGATAACACCATTAAAACTGTGGAAGATATGGACAGAAAGTCAATGCTCTCCTATAAATTGAAAGATGCAAACATTACAAATATAGACCTCAATGTCCCTTTCATTACACAATAGAGAAAGTCTGAGAGATAAACCCCAATTTATTGATAGGAAAGTGTGGAACCTAAACTCAATAATGTCTCAGAGTATAGCTATCCAGAGACCACACTCTAATATTCGTGACATTAGAGGGAACCCTCTCAAGGGTTTTTTTTTCCCCTGCCATTCGTGCAAAGCATGCAAACATGGCAAACAAACAAATACTTTTTCATCAAAGACAACCAACGAAAAATTTAAAATAAAAAGATGTTATTAAATGTACAGTTAAGAATATCATCTACCTTATTGAGTGCGCATGTGGGTTTCAATATATAGGACAGATTCACGTAAGCTTAAAGATAGAATAAGGGAACATCTCCTCCAAATTAAGTGGTAGAAAGAAGATGTTCCCATTTATAAGCATTTTAAAGGGAAATACAACTGCAGTGATCAAGGTCTTAAATATATGGGTATTTGCATGGTCCCTAAGGACTGGAGGAGAGCGGATCCAGAAAAGAAAATTATTTGTGAAGAATCCAAGTGGATATTCTTACTTGACTGTATCCACCCCAAAGGGCTTTATGCAAATTTTAAAGTTGTCCATCTACTATAAATATATACCACATATCCATATCCTCAATAACTAATTTAGATATATATGTATATATATATATATATATATATATACAGTATATATATATATATATATATATATATATATATATATATATATATATATATATACCGGGTATATATATATAGTCAACAAACTCAATTATTACCCTTCTAACAGATATAACCCTTCCTAGTCCAAAGTTAGGTCTTTTCTGAATGTATGCATTTATCGTACTAATTATTAGAATTGTTTCCACTGATGTACTACAACAAACACCTGGTTATACATTTGGGAATAATCTTCAATTTGCATACATCTAATATACGACCATAATTTATATTTCTAATATAAATAGATAGTATTAGTAATTGGTGATTATATTGTTGATCCAGATTTAATGTATTTAATTTATTCATTTCCTCTATGGTCCTATTGCTGTATTCTAATCCAAATTGAATTAATCACTAAAATTATTGACCTAAACGCTTATGGATACAATTGTATACCATACTGTATCTTAGCTAAATAGACTATAAAACTTATACATCCTTGCTACATAATGTTTAATAATTATGCAAAGATAATCTTAGATGTCTCTTGGAGACTATATATCATATATACACATCGATCTCCCAAAACAATCAGAGAAAACTTGAGGATACGATTTTTCAGTAAATAATTTTAATCCCTTTAATTTTTTTCTTTTTACTTTTATATTCACAGCTAGGTCCCAAATTGGGCTATCAATATAGAACTATGTAATTTAGATTCCCATTTCTATCAGTTTTTAACATTTGGTATTTTTTATTTTCTTTAATTAACTTAAAGTTTTTCATTTTGTATCTCAAAAAGAAGACTCGGTTCCTCTATATGTAATAAATAAATTTCATTTTGCCCACAATCACAATGGCGGCATTGGGTCTCCGATATTTTGGAACCAGATACCATACGGATCCACCAGAAGTTACGTCACACTGGAAATATACCAAACGAAAATTACGCTAATATGCCGGATGTGGATATGACGCTTTTTAAAGACGGATGTTCTCTCGTTTAGGTGGGAATACAACTTCTGGAAGTTAATCCCTATTGGTTAATACACCACATATAAGTCCAACTATTTAGAGCCAATATATGTCTTGAAAAAGTCCCCAAGTATGGCCAAAACGCGTTGATATTCCCCTAAGACTCAGGCTTGAGTGTTTTTACGGTAAGCAATTCACCAATTGTTAGACACTTTTTGGGAGATTTTGCACATTGTTATTTTTCTTTCTTTTCAGGTTTTTTTCAAGTAAGGATCTATACTTTCCCGTAAGGATTAACACATCCAGGATTCACCCACAGGGAAAAAATAATCAAAAATGATGAGCAAGATTACAAGTTGTGTGGTATGGCTTTACAGTTAAAAAAATGACCTTTGAGTGCGGTATGGTCAGCTACTCGATATTACAAGTTGTGCGGTACGGCTATTCTGCTAGCGTTATAGCCTATACTACAACAATCCATCCTGCAATCAAAGACCAAAAATGTTTCACAAAACTCATAAAAATATGTTACAAAGCACACTAACACCCATAATCTTTCTATTAACACCTAAACTGCCATCCCCCCACATCACAAATACTAAAATAAACCTATTAACCCCTAATCTGCCGTCCACCCACATCACGACTACCTAAATTAAAGTATTAACCCCTAATCTGCTAGCCCCCCGCATCGCTAACACCTAATCAACCTATTAAACCATAAACTGCTGTCCCCCCACATAGCAACACTAAATCAAGCTATTAACCTCTAAACTGCCAACCCCCCACATTGCGACTCCCTAAATAAACTATTAACCTCTAAACTGCCAGCCCTCCACAACGCGACAAACTAAACTAGTAACCCCTAAATCTAACACCTCTGTAACTAATTTAAGTTACAATTTAACTACTTTAAAATAAATAAAAACTGGGGGGACGGAGTTTAGAGGAGCCGAGCAGAGCAGACGTGCTGAGTGAAAGCTCTGCTTACAGCAAGGTGTTTTAACCTAAAAAGCGTCTACATTTAGTGGGAAAATGCCTGCACATCAGTGGGGATAGTGGCTGGGTGTCCCTGGAGTACACAAAGTTCCCGATTCTGCAAAAAAAGTCGGAGCTCCGCCGGGCCGCATCAGAGAACCAGAGCAAATCTTAGGAAACACCGCGGCTGCGGCCTAGATCGGAAGTCGCGAGGGGCAGTGATTGGAGCCCCAAAGGCAGCAAACTTCAGACTGGCTACATCGAGGGGCCTAAACCCAATACTGGCTATACTACAGAGCCCACAACAAGGCATCAGAGGACAGAACACAGGCGGAGAGGCCTATAGACTGAGGCTGTGAGTATTACCACACCTGCACAACTACCAGGGGTAAACGGCCTTCAGACTGCTAGACTTTGTCCTCACCTACACCACTGATTGCTGGCATTCCATTTCACTCCCACACAAACAGAGATCAAGCTGTTTAATTTTTTTTTTTCTTTACTCACCCCACATTTGGACTATACAGTGGCGCAAATAGCGGCCATTTTCTCATCACCATACAGCTAATAAAGTGTGCTTAATCTCTCAGTTACCACTGATATGAACAATCTCTATGCAACAGGTTTGCTTATTTACATTTTCCATTGAATGTGTTGTCCCATTACTCATAACCTGACTCTGTTTTAAACTTGCACATATATCAGGAGTATATACTTAGCATGTTGGGCTAGGTGGAACTGAGACCAGGTGCCCTCCCCCAGCTACATACATTACTTTAATTCAAGGAGAGATCCAGCTGCTTGAGTCTTATTTTCCTGCTTCTCACATTACAGCTGCTTTGCTGAGGCTGGATAGAAGTCTGACTGAGGTTAAAAATTGTGCTTATTTTAGAGGACCACACGAACACTAGGTCTCCTCACCTTCTTTATAAAATCATAATGTCTCAGCCCTTGAAGAACAGGAATAAATCAAACACCAGGTCCAGGAACTCTGTTGCTGACCATTTCAAATCTAGAGACCTGGCCGTGAACAAAGGTTTGCTATCTCCACATTCAAGTCATGAAAGATCAGATGGCCCTGAATCAGAATCACCCTTATCCCAAATACAAGATGAAGAGATAGAGCTCCCTACAGGGTCAGCTATTGTGGATACCTTGACAAAATGGCTGAATGACCTGCAAGATAATTTGACCTCTACTATTAAATGCTGAGTTGCAGACCTCAAGAAAGATTTAGTCAAAATGGGTGAGAGGACTGAAGCGCTTGAACACAAACAGGAGGACCTCGCTATTGAGCAACAAAATATAATTGCACACTCTCACAATCTAGCAGATTATGTCTCTGAAATAGAGCAGAAGGTGGCGGACCTAAAAGATAGGTCACGCCGAAATAATGTCAGGTTTTGAGGTATCTCTGAGGAGGTCCTTCAGGCTGAACTAGAGGTATTTGTGCAGAAATTTTGTACATCATTGGCTCCACCCTCATTTCCTAATGACATGCTGATAGACAGAATTCATAGAATTCCTAGAGGCAGAAATGCCCCCAAGGACAAACCTAAGGATGTTATAGCTGTAGACATGTGCACGGCTAAAAAATTCGGTTCGTTTTCGGTTCGGATCGATTCGGACTTTTCAAATTTCGTTTCGGATCGAA
Organism: Bombina bombina; assembly: GCF_027579735.1. Classification (NCBI taxonomy): domain Eukaryota; kingdom Metazoa; phylum Chordata; class Amphibia; order Anura; family Bombinatoridae; genus Bombina; species Bombina bombina. The sequence continues at coordinate 859,961,690 of NC_069504.1, read as the reverse complement.
TAGGATTCGGCAAAATTTGAATAAATTCGTTTCGGATTTATTCGGATCCGAATAAATTCGTTTCGGATTTATTCTGATTCGGCTGAATTCGGTTCTATTCCGTTCCGAAATTCGGTATGTTTTAGTACACTAACACCCATTTAGTACACTAAGTCACTAACACCCATAAACTACCTATGAATCACTAAACCGAGGCCCCCCCACATCGCAAACCCTATAATAACATTATTTAACCCCTAATCTGCCGATCGGATATCGCCGCAACCTACATTATAGCTATTAACCCCTAATCTGCTGTCCCTAACACCGCCGACCCCTACATTATAGTTATTAACCCCTAATCTGCCTCCCCCAACGTCGCCGCAATCTAACTACAAGTATTAACCCCTAATCTGCCGACCCGATATCGCCGCCGCCTACATTATAGCTATTAACCCCTAATCTGCTGTCCCTAACACCGCCGACCCCTACATTATAGTTATTAACCCCTAATCTGCCTCCCCCAACGTCGCCGCAATCTAACTACAAGTATTAACCCCTAATCTGCCGACCCGATATCGCCGCCTACATTATAGCTATTAACCCCTAATCTGCTGTCCCTAACACCGCCGACCCCTACATTATAGTTATTAACCCATAATCTGCCTCCCCCAACGTCGCCGCAATCTAACTACAAGTATTAACCCCTAATCTGCCGACCCGATATCGCCGCCGCCTACATTATAGCTATTAACCCCTAATCTGCTGTCCCTAACACCGCCGACCCCTACATTATAGTTATTAACCCCTAATCTGCCCCCCCCAACGTCCCCGCAATCTAACTACAAGTATTAACCCCTAATCTGCCGACCGCAAATCGCCGCCACTATAATAAATGTATTAACCCCTAAACCGCTGCACTCCCGCCTCGCAAACACTATAATACATTTTATTAACCCCTAATCTGCCCTCCCTAACATCGCCGCCACCTACCTACAATTATTAACCCCTAATCTCCCGCCCCCAACGTCGCCGCTACTATAATAAGGTTATTAACCCCTAAACCTAAGTCTAACCCTAACACTAACACCCCCTAACTTAAATATAATTTAAATAAAACGAAATAAATTTACTATAGTTAAATAAATGAATCCTATTTAAAACTAAAGACTTACCTGTAAAATAAACCCTAAGATAGCTGCAATATAACTAATAGTTACATTGTAGCTATTTTAGGATTTATTTTTATTTTACAGGCAACTTTGTATTTATTTTAACTAGGTACAATAGCTATTAAATAGATATTTACTGTTTAATAGCTACCTAGTTAAAATAATTACAAATTTACCTGTAAAATAAATCCTAACCTAAGTTACAATTACACCTAACACTACACTATCATTAAATAAATGAATCATATTTAAAACAAAATACTTACCTGTAAAATAAACCCTAATATAGCTGCAATATAACTAATAGTTACATTGTAGCTATTTTAGCATTTATATTTATTTTACAGGCAACTTTGTATTTATTATAACTAGGTACAAAAGCTATTAAATAGTTATTGACTAATTAATAGCTACCTAGTTAAAATAATTACAAAATTACCTGTAAAATAAATCCTAACCTAAGTTACAATTAAACCTAACACTACACTGTCATTAAATAAATTAACTACAAGTACCTACAATTATCTACAATTAAATAAACTAAAGTACAAAAACCCCCCACTAAATTACAAAAAAAACAAACACTAAATTACAAAAAATAAAAAAATATTACAAGAATTTTAAACTAATTACACCTAATCTAAGCCCCCTAATAAAATAACAAAGCCCCCCAAAATAAAAAAAATGCCCTACCCTATACTAAATTACAAAAGTTAACAGCTCTATTACCTTACCAGCCCTGAACAGGGCCCTTTGCGGGGCATGCCCCAAAGAAAACAGCTCTTTTGCCTGTAAAAAAAAAACACAATCTCCCCCCCCCCACATTACAACCCACCACCCACATACCCCTACTCTAACCCAAACCCCCCTTAAATAAACCTAACACTACCCCCCTGAAGATCTCCCTACCTTGAGTCGTGTTCACCCAGCCGGGCCGAAGTCTTCATCCGATGGGGCAGAAGAGGACATCCAGACCAGCAGAAGTCTTCATCCAAGCGGGGCAAGAAGAGGTCTTCCATCCATCAGAAAAGTACAAAAAAATAAACAAACACTAAATTAGCAAGAATAATAAAATATTACAATAATTTTAAACTAATTACACCTAATCTAAGCCCCCTACTAGCTATTAATATAGCTACAATATAACTAATAGTTACATTGTAGCTATTTTAGGATTTATATTTATTTTACAGGCAACTTTGTATTTATTTTAACTAGGTACAATAGCTATTAAATAGTTAATAACTATTTAATAACTACCTAGCTAAAATAAATACAAATTTACCTGTAAAATAAACCCTAACCTAAGTTACAATTACACCTAACACTACACTGTCATTAAATTAACTAAATAAATTAATCCTATATAAAACTAAATACTTACCTGTAAAATAAACTCTAATATAGCTACAATATAACTAATAGTTACATTGTAGCTATTTTAGCATTTATATTTATTTTACAGGCAACTTTGTATTTATTTTAACTAGGTACAATAGCTATTAAATAGATATTTACTGTTTAATAGCTACCTAGTTAAAATAATTACAAAATTACCTGTAAAATAAATCCTAACCTAAGTTACTATTAAACCTAACACTACACTATCATTAAATAAATTAACTACAAGTACCTACAATTAAATACAATGAAATAAACTAAACTAAAGTCCAAAAAAAATAAACACTAAATTACAAAAAATAAAAAAAATTACAAGAATTTTAAACTAATTACACCTAATCTAAGCCCCCTAATAAAATAACAAAGCCCCCCAAAATAAAAAAATGCCCTACCCTATACTAAATTACAAAAGTAATCAGCTCTATTACCTTACCAGCCCTGAACAGGGCCTTTTGCGGGGCATGCCCCAAAGAAAACAGCTCTTTTGCCTGTAAAAAAAAACACAATACCCCCCCCCACATTACAACCCACCACCCACATACCCCTACTCTAACCCAAACCCCCCTTAAATAAACCTAACACTACCCCCTGAAGATCTCTCTACCGTGTCTTCACCCAGCGGGCCGAAGTCTTCATCCGATCGGGCAGAAGAGGACATCCAGACCGGCAGAAGTCTTCATCAAAGCGGGGCAAGAAGAGGTCTTCCATCCATCAGAAGTCTTGATCCAGGCGGCATCTTCTCTGTTTATCCATCGGGAGCGGAGCGGCAGCATCCTGAAGACATCCCACGCAGAGCATCCTCTTCTTTCTTGATCCGACGACTAGGTGACTGTACCTTTAAGTGACGTCATCCAAGATGGCGTCCCTTGAATTCCGATTGGCTGATAGGATTCTATCAGCCAATCGGAATTAAGGTAGGAAAAATCTGATTGGCTGATTCAATCAGCCAATCAGATTCAAGTTCAATCCGATTGGCTGATGGAATCAGCCAATCAGATTGAGCTCGCATTCTATTGGCTGATCGGAACAGCCAATAGAATGCGAGGTCAATCTGATTGGCTGATTCCATCAGCCAATCGGATTGAACTTGAATCTGATTGGCTGATTGAATCAGCCAATCAGATTTTTCCTACCTTAATTCCGATTGGCTGATAGAATCCTATCAGCCAATCGGAATTCAAGGGACGCCATCTTGGATGACGTCACTTAAAGGTACAGTCACCTAGTCGTCGGATCAAGAAAGAAGAGGATGCTCTGCGTGGGATGTCTTCAGGATGCTGCCGCTCCGCTCCCGATGGATGAACAGAGAAGATGCCGCCTGGATCAAGACTTCTGATGGATGGAAGACCTCTTCTTGCCCCGCTTGGATGAAGACTTCTGCCGGTCTGGATGTCCTCTTCTGCCCCATCGGATGAAGACTTCGGCCCGCTGGGTGAAGACACGGTAGAGAGATCTTCAGGGGGGTAGTGTTAGGTTTATTTAAGGGGGGTTTGGGTTAGAGTAGGGGTATGTGGGTGGTGGGTTGTAATGTGGGGGGGGGTATTGTGTTTTTTTTTACAGGCAAAAGAGCTGTTTTCTTTGGGGCATGCCCCGCAAAAGGCCCTGTTCAGGGCTGGTAAGGTAATAGAGCTGATTACTTTTGTAATTTAGTATAGGGTAGGGCATTTTTTTTTATTTTGGGGGGCTTTGTTATTTTATTAGGGGGCTTAGATTAGGTGTAATTAGTTTAAAATTCTTGTAATTTTTTTTATTTTTTGTAATTTAGTGTTTGTTTTTTTTGTACTTTAGTTTAGTTTATTTCATTGTATTTAATTGTAGGTACTTGTAGTTAATTTATTTAATGATAGTGTAGTGTTAGGTTTAATAGTAACTTAGGTTAGGATTTATTTTACAGGTAATTTTGTAATTATTTTAACTAGGTAGCTATTAAACAGTAAATATCTATTTAATAGCTATTGTACCTAGTTAAAATAAATACAAAGTTGCCTGTAAAATAAATATAAATGCTAAAATAGCTACAATGTAACTATTAGTTATATTGTAGCTATATTAGGGTTTATTTTACAGGTAAGTATTTAGTTTTATATAGGATTAATTTATTTAGTTAATTTAATGACAGTGTAGTGTTAGGTGTAATTGTAACTTAGGTTAGGGTTTATTTTACAGGTAAATTTGTATTTATTTTAGCTAGGTAGTTATTAAATAGTTATTAACTATTTAATAGCTATTGTACCTAGTTAAAATAAATACAAAGTTGCCTGTAAAATAAATATAAATCCTAAAATAGCTACAATGTAACTATTAGTTATATTGTAGCTATATTAATAGCTAGTAGGGGGCTTAGATTAGGTGTAATTAGTTTAAAATTATTGTAATATTTTATTATTTTTGCTAATTTAGTGTTTCTTTGTTTTTTTTGTACTTTTCTGATGGATGGAAGACCTCTTCTTGCCCCGCTTTGATGAAGACTTCTGCCGGTCTGGATGTCCTCTTCTGCCCGATCGGATGAAGACTTCGGCCCGCTGGGTGAAGACACGGTAGAGAGATCTTCAGGGGGGTAGTGTTAGGTTTATTTAAGGGGGGTTTGGGTTAGAGTAGGGGTATGTGGGTGGTGGGTTGTAATGTGGGGGGGGGGAGATTGTGTTTTTTTTTTTACAGGCAAAAGAGCTGTTTTCTTTGGGGCATGCCCCGCAAAGGGCCCTGTTCAGGGCTGGTAAGGTAATAGAGCTGATTACTTTTGTAATTTAGTATAGGGTAGGGCATTTTTTTATTTTGGGGGGCTTTGTTATTTTATTAGGGGGCTTAGATTAGGTGTAATTAGTTTAAAATTCTTGTAATATTTTTTTATTTTTTGTAATTTAGTGGGGGGGGGTTTGTACTTTAGTTTAGTTTTTTTAATTGTATTTAATTGTAGGTACTTGTAGTTAATTTATTTAATGATAGTGTAGTGTTAGGTTTAATTGTAACTTAGGTTAGGATTTATTTTACAGGTAATTTTGTAATTATTTTAACTAGGTAGCTATTAAATAGTCAATATCTATTTAATAGCTATTGAACCTAGTTAAAATGAATACAAAGTTGCCTGTACAATAAATATAAATGCTAAAATAGCTACAATGTAACTATTAGTTATATTGCAGCTATATTAGGGTTTATTTTACAGGTAAGTCTTTAGTTTTATATAGGATTCATTTATTTAGTTAATTTAATGATAGTGTAGTGTTAGGTGTAATTGTAACTTAGGTTATGATTTATTTTACAGGTAAATTTGTATTTATTTTAGCTAGGTAGTTATTAAATAGTTATTAACTATTTAATAACTATTGTACCTAGTTAAAATAAATACAAAGTTGCCTGTAAAATACATATAAATCCTAAAATAGCTACAATGTAACTATTAGTTATATTGAAGCTATATTAATAGCTAGTAGGGGGCTTAGATTAGGTGTAATTAGTTTAAAATTATTGTAATATTTTATTATTTTTGGTAATTTAGTGTTTGTTTGTATTTTGGTACTTGTATGATGGATGGAAGACCTCTTCTTGCCCCGCTTGGATGAAGACTTCTGCCGGTCTGGATGTCCTCTTCTGCCCCATCGGATGAAGACTTCGGCCCGGCTGGGTGAACACGACTCAAGGTAGGGAGATCTTCAGGGGGGGTAGTGTTAGGTTTATTTAAGGGGGGTTTGGGTTAGAGTAGGGGTATGTGGGTGGTGGGTTGTAATGTGGGGGGGGGGATTGTGTTTTCTTTTTAAAGGCAAAAGAGCTGTTTTCTTTGGGGCATGCCCCGCAAAGGGCCCTGTTCAGGGCTGGTAAGGTAATAGAGCTGTTAACTTTTGTAATTTAGTATAGGGTAGGGCATTTTTTTTATTTTGGGGGGCTTTGTTATTTTATTAGGGGGCTTAGATTAGGTGTAATTAGTTTAAAATTCTTGTAATATTTTTTTATTTTTTGTAATTTAGTGGTTTTTTATTTTTTGTAATTTAGTGGGGGGGTTTTGTACTTTAGTTTATTTAATTGTAGATAATTGTAGGTACTTGTAGTTAATTTATTTAATGATAGTGTAGTGTTAGGTTTTATTGTAACTTAGGTTAGGATTTATTTTACAGGTAATTTTGTAATTATTTTAACTAGTTAGCTATTAATTAGTCAATAACTATTTAATAGCTATTGTACCTAGTTAAAATAAATACAAAGTTGCCTGTAAAATAAATATAAATGCTAAAATAGCTACAATTTAACTATTAGTTATATTGTAGCTATATTAGGGTTTATTTTACAGGTAAGTATTTAGTTTTAAATATGATTCATTTATTTAATGATAGTGTAGTGTTAGGCGTAATTGTAACTTAGGTTAGGATTTATTTTACAGGTAAATTTGTATTTATTTTAACTAGGTAGCTATTAATTAGTCAATAACTATTTAATAGCTATTGTACCTAGTTAAAATAAATACAAAGTTGCCTGTAAAATAAATATAAATGCTAAAATAGCTACAATGTAACTATTAGTTATATTGCAGCTATATTAGGGTTTATTTTACAGGTAAGTCTTTAGTTTTAAATAGGATTCATTGATTTAACTATAGTAAATTTATTTCGTTTTATTTAAATTATATTTAAGTTAGGGGGTGTTAGTGTTAGGGTTAGACTTAGGTTTAGGGGTTAATAACCTTATTATAGTAGCGGCGACGGTGCGGGCGTGAGGTTAGGGGTTAATAATTGTAGGTAGGTGGCGGCGATGTTAGGGAGGGCAGATTAGGGGTTAATAAAATGTATTATAGTGTTTGCGAGGCGGGAGTGCGGCGGTTTAGGGGTTAATACATTTATTATAGTTGCGGCGATTTGCGGTCGGCAGATTAGGGGTTAATACTTGTAGTTAGATTGCGGCGACGTTGGGGGGGGCAGATTAGGGGTTAATAACTATAATGTAGGGGTCGGCGGTGTTAGGGACAGCAGATTAGGGGTTAATAGCTATAATGTAGGCGGCGGCGATATCGGGTCGGCAGATTAGGGGTTAATACTTGTAGTTAGATTGCGGCGACATTGGGGGAGGCAGATTAGGGGTTAATAACTATAATGTAGGGGTCGGCGGTGTTAGGGACAGCAGATTAGGGGTTAATAGCTATAATGTAGGCGGCGGCGATATCGGGTCGGCAGATTAGGGGTTAATACTTGTAGTTAGATTGCGGCGACGTTGGGGGAGGCAGATTAGGGGTTAATAACTATAATGTAGGGGTCGGCGGTGTTAGGGACAGCAGATTAGGGGTTAATATCTATAATGTAGGCGGCGGCGATATCGGGTCGGCAGATTAGGGGTTAATACTTGTAGTTAGATTGCGGCGACGTTGGGGGGGGGCAAATTAGGGGTTAATAACTATAATGTAGGGGTCGGCGGTGTTAGGGACAGCAGATTAGGGGTTAATATCTATAATGTAGGCGGCGGCGATATCGGGTCGGCAGATTAGGGGTTAATACTTGTAGTTAGATTGCGGCGACGTTGGGGGGGCAGATTAGGGGTTAATAACTATAATGTAGGGGTCGGCGGTGTTAGGGACAGCAGATTAGGGGTTAATAGTTATAATGTAGGTGGCGGCGATATTCGGTCGGCAGATTAGGGGTTAATAAAATAATGCAGGTGTCAGCGATAGCGGGGGCGGCAGATTAGGGGTTAATAAGTGTTAGATTAGGGGTGTTTAGAGACTTGGGGTACATGTTAGGGTGTTAGGTGCAGACTTAGTGTTTCCCCATAGGAAACAATGGGGCTGCGGTGTTAGTTTTTTTTCAGCCGAAACTCCCATTGTTTCCTATGGGGAAATGCCGAATTTTACCGAGCTAATTCGGATTTATTCGGAGATACGGCAGCTATTTCGGATTCATTCGGTAGATTCGGAAGTATTTTAATTCGGAAATCCGAATCGATCCGAATCTCCGAATTTACCGAATTTACCGAATTTCCGAATAAATCCGAAACGAACCGCACATGTCTGATAGCTAGGTTCCACTTTTTCACCTACAAGGAACAACTCATGAGAGCTGCCTTCGCCAAACCTCAGCTTCCTGAATCTCTGCAGCATATCCAGGTATTCCCTGACTTATCCCAGTTTACTCTTCAAAAGAGGAGCACCTTTCGTCAGCTTACTCAATCTCTTTGCTCAAGAGGTCTTAAGTATAGATGGGGTTATCCCACCAAACTAATTATACACAGAGAAGGAACCCTCTACACAGTGGACTCCCCAGCCAAGGGTGAAGATCTCCTTAAAAGATGGGACCAATCTGATGGTCATAAAGATCATACCCCTTCTGGATCTTCACAACTCAGACCAACAGCTGAGAAATGGAACCCTCTTCCACAACGTCTTCATCCAAGTAAAAGAACCACAGTTTCCAGAGACTCTTCTCCTGGTTGATTGGATAAGTATTCAGGATGGCACTTAAATTATGTTGGTCTTTCTTTTGCTATTGTATATCTTGCTCACATTTTGCTCTTTAGTAAGATCCTCCCCCTATGTTTTTTATAAAAGTGTCACACATGTTGGATTTATATTTTCTACTTCCACAGGAGGGACTCTAATGCCACTATACATTTTCAGATTTATGGTCTTGTTATTATTTGTGACTACTGTAACTAATATTATAATGGCTGTTCTATTTGTTTTGTATTATGTTGACAGTACATACTTGCATCTAGACCTATTCATCGATGACAGTTCTGCTAAGGCTTTCTCGGAGTGAGATAGTCTTATACTTGACAATTACGTTTACTTACCACCTGTGCCTTATAGCACATTGAGTGGTGTTGTGCTGTCCCACCCCGAGATTAACCCATGATGATATACCACCAATGATCAATGCAAGCAGATAACTTTTTTGTAATGATGTGGTCCCCATGCCCCTTTCTCTGTGAGATAAGAAGACACACAGTTTTATAACTATATAATATCCCAGATGATTGGCGGTTTAGAAGGTGTCGTCTTTTCTGACTGGGAAACAGATGCATCAGGTAAGCCTGAAGAACTTATACGCCTTCATTATGTTAAATAATTTAGTTGACATTTAGTTGTTGTCCCACATATTGGGCTGTGTGTAGATTGTTGTTGTGTTCACATGTTCATATGTTCAATATTTTAGCTATTTATCATGTACCGGTTAATACTTGAACCTGGGCTCTTTTTGCTCTCTCCTGTGAGTTCTTAATAGGTCTATGTTGACTCACGACAGAGAACATCATGTGACTCTTCCTTCTTATAGGTTTTACCCTCTACTTTCCTTTTCTTTGCTGGATCTCACACCTCTACATCACCTCTGCCACCCTACACATACTTTTTATATTAACCTATACCCGTATATACCTTGGTGCACTTTACAGGTGTACAACTGCATCCTCATACCACCTGTCTTCTATGTGCCATTCTCCAAACTTTTGGGCCTCCCTAATAAGGCCTTCTATACCCCCCCAACATTATTTAAGTTTGCAGAAGTAAACTTACGGATCTTTTAGAATCCCCATTCTTTCTAACACGCTAGCGTTTTATTCTAATAAACTTGTGTGTTAAGCTTACCACACTTTCTTCTCCTTCTCACACTTTACTCCTATGATCTTTCTAATTTAATCTCTCATCTCACTTTATCTCTATTTTTTCCTCTTTTTCCCTTCTTGTCTTGTTCCTTTTTTTTTTTTTCTCCCTTCTTCACTCTCCCTTTCCCCCATGGCGACCCATTTGAGGTTCCTGACCTTAAATGTTAAGGGTCTGAATCCACCCACTAAACGCAGCTTACTGACCACATATGGTAGAAAACTTAAAGCTGCTGTTGTGTTTGTTCAGGAGACTCACTGGACTATAGACCGTACTCAACAATATAAGTCTTCCCTTTATCCACAATACGAGACAGCTTCCTTTACTGACAAAACAAGAGGAGTAGCTATACTCCTACACAAGGACATCCAATATAACCGAATATACTTAGAAACTGACCCTAAGGGTAGATTTATCATTTGCGTATGTAAAATCAATAATAAACCTTACACCCTGGTTAACTTTTATGCCCCTAATCAACGACAAATTCAATTTATTAAAAAAGTCCTGGATAAAGAGAAATCTGTCAGACAAGGGCATATTATAGTGGGGGGGAGACTTTAATGTCATATGGGACCCCAAGCTTGACAAAAAACTCACCCTAGGGAAAGTCATAGACCCCTATACGAGCTCTTCAGCTTCCAAATTTCGGTCAATTTCGATGCGGCAAGAACTGTATGATGTTTGGAGGTCCTGTCACCCTGAAGATAGGGACTTTACTTTTTTCTCTAACCCACATCGCTCCTATTCTAGATTGGATTACTTCCTTTCAGATTCTAGGCTTCTTAATGAGATCACCAGATCCCGTATTCATATTTGCTCATGGTCTGATCATGATGCAGTCTCTTTTGATATATTTCCAGATGCGACCCGCGAAGGTGGCTACATGTGGAGATTTCCTAACTTTTTATGGGAAGAACCAGGCTTTAGAGAGTCCCTTACAAGGACGCTTACTGAGTTCATACAATTTAACAAGCCAGGCCAGACGTCTTTTCAGAATATTTGGGGAGCGCTTAAGGCTTATATCAGAGGATTTTGTATTTCTGAGTCAGCTAGTAGTAAAAAGATAAAGGGGGGCCACCTAGGACAATTGATAGTTAAATTGAGGAATTTAGAGAAAAACAATAAAAAAAAAACCCACCAACGTAATTTCAGATGAAATAACCACTCTAAGACAGCAAATTCAACAATTAGAACTTGATAAGGTCAAAGCAAATTTACTGCGGTTCAAACAGCTGATGTACTATAAAGGAAATAAGGCTAATGAGCTCTTGGCAAGGAAACTTAACTCTAGAACTGCCCAATCTAGGATTCAGGCCTTAGATATAAATGGCTCCAAAATTTTAGCGCCAGACGCTATCGGAAACGCCTTTGCCGACTATTATCATAAACTCTACAATCTCTCTCATTCAGAGAGTCTTGATACTCCATCTTCAAATCAGATACAAGGGGTTCTTGACACTTTGGAGCTTCCTCAGCTCTCTGTTGAGGTGAGAGATTCGCTCTTGAAACCGTTTACCACTAGAGAAATTTACAGTGTAGTTAACCAGCTTAAGCCGAATAAATCGCCCGGACCTGATGGTTTCACAGGCTCTTTTTATAAAACATTTAGACAGCTTCTAGCACCCATGTTATGTTCTCTATTCACAGAAGTGGCGGAGCTTGGAAGATTCTCGAAAGAGTTCCTTGAAGCATCTCTAATTGCGATTCCTAAGCCAAACAAAGACCCCCTATATTGCACCAGCTATAGACCCATCTCATTAATAAATCTAGATGTCAAATTATACTCCAAAGTGCTAGCTAATAGGATTGTCCACCTGTTGCCCTCCATTTTGCAGATAGACCAAGTAGGCTTTACATATGGCAGACAGGGACCCGACAACACTCGTAAGCTACTTCAGGTCTTCTCTGAGTCAGCTAAATCAGGAACCCCCGTTGTTGCCCTGTCACTAGATGCTGAAAAAGCATTTGACAGGGTGCGATGGGGTTATCTATGGCAGGTTTTAAAATCATTTGGCTTTCCCCCACAGTTTATCACAATGGTATAAGCTCTCTACTCTACCCCGTTCGCAACCATCAAAGGAGTGGGGTTTCATTATAAAGCCTTCCCCATAACGAACGGTACTCGGCAGGGCTGCCCGCTCTCCCCTTTGATCTTTGCCATGGCTATGGAACCTTTGGCCCAAAAGATCAGACTGACTCAGAATACTGAAGGAGTCACAATAGGGGATCGCTCTGAAAAAATTGCTCTTTTCGCAGACGACCTAACTGTCCTCCTAACCAATCCAAGCTGTTCAATAGATGAGGTCTTCCGGACTCTGAAACTCTTTGGCACCTTTAGCCTATACAAAGTAAATATTCTTAAAACTGAGGCTCTGGCAATTAATATAGATTCGGAAACGCTCTCCGACCTCAAGACTCGCTTCTCCTTTACTTGGAATTTAGACCTCATTAAACATTTGGGAATATTCTTAGGTCCTGGCATTAACAAGGTTATCAAGCATAACTTTGAACCGCTGATCTTGGAAATCAAAAGACTCCTGCAGAAATGGGACTTTAGAGAAGTATCCTGGATGGGATGTATAGCCACTCTGAAAATGGCTATCCTACCCAAGATCCTATATCTATTCCGGTGCATACCCTTTACGTTTCCAAAAATGTATCTATCTCAGATACACTCATTATTTCTCAAGTATGTATGGAGAGGAAATCTACCGAGAGTTGTGAATCGTGTTCTTCAGCTGCCAATTGGCAAGGGGGGAATAGCTTTCCCCAATTTATATTTATATCACGATGCTACCCGCCTGACTCATATAGCAGGCTGGAGCAACGAATCTGAGAAACCAGCGTGGTATCTCTTGGAGTCAGCCATAATACCTAGAAATCTCAAATTAAGTGATCTGATTTGGGTCCCTAAACATAGATTGCCAGATCTGCAGCTTACAAATGACATCATCCTAGATAGTTGTCGCGCATGGCACAGACTTCGGCATCATAAGGGAATTGAACCACACCCTTCCCCCATTCACGGCCTTCAGGGGTTAATGACGGGCCTTCCAGATATTCACAAATCCGAGTGGGCCTCCTGGAACATCACAACAATAGGAGACCTATATAAACAGAAGAAGCTACTTACATCTAAGCAAATTGTAGAGCTGGTCGCCACGGCTCCCAAGTGGCTTCCGTTTGAGAGTTTTAGACTCCTGGGATATTGTCAGGCTTGGGGATTCCCTAAAACAAATCTTAGAGAATGTACTGCTTGGGAAACACGTTGGAAAACGGGGAACAAATTAATAAGACCACTTACTAATCACCACTTAATCCTCCTTAATGACTATAGCGAAGATCTACCCTGGCAAAATAAGCCATGGGTCAGCGAAATGAATGTCCAGATTGATCCCTTAGAAGTGTAACATGCAACCACCATTACTAAAAAAGCTATACACTGCACCTCACACCTAGAGACATATTTTAAAGTTCTTTTGAAATGGTACCTGACCCCTCATAAACTGACCAAGATATATCCCACGGCCTCTCCACAATGCTGGAGGGACTGTGGACAGCTAGGTTCTGACTTTCACATATGGTGGTCATGTCCAAAGATGACCCACTTATGGAGGGAAATATTTTCTCTGCTTTCAGACTTGGGAATGCCTCTCCTTATGACCCCAGACCTAGCCCTTCTTGCTGGGGGCCACAATCCTGACAGCAGCTAAAGTGTGTATTGCTAGGTCCTGGAAACAATTGGAAGCTCCAAGTTTATGCCAGGTCACCCATCTCACCGACTACCTAGCCTCTATGGAAAGGGGCTTTTTTAATGGGATCGACTGTTTAGACAAATACTGGACAATTTGGAGTAATTGGTTTCTTAGACCTCCCTAAATATCTCAGGTTTTCTTCTAGCCATCTAAACTCATCGGCCACCCGACTTTGTCTGGTATAATATCCCTTCCCTCTCCTTCCCTAGATCGCCTGACTTTATCTGTTGTAATATCCTTTCCCCTCCCCTTCCCTGGACCTTCCTTCCCAATCCTTCCTTCCCCCCCTTTTTTTTTTATCTTTCCCCTCTTCCCTCTCCTTTGCTTTCTTCTCTTCTTCTGCTTCTCTTATTCATTCACTTCTTTTCCTTTTCTTATCTCTCTCTTCAGTATCTAGAGGCATTTCCTCTTAGTTTTCTAAGTGTGGAACCCAGTCGGGGAATTTCCCCTTAATGTTTTTCCCTGTTCGATACAATTTACTTGATTGCTCTGTTTATCTCCCATTGGGTAGATCTACATATCCGGTAGCACCCATAGGGATCTGTTAAATTTGTTATTACTGTTAAAACTGTTTCAAATTACTTTGTCTTTGACTACTAATATCCAAAATAATTCAAATAATAAGGAAACTATGTATCATTTTTATTTCTGTATTGATGTTATTGTACTTCCTTAATAAAAACATTTTGGAAAATAAATAAATAAAAACTTAACTGTGAAATAAAAAAAAAACTAAGCTTAAACTATAAATAAACCTAACATTACTATTTTAAAACAATAAAAGATACCAAAAAAAAACAAAAACAAAATTACAAAATTAAAAAATCTTAACACTACAACCCCCCCCCCCCAAAACCTAACATTAAAAAAATAACACACTCTACTATACAAAATAACAAAACCTAACATTACACAAAATAACAAACTCTAAAATTACAAAAAATAACAAAATCTAACATTACAGAAAATATCAAGCAAAATTATTCAAAATAAAAAAAGATTAGAATAGGATGATCTGATCAGCCAAAAGGATGCAAGCAGCTCTCATTCTATTGGCTGATTTGAAATTTTCAGCCAATAGGAATGCAAGGTACCCCAATATAAAATGGGTACCTCGTAGTCAATCTTCAGCGTGCGGCAGAAGATTGCATGAAGAGGAGCCTCCACATCATGCTGGATGCAGATGGAGCACTGCTCTTCAGGAATGGTGAGTACCGATTTTGGGGTTAGTGATAGCAATTTTGTTTTAATTTTTGGGGTGGCTTTTTTTTATAGATTAGTTTTTTTTTATTTTAATAGGCACTAAAAGAGCTGAATGTCCTTTTAAGGGCAACGCCCATACAAATGCAATTTTCATGGCAATGGGTAGATTAGTTTTTTTTAGTTAGGATTTTTTATTGGGGGGGTTGTAACTGTTAGTTTTTTTGGTAAAAGAGCTGTTAAACGTAGGTCAATGCCCTACAAAAGCCCCTTTTAAGGGCTATTGGTAGTTTATTTATAGTTTAGGGGCTTTTTTATTTTAAACAGGGTATTAGATTAGGAATATCTTTTTTTATTTTGGATAATTTCATTTGTTATTTTGTGTAATGTTAGATTTTGTTATTTTTTGCAATTTTAGAGTTTATTATTTTGTTTAATGCTAGGTTTTGTTATTTTGTTTAATTTTAGATTTTGTTATTTTTTGTAATGTTAGTTTTTTTTCGTAGTGTTTATATTTTGTATCTTTTATTTTTTTTTAATAGTAATGTTAGGTTTATGTATAGTCTAAGCTTAGTTTTTTTTTATTTCACAGGTAAGTTTTTATTTATTTTAAGGTAGTTATGTTGTAACTTTAATTTAAAATTATGGGGTTTTAGGTTTAGGGGTTAATAGTTTAATTTAGTTTGTCGTGATGTGGATGCCGGCAGTTTAGGGGTTAACAGCTTTATTTAGTGTTGGCAATGTGGGGGTTGGCTGTTTAGGAGTTCATAGCTTTATTTAGTGCTGGCGATGTGGGTGGATGGCGCTTTAGGAGTTAATAGCTTTATTTAGTCTTGGTGATGTGGGGGGAAGGTGGTTTAGGGGTTATTAGAATAGGGGTTTATGTTAGGGTGTTAGGTTTTTACAAAACTTTATTTTCTCCATAGACTTCAATAGGGAATGCGTTAATGCGATCAGCATTTCGCAATCACAGGTGTTAGGATTTTTCCTACATTTTTTCTCCATTTATCTCTATGGAGGAAAACATACACGAGCATGCAAAGTTGAAACTTTTTTTTTTACCGCACCATACTGCACTACTAAAGAAAGTTTTAGGGTGACTTGTAATAACGGCGCTATAGAAATAGCGGTATGGACCCATTTTGCATGGTGTGTTCGCTACGGCTATACTGCACAATATGTAATCTCGGTCAGTGTTTGCACAAAAATGTTATAAGAGCTCAAAAATATAAGGTCTCAGGTGTTAGAAAAAAAGGCTGCATAGGACCTTAACATAGAATGAAAGTATTCAAAAGTACCTTTGGCTTTAGTGCTGTAGGTCTAATGCTGTGTCGGGTTAGTGCACGAGTGATAAGTATTATTTTTTTTTGTTTGTTTTTTAAGCACGCTCCGTTAAAGTCGATGGGGAAGAGAAGTTAACATGGTTGCGATATCCGAAGTCCAGCTGTTGTCACTCGTCCAGTTTTGATCTCACGCAACCAATTTACTTTTAACTTGTAATACATGCGTTAAATGTCCATGATAAAAGATTAACACGAGGGGAAAAAATTTGCGCAAAACTTTTAATCTAGCCCTGTATGTTTCATGACTTTTTGAGAGTTAGATATAGTCCAACATTTGCTAGTATTCATAAAAATAGACAGGACAATTCCATTTCGCTATAGAGGGAATTCCCTTCTTTTGGGAATAAATCAGTCTCTCCAGGTAATTATCAAATCCTAATTTTTACCATATGTGCTCAATGACAATTACAAATCATCATTTGCCCTTTGTAAGTGTGTGAGAGCAATAGACAATGGTACTAATAATAAAGACTTATTTAATTTTAACAAGGGAATACAATTCAGTATAAAAAGGATTCATCAGTCACATTATATGCATTTGACGACTTTGAAAAGTGAACATTTGTCTGTCAGGAACTGATAGGAAGAACAATGAGGTAAGTGATATTTCTCCTACAAAATTCATATACAAATAAGTACATAAAAATATGCAAAATGCACATAAAGTACCATGTTTATAAAGTCCAATCATATTTAAATATTTGTTATAAAATGTATTACAGCATGAAGGTGTAGTAGATTTATACTAAACCACAGTAAACAGGTTACAAGACAGGACACATTCATAATAGTTGAATTATATATTTATTGTTTCTTAATAAAAAAAGAGTTCTAATATATTACACTAAGCAGAAACAAAAGTGACAAATTCCTAAAATCTAAAGCCTTCTTAGATTACCTTGCCAAACTAGAGAGCTTTATTTAGAGAGTCAGAATAATAATTTATATTGTAGAATATTTCATAACAATCAAGACAGCTATACAAAAGTGTACAGTTAATTAAAGGGCTGTTAGTGTAAGGTATTGTAAGAAAACACATAATGGAACTATCTATAGTCACTGAAGTACACACAGCGACAACATCCTGTGATTTTCACCCTTAAAGGAATAGCCATCATCAAAAAAAAATCTCTTTTTATGGTATACTCAACCAAAAATTTAGGCTTATGTGCATTTACCACATTAAGTTGTACTCAAAGCTACATTTATTTAAAAACATTTTACAATTTTTACTTCAGGTGAGCATTGATTGTACCCTGAAAAGCACATAACTAATACAGTGATTCATAATATGTATCTTTCAATTTATATATTATTATTTAGCCTTAGCAGTACATTTATGAGTCTCAAATGTGCATTATATCAAATTAATTCTTCCTCTGTCTCATATTCTAGTCTCACAAATTCAGAACGTAACTGAAACTAATTCAAATAATTCACATAATTTTACTATACTGGGCTTAATTCACTTCAGAACTTATTTTACCACCACAAAACATCAAATTTCCCTTCATATATATAGTATATGCTTTATATCTGATATATACCCATATCATACCCAAAATAGCTCATTATACCCTATAGCCCAGTGTTGACAAATCTATGGCACGTGTATCCATGATGGCATTCAAGGCAAATGTTCGGATGCCCCTCCTTTGGGTACCACTATACTTCTTGGTTTTATTTGTAGTGCTTAATAATTTATATTTTCTTCTGAATTCATGCTATGCATCAGTAATTAAGCTTCAATTGTTGATATATATCATAAATGTATAAGAAAAAAATTACTTTACTGTTTCTTCAAGGTCCTTTTATATTTTAAAAAAAGCACCAACCATGGGCCATTGAGATCTTTATCACCAATTTGGAGGATACACACTCAAGAATGTTCTACAGCCCTGCTCTATTCTATTGAGGAGACTGTCATTCTTATCCCTAACGAAAAGCCAATAGTCTGTATATGTGTTTCTGATTCAGTACTTGTTAGCATTTATGGTTGGCTTTGCATGTATGATTGTGGTTTTGGGTTATTCTGAAAGGTAACCTATAATCTTTCAAACTCTTTCATTCACCAGTTATGTTTATAACAAATTCAGTAATGCACATTATATGTAGGGATGTGCAAAAAATTCAGATTTTAACATTCGTTAGTGCTGTGTGCGGTATTTGTACCATTACGGTGCCATATTTATTAGATTATAAAGGTAACATACAAATATCTGCCATTTTCGGCATTTGTTTCATGAACGAATGCTGAAATGTGAATGTTTGCACATTATATGTAGAGAGAGAATAATTATTGCATTTCCTACAAAAGTCCATAATAATATATTGACATGTAATATGTATATGTTCTAGTTCCAGGGGGATATTCCATTTATACCATTCTGTTTGGCACCTCATTATCTGCTACATAATTCCAAGCTCACATTTTGATCGTTTGGGTTGTAAATTGAAAGGTTCTGACTCTGAGCTCATCGGGGTTGAGAACCTTGGAGATGTGTTAATAGGAGCTGTGCTGCCAATGCATATTGACATAGATTACCCTGAAGTGTCATACAAAGAGCCCCCACAAAGAGGAGTCTGCAAAATGTAATACTGTTTTTATTGTATTAATATAAATAAATATTTTTTCTCCAACCTTCTCTCTTTTCTTATTCCTTATCCATCTCTTTATCAATCCCATCACTAATTAATTTATATGTTTTATTGTTTCTAATTTACTTCCATATCATTATCACAATCTCTCTTCTTTGAAACTTATTTTCCTAACAATATCTCTCTTGTTATCCTTTGTTTCCATTGTTGAAACTTATCTCCTTTCCCTGATGACATAAGGAGATTGTGTAGAGGTCTTGTTGACTCTATGTAGAGCATTGTTACAAACATCATGCATTGCACATGCACACCACTGTGCCTATTTAGATATACTCTCATTAAAGATAACTAAATTTCAACAAATAATACTAAGAGAAAGAGGAAAATGTCATAGGAGAAGTAAATTAGGAAAATGTCATAGGAGAAGTGAATTTTTTTAATTGTATGATTAATCTGAATCATGTTTAAATTTAAAGGGACAGGCTAGGCAAAATTAAGCTTTCATGTTTCAGATAGGGCATGCAATTTTAAACAGCTGTCCAATTTACTTTTATGATCAAATGCATGTTGACAGTTTTTCACAGCTAGAGCGTGCTAGTTCATGTGTACCAAATAGATAATATTGTACTCACTCCCGTGGAGTTATTTATGAATCAGCACTGATTGGCTAAAATGCAAGTCTAGCAAAATAACTGAAATAAGGGGGTAGTTTGCAGAGGCTTAGATACAAGGTCATCACAGAGGTAAAAAGTATATTAAAGGGACACGGAACCATATTTTTTTGTGATTCAGACAGAGCATGCAATTTTAATCAACTTTCTAATTTACTCCTATTATCATTTTTTCTTCGTTCTCTTGCTATCTTTATTTGAAAAAGAAGGCATCTAAGCTATTTTTGTGGTTCAGACCAATGGACAGCACTTGTTTATTGGTGGATGAATTTATCCACCAGTCAGCAAGGACAACCCAGGTTGTTCACCAAAAATGGGCTGGCATCTACAGTAAACTTACATTCTTGCATTTCAAATAAAGATACCAAGAGAATGAAGAAAAGTTGATAATAGCAGTAAATTAGAAAGTTGCTTAAAATTGCATGCTCTATCTGAATCACGAAAGAAACAATTTGGGTTCAGTGTCCATTTAATACAACCATAATGAATAAGCAAAACTGGGGAATGGGTAATAAAGAGATTATCTATTTTTTTAAACAATAACAATTCTGGAATAGACTTGTTCCTTTAACAACCATTAAATAGCAATATAACTAAAATTGTTTCCCCATGTTGACTTTTAAACATTTTGTTTCTCTATATTTGATTTTCATTTCTCTAAAATTGTTCATACTTGGAGTAATGCACATCCTTATATTTCCTCTTCTTTCTCTTAGGTTCACCTTTGAATATTTCCATCATTTCCAAGTCCTGCAATTTGCTTTGGATGAGATTAACAGAAATATAGATCTTCTTCCGAATGTTACTTTAGGATTTCATGTATTTGATACATGTTCAGGACTTCAGCTAGAACTAGATGCAACCCTTAGATTATTAACAGGTCAAAACCAGAGTATACCCAACTACTCTTGCCAAGAAAAGCCACCTTTACCTGTCATAATTGGCCATTCTGTATCCACTGTCTCTATTCTAATGGCTTACATACTTGGATTGTACAAATACCCACAGGTGCGTTTTATAGGCTCATAGTTATAAACTTTTTAGCTCTAAAAAACTGAAAGCTAATTTACTTGAACCAGAACAATATAATAAGGGATGACATTTTTTTCATTCAAAAGTATGAATAAAATATTCACAAATTTTGCATCATTAGTGATAATGTCTAATATAATGAAGGCTTAATTGTCCTTGAAGGGAAATGAAACCCAAAAAAATTCCTTCATGACTCAGACACAGCATACAATTTTAAAACAACTTTTAGATTTACTTCTATTATCTAATTTTCTTCGTTCTATTGGCATCCTTTGTTGAAAAGGATATCTAGGTAGGCTCAGGAGATGGCAGCTAGCCTCTTAGATTAAGTGAGTTACATAAGGCAACCAAGAGACCAAGCTGTACACCGCTAGCGCAAGTTAAAATCACATCATAGGAAATTAGATAGTCAAATTTCACAAGTATACTTACTAGTATAGTCATAATGGGCCATAGCCCATAATAGCAATTATAAAAATATCTATCTTATTAAATTAAATTATATAATTACTGGAATAATTCTAAAAAGGTAATACCAAAATATAAATTGCAATATGACAAGACAAAGGGAGAGTGATAACTATGGGCTAGATTACAAGTGGCGCACAATAAATAATCAGCTGTTACAAGTGGCTGGTTATTGCTACCGTGAGCTAGCAGTAGCAATTTGCGCTTACGCTTATAAAATTAACCAGAGATCAGATCTCTGGTTAATTTCATAAATATGCCCCAAATGCCCCAAAAATACAGTGGTGTCTATTTTAGTAAAAAAAATAAAAATAGTAGCATTATTATTTTTTAATAAAATAACTGCACCAGGCAGTTTTTGGGGGCTAAAGTTGGTGGTTGTGGGGTGTTTAAAAAAAAAAAAAAAACTGCACTGAAAAGTGCCTTTACATTGCGGTCTATGGGAACTGTGTGTTCCCCGTAAATATATATGTATATGCTTATATACATGTATATTTTTGTGTTATACTAACACATAAATATATATGTATATAAGCATATACATATATATTTACAATTTGCTGCCATCGCTGCGTGACTTACCCCTTCGCTGCTCTTAGGTTCTGTGTCGTGTATGACGACATGAGAACGAGGCTATCAAGGGCACGCTTGTGAGCGCAATGCTAACCTGAGCTCACATTTGCATTGCTGTCAACTTGCAATACCAGCGCACATTAGCATGTGCTGGTATAACTCAGTGGAGCACATATATCGCTTTCACAAGAGCAATATTTAGCGCGCCATTTGTAATATGGCCCTACGTTACGAATCTTTATCAGATGTAGCAATATTCAATTGCTTTAAAAAAATACAACAAATTGTGACTAGTTTGTAAAAATATTAACACAGTACCTATCTGTGACTAATGTGCAGGGTTCCTGAAAATGATTATACAGTATTAAGTGGATGGGAATAAGCTATAGAGTTTTGGTGAAAACATACATTCATAATCCCCGTACATACCAAACTCAACTATGGGCTAAACTTCTACGGTCCGGCTAGATTACAAGTGAAGCGCAAATTAAGGCTCCTGCTTAATTAAGATTTTTGCGCCCGTCGGGTTGCACTTGTATTATGAGTTAAAAGTAAACTGTTTTGGCTCTAGTGTTAACCCGACGAGCGCAAAACTCAGAACATAGAATATCGTGTATGCGTTCATGTATTCCCCCAAAAAAGTCAATGGTGAAAATAAAGTTGAAAAAACCTAGTACCCCACTCTCTCGCAAACACGATTGCATATTCTCATTTGCGCAAAACCAATATGAAAATACGAATATTTTATATTCCAATGTTCTTTACATAACAGATTATGTTCTATCTATTCAGGAAGACATATTTCTCTCTATATATACTGTATGTCTGATGGTATTTTTGTACAATATATATCAGTACCTATATATACATGATTATATATAGGTATAGCTATATACAGCTATAGATAGGAATGTTTATTTATAAATACTTAGAACATATTCTGCTATGTGCAGAACATTGGAATGTATAACATTTACAGTAATTACTTAGTTAAAACCTATTAAATATGAATATTGCATAAATATGCTTTTTTCATATTTTCATCTACATAACTGCAAAGGGCACCAATGCACTTATATATATATATATATATATATATATATATATATATATATATATATATATATATATACACAGTATATATATGTCTATATACTGTATGTGTGCATATGTATTTATGTGTTTATATGTGTATATATGTCTGTAAATACATATATACACATATAAATACATATGTATACACATATAGACATATATATATATATATATATATATATATATATATATATATATATATAAAAAAAAACATATACATCTTTATATACAACTTTAATTTGCAATGGGTTTTTTTTTTTTGTGTGTGCAACTTTAATGTTTCACAAAACATTTAACCAGAGCTCTGAAGTTGCGGTAAAGAATCTAGCGTGAATCTGGATTTCGCTCACACGTGTACTTTTAACTTGTGATACGAGCAATAAGCCCGATGACCGCAAACCCTCGCCACATACCCCTCACATTTGCGTTTTACTTGTAATCTAGCCCATTATGTTTAGCAATATCTAGATTTCCCCAGCCATAACTTCCCCTCTTAATAATAGTTCAGGCACTCACAAACATAACACCCCTGACATGTGTTTCACATACACGCTACATTGGTCTACTGATGTGTTCAGCTAGCTCCCAATAGTGTATTACTGCACTTGCAATAAAGAATACCAAGATAATGAAGCAAAATTGATAATAGAAGTAAATTGGAAAGTGGTTTAAAATTGTATTCTCCATCTGAATCATGAAAGCAAATGTTTTGGTTTTATGTCCCTTTAAAACACAGCAGGCAAGTTCATAGGAGCATTTGGACTTAAAGGGACAGTCTAGTCAAAATTAAACTTTCATTATTCAGATAGGACTTGTAATTTTAATCAACTTTCCAATTTACTTTTATCATCAAATTAGCTTTTTTCTCTTGGTATTCTTAGTTTAAACTAAACATAGGTAGGCTAATATGCTAATTTCTAAGCCTTTGAGGGCTGCCTCTTATCACAGGCTTTTTAAATCTCTTTTCAACACAAAGAGACAGAAAGTACACATGGGCCATATAGATAACACTGTGTTCAGACACAGGGAGTTATTTAATATTTAGCACATTACAATGCTAAATACAAGACAATAGATAATAAACAGTCACAGTCATGTGATCAGGGGGCTGGAAGAAGGTTCCTAGATACAAGGTAATCACAGAGGTAAAAAGTATATTAATATAACTGTGTTGTTTGTGCAAAACTGGGGAATGAGTAATAAAGGGATTATCTATCTTTTAAAACTATAACAATTGTATGGTAGACTGTCCCTTTAAAGGGACAGTAAACACCTTGAAATTTTAATATAAAATATTTACTATGCATAATAAAACCGCTTTGCAACATACTTTCCTTATTTTGCCCTCTTTGCATGCAATTTAGTAATGAAAATTGTGGATTTTCTAATTCTCAGAACATGCACACTGCTAACTTCTCATGGCTAACTTTACTACATATATTTCCTAATGAGTTTTAACAGATAACAACTGCAAAACAAAACTCTTTTTTTTATTTTTTATTGAGGTTATAAATAAAAATAACAAATAAGATATGTCCATTTACAATGACAATACCAAATCAGAGAACATACAAACATCACAAGTGGCATACATGCCAGTGATAACCTTAGGCCTCAGAAGTTGTAGCTATACACATCATTTTCACATTACTGCAATGTACCACACCTATATATGTGAACGATAAGCTCAAAAAGGGGACAATTGTTGCATGGACAGTATCTTGTATGTATGACTCGAATATACAACATGGGAAGAACGAATAAAACACAGAACTTTTAAAGGTTATAAAGAAATATAGCAAACTAGATATGTCCATTTGCAATGATAATAAGCTATCAGAGTACATACAAATGTCACAGGTGGCATATATGTGAGTAATAACCGTAAGTCTCAGAAGTCGTAGCTATTCATATAATTTTCACATTATTGTAATGTACTACACCTATATGAGTGAACAATATGCTCAAAATGGAAAAATAGAATGGACAGTATCTGGTATATAAGAGTCAAATATAAAACTTGTGAAGAACATATAAAACCTAGAACCTGTAAAGGTGGAACCTCATTTTATATTTTAGTAATTGTACCCCAAATTACTTAAAAGTCACTCTTGGACCGATCTAGATCAGTGATTCAAAAGCGAGGGGAGTTATCAAAATATATAAACACGGTTGATCGCTCAATTAGATAGCGGATTTAGATAAAGTGTTTTGACGGGGAAACCGTCATGACTGACATCAGTAGATTAGTTAGGCATGGAAGGTGTTAAACAATGGTACCTCTCTAGGGTGTATTAGTGTAGAGCGGTAATGCAGGGCAAGGATTTAGTGATTGTGGCTTACCAAAATAAGTAAGAATATGCTCCTGACCTGTGTCTATACTGTCAGACTCAATGTCTAGGGAGCTAAAGTGTTGGGTATCTCAATGTGGTATGTATTCTTATTGCTAAGTAATTAATTCCAGTTAATTATGTTGATAGACTGTAGGCCAAATACTAAAATGCGCTATCTCGGCCGCAGACAGCGCATCATTGGTAATATGTCAAGAGTAGTTACCATCAGCCTCTGATAAAAGTAAATACATATGGTAGGGAATAGCAAATATAATAATCAGAATAAATACTTATTAGTTAGTAAACCCTGCGCTCAACATATATGTCGCACATAAGGTCCTTTGGTAGAAAAACAGATCTGCCTCTTTCTGGGATCTAGACTACAGTATAAACCATTCCTTTGGGGTACCTAGTTAGGACTCTGCTTGCTTAGGAGTAGTTTAAAATTTGCAGGGATAATGCCAGTAGATGGCATTACAATTATATTAGGCTGCACATGCTAGTCAGCCCTGTTAGTAGAGTTCCTACTCATCTAAGATAATATAGGTGTTGCATTACTTAAAAACCATGCTTAAAGGGACAGTCTAGGCCAAAATAAACTTTCATGATTCAGATAGAGCATGTCATTTTAAACAATTTTCCAATTTACTTTTATCACCAATTTTGCTTTGTTCTCTTGGTATTCTTAGTTGAAAGCTTAACCTAGGAGGTTCATATGCTAATTTCTTAGACCTTGAAGGCCACCTCTTTTCAGAATGCATTTTAACAGTTTTTCACCACTAGAGGGTGTTAGTTCACGTATTTCATATAGGTAACACGTGAAGTTATCTGGGAGCAGGCACTAAACTGAAAGTCTTTCAAAAGAACTGAAACAAAGGGGCAGTTTGCAGAAGCTTAGATATAAGATAATCACAGAGGTTAAAAGTATATTAATATAACTCTGTTGGTTATGCAAAACTGGGGAATGGATAATAAAGGGATTATCTATCTTTTAAAACAATAAAAATGCTGGTGTAGACTGTCCCTTTAAGGGTAAAATACCATATAATAGTGGTAGCCCTCACAGGGTTAGATTAGGGAGAGCACTAAGTCACTGCAATACATAGAGACACAGAGAAGTTTTAGCTAGTTAGCATATAAACATGTATGGCATTCAAAATTGTTGTAGTAAGAGGTGGAGATCATATATAAAATTAGCTGTGGCTGTGAGGTTTTCGCGGTCTCCAGTCACTGAATAAGTCTCAGACTCAAAGCCCTCATAATATCAATAAACTGTTGATCTGCCTCCACATCGCCATTGTGTTGGGGACACATTAAATGAGAAGACATTTTTCACTTGTATTGCTCTCAGAGTCACTATTGGTAGTCGAAACATAATTACAGATTACCTTTAGGATCAGTGAAGTTATACAAGACGCGGGGGGTTTGATCTCCCATCTCAGCTAGCCCACACATTGTCATTCGGCTCGTAAAACATTGCCTAGCATATTAAGTTCTGAGTCAGTAGATTGCTATCCCCATGAACTTGATGTTAATAGTTGACAGGTTTCTAACTGGTTCTGGTTGCTGAAAAACGGCCTGGGTTCTTTACATGTTCTGTACCTGGTATTGTCTGGAACTAAAGATTGTTAGTAATAGGCATTCCGGGAGTTCAAGCGTAGAGCCCTCAAGGCTGCAGGGCCTTTTGATGCAGAAGAGAAAGCCCAATTCGGTCTCCCTGCGATGTATCCATCTCTCTCACAGGTATTGCGTATGGGAGCATGTCCTCAGTTGCGTTGGTTGTAGAAGCCGTAGTATTTCCCAGACCAGGTCTGATCTGCACTAGAGGAATAGAGGGCTTCACTTTGTAGATCGATTCTTCCGCAATCTCAGGAACCTATAATAAGGGCTCATGGGTGAGTTTATTTATATTGATCGTTGTGCCGTAGCCAAGAGGGCAGTCCCCCAACTTAGCCCCACAGCCACAAAGGGATTAAGGCTGCAATCAAAGCCTCCATTTGTGCTCAAAAAGTCAGGTATATTCACAATGGGCTGGCTCCAAATCTTTCATTCCTGCTTTTTCAAATGAAGATACTACGAGAACAAAGAAAAAATCATAATAGGAGCAAATTAGAAAGTTGCTTAAAATGTTATGCTCTATCCGAATAATAAAAGAAAAAAATTGGGTTTAGTATTAATGCCCATGCCTAGCCTTGTTGTCTGCATTCTCAAGCCCAGATTGGCTTCTCCAATTATAGCACGTGGTGGGTGGAGTTTGGCTACTGCAGTAATCAAGATGTTAATTTGCTTTAAAAATGTTTAGACTTGGCTGATATGTTATTTAACATATCAACAGAAATGTATTTTAAATCTAAGATGTTTACTGTCCCTTTAAGGGCCACCTACTGTCAGCACTCCTGAATGTCTGTGTGTCAATTTTGTTTTTTTCATCAAAAGAATTCTGGCGTGCATGAGTTATTATTGTGTAATCTCACTAGTGGTAAGTCGCTGCAAATCTAAATATATCTCCATTTTTCTTTGGGAGTTGTCCTGCCTTGCATTCTGACCAACCAATAACAGCCTAAAGAACCTCAATTCACAGAATCCCTGAGCATTTTATACATGATAATGAAACATGTCATCAATGGACTCTGGAGGGGGGAGTATGGGGCAAACACCTCCTATCTAATTTTGCTATTTATATTTACACACAAGCACCCACTTGAGTCATGCCAATAAGCCTCTATTTTCAAAAGTGCAGCTCATGTGTACAACTGACATTATTTTCTTGAGGAGTTTTATTTTTCTGGCCACCCTATCCAGAAAAAAATCTGCTAATCCACATTTATGTCATTAAATCACTCACATCATGTACATAATTATGTTTTTTTTTGTCACTTTAGATCAGCCATTTCTCTACTAGTTCCCTTCTGAGTGACAGGACTCATTTTCCTTCCTTCTTCAGAACTGTACCTAATGATGTCTTCCAATCTCAAGGACTTGCCAAGCTTGTGTTGCATTTTGGGTGGACATGGGTTGGATTGGTTGCCGTAAATGATGACTATGGAGAACTGGGCATTCAGGCTGTTAAGAAGGACATCCTCAGTGCTGGAGCTTGCATAGCTTTTACAGAATATATTATGACCAATCTTTTGAACAACAATGTGCTTCACTTAGCAAAGATCATTAAAGATTCAACAGCCAAAGCTGTAGTTGTCTTTTCTACAGTTTCTGATTTGGTTCCACTTCTGGATGAGATGGTGAAGCTGAATGTGAGTGGGAAGATATTTATAGCCAGTGAATCCTGGTCCACCATAAAGATGTTGTTAGTGGAAAAATACACTCCACTATTATCTGGTTTGATTGGCTTTTCTTTCCACAGTTCAACAATCCCACGGTTTCAACAATATTTAAACAGTGTTAATCCCTTCAGTGCTTTAGGACAGGCTTGGGTAAAAATATTCTGGGAAAATACATTTGGATGCAAATTCTTTAACCAGAATATGGTGAATAATCCATGGGATAATTCATCAAAGTTATGTACAGGAAATGAAGATCTAAAGAGTCTTCAGTCAAGCGTCAACGATGTGTCCAACCTAAGAAGTGCCTATAGTTTATATACAGCAATTTATCTCATAGCCAAAGCATTGCATGATTTACAGACATGCCAAGATGGAAGAGGGCCATTTTATAATGGGAGCTGTACAGACTATAAGAGCGTTAAACCATGGCAGGTAATCATTATTATGTTGTGATTTCAAGAGGCGGACATGAAAATTATATTATTTTATTTGTAATGTTGTGGCATTTTGAAACAATTCACAATTGCTCTCATTTAAATTGTGAACCAGAAATAAATTATGATAGGCTTTCAAATTATATATGGGATCCAGCACTCACTCTCTCCAAAGCTTACAACAGCTGGGGTACAATTCAAAATGTACAATCCAGTCAATCACCATAGGAACAGCACTCTCCGTTATAACTGGTTACTTTATTAGTAAACGTTTTCGGAGTCACCGCCGTCCTCAGACTAAAAGTATATTTTTAGTCTGAGGACGGGGGTGATCCCGAAAACGTTTACTAATAAAGTAACTATATATATATAGGGGGGCAAATGCCCATTCTGGAATTTCACTCTTATTTCTAAGCATAAATACCCACATATGTAACTCCTTTGATGAAAGTGAACCACTATGTGAAGTGAATGTGTTAAATAGGTCGTTTATTTCTAGAAAACTCAATGTTAGATCTTAAATGTAGTAAAATATGCAACCAACATTTTTCAACCTACAGCTGTTGTATTACATTCAGAATGTGCATTTGAGGCTGAGCAATGGGAGAGAGGTCTTCTTTGATAAGAATGGTGACCCACCAGCAATATATGATATTGTGAATTGGCAGCTGGGTGCAGATGGGATGATGCACCATGTGAAGGTGGGAAGTTACAATACCCTGCTTCCTCCTGACAGAAGATTAATTATCAATACTAGTGCTGTGTTGTGGACTTCTGGACATGGCCAGGTATTTACTGTAGTACTTTTTACTTTGTAAATAATAATCACAATCTATTCAGAATGTGCATACTGTTTTATAAGCAAATATATTAGTAACTTACAAATTAATCTATATATTTGCTGAAATTAATTTTTCTTGTCACTTGCCTAGATTCAATAAAACACTTTTGTGAAACAAATATTTTGCTCAAAAAAACTTTCTGCATCATCTCCACTTGATTAATGGTAGCTGGAGATATTATGACAAATTACAAAAAAATCGACTACAGGGCCTTCAACAACATAACTATCAAGAATCACTATCCCATTCCATTGATCACCGAACTGTATGACTCACTCCAGGATGCTCACTTCTTCACCAAGCTGGATTTACGTGGGGCATACAATCTGATTCATATCTTTCCAGGAGGTCAAAGGATCCCTTTGGGTTAGAACTGCTCCAGCCCCTATTACGGATGCATCAACCTCTAAAGTGAACTGTAGGTCAGGATCAGGATGGCGGAGCACAGGAGCAGAACAAAAGGCTTTTGTCAGACGAGAGAAGGCATTTATGGCTTCAGGAGGCCAATGTTTACAGTCTTTGTTCCATTTTGTCTGTTCAGTGAGTGGAGCGACTGTTGGGGAAAAGATCCTTATAAACTTGCGTTAATAATTGGAGAACCCCAAGAATCTCTGTAATTCCTTCAATAAAGTATGTTGGGGCCACTCTAAAACTGCGGAGAGTTTAGCAGGATCCAAGGCAAAACCTTCTTTCGAGATGACATAGCCAAGGAACTGGATCTGAACTTGGTCAAACTCACATTTTTCTAGTTTGGCTACTAAAGAATTGTCCCGGAGACATTTAAGTACCTGTCTCACGTGATTATGATGCGCTTCATGAGTGGAAGAAAAGATAAGGATGTCATCAAGGTAGACGATGACAGTGGGATGCCTGGAAGACTGCAGGGGCATTACATAACCCAAAGGGCATTACGAGGTATTTGTAATGCCCTGATCTTGTGTTAAAGGCGGTCTTCCATTCGTGGCCTGGAAAGATATGAATCAGATTGAATGCCCCACGTAAATCCAGCTTGGTGAAGAAGTGAGTATCCTGGAGTGAGTCATACAGTTCGGTGATCAATGGAATGGGATAGTGATTCTTGATAGTTATGTTGTTCAAGGCCCTGTAGTCGATGCAGGGTCTGAGCCCACAATCCTTCTTACTGACGAAAAAGAAGCCTGCCCCAGCAGGAGAGAAGGAAGGGCGAATGAAACCTTTAGCTAGGTTCTCTTGGATGTACTCTTCCATGGATTTGTTTTCAGTTTTGGAGAGTGGATAAGTCCTCCCTTTAGGTAGTGGGGCTCCGGGAAAGAGGTCGATCTTGCAGTCATAAGGACAGTGGGATGGCAGCATTTCAGAAGCCGGTGTACATGTTTTTTTTATAAAAAAAGTCTTCAGAGGAATAAAGGAGCGTACAGAGCCCCCAACACTGTACGATCACTGATAGGTGGTGACTAAGGGCCAGATTACGAGTGGAGCGCAAACATTTGCACGCAAGCGATATCAGGTTTTTGTAATTGTTTGCGGGCAGGTTAAATTTTGCTGGTATTACAAGTTGAAAGCAAATGCAATCACTTGAACGCAATAGCGATTTACGCTGGAATGGTTACAACGTCCTCAGAGCTGTGTTTAACCGTTTTTATGAAACAAAAAAGTTGCAAAAAACACAACAAAAATACATTACAAAGTACAGTTGTATTCATAATAACACCTTCTAATAAAAAATATTCAAAAAAAATATTGCACAAAAAAGTTATTTAGGCTCAAAGATATAATATCTCAGGTGTCAGAAAAAAAGGCTGGCAAAGCACTTTAACATAAACATACATAGATATACATGTCTAAAGATGTATATGTATGTGTGTATATATATATATATATATGTCTATATATGTGTACATATATATTGATGTATTGATATGTGTATATATGTCTTTACAGACATATATATACATATAAACACATAAATACATATGTACACATATATACACATATATAGAAGTGCATTAGAGCCCTTTGCAGTTCAGTAGATGAAAACTTTAAAAAAACATATTAATGCAATATTTATATTTAATGAAGGTTTTAACTATAGGGCAATACTTGAATGTGCACATGATATTTTAAGTTTGTCTTTTTGTGTGCCTTGGGTTTACACGAGCGAGATAACTTTTTACTTTCAACTTGTAATACCAGTGCAACCAAATGCGCGCAAAAACTTCTAGCGCAATTAGCGAAAGCTATAAATAGTGCTCCACTTGTAATCAAGCCCTAAGTAGGGATTGTGGCTTCATCACGCTACTGCGTCAGACTCATCCATACATGACGTATGGGAGGTACCCCCTGGTTGACTTTGTCTACATGCCTGTCGTTCATTTTGTCTGAGTGTCTGTCTACATTTAGGGGCATCAGAAATAAATGGTTAACTTTTATTGTGTCGACGGTGTGCATCTCTTGTTTGCTTTGTCTATTAGGTAGTTTATATATGAGTGTAACACTTTAATGTATGTACTGTTCAATGCAACTTTTTTTTAGCCCTAAGCCTTTATACAAGTTCTTCAGTCAAGTTAACCCAAAGAGCGCAAATTTAGTTTGCCCTTGTGCAGTTACGTTTACTTTCAACTTAAAGTGACAGTCAACACCAGAATTTTTGTTGGTTTAAAAGATAATCCCTTTATTATCCATTCCCTAGTTTTGCATAACTAACACAGTTATAATAATATACGTTTTACCTTTGAAATTACCTTGTATCTAAGCATCTGCAGACTGCCCCCTTATTTCAGTTCTTTTGACAGACTTGCATTTTAGCCAATCAGTGCTCACTCCTCGGTAAATTCACATGCATGAGCTCAATGTTATCTATATGAAACACATGAACTAACGCCCTCTAGTGGTCAAAATGCATTCAGCTTAGAGGCAGCCTTCAAGGTCTAAGAAATTAGCATATGAACCTCCTAGGTTTAGCTTCAACTAAGAATACCAACAGAACAAAGCAAAATTGGTGATAACAGTAAATTGGAAATTTGTTTAAAATTACATGCCCTATTTGAATCATTAATTTTTTGGCTTGACTGTCCCTTTAATAAGTTAACGCAGGTGCCAAATTTTTAATAGATAGATATTTTGTATAGATTTTACTGAACGTCCTGTTGATCTACTGGACTATCTATTTAATATCTTTTGCATTAATACCCATAATGGTGGTTCATATTCTAATTATATCTGAAGTCACTTCTATTTTGTTGCCTACATGGTCCAATAATTAGGAGTGCAAACAGTTATATTTAAGTATAATTGCTTTATAATAATACAAGGTTTTTAATTTTTGTGGCAAAATTTTGGAATTATGGGTACATTACGGAATAATATTGATTATACTGAAAAAACATTATTTCAAGCAAATTAGCTGATTGCTCTTACTGCTGATTAATAGAGCAACATAGCATTATTATACTTTACACATTTACAAAGAATTTTTAAATAAAATATTGATTAACGTTATGAGTATATATTGATTGTTCCTAGGTTCCTACCTCTGTCTGCAGTGAGAGTTGTCCCTCTGGATTCAGAAGACTAGTAGTAAGGGGAGCACCAATCTGTTGCTTCCAGTGTGTTCCTTGTCCTCCAGGGGAAATATCCAACCAGACAGGTAAGATCGATAAGACAATCGAAACAAAAATGGTCCTTAAAAATGTATTAGGAAACAGAGGTCATGCTGCAGTGTCAAAATCTGGAGTGATAAATGTTAAGATGTTTATCTATTGTGACACATTACTACAGATGTTAAAGGAATGGCAAAGGGCTCCATTTAACATTGTTCAGACAGACAATATCGCAAGTCAGGGAACCTGTCCAGCTGGAATCATATTGAGTGTCCAATAGCATGAGAGCAGGGGATGTCAATCACCACGTTTGGATCAGTCTGGGGTTATTTTAATCCAGCAACTCTGGGGTATTACAGAGGTTAAGACACAATTATCTTAAAACCAGTACTTCTTAGACCTCTCCTTCTTAACTATCTGTTGCAGGCTTGCATCTTGATATATGGAGCCCAAAACAGGAAATTTTAAATATTTAACTAATATATAAATCAGTTACATAATCTTGAGTTAATTATTTAGATTAACATTGTTACAAATATTTGAGAACTATATACATTTAATATTTTTACTAAGTATGTACTGTATATGATGCCTGGTTAAAGGAACAGTCTACACCAGAATGTTTATTTTTTTAAAAGATAGATAATCCCTTTATTACTCATTCCCTTGTTTTGCAAAATTAACACAGTTATATATACACTATATACACTTTTTACCTTTGTGTGATTATCTTGTATCTAAGCCTCTGCAAACTGCCCCCTTAGTTCAGTTCTTTTGAAAGACTTGCATTTTAGCCAATAAGTGCTGGCTCCTAGGCACTCCACGTACATGAGCACAGTGTTATCTATATGACACACATGAACTAACACCCTCTAGTGGTGAAAAACTGTCAAAATGCCCTAAGAGAAGAGGCGGCCTTCAAGGGCTTAGAAATTAGCATATAAACAGCCTAGGTTTAGATTTCAACTAAGAATACCAAGAGAACAAAGCAAAATTGGTGATAAAAGTAAATAGAAAAAAATGTTTAAAATGACATGTCCTATCTGAATCATGAAAGATTATTTTGGACTAGACTGTTCCTTTAATTGGGCATGCTATAGAAATTGAATGTAAACAGAAATAAATTGAAATATTAATACTCTTGATGCTCGTAAGTAGAAGAAAGAGCTTGAGCCCCAGAGTTATGTAACTAGTATATATAACCATATAACTCCCTCTGTCATAAACCTTTTTAGCATAATTGCATATACTCAATACCAGTGTACACAAATAGTTCATTTGCAATCTGCAGAACATTGGAATGTGAAATATTCATATTTTTATATCGGGTAATTTCTAAAAAACATTATTGTAGAATTTACATATATATATATATATATATATATATATATATATATATTTTTTTTTTTATAATGTTTGTACCAGCTGACCCTAGGATATTAAGGCTATGGACAAGGGCCCACAGTATTTAGTATAGATGTGGGTCCCAAGGTGCACAGAGGTTTAGAGAATAATATAAAACTACACAAAGGTCCACAAGTAAACCTTATCCAGCAACCCCATATAAAGCCTATAAATTAAATAGATATAGGAACCGTCACCCCCCAAAAAAATAAACACTACTAGGGATACTGGTAAATATTATATATTTAATTAATTTGTGATCATGTGCATAAAATATAATATACAAAAAGAAAAAAACCCACACATTGGGCCCTATCTATCAAGCTCCGAATGGAGCTTGATGCCCCTTGTTTCTGGCGAGCCTGCAGGCTCGCCAGAAACAGCAGTTATGAAGCAGCGGTCACAAAGACCACTGCTCCATAACCCTGTCCGCCTGCTCTGAGCAGGAGGACAGGAATCGTCACAATTCAACCTGATCGAGTACGATCGGGTTGATTGACACCCCCTGCTGGCGGCCCATTGGCTGCAAGTCTGCAGGGGGCGGCGTTGCACCAGCAGCTCTTGTGAGCTGCTGGTGCAATGATAAATGCGGAGAGCGTATTGCTCTCTGCATTCAGCGAGGTCTTGCGGACCTGATCCGCACTGTCGGATCAGGTCCGCAAGACCTTTGATAAATAGGGGCAAGTGATTGGTCATATAAAGTTAAGCGTATGCAATTCATTCATTACCCAAGAAACAGGGGTACCCAGATTATTAATTATAAGAGCCGGCAAATAGACAATAAGGTCTTCACATATGAGAAATTCACTGAAGCAAGTCTCCACATAGAATATTCTTGTAGTTAAACTGTCTCATGCAAATATACGGCAGCTGCATACAATTATACAGCAACTAGGTATCCCCAAATTCACTCCTTCACTCCCTATGTGGCCAAATCTCAGCAGATTAACAAATGACCATTGTGGGGGGCTACAATATCGTTCATATCTCATCCAGAGTATCGTCCCATACCTTTTCTCATAACCATAAAGAAAGTTGATCTATGCGAAACGGGGACAGATATACAGATCAATCCGGAACAACAGGAGAGAAGTTACACAGCGCTATTCACATTCAGCGTCTGCTTCGTATTACCTGTTCTTGTGAAATGACTTTGTTCACCCCATAGCCCATAACATTCCGCTTACCTTTCATAGGCATATAATAAAGCTGTCCACGGCTTACATAGGGAGACTTACAGGGGTTTCCTGGATGTAAATGCAAGTTAGAACGCTGTAATTTCAGACAGCGTGGAGATCAGCTATATATTTTAATTATTGTTTTGGGCACAATAAATTATATTAAAATGTAAATCATAATCATTAACAATACTTGCTTAGGTCATGAATTTGCAATTTTATCTTTCAGACTCAATTGATTGTACAAAGTGTCCAAGAGATGAGTGGCCAAATCATAATAAAGACAAATGTCTCCCAAAGTTAATAGAATTTCTTTCTTATGAAGAAACCTTAGGGGGCACACTAGCAGCTATCAGCGCCACCTCTGCCATTATTCCGGTTTCCATCTTTGGACTTTTCATTCGCTACAAAACAACTCCTATTGTCCGAGCAAACAATTACAGTCTTAGTTGTGTTCTGCTGGTTTCCTTGACTCTCTGCTTCCTCTGCTCTTTGGTATTCATTGGTTACCCACAGCCTAAGAAGTGTCTTTTGCGCCAGGCAACATTTGGCATAGCTTTTGGCCTCTGTGTCTCTTGCATCTTGGCCAAAACCTTTATGGTCGTTTTTGCATTTATGGCTTCCAAGCCAGGGAGTAGCCTAAGAAAATGGGCCAACCCTCGAGTTTCCTATACGATCATTGCTTTTTGCTCTCTCCTACAATTGCTGCTGTGTATTTGCTGGTTGTCTCTCTATCCTCCTTTTACAGAATATAATACTAGGACTGAACCTGGACTAATCATTATTGAATGCAATGAGAATTCACCAATTGCCTTCTGGTGTATGTTGGGATATCTTGGCTTTTTGGCAACGTTCAGCTTTCTAGTTGCCTTTCTGGCCCGGCATCTCCCTGACAACTTTAATGAAGCAAAATACATAACTTTCAGCATGCTGGCATTTTTAAGTGTTTGGGTGTCTTTTATCCCAGCCTCCCTTAGTGCACGTGGCAAGTACATTGTAGCTATGGAGGTCTTTGCTATTCTATCCTCTAGCTGGGCTCTGGTTGTTTTTATGTTTGTGCCAAAGTGTTTCATTATACTCTTCAGACCCAACATGAATTCAAAACAACATCTGATGGGGAGACCCGTGGGTTAAAGTCTACAAAGTTAAAATGTGCTTAATATAATTCTACAGATTTATTTTTATGTAAAAAATATATTATGTATTTCACAATAGAAAATGTACATTGATTCTCCAATAAATCTCTGTGGGATGAAATTATCATTTTCTGTGCATCAAAGTGTTCTGCACTAATACTAATAATTATTTTGCACATTGGAAATTATGTGTTAAAAATATAAATTAAGAATAATGTACTTGCACTTTTGGTGACATCATAGTCTGTTATACCACAGCAATTAACATTTAAATTGAGTTTATAGAAATAAAATATATAAAATACCCCTGTCTGAGTTCATTAAAAAAAAACTAACATAAACATTATCTACAATGCTTTTATATTAAATTTACTGAGAAATGCATGGTAAGTAAACAGAGAACCAGAGCTTTTAACCATCCCGTATTTCTGTAATGGGTGGGAGGTCTATTCCACAACCCCTTATGTAGCTTGTATTGCTTTGTTCTCTTGGTATTCTTAGTTGAAAGCTAAACCTAGGAGGTTCATGTGCTAATTTCTTAGACCTTGAAGGCCGCCTCTAATCTAAATGCATTTTGACAGTTTTTCACCACTAGAGGTTGTTAGTTCATGTGTTTCATATAGATAACATTGAGCTCAAGCACGTGAACTTATAACTGAGTGAGCACTGATTGGCTAAAATGCAAGTCTGTCAAAAGAACTGAAATAAGGGGGCAGTCAGCAGAGGCTTAGATACAAGGTAATCACAGAGGTAAAACATGTATTATTATAACTGTGTTGGTTATGGAAAACTGGGAAATGGGTAATTAAGGGATTATCTATCTTTTAAAACAATAAAAATTCTGGTGTTGACTGTCACTTTAAGTTAAGAAGCAGCGGTCATAAAACCACCGCTCCTTAACTTATCCACCACGTATGAGGTGGCGGACTGCAATCATCCCGATCGGATACGATCGGGATGATTGACACCCCCTGCTAGCGACCGATTGGCTGCTAATGTGCAGGGGGCAGCATTGCACAAGCATTTCACCAGATCATGTCCGCCCGACATTTGATAAATCTACCCCTATTTATGTAAAGATTTTTGCACTGCATATTTCACAGTTTTTTCTTGTCAGCTAGAAGGTGAAGAGCTTTTCTAAAAACACTCAAAATACTTAATACCCTAATAGAAAAACATATGCGAAGGAAAAAAGAAGCGATTGTAAGACACTATACATAGAAAGCAGCTTAATGTGATTTATATTGGCTGCAGGATTTAATTTTTAAAGTACCCCCCACTCACTGCTAACTTCACTCTATGGAGCAAAGTGTCCCTTTTTCTGTTAACTCCATTACTTTATAAAAGAGGGTCAGCGTGAAAAACCACGTCTGATCTGGCAAGGTCTAGAGAATCAGCCTCTAACTGCTGAGGTTTTCAGTCTCTGTAACAGTAGAGTTTCATGCTGAGAGATAAGAAGCACAGAAAAAAAAGAAAACGATGGAAATAAAAGACATACTGCCATTTGAGGTATACAGTATGGCCTGGATCCTATGTAATACACTACTGATATAGACAATGCTGCAGTTTAGTGACAGCTCTGTTGCTATCAATAGTGATGGGTCAGCTATTGCACTCAAGACCATCAGAGTTTTATTTGCTTAACCCCTTAAGGACCAGCGACGTACCCTGTATGTCGCTGGCCTTTTTTTGGGACTTGATTGTTTTATATCGCGGTCTTGCTACCAGTGTAAAGACTGCTCTATTCCACAAAGCCTGCTGGAGGGAGGGAATTAATAGCGTGTTCTTGCTAGACTTGTGCTATTATGTCCTGAAAAAAACCCTTAACGACCAGTGACATATAGGGTACATTGTTAAGTAGCGGGACAGCTCACAAGTAATTGTGTAATAGTTTTACTTTCTATAGGAACTGCTCTATCATAAATGAGTTATCCCATAGTGCTCCTGCTTAAACCATTTGTCAATATGACTTCAAGAAGTTGTGCAGCTTCTTTTTTTTTTTTTTTTTTTTTTGAAAATCTTTATTTATTCAAGAACATGCATCAATTCCAGTCCAACAAGTAAACTTTGACATCTGGTATACATAGTAAAAGATATAAACATCTATTCCACTCATAGAGACGTCTTTACAGTAAAGGGTAGGACAGAAAATAAGAATGTAGGACAATGAACTGGACCAACACACGTCCCTGCATTTTAACTTTATTTTTCTATCCTGCCTATCTCCTCCTAACCTTTAACTCCATCGCTATTCCTCATCCCCGGGGTGTCATCCCATCCATCTGTTTTGAATGTATTAGTGCCTGCTTTCTCGGGATGAGACATAACCATCAAAATCAAGCCTCCACTCCCCCCTTAGCTGTGCTTCAAGAATGTAGTCGGTGTTACGAATCGGGTAGAGTACTTGTAGCTGTTGATTTTGATCTAGGGTGTGCAAATAAACCTCCCATTTTCTCATGAAACGTTTTGTGCGTTGTTGGGCATCCCCCATGGTGTGCACCTGCTCGTAGAGCATTTGTCTATGTATTTCTCTCTTAAGCTGTGTCAAGGTTGGGGCCACATCCTTTAACCAGTTTTTGAGGATGATTTTCCTAGCCTGTATAATCACCATATGTGCGAATTGTGTATTTGTTTTGTTTAAGTTCTGACAGTCTAAGAAAACAATTGATCTAACCGTTAGTGTAGTGACTGTGACTCCAATGGTTCGCATCCAGTGCTGGACCATCCCCCAGAACCTCACCAGTCTGGGGCACGTCCAGATCATATGTAAGAGATCTGCATTGGCTTGTTTACATTTCGGGCAAGCCCCGGCCGATTCTGCTTCCCATGCCTTGTATAGTTTGGGTGTGATATAGGCCATTTCCAATAACTTGGTGTGGGACTCCCTATGATCCATGGATAGTGTGGCTTTTTGGATCTTTTGGATGCTATGTTTGACTTGGGCAGCCGAAACCTCGTCATTTAACAGTGCAGACCATCTATCTCCAATATGTTTTTGTGTGTTCTCATTGTTTGCCTTTGTCAGTGCTTTGTAAATTGGGGTGATTGACGTGTTCCCTTGTGTGTATAGCTTACATAACTGGTAGATCGTCTGCTCATTCCCCAAAAATGTATCAGATTCTAGAAGCATGGATACATAGTGTCTCGCCTGGAGGTATGCGAAGTGGTGTGATCTCGGTAGGGCATATCTTTCCTGCAAGTATGCAAATGTGTGTATTGTCTTTCCATCCCCCTCCAGTAACTTAGATACTACATTTAGTCCCAGTGCCTCCCAGTCCCTGAAGGCTTGCGTGGACAACCCTGGAATAAAATTGGGATTCCCCTGTAATGGGATGTATGTAGAAGTTTCATGATTAAACTGCAGTTTGTTACATATTTTCCTCCATGCGAACAGAGGTTGCTGAATTAGTGCATGCTGTGTGAGGTGTTTATCAATCTTTGTGGCCTGCAGATGTGGCAACATAGCCAGCGACCATGGTGCTACAAGTTGGCGCTCTAAGTCAGGGATTGTAAACTTGCTCCCTCCTGTCAACCAATCTAATACGTATTTAGCTTGAGTTGTCCAGCTATATAGTTCTATGTCTGGGACTCCCATGCCTCCCGAGTCAGTAGTACTTCTCATTCTGTCTGATTTAATTCTATGTTTCTTATTGGCCCAGATGAAGGAGAGAAATAGTGAGTTCCAAAATTTCAGATCTATTTTACTGAGTACTATTGGCAACATTTGCATTTTATACAACATTTTGGGAAACAGGATCATTTTTATGAGACCTATCCTGCCTGAAATTGAAAGTGGAAGCTTAGCCCAATGAGTGATTAGATCCATGGCTTCTCTTTTTAGTGGGTTGTAGTTGGCTACATACCAGTCATCTGGGTTTAATGACAGGTCTACCCCTAGATACCGAAAGGATTTCCCTGCCACTTTAAAATTACATTGAAAGTCAGGTACCACAGTGTTGTCAGTCAGCCAGATGATTTCTGTCTTATCAGTATTCATTTTATAGCCTGACACTTGACTGAATTTACTGATGATATCTATTAATTTGGGTATGTTGGAACTGGGATTTTGTATGTATAGGACCATGTCATCCGCGAAGAGTGAGAGATGCAGTGTGGTTGTGCCTAGTTTGAGGCCCTCTGTTTGTGCTCTAATTTTTATCGCTAGGGGCTCTAGAGCCAGGTCAAAGAGGAGGGGTGACAAGGGACACCCCTGCCTCGTGCCCCTCTCCAGTGTGAATGGTTGGGAGAGAGACCCATTCACCAAAATTGCTGCCTGTGGGTTGGAGTATAGGGTCTGTAGTGCCTCAATAAAGGGCCCTTCGATTCCGAATTTCCTAATGGTACAAAAAAGATGTTCCCAAAGGACCTTGTCAAAGGCCTTTTCTGCGTCCACAAGCAGTACACATGCCTCGTCTACCTCCATAATTGGCCTTTGTGTCTTTTTATTCCAGTAGTGTGTTAATATGATTTGGAGTGTTCTGACATTTTTTACTGCTGATCTACCTTTTGACTGATTCTCGTGGATAATGTCTGGTAAAATTACTGCTAATCTCCCTGCCAAGATTTTTGTAAAAAGTTTATAGTCCGAATTCATGAGTGAGATCGGCCTATATGAGGCTGGATTTAGATGGTCCTTGCCTGGTTTGTGTATCAGACTAACATTGGCTTCGGTGAATCTCCCTGCTTCTCTCAATTCCCCTTCCATGATATTATTGAAGAGCTCAGACAGTGCTCCCGCTACTTCTTTCTGAAGCAGCTTATAAAACTCTCCCGGGAGTCCATCCGGCCCGGGAGCTTTTTCTAAGGTCATGTTTCCTATTGCTTTCTCAATTTCTTCTACTGAGATGCGGGAGTTTAATAAATGGCGCTGACTCTCTGAGATCTGAGGGAGCGTAATGGATTCCCAGAAGACTTCTCTATGTAAGGGATTGACGGTTTGGGCTTTATAAAGATCTGAGTAATAATGTCTAAAGGTCTGTTGTATACCTTTTGTGTCAGATACTATTGTATTTTGGTTCTTGATAGCCGCTATGAAATTAGGAGTTTTAGTTAGTTTGGTAAGTCTAGCAAGCATTCTACCTATTTTATTAAGTTGTGCAGCTTCTTAAATAAAGTGCTTTAATGAAGTGCCCAGTTAGGAGAAAGGATTTTTTGATAAATCTGTAGTAGGGCTGGATGGGATTAAATATATGCACTTCCCTAATCAAATACCATAAACAACCTAAATGCAGGTAAACATTACAATATTCTATTTTCAAAAGAAATATAACCAATAAGACTTCTTATCATACTGTGGGCCAGATTACGAGTGATGAATCTGGAGTGTTGGTGCCTTAGAATAATCTTGGGGAGGTTCCGGTTCCGGTGGGAGGAGCCACGCACCGCTCGTGGTAACTGAGCGTGTATGCTGAGGGCTCGTACTGCACTTCTCCCTGCCATATGCCCGTTGTTGGAGTGGGACTACTTCCTAGGGCAACCGCACTAGTCAGAGGTGCTTGTGGCGGAACTGTGGAACAAGCAAAGTGGCTCAGTTGCAAGAGCCGAATTCGGAAGCACAAGCGAGGCACAAGTATCGATCTCTCAAGACTGCCCAAATTGACCTGTTTCACAGAGAGGGCGACGGTAGCAGAGCCCGAGAGACACAGAGGGCATAGGAGGTCGGAAGTGTACAGAGTGGGGCGGCGACCCCAGAGGCCGAGAACCGCCACATTACCTCTCGCCCTGGGTATTTCTATTGATAAAGCCCCCATTGTAGTTGAAAGGGCGCATCGATTAGGTACAAATAGAAGTAACATGAGAGAAAATTATAACAGACCTGTCCTAATAAAGTATTTAAGTTATTTCTGTACTTTATCTAGGACTTTTAAGCAAATGTTTCCGAATTCGAAAATGTTTTTAATACTTAGGGAGTTTTATTGTTTTCTTCTTCTTTTTTTTTTTTTCTCTTCTTTTTTTCTCCCGCTTGCCTCTCCTCTGCCTCCCCCTTTCTTGCACTCGCTACCTCCCTCCTCCTCCCCCTCCAAACATATATAAAGTTTAAATTGCGTATTAGAGGGGTACTAATACACTCAGACAAATAAGATGAGGATGATTAAGTTCGTTTCATGGAACATAGGTGGGATCACGTCACCTAAAAAGAGGAAGTTAGTGATTAAGCATCTTGCCAAACTGAATCCTGATATAGCATGGGTGCAGGAAACACACCTCAAAAGTATTGAAGCGCAGAAACTTAAGTGCAAATGGGTTGGACAAGTTATAGCATCAGATTGTGCCGGGAGGAAAAGAGGGGTTGCTTTCTTAATTAGCAAGGATCTGGAATATAGAATTCATGATATACAACTAGATGTCAATAATAGATGGATTATCCTTAACATAGAAATTTTTAATGTAAAATATGTACTGTGTAATGTTTATGGCCCTAACACCTCAGACCAATTGTTTTGGAATGATATAATTGCAAGATTAATTCTGCATGAATCACCCAATGTAATATTAGCGGGTGACTTCAATCTAACCCCAATACCTTCATTGGATAGATTCCCTTATAAGCAGAGGGGTAGGTCAATACAGAATTCTAGACTGTTTTTCCAAATATGCAAGGAATTAAAACTCCACGACATATGGCGTATCCACCACCCTGCGGGCAAAAGCTTCACCTGCGAGTCACACTCGCACAGATCCTTCTCCCGTATTGATTTTTTCTTAATTTCTAATGCTCTTTTGAGAGATGATGTGAGTGCAGAAATCGGTGAAATCATATTATCGGACCATGCCATATTAACGTTATCAGTAGGGAATAGAGAAAGCCAGGGGATCAAAGGAAATAATTTTTATTTTCCAAAGTATATGATAAATGATAAAGCATTTCAAATGTGGATAAAGAGCAAGTGGCGTGAGTATTGTATAAATAATCAAGGTTATGCGAATAAATATGAGGTGTTTTGGGAGGCAGCAAAGGCCTTTCTAAGAGGGGAGATCAAACTATACATGGTTAGCAAAAAAAAAAAGATTAGGGCTCGGGAAAATCAATTGACAAAAACGGTCTCGAGGGCATATCAAAACTATATAAATAATCCATTAAAAAAGCACTGGGATAAGTATCATAGTGCACGCCAAGAAAGAGATTTATTTATGGCTGCAAAAAACATACAGCAGGAAGCTAGAATGAGCGCTATTTATGGCGGACGCTATGGGAAATCTGTTAAATATTTGGCTAGGCTAGACAAAGCTAGGAACCAGAAGAATGTGATCGGGAATATTAGCTGGGGAGGTCAGAACTTCACCCAAACGAACGATATTAGTAAGGTTTTCCTAGATTATTATAAGAACATATATGCTGCCAAAATTATAGATACAGAAGCAAGTAAGATATTCTGGGATAAGATTGAGTGTCCACAGATTACACTAGAGCAAGCTAAGTCAATAAATGATCCCATATCGTTAGCCGAAGTCATAAAAGCAATTGAAGATTCTAAACTTGGAAAAGCTCCCGGGCCTGATCAAATACCCGCGGAGTTCTATAGAATGTTGAAGACAGATATAGCACCCATACTGACTTGTTTATTTAACTCATATTTCATAGATGGGAAAATAATGTCTCGATTTTTCTCCGCGTCGATCATAACCCTTATCCCAAAAAAAGACAAAATCTTATCAGATCCAGGGTCATACAGACCTATCTCTCTGTTGAATACAGACTATAAACTATTAACAGTAATAATTGCAAATCGTTTGAAGGATATACTATGTAAAATTATACATCAAGATCAGGCCGGTTTTATGTATGATAGATCACCAACAAAAAACATTCGTAAAACATATATGCTAATAGAATATTTTTGGAACAAATTGCATAAGGAAAAACCAGCGTATCATGATGATCTTGC
Organism: Bombina bombina; assembly: GCF_027579735.1. NCBI lineage: Eukaryota > Metazoa > Chordata > Amphibia > Anura > Bombinatoridae > Bombina > Bombina bombina. The sequence goes on along the minus strand of NC_069504.1, from coordinate 859,916,752 downwards.
TATGGTTGTGGTCGACGCGGAGAAGGCATTTGACTCTATAATATGGGAACATTTGTATACTTCCCTTGAAAAGTTTGGCTTCTCAGGTAAATTGATTGAATTCATTAAAGCCATATACAACTACCCCATCTCTTCGATACTGGTCAACAATACTCAATCAGATTTTTTCAAATTAGAGAAGGGAACGCGCCAGGGGTGTCCCTTATCACCCCTCCTATTTAATGTAGCCATTGAGCCACTAGCAATTTATCTCAGACAAGAACTGGAGGGAATAAAGATTGGATCTCAGAAGTTTGTGCTTGCCTTATATGCTGATGATCTACTTCTTTACTTCCAACAAACACATAGAAATATCCCTACTGCGTTCAAGGCATTAGATTTATTTAGTAGTATTTCGGGCTACAAAGTCAATACGCTTAAATCAGAGATTCTATGGATACACAAAAACATGGATAGCAAGACACAATATGAGCTAAGAGAGGTTACGCAGATTAGATATCTAGGAATCATGTTACATAAAGATCCTAATTGTTGGTATAGAGTTAACTTTACGCCCTTCTTTTCACGACTTAAAAACAAGTTGCAAAGATGGGCACTACTCCCTATTTCCTTGTCTGCTAAAATAGCTATGATTAAATCTATCCTATTCCCTCAGATAATTTATATTATGAATAATTTGCCATTATTCATTAAGGCAAAAGACATTAAAATATTCAATCAATTATGTGCTAAATTTCTTTGGAGCAAGTCGCGACACATGATAGCCATTAAAAAATTGTCACAACTGAGGGAACATGGGGGGCTAGCTTTCCCGGACATTAGATTATATAACATGGCCATCTTGGCTCGGAATGCGGTGGATTGGCTTCTGTCAACCGAGGTACTAACTAACTTAACTCTGGAAGAGAGCTTAATATATCCGTTTGCATGTAAAGCAATTTTACATTGCACTCTTATAGAACTCCCAGACAGCATCAAAAGGTTTATCAGTATATATAACGTGATTAAAGCATGGCAAATGACATGTAAATATCTTAAAATTAATTTTTCTATTTCCCCCTATCTTCCGATCAGAGGGAACCGCGAGTTTATAGCCGGATGCGACTATCAGGTATTTAAAGAATGGGCGGATAAAGGATTTGACAAATTTCTACAAGTCTTTGACCAAAGGTTTAATCTAAGAACCTTTGAGAGTATTGCTAGAGAATTTGATCTCCCCAAGAAGGAGAGCTTTTTCGCATATCTCCAGCTACGCCACTTTGCTAACAAGAAAGCTAAGTTAGAGAATTGGCCAGTAGGTTTTAAACAAATTGGAGACTATATCAATATATACAAGCAAGGAAAGCACTCAATATCATTATTATACAAAATTTTATTGGCAAAACAAGGTCAATTAAATAATGAACAATATATAGGTTATTGGGCAAAACATTTCCCAGAACTTAACGGGGATCACATTAAGAAGGGTATCCAATGGCTGATTAAAGCCCCCCTCCGTTCCTCTTGGCACGAATCTTTTCTAAAATTACTTAACAACGCCTATATTTCGCCAAAAAGATTGGCAGCATGGTCTTCAGAAAGCTCGGGAATATGCCACAAATGCTCAATGCCTAGGGCTGATCTGATGCATTGTTTCTGGTTATGCCCCAAAATAAGGCAATTCTGGCAGAAGGTTAACTTTTGGCTAAATAAATTTTGCCCTGAACATTTAGTTCTGGAACCTATAAACATTTTTTTTCTAAACATAACAGCCCAGAACTATGATTTGGTCAATACTATTATACTTATAGGTCGGAATTTAATTCTAAGAAATTGGAAGCAGACCAGAACAATACCTTTTAAGATTTTCCTAGAAGCAGTAAGACAACAGATCATATTTGAACAATATAATGTGTCAAACCTACACAATAAACCAACCCAACGTTTTTTCAATAAATGGGAAAATATTATCCAGACATATACACTTCCCATGCAATATATACTCACTAAGGCATTCCACAAAACAGACTACTTTGAAGGTCTGATATTAAGAGAACTATTTCCAGTATCCTGGCTTTGAAAAATTGGGGGACTCTTAGATTATAAGACACCTTTACGTGGCGTGGTGGAGGAGGAGGTGGCTTTTTTTTTTTTTTTTTTTGTTTGTTTTTGCTGTTTTTCTTTCTCTTTTTCTTCTTTTTTTCCGATCTGGTTAATGAGAACAAAATGTAATAACTGTATTTAGACGCAACACAGCATTTTGTTTTTTTTTTTTCTTTTCTTCCTTTTTTTTTTTTCTTTAGCCTACTTACAATGTTTATTTACTGTGTGATGTCCATAAGGTAATGGGCACGGAACCTGGTTATTGTCTAGGCATAAATGCTAGATATTTATCTTTTTATTTCTGTATACATGATTGGAAAAAAAAAATTTCTTTCTTACCCTGCGTGGTGCAAAATATGAGCAAATGAGCTCTGTTACAGTTATATTGATACTGATGGAAAAATAAATAAACATATTAAAAAAAAAAGAATAATCTTGGTGCTACAGTAATGGTTGGGAATTCAACGCAATCACCCAGCACTATTTGAGCTGTTTGAATCATTAATACCTTTGGCTATATAGTTACCACAATAGAAGCAGGCATAGGAAGTAGGGCAGTCTCACGCATGGTCATTTCCTGGGAAATATATTTTATCTTTCTGATCTGCGCTATATAAGAACAATTCAGTTAAAAAAATAAATCAATCAAAATTCAAAACTAGATTTATCCAGAAAAACAAAATTATACATTGTAGGCCAGATTATGAGTGGAGCCTTAACGTTTGCTTGCGAGGGATTTATCGCAGGTGTTTGCGTTCGTCAGGTTTACTGCTGGTATTACGAGTTAAAAGTAAATGCTAGAATGATCACTGTGTCTTCAGAGTTATCTGTTTTGCAAAACAAAAAAGTTGCTCAAAACACATCAAAAATACTTTACAAAGTACACTTAAACTCATAATATCACCATCTAGTAAAAATTATTTAAAAAAAATATAGCACACAAAAGTTATAAAGGCTCAAAGATATGAGGTCTCAGGTGTTAGGGAAAAAAAAGGCAGCGATACATACACTTTATTAGGCACAGCAACCTAGTAACGTGTTTAGTCTCCTTTAGCCTTCTAAACAGCCTGAATTTGTCAAGGCATGGATTTAACAAGATGCTGAAAACGTTGTGGAGGTATTGTGTACCATGCAGACATGAGTGTCATGCAACTCCTTGAGATTCGACGGAGGTGTAGGGCTGCAGCGAATTTCCCTTTCCAGCTCATCTCAAAGATGTTCAATAGGATTAAGATTCAACTTCCTTCTCGTACTAAGACACAGTTATTTAAGGTAGCCAGTATCGATGGTCATCCTTTGGGATCTGGATAATGCATTTTGAGACCTTACCTCTGACAGTTTCTGTTGGGATTTTTCATTAAGAGGTCCTTAAATTTGATGTTATAGAATCCCCATTATATCTTATAGTATTAGGATTATCTTGGCTGACTCTGCATAATCCCCAGTTCCATTGGCCATCACAGCAATGTAGTTTGCGCCTCACTATAAAACTGCGGGAAATCTCCTTTGAGGGGCTAGTAAGTTCCCACCAGAATAGGGCCCTCAATTCCCCCTGTATTTGTTTGTTAAATTTTGTCTGGTGTCTTATATTGTATTGTATTGTATCACAGTTGTATTTTTATCTTTGTACCCATGGACAGCGCTGCAGAATCTGTTGTCGCTTTATAAATAAAGAATAATAATAATAACTAGTCACTACAATACAGATGGCAAAACTGTATAACTGACATAAGCTTGACATTTCTTTGGTTTTAAAATCATGTCTGGAATCTAAGCAATATTTTAGATGGACTTTAATTGATCACTTCTAATAAAGATGCACTAGAACTTTGTTTTTAATCTACCCGCACCATTCGTATACCCTGCGCTCCTGCTGCCCACCTCAAAACCATTTTTTTTATGGGCTAATGGTTTGAACTGTTCTCCAATTGGCTCTCTAGCCATACAGCACTTTCTTTAATTGGCTCTCTAGCCGTACAGCACTTTCTCCAATTGGCTCTCTAACCGTACAGCACTTTCTCCAATTGGCTCTCTAGCCGTACAGCACTTTCTCTAATTGGCTCTCTAACCGTACAGCACTTTCTCCAATTGGCTCTCTAGCCGTACAGCACTTTCTCCAATTGGCTCTCTAACCGTACAGCACTTTCTCCAATTGGCTCTCTAACCGTACAGCACTTTCTCCAATTGGCTCTCTAGCCATACAGCACTTTTTCTAATTGGCTCTCTAGCCGTACAGCACTTTCTCCAATTGGCTCTCTAGCCGTACAGCACTTTTTTTAAGCTAGATCGCTGATTGGAGAACAGTTTAAACCGTTAGATAAAAAAATAAAAAATTATTATTGAGGAGGGCGGCCGGAGTGTGGGGTATTAGAATGACATAGCTAGATTAAAAAGTAAGTTACAGCGTATCTTTATTAGAAGTGATCAATTAAAGTCTATCTAAAATATTGCTTAGATTGCAGACATAATTTTAAAACATGTAAAGCGTACATAGTGAGCTGAAATATCTTTTAATAACAAGTACATATGGACTAACACTGATGCAATCTAATAACTGATATTACCTTGTAATAAATTGTTAAAGGGACTTGAAACCCACATTTTTTTCTTTCATGATTCAGACAGAGCATACCATTTTAAGTAACTTTCCAGTGTACTTCTATTATCAAATAGACTTAGTTCTCTTGGTATTCTTTATTGATTGAGAAGCAATACACTACTGGGAGCTAGCTAAACACATCAGGTGAGCCAATGACAAGTGGTATATGTGTGCAGCCACCTATCAGCAGCTAGCTCCCAGTAGCGCAATGCTGCTTCTCAGCCTATTTAAGTATGCTTTTCAAAGAATGCCAAGATAACAAAACAAAATAGATAAAAGCTCTTTAAAACTTCATGGTTTATCTAAAGTTTGATTTTGGCTTTACTCTCCCTTTAAGGGCTAGATTACAAGTGGTGCTCTAACTGATCGGTGCAAGCGATAAGGGGTTTATCGAGACTCTTTGTGCAAGTCTGAAGTAGTGCGTATATTAGTTGAAAGTACCCAAGTTCATTTGAGCGCAATTTAATTTAAAGCTTGTCAGGATAAACCAAATTCATAGCTCTTGTTAACTGTTACAACTGTTACAAAGACAGGCAAAGGGCTTTAATGTAGAGATACATACATATACATGTAAAATCATATTAATGCAATATTCATACACCTAGATTTAGAGTTCTGCGCTAGCTGTCAAAACCAGCGTTAGGGGGTCCTAACGCTGGTTTTGGCCTACCGCTGGTATTTAGAGTCTTGTAGGTAAGGGTCTAACGCTCACTTTCCAGCCGCGACTTTTCCATACCGCAGATCCCCTTACGTCAATTGCGTATCCTATCTTTTCAATGGGATCTTTCTAACGCCGGTATTTAGAGTCTTGGCTGAAGTGAGCGTTAGAAATCTAACGACAAGACTCCAGCCGCAGAAAAAAGCCAGGAGTTAAGAGCTTTCTGGGCTAACGCCGGTTCATAAAGCTCTTAACTACTGTGCTCTAAAGTACACTAACACCCATAAACTACCTATGTACCCCTAAACTGAGGCCCCCCCACATCGCCGCCACTGTATTAAATTTTTTTAACCCCTAATCTGCCGACCTCACACCGCCGCAACCTACATTATCCCTATGTACCCCTAATATGCTGCCCCTAACATCGCCGACCCCTACATAATATTTATTACCCCCTTATCTGCCCCCCCAACGTCGCCGCTACCTACCTACAATTATTAACCCCTAATCTGCCGACCGGACCTCACCGCTACTATAATAAATGTATTAACCCCTAATCCGCCTCACTCCCGCCTCAAAAACCCTATAATAAATAGTATTAACCTCTAATCTGCCCTCCCTAACATCGCCGACACCTAACTTCAAGTTTTAACCCCTAATCTGCCGACCGGACCTCGCCGCTACTATAATAAATGTATTAACCCCTAAAGCTAAGTCTAACCCTAACCCTAACACCCCCCTAAATTAAATATAATTTAAATCTAACTAAATAAATTATTTCTTATTAAACCTGTAAAATAAACCCTAATATAGCTACAATATAATTATTATTTATATTGTAGCTATATTAGGGTTTATTTTACAGGTAAGTATTTAGCTTTAAATAGGATTAATTTATTTAATAAGAATTATTTTATTTCGTTAGAATAAAATTATATTTAACTTAGGGGGGTGTTAGTGTTAGGGTTAGACTTAGCTTTAGGGGTTAATACATTTATTAGAGTAGCGGTGAGGTCCGGTCGGCAGATTAGGGGTTAATAATTGTAGGTAGGTGGTCGGCGGTGTTAGGGGCAGCAGATTAGGGGTACATAGGGATAACGTAGGTTGCGGCGGTGTACGGAGCAGCAGATTAGGGGTTAAAAATAATATGCAGGGGTCAGCGATAGCGGGGTCAGCAGATTAGGGGTTAATAAGTGTAAGGTTAGGGGTGTTTAGACTTGGGGTACATGTTAGGGTGTTAGGTGCAGACTTAGGAAGTGTTTTCCCATAGGAAACAATGGGGCTGCGTTAGGAGCTGAACGCTGCTTTTTTGCAGGTGTTAGTTTTTTTTTCAGCTCAAACTGCCCCATTGTTTCCTATGGGGGAATCGTGCACGAGCACGTTTTTGAAGCTGGCCGCGTCCGTAAGCAACGCTGGTATTGAGAGTTGCAGTGGCGGTAAATATGCCTGTACGCTCCCTTTTTGGAGCCTAACGCAGCCCTTCTGAGAACTCTAAATACCAGCGTTGTTTAAAAGGTGCGGGGGGGAAAAAACATGCGTAGCTAACACACCCCTTCTAACGCAAAACTCTAAATCTAGGCGATATTTAATAAAGTGTTTTACTGTGTATTTATTGTAAATATGTCACATTCCAATGTTTTCACATAGGGGAATATGTTCTAAGTATTTTTAAAAAGATATTCATTTTTATATATATATATATATATATATATATACAGTATATATATCTATATATATCTATATATATATATATATCTATACCTATATATAGTCATTCATATATATACTGTATATTTATATATATATATATATATATAAAAATATATATAGGTATGAATATACTGTATCTAGAAATATGTATTTATGAACAAATAGAACATATTCTGCTATGTGAAGAACGTTGGAATGTGAAATATTTATATTTTCATGTTAGTGCACTTGAGAAAGGGTTTGCATGCGAGTAAGGGTGTTAGGTTTTTTGCACTTTTCACACTCCATTGAAGTCTATAGGGGAATACGTTAATGCGGTCGCAATATTCTAAATACAGCTTTTTGCGCACGCCAGGTTATCGCTCATGCAAAAACGTTTTACTTTCAACTTGTAATATGTATGTTACCCGACGCACGCAAAAAGCTTATTTCTAGCGGAGTTAGCGCGCAATTTGTTTCTTTTAAGATCATAGTTAGATACACACTAGTGGCACCAAAATTACTTAAAGGGACAGTCAACACCATAATTTTTGTTGTTTAAAAAGAAAGATAATCCCTTTATTACCCATTCCCCAGTTTTGCATAACCAACACAGTTAAACTTATAATAATACACATTTTACCTCTGTAATTATCTTGTATCTAAGCTTCTGCTGACTGCCCCTTTATTTCAGTTCTTTTGACAGACATGCATTTTAGCCAATCAGTGCTCACTCCTAGGTCACTTTACATGCATGAGCTCAATGTTATCTATATGAAACATGTGAACTAATGCCCTCTAGTGCTCAAAATGTATTCAAATTAGAGGCAGTCTTCAAGGTCTAAGAAATTAGCATATGAACCTCCTAGTTTTAGCTTTTAACTAAGAATACCAAGAGAACAAAGCAAAATTGGTGATAAAAGTAAATTGGGAAGTTGTTTAAAATTGCATGCCCTATTTAAAACATGAAAGTTTTTTTTGGTCTTGACTGTCCCTTTTATCTGGATGTCAAAGAGCTAATTAAATTTAAATCCCATTTGTTGGTGCTATATAGGAAAAATAATATTTTAATAGCTGGAATTGTTGGAAAACCTGTAATTAATAGTATGGATAAATTATATAGCACTTCAGCAATTATACAATTATACACAATAATTTTGCAAATACAAGAGAAAAACTTTTACCAATCTGGTACAAAACATAATTTTCATGATTTGCCATCATTAATTCTTTTTTTTTTTTTTTTAACTGCACACTCTGGGTTTCCAATGAAGTTTAATGTCATGATTTATATTTTATATTGTGTAAGCTGTATGTATGAATTTATACTGAACATATGGATCGACTTGAAACTTCTTTGTTCCCACTAAGGGCATTTCTAGATCCTACTGGGAAATAAATCAGCTCAGTTGGGTAATTATCATACCCATACAGTAATTTTGCCATATAGATATGACATCTGCAACCAATTATTTAGCACATTTCTTCCAGATTTACCTATAAGATTTGTGATACTGCAGGTGTGTGAGTAATTGAAAAACCATGATAATAAGGGAACAAGGGATTGTATTTCAGTATAAAAAGAGCCAGTTACTCTAAACTTGCCAATGTATTGTTCTGTATACAGGTGGCAGTAAGAGAAAAAGGTTAATAGATAAATGAACAATGAGGTAAGTGGAAAACACACACACACACAGCCTAACACATACAAAAATGCACACCTGTCTGCACCCCCATACACACACACATCCTAACACATACAAAAATGCACACCTGTCTGCACCCCCATACACACACACAGCCTAACACATACAAAAATGCACACCTGTCTGCACCCCCATACACACACACACAGCCTAACACATACAAAAATGCACATCTGTCTGCACCCCCATACACACACACAGCCTAACACATACAAAAATGCACACCTGTCTGCACCCCCATACACACACATAGCCTAACACATACAAAAATGCACACCTGTCTGCACCCCCATACACACACACAGCCTAACACATACAAAAATGCACACCTGTCTGCACCCCCATACACACACACAGCCTAACACATACATAAATGCACACCTGTCTGCACCCCCATACACACACACAGCCTAACACATACAAAAATGCACATCTGTCTGCACCCCCATACACACACACAGCCTAACACATACAAAAATGCACATCTGTCTGCACCCCCATACACACACACAGCCTAACACATACAAAAATGCACACCTGTCTGCACCCCCATACACACACATACACAAATCCACTCAACCCACACACACATGCATACACACATACAACCTAACGCATACATACATGCACACATGTCTTCACCACAATACACACACACATACACAAATTCGCTTAACCCACGCACACGTACATGCACACACATACACAACCTAACACATACATACATGCACACACATATGTTTGCACACAACATGCGCACACACACATAAAGAAATACACGTAATCCATGCACACATGCATACACACACACACACAACCTTATACATACTTAGATAAAAAAAATGTCTGCACTCCCCATATACACACACATGCACAAATTCACTCAAAACCATGCACACGCACACCCAACCTAGCACGTACACACATGAACAGAATACATATTTTAATATTTTAAAACATTTTTTAGTGATATAATGCATATGAATAATTATAGTTCTGAACAAACCACAGAGAAATGGGCAGGGAACTTTTAGAAACAGTGTAGGACATATGTTAGAGGGCATAAAATATAATAATGATGGCAAATTAGTTTTATTAAAAGGAGCATAACTGACATGTATTTAAAGAACTTTTAATCTTGTTAATTCACTTTTTGTCTTGTTAAATTATATGCTGTTTCCTTCCCTTTAATGCCTAGATGATATTATGTGGCCCTGAGGCAGCTGTTAGTAAATTCAAATAAAATAAAAATGGTATTAAATTGTTTGTTTACTTTCTAACAAGGACAAGTAATATAAAACTGTTTGAGGTATCTATTTCTGTTCATACTGTAATCCAGACTGAATAAATATTAAATATTAAATTTCACCAGAACTGCTTGTGCAATGATAAATGCCAACAGCGTATGCTTCATTGTATCATGTCCGTCCGCACTTTAGTAAATCGTCCCCTTGATCTTGTTGTTGATCCCACAGTACAGAAAATAAATCCACTGTGTATGTGGAAGACAGTGGATAAAGGGTGGGACTGAGAGTAAAGAGGGAGTGCAAGCATTTTGCAGGGTACCTATAAAAATGGGGCATAACTGCCCACCCGAGAGAAGAGGATGAGGACATAGGGTGATTTAAAGGGCTCCATTGTAATCACAGTTCAGCCAGCTGCCCACCACTGGCATATGAGAACTGATAGTATAATAATGTATGAGTCAGGGCAGTTGTACATTAACTTTAGTGAGGCTACAAACTGCAGTATATTTTGTGAAATCTGCTGCCCTTGAACCTCTATAACTGTACTACAGGGATTCATGTTGGGGTCTTCCCTCTCCCCTAGATAACCAGATATCACTAGTTTGTAATAAGCTTATTAAATATAATTAAATATTTGCAGAGCATAGAAGAAGGAATGCATCATGCCACAAAACTACTTCTCAAACCTTCCACCCTGCCCAACCTTGCTGCCCTAGGCCTAGACCAAAATACCCCCTTCGCTAGGAGTATAGTAAATGTTAACAGAGGAAAACCTCTTGCTATAAACTTACATCCACACTTTAAGATTAAGATAAAAAATGTTGTCTTTAATAAACCACTTTGGGCAGAAAGTTTCATTTACTCACAAAAAACAGATTCTCATTCATTTATACACAATTAAAGTGATGGTAAGCTCTCCCCCTTTTAAAATCAGATCCGGAATGTTAGTGATATTTTAGATTGAGTTTCATTCATCAGTTGTAACGAAGATGCGTTATATGAAATTGTTCTCCAATCAGCGCTGTGTGGAGAGTGGAAATTGGAGAACAATTTAAACTATTAGCTAACCGGAAAACTGACTTTTGAAGTGGGCGGCCGGACTGTGGGGAATTTAAATTTCATATCTATATTAAAAGTAAGTTCTAGCGCATCTTTATTACATCAGATGAATTAAACTCCATCTAAAATATCCCTAACATTAAAACCTTTCATTATATCTTCATAAATCTGCTTTTGATCAAGGAACAAAAACTAAGAATCCAATATATTTTCTTTTGTCGATATTCTGGAACAACCACTATACACCTTTTGTCTGTGTTTATATTTAACCATAAAATGAGATAGATACTATTCATGATACCACAGCTCTAAATATTTAATTTCATGGCAATTACCTGTATATTTCACTGGGGAACAATTTAAAGATTGGCTATTAATATGATTTTTGGGTTTGATATAACACATTTGTAAAATTAAGTAATTGCAAAAATGATGATAGTCTTAAATATAATATACATTTTTGGAATTGCTACCAGCTGTCTAGTTTAAAACTGGACTATTATCTAGTCTTAGTTATAATGCACTCTGCCTTCTACCATTTCCTCATGGTATACTTTCATTATAGACACTTTATTTGATAACTTTCAAAGAAGCAATTCAGAATGATATGTGGCATAATTACAGCAATTAAATGGCATATTCCCAATGGCGCATTAACTGACATACTTTAAAAAAAATAATTTTATATATATATATATATATATATATATATATATATATATATATACAGTATATTTATATATATGTACTATAGGTACAGATCCATCATTTTGGCCCATGCCTTGAAAATTCCTAGCATTGGCCAAAACATTGGATCTGTACCTATAGTATTAAATTAATACAAGCATATAAATAACAGTGAAGTGCCTATATATATATATATATATATATATATATATATATATATATATATATATATATATATATATACATCAATTCCTGGAGTTCCCTTTGTTTAAAGTCGTACAGTCTCAAGCATCTCAGACAATTAGGTTCCCTATTACTCATGTATCTACCTCTATTATACTCATCTGTCAGTTCACCAAGTAAAAAAGAAAAACTCCTTCTAGTTTTCAGCCTACTAGGAAGAGCAGCAATCATTCCCTGCTGTAACTGTGAAATTATCTGTATATGCAGAAACAATTGTGATTCATTATATGTCTGTGTGTAGTATGTCTGGAATGAGTGTGTGTGCGGGGATAAGATTCTGTATGACTTATGTGTCAGCATAAAAAAACACATATAATGTTAACCAGTTTTTCTTATAAATGAACCCATTTCATTTACCTGCCATTTACAGAATAAAGAAGTATACCAGCAATTTATATAATGTGTAGCTACAATTTTTTTCCTGCAAAATAAGGAATTACATTATAATTTAACATATGTTCTGTTGCATTTCAGGTTGATATATCATGTATACTGGTCTATATTGGACCTTTTTTTATGGTACATAATCCCAGCTTCTCATTTAGACCATTTAGGTTGTAAATTGAAGGGATTAGAGCTCATTGGGGCGGAGAACCTTGGAGATGTATTAATAGGGGCTGTGCTACCAATTCATTTTGATATGGAGCTGCCCAAAGTCTCTTTTATGGAATCACCACCACAAGGATCCTGCAAAATGTAAGGTTTCTTTTAATCATTTAAACTTACAATTTCGTTCTTTTTCTATCTCCTTTGAATCTAAGTCATATATGTCTATATATTTTTTATTTATTTCCCTCTATCTTTATATCTCCTGACCTTCCAGTTTTGTATCGAAAACGGTTGTTTGACCATTAAAGAGATATTAGACAATACATTAATGCTAGATATAATGATGTATTTAAAGCAAATGTTAGCCTGATATTAATATTCACTTGTATCTTCAATATTTAAACAACTCAACTCACATAATTAAAAAAATGCAAGTGTAAATATTTAGTCTTTATAAAATGATGGGTGTTACCATGTTTTAACCTAGGTTTGTTCCTATGTTTAAAATCTTGTAATATTATTTCATGTCCGAAGCCAGTTAGGGACAGTTATTCCAGAAAATGTTTAGTCTCATTTTGATAGATATTTTTATCTTTATGTGTGTGATGACCACCCCCTTGCTTTTCATAATGGGTAAGAACACAATTACCTCTTGTTTTTCCTATTTCTATTAGGTTCAGTGCTGAAATGTTCCAGCATTTCCATGTTATGAGATATACTGTGGATGAGATTAACAGAAGGAATGATCTCCTTCCTAACCTTACGCTAGGTTTTCATATATTTGATTCATGTACATGGCTTCAGCTAGAACTTGATTCAACTTTTAGATTATTAACGGGCTATAACAAGGGTATACCCAATTACTCTTGTAGAGAAAGACCTCCATTGCCTGTAATAATTGGACATTCTTTATCTACCTTCTCTATTCTGATGGCTTATATACTGGGACTGTACAAATACCCACAGGTGAGTTTCGCAGAAAGCTATCAAAGTTTAAGACCTCTTTAACTTACTACTACATTTCTAATATATTGAAATCTAATTAGCTGCTGCTAGCAAATATAATTTGACTTTGATAAATTATAAATGATCTATGTTTTTATTATCATTACATTAAATCAGATGTAATCTACATAATTCAATTTCTCTTTGGCACTGTAGATCAGCCACTTTTCAACTAGCTTCCTGCTGAGTGACAGGACTCAGTTTCCATCATTCTTTAGGACTGTACCTAGTGATGTTTTTCAGTCTCAAGGACTAGCAAAACTAGTGTTGCATTTTGGATGGACTTGGATTGGATTGGTTGCTTCAAATAATGACTATGGACAGCAAGGAATTCAGGTTATTAAAAATGAAATTCTTAATGCTGGAGCTTGCGTAGCCTTTACAGAATATATTATGACCAATCGTTTGGACAGAAATGTGCCACACATTGCAAAGGCTATTAAACATTCAACAGCCAAGGCAATAGTTGTCTTCACTACAGAATCTGATTTGGTATTTCTATTGGATGAAATGCTGAAACAGAATGTGAAGGGAAAGATATTTGTAGCCAGTGAAGCTTGGTCCACCTTATCTATGTTGTTAGTGGACAAATATACTCCCCTACTGTCTGGTGCTATTGGCTTTTCTTTCTATAGTTCAAAAATCCCAAATTTTGAAGGATATTTTAACAACATAAATCTCTTTGATACTCTTGGGCAATCTTGGATGAAAATATTCTGGGAAAATGTTTTTGGGTGCAAATTATTTGACAATAGTCCATGGGAGAATTTTACAAAGTTATGTACTGGAAATGAAGATCTTAACAGTCTTCAATCAAGCTTTAATGATGTATCCAACCTAAGAAGTGCATATAGTTTATATACAGCAATACATGTCATTGCCAAAGCTTTGCATGATTTGCAAACTTGCCAAGATGAAAGTGGACCATTTTATAATAGAAGTTGTGCAGATTCTGAATATTTTAAGCCATGGCAGGTAATCATCAATAAACTTTATGATCAAGGTATATTGATGACATATTCTTTGCAAGTTTATGTTATTTTAAAGTGACTCTGATACTGTGCCACAAGCTGTATCATGTTTCCCCCCAATTTACTATGATGCACTGAGATGATATAGGAATACCAAGCCATATGAGAAAATTATTGCATTAATATGAAGATTTAACGTTTAAAAAATATTTTTAGTATGAACTTGAAATATTTAAGAAAAGTAAATTTTGGGAAGTAGGATTTTATGCTACCCTTAGCTTTTGCTTGTTTTGCCAGTTTTGATGATAATCTTGATAAAACCCTAATTTGGTTAAACACGTATATTTACTCCAGGATTACAGCAAGAGAGAAAAGAAGAACCAAGACACAGTCACAGCTGCACTACAGCCCCTCGTTTGGACTCTATAGTCCATCAGCTTAAGAGGACCCAATACTAGGACCAAGGAGTACAGAGCAGCTGAAAAATGTGATCCAGTGATCTTAATTAGGATCCGTGACACAAGGAAACAAATCTCCTGTGACATGGAGAAGGAAGTTTAAATCAAGTTTTGATACTTCTTAGTTGCTTCCGGTTTACCACCAAAACCGGTGTTCTGTTAAGGGACCGAACTTTTCAAAAGAGCGAACCATGTCACTTCCTGTGACGTTACATCAGCTGTTGTAGACATTTTGCCCCTAATGCGCATGCGTGCCAGCGTCATCACATACCTGGCCACATACGTCACTGTGAAACTATTTAGACTTGTGAAATTAAGAAGCCTTTCTATAGCGCATGCGTGGGATTTTCTATCACAAATGGGGGGGTTTATGGAACGCTGTTTATTCATCCCTGCATGACAAACAGCCACTCGGCTCTCACCACTGCTTCTGTTGGCATACAAACAAGAAGGCGTGCATTCAAAGCACTTCACTTTATGTTTAGTTTAGTGGCGAGAGCCGAGTGGCTGTTTGTCATGCAGGGACGAATAAACAGCGTTCCATAAACCCCCCCATTTGTGATAGAAAATCCCACGCATGCGCTATAGAAAGGCTTCTTAATTTCACAAGTCTAAATAGTTTCACAGTGACGTATGTGGCCAGGTATGTGATGACGCTGGCACGCATGCGCATTAGGGGCAAAATGTCTACAACAGCTGATGTAACGTCACAGGAAGTGACATGGTTCGCTCTTTTGAAAAGTTCGGTCCCTTAACAGAACACCGGCAAAAAAAGCAAAATGCTAAGAGTAGCTTAAAATCCTACTTCCAATTGGCATACGCATCCACCAATCACAGGAGGGGTGTGTCACCGGATAACAAATAGAAACAGAGGTGTGTTATTTTAGGAGCTACACACCGCACTTACGAGCCGCGAGGAGGTTTGTGGTTAGCTTATAGAGGTACGCGCTTTATACCACTTATCCGAGACTCAAGTTTTTCGGCATGTTTCAGGAGAAAGGTACCTTAAAACTTTTTCTAGACTGTTACATTTTTTATACACCATTGTCTTTTGCATATTGTCCTTTTTATACTAGAGAGAAGTCCCTATGTTGTTTTGAAGGACGAGTATAAATTTTATCACCTATACGGTTTTATATTTATTATATTTGGGTCAAAGGCATTATTAAATATATATTTTTTAAGCACACATCGTGGGTTAATATTTATTGTTGCATATATTATGCTTATAATACATATTGGCAAACATTCTTCTAGTAAAAGTTATCACTGTTATAATGTTAGCATATTTCTCTGCACGTGCATGTAAAGCATAGCTAGATATTCTCAGTGTACCAGCTTTATAAATACTGCAGCTGCTCAAAGAGCCAGTGGAGCTTGTATCATGTTAGCAATGATGCAAATTGAGTTTTTACCAGATGAAACAAGCACTTTAGGTTCTTTGAGCAAGTGCTGTGCTTAAAATGCTGGTGCACGAAGCATACTTAAATACCCTCTTGAAACAGCTATAGCTTTTATTAGAAGCATTTTTTTTTTCTAATTCATGTCTATTGTAAAAATTCTTGTATCCAAAGTGTGCATTTTAATTTTGTCTGGAATGTCACTTCGCTATTGGGAATTTCAGAGAAAAACTTTTTTTTAAAATAAACAACCCAAGGTATTGATCTAGGTCCATTTTGGTATATTGTATTCCACCATTTTGCCACTAAATACGACCATAAAAAATAAAAATAGTTAACTTTTTTCACAAAGTTTGGGTTTCTCACTGAAATTATGTACATACTATTTGTGCAATCATGACACAAATGGTTGTAAAAGCTTTTCCGGGATCCCCTTTGTTCAGAAATAGCATACTTGCATGGCTTTGCCATTGATTTTTGGTAATTAGAAGGTTGCTAATTATAGTTGTGCACAACAGTTCTGAAATTCCCGGCAGTGAAGGGGTTATTTAATTAGCTGGTAAGAAAATACTATATTAATGTAGGTATTACAATCCTACCTGACACCTCTCACCTCCATAATGCCCTCCTAAACAGCACTCTTACTCCCCCACCCACATTCATCCATGCCATCTTAGGTACTGACAGTCTGCCAGCATGCAGTTTAGGGCTTATTTTATTTTTTATTATTTGGATACAGTGTAGTGATCCCCTCAACCCTTCCACCTTCCTGATCCCTCCCAAACAGCTCTCTAACCCTCCCACTGGGGGCAGCCACCTTTGGTACTAGCAGCTGTCTGCCTGTATCTAATTTGTAAGATTTAATTTTTTTTAATTAATACAATTTTGTAAATATATATGTTTCTGTAGTGTAGTGCCCCCCCACCTCCCCCTCCACGGTTTCATTATGTAGGGTGCCCCCAAATCCCTGTTTCACCCCTTTTCTGTAGTGCAGTGCCTCATCACTCCCTTTCCCTTCAAAACATTTTTTCTGTGGGTAGGTTTCCTTCCACTCCCTATGTATGACCAATACTTTTCCTATTTACAGCTATTATATTACATTCAGAATGTGAAGTTGAAGCTGAGCAATGATAGAGAGGTCTTCTTTGATAAAAATGGTGACCCACCTGCAATATACGACATTGTGAATTGGCAACTGGGTGCAGATGGCATGTTGCAACATGTCAAGGTTGGAAGCTATGATACGACACTTGCTGATAGAAAATTAGTCATCAACAACAGTGCAGTGATGTGGGATTCTAGGTATGGCCAGGTATGCATTGTAGCACATCTGATCTTGTTAGCAATAGTCTGAGTATTTTTAGACTTGGATACAAATATGTTAGAGGCATTATACTCAGAAATGTTCTGTCATAGGAAAATCACTATTTAAGCATATATAAAATAAAAGCTATAAAAATTTAAAGGGACATGACACCAAAAGTTTTTCTTTCATGAGTCAGAGCATACAAATGTAAACAAATTTGTATTTTACTCCCATTATCATTTTTTTTTTTTTTTTGAAGTAGCAGTAATGCACTACTGGGAGCTAGCTGAACACATTGGTAAGCCAATCACAAGAGGCATATACTGTATGTGCAGCCACCAATCAGTAGCTAGCTCCCAGCTCCTGAGCCTACGTAGTTGTAAGCGATTGGAAACTTTTCATGATTCCATGCACAAATAATTAATCAAACAGTTAATATATATAAATTTATATATATATAAATGTGTTCTGTAATAGCTGCATACTTGGTAGCGATATACATTAAGTAAGATTCTCTCTCTCTCCTTGTAAAAGGATATGAAACCCAAAATAAGAAAAGAAAATTCTAATTTACTTCTATCAATTTTACTTTGTTCTTTTGAAATCTTTTATTGAAAAGCAGGGGTGTAAGCTTACATATATATATATATATATATATATATATATATATATATATACTGTGTGTATATATATACTGTACACAGAGAGAGGTAGGGGTCTCTCTCTCTCTCTCTCTCTCTCTATATATATATATATATATATATATATATATACATACATACATATATACACATATATATATACACAGTATCTCACAAAAGTGAGTACACCCCTCACATTTTTTAACTATTTTATTATATCTTTTCATGTGACAACACTGAAGAAATGACACTTTGCTACATTGTAAAGTTGTAAGTGTACAGCCTGTATAACAGTGTAAATTTGCTGTCCCCTCAAAATAACTCAACACACAGCCATTAATGTCTAAACCATTGGCAACAAAAGTGAGTACACCCCTAAGTGGAAATGTCCAAATTGGGCCCAATTAGCCATTTTCCCTCCCCGGTGTCATGTGACTTGTTAGTGTTACAAGGTCTCAGGTGTGAATGGGGAGCAGGTGTGTTAAATTTGGTGTTATCGCTCTCACACTATCTCATACTGGTCACTGGAAGTTCAACATGGCACCTCATGGCAAAGAACTCTATGAGGATCTGAAAAAATAATTTTTGCTCTACATAAAGATGGCATAGGCTATAAGAAGATTGCCAAGAGCCTGAAACTGAGCTGCAGCACGGTAGGCAAGACCATACAGCAGTTTCACAGGACAGGTTCAACTCAGAACAGGCCTCGCCATGGTCGACCAAAGAAGTTGAGTGCACGTGCTTAGCATCATATCCAAAGGTTGTCTTTGGGAAATAGACGTATGAGTGCTGCCAGCATTGCTGCAGAGGTTGAAGGAGAGGGGGTCAGCCTGTCAGTGCTTAGACCATATGCTGCACACTTCATCAAATTAGTCTGCATGGCTGTCGTCCCAGAAGGAAGCCTCTTCCAAAGATGATGCACAAGAAAGCCTGCAAACAGTGCTGAAGACAAGCAGACTAAGGATATGGATTACTGTAACCATGTCCTGTGGTCTGATGAGACCAAGATAAACTTATTTGGTTCAGATGGTGTCAAGCGTGTATGGTGGCAACAAGGTGAGGAGTACAGACAAGTGTGTCTTGCCTACAGTCAAGCATGGTGGTGGGAGTGTCATGGTCTGGGCCTGCATGACTGCTGCCGGCACTGGGGAGCTACAGTTCATTGAGGGAACCATGAATGCCAACATGTACTGTGACATACTGAAGCAGAGAATGATCCCCTCCCTTCGGAGACTGGGCCGCAGGGCAGTATTCCAACATAACGACCCCAAACACACCTTCAAGATGACCACTGCCTTTCTAAAGAAGCTAAGGGTAAAGGTAATGGACTGGCCAAGCATGTCTCCAGACCTAAACCCTATTAAACATCTGTGGGGCATCCTCAAATGGAAGGTGGGGGAGTGCAAAGTCTCTAACATCCACCAGCTCTGTGATGTTGTCATGGAGGAAAGGAAGAGGACTCCAGTGGCAACCTGTGAAGCTCTGGTGAGCTCCATGCTCAAGAGGGTTAAGGCAGTGCTGGAAAAAAATGGTGGCCACACAAAATATTCACACTTTGGGCCCAATTTGGACATTTCCACTTAAGGGTGTACTCACTTTTGTTGCCAACGGTTTAGACATTAATGGCTGTGTGTTGAGTTATTTTGAAGGGACAGCAAATTTACACTGTTATACAGGCTGTATGTACACTCACTACTTTACATTGTAGCAAAGTGTCATTTCTTCAGTGTCACATGAAAAGATATAATAAAATATTTACAAAAATGTGAGGGGTGTACTCACTTTTGTGAGATACTGTATATATATATACTTGCAAAAGGATATGAAACCCAAAATAAGAAAATTCTAATTTACTTCTATCAATTTTACTTTGTTCTTTTGGTATCTTTTGTTGAAAAGCAGGTGTGTAAGCTTAGGATCATTTCTGAGGCACTATATGGCAGCAGTTTTGCAAGAATATTACCCATTTGCAAGAGCAATAGAGGGCAGCATTATGTCCTGCCATGTTGTGCTTCAGATGCCTACCTAGGTATCTCTTCAGCAAAGAATACCATGGCAATGAAGCAAACATGATCATAGGAGTAAATTGAAAACTTTTTTTTTTTTTAAATTGTATGTTCTGTCTGAACCACAAAAGAAAATTTTGGGGTTTCAAATTAATTTAACACATATATAACTTTAAGAGTATTGCCTTTATGAAATGCTACACTTGTATTTCACTCTGCAGTTCTGTTTTTTTATAGCAGAGCTTATCTTGAAAGTGTCAGATGTAACATTCTCCGAGACAGATAGTGCTAGGCTCTAATGTGAGAATATTAATTTCTTATGAAAATACTCTTAGCTAGTTAAAATGCCAGCTAAATGAAATAATATGATTGACATAACACTAGACACGCCTGCAAAATCTATAGGTTTAATTATTAGAATTGCCAAGGGGGGGGGGCTAGGGAGTCTGCTAGGTAAAATTTTGGAGAGAAGTTTGATACAGCATCTGTGAGATTAGCTGCCTGAATCTTATTGAATTATGATGACTCTCAGCTATTGGGATTAACCTGCCTGTGTGCCACCGTACGCTGCAATTAATGCCTTATTTGAAAACCCAAAGATAAGTAAGGCATTTATAGTTTAATCACTGCTTAGTGTAGCCATTATGTTTTAATACATTTAGAAGCTGATAACTCATTTGTGTTTTTGCAATAAGTTCATAATAAACACAATTATTATTCTACTGCATTCTTGTGTGTCAGTTCTCTTTTTCAGTACTATAGCGAGACCTAATTTGCACTTTCCCCAGCGCCAGAACATAACACTATGTATGCTTTTCAAGAAAGGATAACAAAAGAGCAAAGCAAATTAGATAAAAGAAGAAAATTATAAAGTTGATTAAAATTGCATGCTCTGGGTGAGGTTACATATACGGCACAAGCTTCAGCTCAACTGCTGAAACCCATGCCGCCTGTAATTTCACCTCACACATCGGGGTATTACATAACCCCGCCTGCAGTTAATAAAGTGCCGTAAGTCGGATAAACTAGCGATGTCCAGAAATGAGCGTAAATACACATTTCTGGAGTCGACAGTGACTAACGGCACTTTAGAAACTGCCGGCCCCTAAGAAAAAAAAAAAAGGCCAAATCTCCCGTAAAAGTCTAAACCGCCTCCCAAAAATAAACCCGACACGTAAAACCCCTATATCCTTCATCAAACCCACATCGGAACTAATAATAAAAGTATTAACCCCTAAACCGACAACCCCCCACAACGCAATAAGCCTAATTAAACTATTAACCCCTAGGGGTCAATTTATTAAGGTGTGGACGAACTTGATGCGTATCATATCATGTCCACCGCACATCGATAAATGCTGACAGCATACATTGTCGGCATTTATCATTGCACCAGCAGTGGTGAAATGCTGGTGCAATGCCGCCCCCTGCAGATTCGCGGCCAATCGGCCGCTAGCAGGGGTGTCAATCAACCTGATCATATCCGATCGGGTTGATTGCTGTCCGCCACCTCAGAGGTGGCATCTGCTGCTTCATAAATCGACCCCCTAATCCACAATTCACCCACATCGCAATCTACCTAATAAAACTATTAACCCCTAACCCGCCATTAAAGGGCCATGATACCCAAATGTTGAAACACTTGAAAGTGATGCAGCATAGCTGTAAAAAGCTGACTAAAAAATATCACCTGAACATCTCTATGTAAAAAAGAAAGATATTTTACCTCAAAAATTCCTCAGTTGCCACATCCCATTGTAAAGGACTTCTAAGCAGCAAATCAGTATGTCAGCAGTAATACAGCTAAGGGAGTGAGCTTACGTGCACACTCATCTTATTTCCCTATTCAGTTTAAGGAAGTTTACTATGAAATCTCATGAGAGTTAAGTGAAATCTCATGAGATCACAGTAAAAGAGTTCATGACCTCAGCACTGTTGATGCTGATTGGCTGCTGTTCATTTCTTTCTTTCTTTCTTTTTTTTTTACCCTGCAGCTGGGCAGCAGCTGAAGTATATTTTTTTACACAGAACTTACTCTGCTGAGCTGAGGAAATTGTGAGGTAAAATATCTTCTTTTTTTACATAGAGATGCTCAGGTGATATTTTCCTCTCAGCTTTTTACAGTTATACTGCATCAGTTTCAAGTGATTTAGCATATGAGTATTATGTCCCTTTAACCCACATTGCAATAAACCTAATATAGTATATGAACCCCTCATCTGCCATTAACCCACATTGCAATAAAACTAATAAAGTATATTAACCCCTAACCCACCATTTAACCCACCTCGCAACAAACCTAATAAGGTATATTAACCCCTAACCCACCACTTAACCCACCTCGCAACAAACCTAATAAAACTATTAACCCCTAATCCGCCAAACCCACACAACGCAATAATCCTAATAAATCTATTAACCCCTAATCCGCCAAATCTCCACAATGCAAATAACTAATTAAATTGCTATGGCCCCTAACCTAACACCCCCTAAATTAACCCCAATTACCTAAATTAAAAAATACTAAGTTACAATTAAAATAAAAAAGATAACATTACTTAAAAAAAAAAATTAAATTAATCTAAGATTGCAAAAAATAAAAAAAGTCTAACATTACAAAAAAAATAAACCAAATTATCAAAAATTAAAAATTAAACCTAATCCCTATGAAAATGAATAAGCCCCCCCAAAATAAAAACACCCCCTAATCTAATGCTAAACTACCAATAGCCCTTAACAGGGCCTTTTGTAGGGCATTGCCCTAAGTTAAACAGCTCTTTTCCTTAAAAAAAAGTCCCCTTCTAACAGTAAAATCCCCCACCCACCAAACCCCCCAAAATAAAAAAACCTAACACTAAAAAATCCTAAACTACCCATTGCCCCTCAAGGGGCATTTGTATGGACATTGCCCTTAAAAGGGCATTCAGCTCTTTTACTGCCCTTAAAATGGCATTCAGGTCTTTTAAGAGTGCCCAGAAATCCCTAATCTAAAAAAACCCAAACCCCCTAAAAATAAAAAAAAGCCTAACTCTAACCCCCCAATTAGGTACTCACTGTTCCTGAAGTCCGGCGGAGAAGGTCCTGTTCCATGCAGGGGTGAAGTCTTCTTCCAAGCGGCAGACATCCTTCTTCCAAGCGGGGACCTCTTCCTTCTTTATCCAGGACCAAGCTGGCGCGGAGCAGAAATGAGCGGGGAGCAGTACCGGCGACCGCAGAGCCATGGAGCATGGAGGATCCTCTTCGTACGATCGCCACCCTACACTGAATGTTGAATTCAAGGTACGCATTTAAAAATGTTGTCCCTTGCATTCCTATTGGCTGATTTGATTCTACAAATACAAATCAGCCAATAAGATGAGAGCTACTAAAATCCTATTGGCTGTTCATTGCGATGTTGGTTAATGGCAGATTAGGGGTTAATATACTTTATTAGGTTAATTGCGATGTGGGTTAATGGTGGATTAGGGGTTAATATACTTTATTAGTTATTGCGGTGGGGGATTGCGGTTGACAGGTAGATAGATATTGCGCATGTGTTAGGTGTTAGTTAATATTTTCAGGCAGTTACGGGAGTTACGGTGCTCACATACTCAGCACAAGGCTTGCTGTGCCTGACTATGTGTGGTTAAAATGGAGTAAAATGTCTCCATTTTCGATGCCTAAGTCCTTGCGCTGAATATGTGATACTGATTAGCGATGCGGTTCTATGTTAGCTTATGGGAATAAAAATTGCAGCCGACGGGTGAAATATATATGTGCTGCATTTATATGCGGCGCGTATATGTGATAGCATCTTGCCCACTATCTGAATTGTGAAAGACTACTGCTTCTGCTGTACTGGCAGACAAGGACCCACCTCTTCAAGTATTCCAAGAAAACATTAGTCAATTCAGGACAGCAACATTCATTTGAAAAAAAATGCTAACACAATTGCCTTGTTTTAGATGAAACAAAGAAAAAAACAAAAAGCTGTACAAACCCAGACTGGCTCAATCCGTTGTAAAAGCGAGGAACTTTATTGAAAAACAATTAAAAACGCTATGTAACACACCATTAATAAGTAAGCAACGCTTGCTACATATTAAAATGTCAGAACAAGGCTACGACCTGGGGCCGTGTGACGTCACTGACGTGTTTCGGATACTCCTGTAATCATAGATAGTCACATACAGACTCATTCACCTTCATATACCTTCTGAAAACAGGTGGTAGCCTCATTCTGAACTTACTGTCAGAGTCATAATTAAAGAAACAAACACGTACATATTATATATCAATTGCACAATACTATATACCTGTATACTTATACGTATATTTCATTCAATTACATTTCTACTCTACTTATCTACCATATATATGAAATAATGTGATATAATCACTTGATTAAGTTAAATAGAAAGCTAAACATATATATATATATATATATATATATATATATATATACATGAATAGGTTCTCAACCTCCTTATCTATATCAATTAATTAATACAAAAGTAAGAATGATCAGGTAAAAATGGACAATGGACTCCGATATTTATCACCATCTCTAGATGAATTAATGAGTCATGTATATATATATATATATATATACACATTACTGTTAATCGCCAGGTTTGGAATAGACGTAATAATAATAATAATAATAATGTTAATTTTCTTGGGGGTAAAGCTATTACTTGGAACATAAATATAAATCTAAAGGTAAGGTCCACATCAGTTTATTCCCAATGATTTATTAAGTCAAACATGAAGTTAAACCCCTTGGGTAGGCGTGTCTGGAGCTTAAAGATCCAGAACTCCTCCCTTTGGTATAGGATCTTAGTCCGATCTCCTCCTCTCTTTGGGGTAAACACCCTCTCAATGGCCTGCCACTTAAAGAAATTAACACTTTTAGTATGCTTCAATATGAAGTGGGAAGCCAATGCAGAACATTCTCGCTCATTGTCTATGTTGGTGAGATGCTCTCTAATTTTGGACCTCACCTCCCTAGTGGTGAGGTCCACATACTGCAATTTGCAGTCTACACAAGAGATCAAATATGCCACGTAGCTCATAGAGCAGTTAATACATTAATACACCATCTTATTAATGGTGTGTTACATAGCATTTTTAATTGTTTTTCAATAAAGTTCCTCGCTTTTACAACGGATTGAGCCGGTCTGTGTTTGTACAGCTTTTTGTTTGCATTCATTGGAGATACCCATAGGGCTCAGCTGTTTGCCAGAGTGGAGGAGGGGACACAGCGGCGAGGATTGCCTTGGGCTATATGCCGGAAAGAAGGAGGAGACATGGGCCTCTATTTATCAAGCTGTCTACTTACCTGCATTCGCCGGCACCAATACGCTCGCCTAAGCTCGCCTAACATCGCCGCCGCGGACCTGAATACGTTTGCCAAATTTATCAAGAAAGCTATCAAAAAGCCGCGCACCAAGTATGGTGCGATGAGCAGCAGACTGTTGTTAACTAACAGTCATCGATCTCGCTGCTCTGCGGCTTATTCGCAGCTTTCTTGCTATACTGTCACTAAGCACTCACACTATACTATACTGTTTTATCCCCTATACCGCCGCTCCCGGAGCCCCCCGCAACTAAATAAAGTTATTAACCCCTAAACCGCTGCTCCCGGACCCCGCCGCAACTATAATAAATATATTAACCTCTAAACCACCGCTCCCGGACCCAGCCGCAACTATAAAAAATATATTAACCCCTAAACCGCTGCTCCCGGACCCCGCCGCCACCTACATTATACCTATTAACCCCTAATCTGCCGCCCCCTATACCGCCACCACCTACATAAAGTTATTAACCCCTATCCTGCCGATCCCGGACCCCGCCGCAACTAAATAAATTGTCAGAGTCATAATTAAAGAAACAAACACGTACATATTATATATCAATTGCACAATACTATATACCTGTATACTTATACGTATATTTCATTCAATTACATTTCTACTCTACTTATCTACCATATATATGAAATAATATGATATAATCACTTGATTAAGTTTTTGTTTTTATATTTACATTTATATCATCTATTAAATAGAAAGCTAAACATATATATATATATATATATATATATACATGAATAGGTTCTCAACCTCCTTATCTATATCAATTAATTAATACAAAAGTAAGAATGATCAGGTAAAAAATGGACAATGGACTCCGATATTTATCACCATCTCTAGATGAATTAATGAGTCATGTATATATATATATATATATATACACATTACTGTTAATCGCCAGGTTTGGAATAGACGTAATAATAATAATAATAATAATAATAATGTTCATTTTCTTGGGGGTAAAGCTATTACTTGGAACATAAATGGCGATAAATCTAAAGGTAAGGTCCACATCAGTTTATTCCCAATGATTTATTAAGTCAAACATGAAGTTAAACCCCTTGGGTAGGCGTGTCTGGAGCTTAAAGATCCAGAACTCCTCCCTTCGGTATAGGATCTTAGTCCGATCTCCTCCTCTCTTTGGGGTAAACACCCTCTCAATGGCCTGCCACTTAAAGAAATTAACACTTTTAGTATGCTTCAATATGAAGTGGGAAGCCAATGCAGAACATTCTCGCTCATTGTCTATGTTGGTGAGATGCTCTCTAATTCTGGACCTCACCTCCCTAGTGGTGAGGTCCACATACTGCAATTTGCAGTCTACACAAGAGATCAAATATGCCACGTAGCTCATAGAGCAGTTAATACATTAATACACCATCTTATTAATGGTGTGTTACATAACATTTTTAATTGTTTTTCAATAAAGTTCCTCGCTTTTACAACGGATTGAGCCGGTCTGTGTTTGTACAGCTTTTTGTTTGCATTCATTGGAGATACCCATAGGGCTCAGCTGTTTGCCAGAGTGGAGGAGGGGACACATTGGCGAGGATTGCCTTGGGCTATATGCCGGAAAGAAGGAGGAGACATGGGCCTCTATTTATCAAGCTGTCTACTTACCTGCATTCGCCGGCACCAATACGCTCGCCTAAGCTCGCCTAACATCGCCGCCGCGGACCTGAATACGTTTGCCAAATTTATCAAGAAAGCTGTCAAAAAGCCGCGCACCAAGTATGGTGCGATGAGCAGCAGACTGTTGTTAACTAACAGTCATCGATCTCGCTGCTCTGCGGCTTATTCGCAGCTTTCTTGCTATACTGTCACTAAGCACTCACACTATACTATACTGTTTTACCCCCTATACCGCCGCTCCCGGAGCCCCCCGCAACTAAATAAAGTTATTAACCCGTAAACCGCTGCTCCCGGCCCCCGCCGCAACTATAATAAATATATTAACCTCTAAACCACCGCTCCCGGACCCAGCCGCAACTATAATAAATATATTAACCCCTAAACCGCTGCTCCCGGACCCCACCGCCACCTACATTATACCTATTAACCCCTAATCTGCCGCCCCCTATACCGCCGCCACCTACATAAAGTTATTAACCCCTATCCTGACGATCCCGGACCCCGCCGCAACTAAATAAATTGTTTAACCCCTAAACCGCCGCTCCCGAAGCCCACCGCCACCTACATTATGCATATTAACCCCTATCCTGCCCCCCCTACATCGCCACCACTATAATAAAGTAATTAACCCCTAAACCTAAGTCTAACCCTAACCCTAATACCCACTAACTTAAATATAATTAAAATAAATCTAAATAAATATTACTATTATTAACTAACGGCTAGATTTGGAGTTTGGCGGTAGATGGGTTGTTAACGCTACGCAGGCTTTTTTCTGGCCGCACCATAAAATTAACTCTGGTATCGAGAGTCCAAAAAAATGCTGCGTTAGGCTCCAAAAAAGGAGCGTAGAGCATTTTTACCGCAACTTAAACTCTCGATACCAGAGTTGCTTACGCAAGCGGCCAGCCTCAAAAACGTGCTCGTGCACGATTCCCCCATAGGAAACAATGGGGCTGTTTGAGCTGAAAAAAAACCTAACACCTGCAAAAAAGCCGCGTTCAGCTCCTTACGCGGCCCCATTGTTTCCTATGGGGAAACACTTCCTACGTCTGCACCTAACACCCTAACATGTACCCCGAGTCTAAACACCCCTAACCTTACACTTATTAACCCCTAATCTGCCGCCCCCGCTATCGCTGACCCCTGCATATTATTTTTAACCCCTAATCTGCCGCTCCGTAAACCGCCGCTACTTACATTATAGCTATGTACCCCTAATCTGCTGCCCCTAACACCGCCGACCCCTATATTATATTTATTAACCCCTAATCTGCCCCCCTCAACGTCGCCTCCACCTGCCTACACTTATTAACCCATAATCTGCCGAGCGGACCGCACCGCTACTATAATAAAGTTATTAACCCCTAATCCGCATCACTAACCCTATCATAAATAGTATTAACCCCTAATCTGCCCTCCCTAACATCACCGACACCTAACTTCAATTATTAACCCCTAATCTGCCGACCGGAGCTCACCGCTACTATAATAAATGGATTAACCCCTAAAGCTAAGTCTAACCCTAACACTAACACCCCCCTAACTTAAATATAATTTAAATCTAACGAAATTAATTAACTCTTATTAAATAAATTATTCCTATTTAAAGCTAAATACTTACCTGTAAAATAAATCCTAATATAGCTACAATATAAATTATAATTACATTGTAGCTATTTTAGGATTAATATTTATTTTACAGGCAACTTTGTAATTATTTTAACCAGGTACAGTAGCTATTAAATAGTTAAGAACTATTTAATAGTTACCTAGTTAAAATAATCACAAAATTACCTGTAAAATAAATCCTAACCTAAGTTACAATTAAACCTAACACTATACTATCAATAAATAAATTAAATACAATTCCTACAAATAACTACAATGAAATAAACTAACTAAAGTACAAAAAATAAAAAAGAACTAAGTTACAAAAAATAAATTTTTTTTTACAAACATCAGAAAAATATTACAACAATTTTAAACTAATTACACCTACTCTAAGCCCCCTAATAAAATAACAAAGACCCCCAAAATAAAAAATGCCCTACCCTATTCTAAATAAAAAAAGTTAAAAGCTCTTTTACCTTACCAGCCCTGAACAGGGCCCTTTGCGGGGCATGCCCCAAGAAATTCAGCTCTTTTGCCTGTAAAAAAAACATACAATACCCCCCCCCAACATTACAACCCACCACCCACATACCCCTAATCTAACCCAAACCCCCCTTAAATAAACCTAACACTAAGCCCCTGAAGATCTTCCTACCTTGTCTTCACCTCACCAGGTATCACCGATCCGTCCTGGCTCCAAAATCTTCATCCAACCCAAGCGGGGGCTGGCGATCCATCATCCGGTGCTGAAGAGGTCCAGAAGAGGCTCCAAAGTCTTCCTCCTATCCGGCAAGAAGAGGACATCCGGACCGGCAAACATCTTCATCCAAGCGGCATCTTCTATCTTCTTCCATCCGGTGCGGAGCGGGTCCATCTTGAAGCAGCCGACGCGGATCCATCCTCTTCTTCCGGCGACTCCCGACGAATGACGGTTCCTTTAAGGGACGTCATCCAAGATGGCGTCCCTCGAATTCCGATTGGCTGATAGGATTCTATCAGCCAATCGGAATTAAGGTAGGAATATTCTGATTGGCTGATGGAATCAGCCAATCAGAATCAAGTTCAATCCGATTGGCTGATCCAATCAGCCAATCAGATTGAGCTCGCATTCTATTGGCTGTTCCGATCAGCCAATAGAATGCGAGCTCTATCTGATTGGCTGATTGGATCAGCCAATCGGATTGAACCTGATTCTGATTGGCTGATTCCATCAGCCAATCAGAATATTCCTACCTTAATTCCGATTGGCTGATAGAATCCTATCAGCCAATCGGAATTCGAGGGACGCCATCTTGGATGACGTCCCTTAAAGGAACCGTCATTCGTCGGGAGTCGCCGGAAGAAGAGGATGGATCCGCGTCAGCTGCTTCAAGATGGACCCGCTCCGCACCGGATGGAAGAAGATAGAAGATGCCGCTTGGATGAAGATGTTTGCCGGTCCGGATGTCCTCTTCTTGCCGGATAGGAGGAAGACTTTGGAGCCTCTTCTGGACCTCTTCAGCACCGGATGATGGATCGCCAGCCCCCGCTTGGGTTGGATGAAGATTTTGGAGACAGGACGGATCGGTGATACCTGGTGAGGTGAAGACAAGGTAGGAAGATCTTCAGGGGCTTAGTGTTAGGTTTATTTAAGGGGGGTTTGGGTTAGATTAGGGGTATGTGGGTGGTGGGTTGTAATGTTGGGGGGGGGGTATTGTATGTTTTTTTTACAGGCAAAAGAGCTGAATTTCTTGGGGCATGCCCCGCAAAGGGCCCTGTTCAGGGCTGGTAAGGTAAAAGAGCTTTTAACTTTTTTTATTTAGAATAGGGTAGGGCATTTTTTATTTTGGGGGTCTTTGTTATTTTATTAGGGGGCTTAGAGTAGGTGTAATTAGTTTAAAATTGTTGTAATATTTTTCTGATGTTTGTAAAAAATTTTTTATTTTTTGTAACTTAGTTCTTTTTTATTTTTTGTACTTTAGTTAGTTTATTTCATTGTAGTTATTTGTAGGAATTGTATTTAATTTATCTATTGATAGTGTAGTGTTAGGTTTTATTGTAGGTAATTGTAGGTATTTTATTTAATTAATTTAATGATAGTATAGTGTTAGGTTTAATTGTAACTTAGGTTAGGATTTATTTTACAGGTAATTTTGTGATTATTTTAACTAGGTAACTATTAAATAGTTCTTAACTATTTAATAGCTATTGTACCTGGTTAAAATAATTACGAAGTTGCCTGTAAAATAAATATTAATCCTAAAATAGCTACAATGTAATTGTTATTTATATTGTAGCTATATTAGGATTTATTTTACAGGTAAGTATTTAGCTTTAAATAGGAATAATTTATTTAATAAGAGTTAATTAATTTTGTTAGATTTAAATTATATTTAAGTTAGGGGGGTGTTAGTGTTAGACTTAGCTTTAGGGGTTAATCCATTTATTATAGTAGCGGTGATCTCCGGTCGGCAGATTAGGGGTTAATGTTTGAAGTTAGGTGTCGGCGATGTTAGGGAGGGCAGATTAGGGGTTAATACTATTTATGATAGGGTTAGTGATGCGGATTAGGGGTTAATAACTTTATTATAGTAGCGGTGCGGTCCGCTCGGCAGATTAGGGGTTAATAAGTGTAGGCAGGTGGAGGCGACGTTGAGGGGGGCAGATTAGGGGTTAATAAATATAATATAGGGGTCGGCGGTGTTAGGGGCAGCAGATTAGGGGTACATAGCTATAATGTAGGTGGCGGCGCTTTGCGGTCGGCAGATTAGGGGTTAATTATTGTAAGTAGCTGGCGGCGACGTTGTGGGGGGCAGGTTAGGGGTTAATAAATATAATACAGGGGTCGGCGGGGTTAGGGGCAGCAGATTAGGGGTACATAAGTATAACGTAGGTGGCGGTCGGCAGATTAGGGGTTAAAAAAAAAAATTGAGTGGCGGCGATGTGGGGGGACCTCAGTTTAGGGGTACATAGGTAGTTTATGGGTGTTAGTGTACTTTAGGGTACAGTAGTTAAGAGCTTTATGAACCGGCGTTAGCCCAGAAAGCTCTTAACTCCTGCTTTTTTTCTGCGGCTGGAGTTTTGTCGTTAGAGCTCTAACGCTCACTGCAGAAACGACTCTAAATACCGGAGTTAGGAAGATCCCATTGAAAAGATAGGATACGCAATTGACGTAAGGGGATCTGCGGTATTGAAAAGTCGCGGCTGAAAAGTGAGCGTTAGACCCTATTTTCAGTGACTCCAAATACCGGCGGTAGCCTAAAACCAGCGTTAGGAGCCTCTAACGCTGGTTTTCACGGCTACCGCCAAACTCCAAATCTAGCCGTAAATTATTCCTATTTAAAACTAAATACTTACCTATAAAATAAACCCTAAGATAGCTACAATATAATTAATAATTACATTATAGCTATTTTAGGATTTATTTTTATTTTACAGGCAACTTTGTATTTATTTTAACTAGGTACAATAGTTATTAAATAGTTATTAACTATTTAATAACTACCTAGCTAAAATAAATACCTGTAAAATAAAACCTAACCTAAGTTACAATTACACATAACACTACACTATCATTAAATTAATTACATAAATTAACTACAATTAATTAAAACTAATTACAATTAAATAAAATTAACTAAAGTACAAAAAAACAAACACTAAATTATAGAAAATAAAAAAAATTACAAGAATTTTAAACTAATTACACTTAATCTAAGCCTCCTAATAAAATTAAAAAGCCCCCCAAAATAAAAAAATTCCCTACCCTATACTAAATTACAAATAGCCCTTAAAAGGGCCTTTTGAGGGGCATTGCCCCAAAGTAATCAGCTCTTTTACCTGTATAAAAAGAAATTCAATCCCCCAACATTAAAACCCACCACCCACACACACAACCCTACTCTAAAACCCACCCAAACCCCCCTTAAAAAAACCTAGCACTAACCCCCTGAAGATCACCCTACCTTGAGCCGTCTACACCCAGCCGGGCACAAGTGGACCTCCAGACCGGCAGAAGTCTTCATCCTATACGAGCAGAAGAGGACATCCAGACCGGCAGAAGTCTTCATCCAGGCGGCATCTTCTATCTTCATCCATCCGGAGCGGAGTGGGTCCATCTTCAATCCATCCGACACGGAGCATCCTCTTCCATTGACGTCCTAACACTGAATGAAGGTTCCTTTAAATGACGTCATCCAAGATTGCGTCTCTTGAATTCCGATTGGCTAATAGGATTCTATCAGCCAATCGGAATTAAGGTAGGAAAAATCCTATTGGCTGATGCAATCAGCCAATAGGATTGAAGTTCAATCCTATTGGCTGATCCAATCAGCCAATAGGATTGAGCTTGCATTCTATTGGCTGTTCCAATCAGCCAATAGAATGCAAGCTCAATCATATTGGCTGATTGCATCAGCCAATAGGATTTTTCCTACCTTAATTCCGATTGGCTGATAGGATTCTATCAGCCAATCGGAATTCAAGGGACGCCATCTTGGATGACGTCACTTAAAGGACCAGTCATTTGGCCGTCGGATGAAGAGGATGCGCTGCATCGGATGTCTTGAAGATGGACCCGCTCCGCTCCGGAAGGATGAAGATAGAAGATGCCGCCTGGATGAAGACTTCTACTGGTCAGGAGGTCCTCTTCTGGCCAGATAGGATGAAGACTTCGGACCCTCTGGAGGACCACTTGTGCCCGGCTGGGTGAAGACGGCTCAAGGTAGGGTGATCTTCAAGGGGGTAGTGTTAGGTTTTTTTAAGGGGGATTGGGTGGGTTTTAGAGTAGGGTTGGGTGTGTGGGTGGTGGGTTTTAATGTTGGGGGTATTGTATTTTTTTTTTACAGGTGAAAGAGCTGATTACTTTGGGGCAATGCCCCACAAAAGGCCCTTTTAAGGGCTATTTGTAATTTAGTATATGGTAGGGAATTTAATTATTTTGGGGGGCTTTTTTATTTTATTGGGGGATTAGATTAGGTGTAATTAGTTTAAAATTCTTGTAATTCTTTTTTTTTCTCTGTAATTTAGTGTTTGTTTTTTTCGTAATTTAGTTTATTTAATTTAATTGTAATTAATTGTAGGTAGTTTAGGTAATTAGTTTAATGATAGTGTAGTGTTAGGTGTAATTGTAACTGAGGTTAGGGTTTATTTTACAGGTACTTTTGTACTATTTTAGCTAGGTAGTTATTAAATAGTTAATAACTATTTAATAACTATTCTACCTAGTTAAAATAAATTCAAAGTTGCCTGTAAAATAAATATAAATCCTAAGCTAGCTACCATGTAACTATTAGTTATATTGTAGCTAGCTTAGGGTTTATTTTACAGGTTAGTTTTAAATAGGATTAATTTATTTAATTATGGTAAATTTATTTTGTTTAATTTAAATTATATTTAAGTTACGGGGGGTTAGACTTAGGTTTAGACTTAGGTTTAGGGGTTAATAAATTTAATATAGTAGTGGCGACGTTGGGGTCGGAAGATTAGGGGTTTATAAATGTAGGTAGGTGTCGGCGATGTTAGGGACGGCACATTAGGGGTTAATAAAAATTAACTAGTGTTTGCGAGGTGGGAGTGCGGTGGTTTAGGGGTTAATACATTTATTAAAGTGGCGGCGATGTCCGGTCGGCAGATTATGGGTTAAACATTTTATTTAAGTGTTTGCAATGTGGAGGGGAGGGCTCGGTTTAGGTGTTAATAGGTAGTTTATGGGTGTTAGTGTACTTTGTAGCACTTTAGTTAAGAGTTTTATGTTCCGGCGTTAGCCCATAAAACTCTTAACTACTGACTTTTAAATGCGGTAGGAGTCTTGACAGGAGAGGGTCTACCACTCACTTCTTCCAAGACTCGTAATACCGGCGTTAGGCAAATCCCATTAAAAAGATAGGATACGCAATTGACGTAAGGGGATTTGCGGTAAGCTCGAGTCGCGGAAGAAAAGTGAGCGGTACACCTGTACCTGCCAGACTCATAATACCAGCGGGCATTAAAATGCAGCGTTGGGACATCTCAACGCTGCTTTTTAAGGCTAACGCAAGACTCGTAATCTAGCCGAAAGTGTTTTTTTTTTTGCAGCTAGCTCCCAGTAGCATTTCTGCTCCTGCTCTTGATATATTGATAGGAAATGGAAGCTTAAAAATGCTTGATGATGAAATGCAAGTATCTTTATCTAATATTCCACCAGATATTCAGCAACTGTGTTCATCCCATCAACCTCATACATCCCATTAAAATAGTAAGTAGCTATTGGTGTTATTAAAAAAAATAAAAATAATTCTTGCCCATACTTACATACTGTTACTTGTAAATACATTTTGTTATTATATAATTTATGTATCTGTCTGTATCTCTTAAAACAAGTTAGTTTAACCTCCTGTTTGCTTGTACAACGGAACTACTGTGTCGTGAAATGATGTAGGTCTAAAAAGTGTGCCACCAACATGAAAAGTTTGGAAAGCTCTGCTCTAAATGGATTGGGAAACTAAGACTGTTTCTGAAATGATAAAGTACATTGTGGCTTATGTTAGCTTATGGCTAAGGTGCAGTTGTTTTAGATACTATATCAATGCGGCAAGACTCAGGAGAATAAATCGTTATCAATGATGGTGAAATATATGGAGGACTGTGTTGCTGCAGTATAAAAATATAGTTGTAACAGCTAGTACTACAAAGACTGCTATTTTTCATACTCTCATCCAATCAAACCCTTCCGACTGGGCATGGGCCCTATGCCCAACAACAAGTGACTGAATTAGTAAGCAGGAATTATTATTATTATTATCGGTTATTTGTAGAGCGCCAACAGATTCTGCAGCGCTAATCTACCACAACTAGAAATAACACAAGCCCCGCCAAACCAAGATACAACAAAACATGTTAATTCACATGGTATTATATGTAAGACATAACTTTTCAAGGTCTGCACCCAAATATTGACACATATGGTGACACATATAAAAGTTATCTAAGAGAAAACTAGATGTACAAGGACGTGTGGTACATATGATGTATACTTTTTTAGAGGGTGCCAATAGACACCCACCATCTGAGCAATCATGTGCTGGATTTATATATATAAAAATGATAAGCATACTAAACAGTTTACCTAACGTTATTAACCTTGTGGGTAAATATGGCACAAGAAAACACAATTATACAAATAGGAATCATAACACATGAGCAGCCATGTCTCTAAGAAGTGGGTGAACTTAGTGATAAGATAAGTATATAAGTCTAGAGTCTTTAAATGGAAAATAGTTCCAAACCGTGTAACAGCACACTTAGGAGTTAGAATTATACCATATAATAGCTGCTCTAGAGCCGCTGTTAAGCCATGTAATAGATTTACAGTGGAAAATTCCAATGAAAACTATTTATGGTAATCTCTTATGAAAGCTATACATTTGTTGTGATGTATATTAATGGAAACTATAACATTTATCAAAAGAATTCAAGATAAAGGGGCCCATTTATCAAGCTCCGGATGGAGCTTGAGGGCCCGTGTTTCTGGCGAGCCTGCACGCTCGCCAGAAACAGCAGTTATAACTTATAAAGCAGCGGTCTAAAGACCGCTGCTCCATAACCTGTCCGCCTACTCTGTGGAGACGGACAGACATCGCTGCAATTCAACCCGATCGCGTTGATTGACACCCCCCTGCTGGTGGCCGATTGGCCGTAAATCTGCAGGGGGTGGCATTGCACCAGCAGCTCACAAAAGCTGCTGGTGAAATGCTGAATACGGAGAGCGTATTGCTCTCCGCATTCAGCGAGGTCTGGAGTGTGGATCAGGTCCGCCAGACCTTTGATAAATATCCCCCAAAGAACGTAGTTAATTTTGTATTATTACTGTGATATTAGTATCTATGTATAGCTAGTAAAATAAAAGACCACATTAAAGAGTCGCCTCTAGGTTGAATACTTAAAGTTATTAGGCAAGTAGTACAAAAAACTGAATGATTATATCAGGTTGAAAAAAGGCCCTAATATATGTACATATACTCACACATACACACGTATATATATATATATATATATATATATATATACACATCTATGTAACTTAGCCTCAGTAGATTACTACAACAAACCTTGGGTACAATAATAACAAAACAATTAGCATTGAATATTTTTAACTTTTCTATGATAACATTACCTAACAAACTGTTAAAAGAAGAAATGAATATAGGTTATAGGTCCTAACTTATTGATTGTTGTGGTAATGTATCGCTCAAATATTAAATGCCATCATAAAAGTGCTACAAGGTATCCAACCATATGAGTATGGTAAATTTGTGAAAAAATTATTTTAACTTATGTCAGCCCCTTTCATGTCTCATAGAAAGTAAACTGATGCCAATTTTCAACAAGTGGTACCAAAAGACTTCTGAGATACTTGCTTGCAATAAGTCTCCCAGCACCATTGGATGTCGATAATCTTGACTCCCAAACCTCCATGACTGCCACAAATTGGAATCATTAGTAAAGATGGCGGGACCTGAATCTCGCTTCTGCGCCCCCTTCAATATCTCAAAAAGAGATTGAAGCAAACACATGTTCACAGCTAAGGAGTCTTGTACGTTATGGCCAAACATGAATCTTGTAGCAGTGTAACTATTCTCCTGACCATAAGGCTTCTGTATATCATTCATGGCCGTCACTCCTGGCTTTATATCACATACCTCAAAGCAAGATTGGATGCCAGTATTCACATTAATATGTTGATAAGTGTCCAGAGTGAAGTCTGCTTGCTGGGTCATCATATTTGCAGAAGTCCCCTCAGCACGGTCCTCAACCAATAAATAATTCAAAAAAGCCCTCTCCAGTTCTCTTTCAAGTAATTTAAAGTGCTGATCAAGCAAAGCCCCAAGTGATGAAGTGATAAGCTCTATTTGCGGGTCAATTATTGCTGGCAGCGTATTTTCTCCTTTGGTTATTTAAGATAAGCTTGAAAGTTGCGGAGTCGCAACTATTCTAATACCTGAGGCCCCTTATGTTTGCAGATTAGGCTTCAGTTTAATAATCACGGCTGTGGAGCGGTCAAAGAGTCACTTCAAGTCTAGGTTTGGTGGCCGTTATCAATCGCGTAGTGATGTCTGTGTGCCGCGAGTTGCGGCTATCAAAATATAAGTGCTGGTCTGGCTTGCATGTTAGGCCACAATGGCGGGTCGCTCCTCTGTCTTAAAACTTGTGTGTAACGGCTTCCCAGGAGGATCCCCCTTGAACTTAGGTGATGAGTAGGGAGATAGAAATGTGAAGATCTGTCTCTGACTCCTCAGTTTAGTTCCTTTAGCTTGTGCTTGCACGGAGCTCACATGTTGTTTCTCGGCCAGCTCCGCCCCCATTCATTATAGATTTAATGAATGTAGACCTTATATTGATACATACATTTAAAATGCCTTCAGTGGTCTTTCAGAGTATATTGCAAATGCGCAACTTAATAGAATTATTCCAAACCATAATATACCCAAACATGTCAATAAAGACAATTTTTGTAGTTTATCAACATCCTTTGTGTGTTGAATGTGATGTACCCATGTTGTTGCCGAAAGTGCAAAACCCTTGGTCAGGAGGATTCTGATTGCCAAAGTTATTGCTGTCCATGCATTGTATGTGCGTTTTTCCTGATACATGACTGGATCAGATCTGAACTTTTCCCAATGCGAAAAAATTTGGTAAGTCTTGGATTGTGATAAAAAAAACAGTTCAAGAGCCAAAAAAAGCTGCTGATAAACAGAATAAGAAGGATTAGAATTGACTCCAAAATTAGATAGTTGAAGTAAATTTGCATTATCTGAATTATGAAAGTTTAATGTTTAATTACTACCCTTTAATGTCCTCTTATCAATACGATCAGCTTATATTATTTTTATAAGTGTACATGTAATTTGTAGTTCAATAATTTTTTACTCTTCAGCATCCCCACATTATAGGTGGATAAGGGAAGGGACACTCTTTTATTTATGTACTGAGAATTTTAACAACACTTTAAAATTAAATGTGCATTCACCTTATAGATTATAGATCTTTTTTTACATTATCCTAGGCTCCTACCTCTGTCTGCAATGAGAATTGTCCCTCAGGTTTCAGAAGGGTAGTTATAAGGGGTGCACCCATCTGTTGCTTCCGATGTGTTCCATGTCCCCCAGAAGAGATATCCAACCAGACAGGTGAGCCTGAGTAGATAATAATATAACTGTCTTTCAAAATGTAATTCATAACTAATGAATTTATGATTGTTTCTTTTAGGCTCAGTCGATTGTATCAAGTGTCCAAAAGATAAGTGGCCAAATCAGGAGAAAGATAAATGCCTCCCAAAGATAATTGAATTCCTTTCCTTTGAAGATACATTGGGGGCTACACTAGTCGCTATCAGCATCACCTCTTCTATGGTTCCAGTTTGCATCTTTGGACTTTTTATTTTTTACAAAGCTACTCCTATAGTCAGAGCAAACAATTACTATCTCAGCTGTATTTTGCTGGTTTCCTTGACTCTTTGCTTCCTCTGCTCTTTGGCTTTCATTGGTTACCCAAAACCTTTGACATGTCTTCTGCAGCAGGCAGCATTCGGTGTGGCCTTTGCCCTTTGCATCTCATGTATCTTGGCCAAAACCATTATGGTTGTTTTTGCATTCATGGCCACCAAACCTGGAAGCAGGCTTAGAAAATGGGCCAGCCCTTACTTCTCCTACATGATCATTGCATTATGCTCTTTCTTACAACTCCTGTTATGTATATGCTGGTTATTCTTCTCTCCCCCTTTTGTAGAATATAATACTCAAACTGAACCTGGGCTCATCATAATGGAATGCAATGAGAATTCTACCACTGCCTTCTGGTGTATGCTGGGATATCTTGGCTTCCTGGCTAGTTTTAGCTTTATTGTTGCCTTCTTGGCCAGACATCTCCCAGACAGCTTTAATGAAGCAAAATTCATCACTTTCAGCATGTTGGCCTTTTTATGCGTTTGGACGTCCTTTATCCCAGCCTCCCTTAGTGCACGTGGCAAGTACATTGTGGCAATGGAGGTTTTTGCCATCCTATCTTCTAGCTGGGCTCTTGTGGGCTGTATGTTTGTGCCAAAGTGTTTCATCATATTGTTCAAACCCAGCATGAATTCAAAGGAACATCTAATGGGGAAAGTAAGGGGTTAAAGTTCAACACAATCATAATAAGTTGCTAAAGTAATCAGACATTTTATTTGCACAAGTGTTCAAAACATGTGTGTACTAATTTAACTTTATGGTAAATCTCTATGAGATTAAGCTTTTATACGCTAGATATCTGCTTTTCTAAGTGGAACATACTGTGGATATCATAAAGCAGTATGCAACTTTCATTTCCATGCATATGATTTGGAAGAGTAAGAAGAATAGATTAGAATGACCATGGGTAGTTTGGAAGCAAAAATATCATTCACTTTAAAGGTTAGCAATTGAATACAATATATGTGCATTAAAATGTTAAAAAGAACATGAAAACCTTACACATGATTCAAATAGAATGTAAAAATTGACTTTGATTTATTTGTACCATTTGTTTAGGAACATACCTACGTAGACTCAGCACTATGTGGCAGCCGTTTTGCAACAATGTTTTTAATAATGTAATACATTTTGCAAACACTGCTGCTACTAGTGCTTACTAGTTTATTTCAACTGCTGCCACTCTACACTCTGTACACTCTATCTAAATCATTAAAAAAATCTGTGTCTCTTTAAGTAAACCTAAAATCAAATCCCACACTTCAGTGTTCAATCCCACTGGTCAACACTGACAGCTCCCATTGAGAATTTAGTAGAGGGGGCTAAATCTCTGCATGTCTTGCAAGAAAAATCTATTCTAAAGCATTTTGAAATTATAAAATGTTTATTCTTTTAAATGGACTTTAGTCCATTTGTTTGCTTTTGAAAACGATGCAAAATAGTTTTATTTGCATTTTATTGTATGGACTTGTAGAGGATTTAGCTAAGAATATATGCCTTGTGAAAAATAAATATATGAATAAACAAAAATGATTAAAATAGTTGCCCTTCAGGGGCATTAGGGTCTCAAAATGTGTTTGTTTATCTAGTCTGCCATTTGGGTATAAAAGTGACCTTCCAGATCCCAGACATAGGCCATCCATTTCATCACATTGTTTACAAAAACTCTTTTTCCTTTTCAATCATATCCCAATGTGTTTCTCCTACTATTTCTATAACATGGAACAGCTCCACACTATATTTGAGCTAAGACATAGTACATCTCCTGCAACTCTTATAAAACCATCTTTATTGCCAAACCAGCACCATCACTACCTGTACGCCCAATAGCATAAGCAGTGTACTAGTTATTTAACCCACTAAAGTGGCCCCTGCTGACTGTGATTATGTCCACCTTCTTTGTAATGCTTAGCCTACTGCCCCTCTACTTTATCTATTATAGTGTGTGTGTTCTCCTACTATCTCTATAACATGGGCCAGCTTCTCTATACCTGAGCCATCATAGTACATCTCTTAAGCTCTGAGGCACTATACTAGGTTTTAACCCAGTAAAGTAATGGCCATCATTATGCTCACTTCGCCTTTTCTTCCTAGTCTACTGCCACTTTACTTGCTCTATTATGTATTTATAATCATGAAATCTCTGAGCTTTCATTATGGGTGCAACAGAAAATACACATACAGCTATACATAGCAATGCTGCATCAACTGCAGCAGAAAACCACACAGATTTATATTCTCGGAATTTCAAAAGCTAATGATATTTATGTACAAAGTTCAACAAGGACTGATGTGTCATTGGGCCCCATGTACTATTGTGTGTGTGGGGGGCAAAGTTCAAGACTTAAGAACCTGTAAACCCGTCTTTGTGGTGAACAGGCAGCAGATAATGTACATTCACTGCCCCTATTTTCTGTTCCACAAGCATTTGCTTGTGCAGAGCCACCCCCTGTTCTTGCAACCAATCATGTAAAGATCAGAGCATGTCATTCACCCAGGACAAAAGAGTAAATTATCTCTGCAATCTCAGAGTTGGTGGAGAGGTTACAAAGAAGTTGTCATATGACCTCTGCTTTACCACTTGCTGTAAGCAGGCTCTCATTAAGAAGCATGCACCACAAAGGCTCCAAAGTGTTTAGTACATGAAGCTCATTGTGTCTCCATAAACAATCAATTTGCATTATAAATAGGGCCAATGCTAGGATTTTTGGCTACACAGGTGAAGTCATATTTTGCTGCCCCCCCCTCCGACAAAATTATATACCCTGCTATTATTGCTTCTTAACATAATGTTCTAGTAGCTATAGATAGCTATTTTGTCTATAATGATAGAGAAAATACATTTCCATTATTACATTCAATTATTGGCTGTTATTATAATTGTAATAGGTATAATGGTTAATTTCTGCCATGACATAATGCACCAAATGGTGGCTCTGAACAACAAAGCAAATCTGTGCTGGTTCTGCAAAATAAATAACATGGTGGTGACAATATATAAAGCATAAAAAACTAGAGGTAGAACGCCTTTTTTTATTTTTCACCATTATACCTAGACTGATACTAGTACGTTTGAAAGAAAAATGATCAGGCTATAGGCAAACAAGCTCTCAAGCAGAGAACCTGTCCACTTGGAATCATTACTTGGCAAAATGTAATATTGCGGAAGAGCTCTTGTTCAATCCTGACCCCTGCTTTTGGGCAGCCAATTGCATGAGAGCAGGGTCTGTCAATGTCCCAGAACAAGCCAATTTGAGGTGGTTTATCTCTGCCACCAAGGATAAGAAGCAGAGACTGCTTCCTAAATTTGTGGTTGCAGACTCAATCTTGGAAGCCTGAACTGCAAGTTCTCAGAACCTGTGTGTTTTATCTTAGTTTATATAAGGAG
This sequence comes from Bombina bombina, assembly GCF_027579735.1. Taxonomy (NCBI): domain Eukaryota; kingdom Metazoa; phylum Chordata; class Amphibia; order Anura; family Bombinatoridae; genus Bombina; species Bombina bombina. The sequence goes on along the minus strand of NC_069504.1, from coordinate 859,873,995 downwards.
ATCAAGCACAGGTCTTCATAACTGTAAACTTTATTAAGAATGCTATACACACACACACTATGCAAGAGGCACTTCCTGACTCTACCATTGTGCACATAACAACAGGTTGATATGGTTCAAACCAACTGATAATCTCAATATCACAAACTGCGAATACATCTTTATAAATGTTTCCATTAGTATACATTAACTTGCAGTTAAGTACTGGCACGTTTTGGCCAGGGGACCAGTACAACTCATATTTATTGTGGTCAACTGTCACTGTATATTGATGATAATGAACATTGATACACTGATAAACACAACACTATATGATAATGTAAGACATCTATAACTAATAAACATGCTGTACTGTTTAATTAATGCAGAGAGCCTATGCATTCTATAAGGATTTTGAAAGTTCAAATAATAAAACAGAACTGTCTGCCATAATGATGATAGGTGCCTATACGCTGATGGTGATCCCACTTCACTGCGTCATGATGCTGAACATTTATATACCGTATTTGGACACACTGCACTGTATAATTATACCTAGTATACAGTATATACACTGAATAAGACATTTTGGGCTGAATAATGATTATAGCTTTTTATACACATTAATGTTTATGGTATGAATAAAAAGTAGACAGATAATAGACGTAGTGCTGTGCAATTATGACTTTATACAGGTATATATATAAATAATAAACATTAGGTTGTGAGTGGAGGAAAGTCTCACCAGGTCCATCAGCTTTTATGAAGGCTTCTTAAGTTTTGCAGAGAGTGCAGGGACTGTGCAGAGAGTTATTCCAGTCAGATGCTTCCAGCGGTTCTGGGTGACCTGCACCCTCTGCCTACCTATATTTAAGGGGAGACCCCTCCCGTGAATCCATTATGTCATTACATATAGCCCCTACTACAAAATCAATCCAAGTTAGGCAGTCGCCTAGTCTGCCTCTATTGTAGCACTGGCGCTGATTATGAAAAAAATTGGTTATTATTGTTATTTATTTGCAAAATTCTGTAGCCCTGGCTTATAGCCATAATGTTACATACTGGCCCATGCACCGAGTATGTATTAATTATGTGATCATTAATAAGACTGAAGAATACTACATAATAACTTATTAACTAGAACAGGCTTATTTAAGCAAATTAAATACTGGATTATGATAAAATTTATATATTAAAATGTGTAAGTGCATAAAGGTGATAAACTGAATAAAATCTCCCTGTGAAGAACTGCTCAGTAATGGTTCCTTTGTCCCTAGAGTTAATACTAGTAGGGTGTATCAAGTATATCTTTCTCTTCCTCGCGTTTGTGAGACACCTGGATGATTTCTTGTTTGTGAACTGTACACAACCACTGAAACAATATGAAGAGGATATATTATTATTAACACACCAAAATAATTATTTGTTCAACTAAATATGAATACAAAAATAAAGCTATGTGTTTATAACTATGGGTGTAACGTATGAAAAATTCATTTTGACTGATATGTACAATAGCTTAATTTAGAATTTAAATCAAACGAAAAGTTTAAACATGTTGATACTTTTGAGTTTATGACCATTTTATTAATAATTGTATTGAATTAGGCCTTAATAACTAATAAAACGGTATGTACACTGTCACATTACAGAATATGAGGACCTATTTAAAAATAAAAATATTTTATTTATTCAAATATTTAGGGCTTGATTAAAAGTGGAGCACAAACTAGTGCTTTCGCTAGAGTGCTAATTGTACTAGCGGTAAGCCTTTTGCGTGAGTCGGGTTGCACTAATATTACAAGTTGAAAGTTAAAAATGATTGATCCAATGCAAACCCAAATCGCGCAAATGACCTACCTCTAGTGCAATAACCTACTGCTCCATAGAAGTCAATGGAGCAAACATTTTTTAAAAAACGCGCGCTAATCCAAATCACCATAAGCCCCTGCTATAACAACCCCTACACCACAACCCCTAAGCCGCAAGTCCTCAGGAAAACTGCCCGTTTAAAGGGGTTGGACCAAATAAAGTATTTGGGCATTATCATCAGCAAGACTCCTGTTATGGAGTTATTATGCAAATACTGTGACTGTTTGTTTATGGAAACATTGCATTGCCTTATACTTCCTGTTTCCTGTCCCTACCTCTTACCTGGAAGTAGTTCTATAGTCCAACATAATTCCTCACACTAACAGCTTGTATAGTGTCTTTATTTCTATACATGAAACATGGGCCCCTAGTTATCAAGCCATCAACCTCAAATACGCTGGAATTCCGCAGCGTATTTGTGGCGAGGCTGATTCGCCTAAGTTATCAAGCCCTACACACCGGCAAAAGTAGAATTTTGTGACGTAAGCTTCGATCCGCCGGACTCAGTCCGACACAGATCGATTCTTACATCACTCCAGATGTTCCGCACACATGTTCGGCACAATCTGACTACTTTTGCTAGTTATCAAAAAACTAGCAGGTACCCTCGGCACTTTTCCGGCCCAGCGTACCTGATTTTCAATCCGCCGCCCTGGAGGCGGCGGATCCCATAGGAATCAATGGGAGTCTGACCATAGCGAAAGTTCATGTTCGCTGCTGCCCGACATCCCATTGATTCCTATGGGAGCTGTCTGCACTAACACCCTAACATGTACCCCGAGTCTAAACACCCATAATCTGCCCCCCCTACACCGCCACAACTAAATAAATGTATTACCCCCTAAACCGCTGCTCCCGGACCCCGCTGCCACTCTAATAAATTGATTAACCCCTAAACCGCCGCTCCCGGACCCCGCAGCCACTATAATAAACTGATTAACCCCTAAACCGATGCTCCCGGACCCCGCCACCACTATAATAAATATGTTAACCCCTAAACCGCCGCTCCCGAACCCCGCCGCCACCTACATAATACCTATTAACCCCTATCCTGCCCCCCCATACCGCCGCCACTATAATACATTTATTAACCCCTATCCTGCCCCCCCTACACCGCCGCAACTATAATAAAATTATTAACTGCTAAACCTAAGTCTAACCCTAACCCTAACACCCCCCTAACTTAAATATTAATTAAATACATCTAAATATTATAACTCTTATTAACTAAATTAATCCTATTTAAAACTAAATACTTACCTTTAAAATAAACACTAATATAGCTACAATATAAATAATAATTATATTGTATCTATTTTAGGATTTATTTTTATTTTACAGGCAAATTTTTATTTATTTTAACTAGGTACAATAGCTATTAAATAGTTATTAACTATTTAATAGCTACCTAGTTAAAATAAAGAGAAATTTACCTGTAAAATAAAAATTAACCTAAGCTACAATTACACCTAACACTACACTATCATTAAATAAATTATTCCTATTTAAAACTAAATACTTACCTGTAAAATAAACCCTAACATAGCTGCAATGTAATTAATAAATACATTGTAGCTATTTTAGGATTTAAATTTATTTTACAGGTAACTTTGTATTTATTTTAGCTAGTTATAATAGTTATTAAATAGTTATTAACTATTTAATAACTACCTAGCTAAAAGAAATACAAAATTACCTGTAAAATAAATCCTAACCTAAGTTACAATTAAACCTAACACTACACTATCATTAAATTAATTAAATAAATTACCTACAAATAACTACAATTAAATACAATTAAATAAACTAGCTAAAGTACAAAAAATAAAAAAAACTAAGTTACAAAAAATAAAAAAAATAAGTTACAAACATTTAAAAAATATTACAACAATTTTAAGCTACTTACACCTAATCTAAGCCCCCTAATAAAATAAAAAAGCCCCCCAAAATAAAAAAATGCCCTACCCTATTCTACATTAAAAAGTTAACAGCTCTATTACCTTACCAGCCCTTAAAAGGGCCTTTTGCGGGGCATGCCCCAAAGAATTCAGCTCTTTTGCCTGTAAAAATACAATACAACCCCCCCAACATTAAAACCCACCACCCACATACCCCTACTCTAAATAAAAAAACTAAGTTACAAAAAATAAAAAAAATAAGTTACAAACATTTAAAAAATATTACAACAATTTTAAGCTACTTACACCTAATCTAAGCCCTCTAATAAAATAACAAAGCCCCCCAAAATAAAAAAAAATGCCCTACCCTATTCTACATTAAAAAGTTAACAGCTCTATTACCTTACCAGCCCTTAAAAGGGCCTTTTGCGGGGCATGCCCCAAAGAATTCAGCTCTTTTGATTGTAAAAATAAAATACAACCCCCCCAACATTAAAACCCACCACCCACATACCCCTACTCTAACCCAAACCCCCCTTAAGTAAACCTAACACTACTCCCCTGAAGATCATCCTACCTTTAGCCGTCTTCAGCCAGCCGACCACCGATGGAACAGAAGAAGACATCGGGAGCGGCCGAAGTCATCATCCAAGGGGCGCTGAAGAAGTCTTCCATCCGATTGAAGTCAACATCCAGGCGGCGCTGAAGAAGTCTTCCATCCGATTGAAGTCATCATCCAGGCGGCATCTTCAATCTTCATCCATCTTCAGACGAGCCAACGCGGAGCCATCTTCTTCCACCGACGACTGAACGATGAATGACGGTTCCTTTAAGTGACGTCATCCAAGATGGCGTCCCTCAAATTCCGATTGGCTGATAGGATTTTATCAGCCAATGGGAATTAAGGTTGGAAAAATCTGATTGGCTGATTAAATCAGCCAATCAGATTGAAGTTCAATCGGATTGGCTGATCCAATCAGCCAATCAGATTGAGCTCGCATTCTATTGGCTGTTCCGATCAGCCAATAGAATGCGAGATCAATCTGATTGGCTGATTGGATCAGCCAATCGGATTGAACTTCAATCTGATTGGCTGATTCAATCAGCCAATCAGATTTTCCTACCTTAATTCCGATTGGCTGATAGAATCCTATCAGCCAATCGGAATTCGAGGGACACCATCTTGGATGACATCACTTAAAGGAACCGTCATTCGTCGTTCAGTCGTTGGTGGAAGAAGATGGCTCCGCGTAGGCTCATCTGAAGATGGCTCCGCTCCGCTCCGGATGGATGAAGATTGAAGACGCCGCCTGGATGATGACTTCAATCGGATGGAAGACTTCTTCAGCGCCGTCTGGATGTTGACTTCAATCGGATGGAAGACTTCTTCAGTGCCCCTTGGATGATGACTTCTGCCGCTCCGGATGTCTTCTTCTGTTCCATCGGTGGTTGGCTGGCTGAAGACGGCTAAAGGTAGGATGATCTTCAGGGGGGTAGTGTTAGGTTTATTTAAGGGGGGTTTGGGTTAGAGTAGGGGTATGTGGGTGGTGGGTTTTAATGTTGGGGGGGTTGTATTTTATTTTTACAGGCAAAAGAGCTGAATTCTTTGGGGCATGCCCCGCAAAAGGCCCTTTAAGGGCTGGTAAGGTAATAAAGCTGTTAACTTTTTAATGTAGAATAGGGTAGGGCATTTTTTTATTTTGGGGGGCTTTGTTATTTTATTAGGGGGCTTAGATTAGGTGTAAGTAGCTTAAAATTGTTGTAATATTTTTTAAATGTTTGTAACTTATTTTTTTTATTTTTTATAACTTATTTTTATTTATTTTTTTGTACTTTAGTTAGTTTATTTAATTGTATTTAATTGTAGTTATTTGTAGGTAATTTATTTAATTAATTTAATGATAGTGTAGTGTTAGGTTTAATTGTAACTTAGGTTAGGATTTATTTTACAGGTAATTTTGTATTTCTTTTAGCTAGGTAGTTAATAAATAGTTAATAACTATTTAATAACTATTCTAACTAGCTAAAATAAATACAAAGTTACCTGTAAAATACATTTAAATTCTAAAATAGCTACAATGTAATTATTAATTACATTGTAGCTATCTTAGGATTTATTTTACAGGTATGTATTTAGGAATAATTTATTTAATGATAGTGTAGTGTTAGGTGTAATTGTAACTTAGGTTAGTTTTTATTTTACAGGTAAATTTCTCTTTATTTTAACTAGGTAGCTATTAAATAGTTAATAACTATTGAATAGCTATTGTACTTAGTTAAAATAAATTGAAATTTGCCTGTAAAATAAAAATAAATCCTAAAATAGATACAATATAATTAATATTTATATTGAAGCTATATTAGGGTTTATTTTACAGGTAAGTATTTAGTTTTAAATAGGAATAATTTATTTAATGATAGTGTAGTGTTAGGTGTAATTGTAACTTAGGTTAGTTTTTATTTTACAGGTAAATTTCTCTTTATTTTAACTAGGTAACTATTAAATAGTTAATAACTAATAGCTATTGTACCTAGTTAAAATAAATTGAAATTTGCCTGTAAAATAAAAATAAATCCTAAAATAGATACAATATAATTATTATTTATATTGTAGCTATATTAGGGTTTATTTTACAGGTAAGCATTTAGTTTTAAATAGGATTAATTTAGGTAATAAGAGTTATAATATTCAGATGTATTTACTTAATATTTAAGTTAGGGGGGTGTTAGGGTTAGACTTAGGTTTAGGGGTTAATAATTTTATTATAGGTTGCGGTGGTATAGGGGGGTCAGGATAGGGGTTAATACATTTATTATAGGTTGGCGACGGTGTAGGGGGGGCAGATTAAGGGTTAATAAATTTAATATAGGTGGCGGCGGGGTCTGGGAGCGGCGGTTTAGGGGTTAAACAATTTATTTAGTTGCGGCGGGGTCCGGGATCGGCAGGATAGGGGTTAATACATTTATTATAGGTGACGGCGGTATAGGGGGGGCAGGATAGTGGTTACTAGGTATAATGTAGGTGGCGGTGAGCTCCGGGAGCGGTGGTTTAGGGGTTAATACATTTATTATAGTTGCGGCGGGGTCTAGGAGCGGCGGTTTAGGGTTTAATAACCTTACTTAGTTGCGGGGGGCTCCGGGGGCGCTGGTATAGGGGGTAGAACAGTGTAGTTTAGTGTGGGTGCTTAGTGACAGCTTGTCAATAAAGCTGTCAAAAAGCCGAAGAGCAGCGAGATCGGATGAGTGATAACTATCACAGTCCGCTGCTCATCGCCCCGTACTTGGTGCACAGCTTTTTGACAGCTTTATTGATAACTTTGGCGAAATTTTTCAGGTCCACGGCGGCGATGGTAGGCGAGCTTAGGCGGGCGTATTGGGGCCAGCGAAGGCAGGTAAGTAGACACGTTGATAACTAGAGGCCATGGTGTCAGAAGTAACTAGAATCAGGACTGAGCCTCTTGTTTGGAGCACAGCAGCTTTTGGATACAGCACAGATTTGTGAGTTACAGCCTAAAACATTTTTTTTGTGTGGATTTTCTGATATTTGAGAGCTTAGAGACTTAAAGACAATATGACTGCCATGAATTGCATACCTCCCCCAGAGGAAATGAGAATCAGTGGGGATTGCAGCAGCAATTGGGAAACTTTCAGAACTGAATTTGAAGATTATTCCCTGGCTACAGGGTTGAATGAGAAATCTGCAGCAGTGCAGGCAGCAACTCTGAGAAGAGTCATGGGCAGTAAATGCAGGCATGTGTATAAGCACAATCTGACCCTCACAGCAGAGCAGCAAGAGAATGTTACAGCCATTTTAGATGCACTGGAAGCTTATTTTAAACCTGCTAAAAATGTCATTTATGAAAGGTATGTGTTTGGATGCTGCAAACAAGAAGAGGGAGAATCTCTTGATAACTTTGTTACACACTTGAGAGAAAAGGCAGCAACTTGTGAATATGGTACACTACATTAAGGGATGAATTAATAAGGGACACAATTGTTCTCGTTGTAGCTAGTGAGAGCACGCGCAGGCATCTACTAAGAGAACATGACTTAACTTTAAACGCAGCCATTGAAACGTGCCGTACAGCGGAGCTCACTGACAGACGTTTGAAAGTTATGGAACAGGACAGACAGCAGACAGACAGCATAAACATTGCAATGCAGCGACAACACATAAGCAAACCACAGCAAAAACGCCGCCTGTTTTGCACAAATGCTGAAAACCCTACTGCATGCAAATATTGTGGGACTGTGTATCAAAGAATTAAAGAGCAATGTCCAGCTTATGGGAAGTCTTGTAGGTCTTGTGGAAGAACAAATCACTTTGCTAACGTTTGTTTGTCAAGTAAAAGACAGCCATCACTAGGAAAGTTACACACCATAGAGAACACATTTGCATATGAGGAAGAGCCACACACCGCTGAAGTGATATACAGTAGTGAATTGATCAACACTGTGCAAGCCAGAGGAAATAAATGGTTTGTAACTTTAAATTTAAATAATAAGCCCCAATCCTGTCAGCTCGATTCAGGAGCAACATGTAATGTAATGTGCTTGAGAGACAAAATGTTAGCGCCAGAAGTTCGTATACTGCCAAGTGACACCAGACTAAAGTTATACTCAGGTGAGCTTATGAAATCTCTAGGACTCTTCAGGACAGAATGTGTCATATGTGGAAGGACACACAAGCTAGAGTTCGAAATTGTGGAAGCCTGCCAAAAGCCACTATTATCCGGCTCAACCTGTGAGCATCTAGGGCTGATGCATTTCTCTATCCCCGCAGAGCTCAACGTGATGGACAATCAATTCAAAGGGCCCTTGACAAAACATTTGCTATTAAAGGAATTTAGTGATGTTTTTAATTGGGCCAGTAGAATCTGTACATGGGGAAGTTCATTTCGACCTTGACATAAGTGTCCGTCCAGTACAATGCGAACCACGCAATGTGCCAGTGGCCATAAAACTGGCAGTTAAGGCGCAGTTCGACCAGTATGAGGCTGATGGATATTTAGCAACAGTGAATGAACCAACTGATTGGATAAGTAACATGGTGATTGTAAAGAAGCCTGATAAGCTAAGAATATGTATAGATCCCAAATTCTTGAATCAGGCACTGAGGCGATCTCACTACATGATGCCAACTCTCGAGGATGTTTTGTACAATCTGCCTAAGGCATATCTGTTCACGCTTGTTGATGCCCGAGATGCATTTTTACAATGTAAGTTGGATAATGCAAGTAGCTACATGACAACCTTCTGGACTCCATGGGGCAGGAAAAGATGGCTCAAGTTGCCTTTTGGCGTATTAGTTGCACCAGAGGTGTATCAACATAACAACATGAACTATTGGCTGGACTCAGTGGTATCAAACCAATAGCTGATTATATCCTTGTGGTTGGCTGTGGGGATACAGATAGGGAAGCAGAGCAAGATCATGATGGCAAACTATTGGAATTGATAAATCATTGTAGGCAGGTGAAACTAAGACTTGGCATGAAAAAACTGCAATTCAAGGTCAAAGAGGTCCGCTTCCATGGACACATACTATCCTTTGAGGGTTTGAAGGCTGACCCAGAAAAAATCAGAGCTATACTGGATATGCCACAGCCGGTGAATGTGAAATCCCTGCAGTGCTTCATAGGATTTGTTACCTACCTATCAAAATTCCTACCACAGCTCTCAGAGGTTTGTGAGCCATTGAGAAGGCTTCTGGACAAGGATGCAGTTTGGCATTGGCTTCCTAAGCATGATAATGCGGTGCAGGACATAAAACGTTTGGTCACAGATACACCTATCCTGAAGTACTATGATGTTACAAAACCTGTAACTATTTAAAGTGACGCAAGCAAAAGTGGACTAGGGTGTTGCCTATTGCAAGCTGACCAGCCTATCGCTTTTGCTTCAAGAGCACTGACCCTTACTGAACAAAACTATGCACAAATCGAAAAGGAAAGTCTGGGCTGCTGTTGTGGTTTCCGGTGGGAGGAGCTGATCTGGAGCAGAGCACGCTGAGCTTTGGCGTGCCGCATCGACAGCTTGTGAAACAGCTTTTTTTCTTCCCCCTTGGCTTCATCTCCCGTTGCTGATGCGCTGTATGCATCCTAGGGAGTCGGGCAGTTACATCTGAGCCCCGGCAGGAAACCCGTTAGAGCTATAGGCTCCGTCGCAAGAGCCACAGGTGGCTTCACCGCAAGGGAAGTTCATGCTACTGAGACCTTCTCTTCTGCTGGCCGTAATAGAGGGACACGGTTCCTCACTCACTAAGTATTTGCACCCTGGTAGTGCTGGACGTAAAGCCTGTTACATTTTAATGTCCGAAAATAATATTCTGCATATTCTTAAATACCCTGCTCACCCTAATTTTCCTCCGGAGTAGAGCAAGTACATCTGAAGCCTCTAATTTCACTGTTGTGGAGCGGATTTGCTTCCTAGGGCCCGAACTTTCTTAATCAGCAGTGTGCAGCAGGCGACTCAATCTATCTGAAGGAAGAAAAGGAGCAAGGCTTGATATTCACAGTTCGGAGTACTGTGCTCTCTGGATAAAGCCGCTAAAGTTGCTAATACGCTATTCTGGAAATCAACTACTACTACAACGTTGGCGACAGCGGAGCCAGCTCTTTCTAGAAACCGCTACTGGATCTATTGCAGTCGGCATTCCACATTGGATTTGGCTAAAAAACCTGCTGACCGGCTTCTTCACAATCTGGAAAGTGCAAGTATATATGTCCTTTTATAAGGGCTTCTCATATGACTATATGCATCATCTTTCTTTCCTGAATTAAAAGAACTGTGTATTTTCTCGCTGTCACTGGACTGTTGCTGCACAGTACTAATTTGATTTAAAGTTCCTGCAATAAGTTGTTGAAGGCATATTCACTGAGTATTATTTGGCTGTTGCTTTTTTCAAAAGGCTCCCCAGAAGGGCTCTCTGCTATGAATATGTGCTCTGTCTTGTTTCCTCTAAAGTAAAGAGAACTTTGCCATCGCTGGTCTGTGGTTGCACGGCACTAGCGTGGGTCCAAGTAATTGTGATAACACCTGGACACTCTAATACGTTGAATGCTAAATATTAATGTGGACAGTTCCAAAAGTCTGATTGTTTTCTGCATTTAGGCTTGTAAAAGATTTAAATATGTTATTTCAAATTAAGAGGCTAACATAGCAACAAGGCAAACGGTTCAAGAGTTAAAAAAAAGAGGTGGGCCTAACTTTATGTAAAGATCTCTGGTCTAGCTATTTAAATCTTGCTTATTAGGGCCTAAGACCTCTCAATGTAGTCTTTGTTGTGGAAAATCCTCTCTACTGTGAATTTGGTACTAGTATTCTATCAGATATATCTATATTTATCTTTATCTATATTTATATATACTCTTATATTATGACTATACAAGTATTCTATCTATTGTGCTAGGTTTGCTACTTTAAGAATGATAGATATAAGGTTTTGCAGGTATTGACAAACTAAATAGAAAGACATTTAACATATTGGCTTTTGTGTAATATACTATAAAACTTGGTTTTTTGTTTTAGAACATATCCCCGCTTTTTCCCCTTTTCACCATATCACAGTATATGCACTGATTAACTCATTCCTTTTGTATTTTTTATTTTAACACGTAGACATTTTCACTTATTTATTTGTATACACAGGCACTACACGCACAGATAGGCGCTAATTGCCCCGACTTTCCCCCTTTTTTTTTTTTTTTTTTCCCTTTCTTTCCTTGCACTTTACACACTATCCTCACAGAATAGAGTATTCACCAAGGGAAGAAGCGTGTGGTATATATGGACAAATATATTACAGCTTCTAAAATTAACTCGCCTAATATGCCAGTTAAAAATAAAGACAAGAAAATACGTGTCTCAGATATCCAACCTGAAGTAGTTAAAGAGTCCTTACCTGCTAAAACTGATATACAGCAGATGGTAAACCAGTTGTCAGAATTTTTTTTACCCCAATTTGAGTTGCTTCAGTCTCAGATGGCTAACTTGACAGCAGAGGTAAGGCAATTCTCAGATAGGCTCAATGAGGTTGAAAATAGAGTCTCTGAAACAGAGGATGCTATAAATAGTCAAACAACTCAACTTTCAGATCATAATAAATATATCAAAAATTTACAGGATCGTATAACAGATCTTGAGGACCGCTCTCATCGCAATAATTTAAAAATTGTTGGTTTGCCAGAGTCCAGTGAATTTACTGACCTTTTACACTTTGCTTCCACATCTCTCCCGCAAATATTAGGGGCGCAACAACAGAGTACTCCCCTGTTGATTGAAAGAGCACACAGAGTAGGCCCTCAGAGGAAACTGCTGAATGGAACCATTAAGTGTAGACCAGTTATGATTAAATTTCAAAATTATCAAGATAAAATGACTCTCTTAAGATCCTACCGTAAAACTGGCTTGGTGCAGATAGGGGAAGCCAAAATCCTGATTTTCCAGGATTACTCCAGTGAAACTTCTCAAAGAAGGAAAATTATGGCACCCTTCTGCACCAAGTTAATTAATGCAGGACACAAAGCTAGGCTAATTTATCCAGCCAAAATAATAATAGAAGATCAGGACACTACACATACCTTGTTAACCGAACAAGAAGCCAGACAATTCTGTATTGAATAAAAAATTAGCTTATAGACAAGGGAACGAATTAAAAGCTGTAAACATATTTTTGGATCCCTTGAGATGTTGCTATCTGCTACACAAAATTCTGTTTTTAGTTGTTTTGTTTTTGTTGATTTTTTTTTTTTTTTCTCTCTTCTTCTTCTTTTACTTTGTTCCTCTGTTTCCCATCCTTGTCTCCCTTTTCATATCCGATATAAAAGCATGAAGAGTAGGAGAAATGTTTAAATGTGTCTCGTGGAATATAGGTGGAATAAATTCCCCTATCAAAAGGAAGCTGGTCATTAAACATTTAGGTAAACATAAACCGGATCTTGCCTTTTTACAAGAAACACATCTTACGGCTATAGAAGTAAGCAAACTTAAATCAAAGTGGGTGGGCCATGTGATTGCTTCCTCATGTAATAGGAAGAAGAGAGGGGTAGCCATACTGTTTAATAAAGATCTATCTTACAAAATTTTGAAACACATTTCCGATAAAGAGGACAGATGGCTGCTGGTCGAGATTGAGATAGGGAATATTAAATATATTTTTTGCAATATATACGCACCAAATCAGGTAGACATATTATTTTGGAATCAACTTATTATGTTCCTATCTCAGTATATTGGACAAAATCTGATTCTTGTAGGAGATTTTAATCTTATTCCAACCTCGTCTCTAGACAGACGTTCTCCAAATAATTCTAAATTCTCTAATGTCAAGGCTAAAATATTCCGTCAGATCTGTAATAATTTAAAGGTCCATGATATATGGCGTATTAAACATCCGGACTCTCAATTATTCTCTTGTGAGTCTAAGTCTCATAGAGCGCTATCTAGAATAGACTTCTTTCTAATTCCTAGTGTCATGCTAGCGATGGATATTGATACCCATATTGCTGATATAGTGATCTCAGATCACGCTGTTATTTCTTTGAATATAGCGACTAAAAACATTACTACTATTAACTTTGTAAATAAATTTTTTTCCCCTATCTATCTCAGGACAAAAAGTTTGCTGACTGGCTAGGCCAGAAATGGCGAGAGTACCAATTTTTTAATAGAGAGTATCTAGACAAAATAGAGATCTACTGGGAATCTGTTAAGGCTTACCTTAAAGGTGAAATTAAAGCCTATATGGTAAAAAGGAAAAAGCAATTTCACGCTCGTGAAATACAGCTAGCTAATCAACTTAGCAACTCTTATAAAAGCTATATTAATAATACCTCTAAATCCCAGTGGGATAAGTATCAGAAGGCTAAGCAAGAATATGATCTTTTTTCTAAGGAGAAAACTTTAAGGGAAGACATTAAAATTAATGCCAAGTACAGCGGACAATTTGGCAGATCAGCCATATTTTTGGCTAGATTAAACAAGGCCAGGAAGAAGAATAATATAATTGAAGCCATTAGGGTTGGCCAAGTTAGATGTTCAGATTCATCAGAGATTAAAGAGATTTTTCATAAATATTTTCAGAATATATATGCGGCGAATGAGATTAATTTTGAAAATAAAGATGGTTTTTGGAACATGGTTGAAACTCCTAAAATCTCTCTAGATTTTCTAGAAATCCTAAATAGTCCCATCACTGTGGAAGAAGTAGGTGAGGCAATAGACTATGCCAAGTTGAACAAGGCTCCTGGCCCTGATCAGCTCACATCAGAATTTTATAAAACTATTCGATGTGATATACTTCCTATTCTGGTCAAATTATTCAATGAATATTTCATAGCTGGGAAGCCCATGTCGGAATACTTTTCGGCGTCTGCGGTTACTCTAATATTAAAGAAAGGTAAAGATCCTCTTGACCCATCTTCTTATAGGCCTATATCACTTTTAAATGTAGACTATAAATTACTTACTTCTATAATGGCTAAAAGACTTAAATCTGGTATAGGACAAATTATACATGAGGATCAATCTGGCTTTATGCCTGGGAGATCCTCTATCAGAAATATGCGTCGTGTTACTTCTGTATTGGAATATTTCTGGTATAAGTTGCAGGATAATGATCAAGGTTTAAAACAAGACTATGCATTGTTAACCGCCGACGCCGAGAAGGCTTTTGACTCAGTTACATGGGATCACTTATATACTGCCCTTGATAGATTTGGATTTAAAGGGAACTTTCTCTCACTAATAAGGTCCATTTACAACTCACCTACTTCGTATGTCTTAGTTAATGGTGCCCCAACTGCTAGGTTTCATATTTTTAAAGGAACAAGACAGGGCTGCCCCCTGTCTCCCCTCTTATTTAATATTGCAATAGAGCCCCTTGCAATCTTACTGAGAGATACTATATCAGGCATAGAAATTGGAGACCAACGAATGGTCTTATCACTCTACGCTGATGATCTGCTACTATTTTTACAAGATACTAAAATTAGCATCCCTCTTGTCTTAAATACGTTCAAACAATTTAGTTCTTTTTCGGGATATAAATTAAATTTAAGCAAGTCTGAAATTTTGTGGATACATCAGAATAAAGATAGCTGTAGGGAACATCCTTTGCAGGTGGCAGAAAGTATTAAATATCTAGGAATAAATTTACACAGAAATCCCAATTTCTGGTACGCTAACAATTTCTCGGCTTTCTTTGTAAATGCCTCTGAGAAATTAAATAGATGGGCCCTGTTCCCTATCTCTCTCTTGGCCAGAGTCATGTTAATCAAGTCTATTCTCTTTCCACAATTAGTTTACCTACTCCAAAATCTTCCTGTCTTTATTTCTAATAAAGATCTAAGGCTCTATAATAAGAATTGTTCATCCTTTGTTTGGAATAGGAAAAGGCATTACTTATCTAGAACTAAACTATTTCAGTTATCAGAATATGGAGGATTTGCCCTCCCTGATATCAAATGGTACAATATAGCTATCCTTGCACGCTTTGCTTGTGACTGGATTACAGATACTAACTATTTTACAAATTCTTTGATGGAAAAACAGATGGTTGCCCCTCTCTCTCTCAAAGCCATTATCCATTGCCCAATGACACAATTACCAAAATATATTAAAAAGTTATCGGTCATCAGTAACGTAGTCTTAGCTTGGCAAAAATTATGTACTGTGCTAGACATAAATTACCGTATATCATCATATCTTCCTATTAGAGGTAACAATCTCTTCCCGCCAGGTCTGGCATCAGGAATTTTTACAAGGTGGGAGGAAAATGGTCTAATTTATATTTCTCAAGTCCTCGACAATGAATGCATAGTTAGAACATTTGAATCTATTCTATTTGCAACTTAGACATTTTATAAACGAATTACCAAATATCAGACAAGACTTTAGAAAATTTGGTAAGCTCGAAGATTACATTATTCTACATAAAAATGGCATTCATACTATCTCGTTAATATATAACATTTTAATGTCGAAACAAGGTCAATTGGGGCTAGAAACTTTAGCTGGTTCTTGGAGATTTTATTTTCAAGAAATAACAGCAGAGAAAATCAATCTTAGTATTAAGCGGGTAAGAGAGGCCAGAATCCCTACCTCTTGGAAAGAATCTCATATCAAATTAATTAACAATTCATATATTACACCGAGAATATTAGCTAAATGGGCAGGTAATAAATCGGCTAATTGTTTTAAGTGTAAAAAAAATGGAGGCTGATCTCCTCCACTGTTTCTGGTTTTGCCCTAAAATTAGGCAGTTTTGGTTTAAAGTGTCCTATTGGGCTTCTAAAGTCTTGCATGAAAATGTATCATTAGATATGTACCAGGTTTTTTTTCTAACTAATGAGACTAATACTACATCTCATAAATCTATTGATACACTGATCTTGTTAGGACGTAATTTAATTCTTAGATATTGGAAGAAGAAGATTGCCCCTCCGTTTGGTTTATTTAAACAAGCCGTGTTCTCACAAATAATGTTTGAACAATTAAATATCAATTCGCTTCTAGAGAAACAGATAAAAAGCTTCTTTGATAAATGGCTTACTTTAATCTTAGAGCAATCTAATAATTTGCAATATGCATTAACCAAATGCTTTCATAAATCAGATTTTTTTGGAACTTTGACCTTGAATAATATATTTCCTCATTCCTGGTATTAATGTCATATTTCCATGCTGGTAAGATGGGCATGTGAAATGGGAGGCAATTGACCCTTTTCTCTTGTTCCTTTCTTCTTTCCTCCCCCCCTTTTCTTTTTTTTTTCTTTTCTTTTCTTTTCGTTTCTCTTTCTTTTCTTTTATTTGTGTTTTTGTTTTTGCTATGCTATTTTAGGTAAATAGGAAAATGGCACAACTGTACAATAACAAAGAGTATGACTCAGGGAAGCATACGGTAGTAATCTCCTTAATATATGATTGTGTCGATTCTTCGAATTAAGAATAACTTAAGTAATGATTGCTAAATTCTGGTTGATATATTGTATCTTGATTGATAACTATTCTTTTTCCTTTCTGTTAAACAAGAAATCTACCTATGCGACAAATCTGTATTTGTTAAATTGTACTTTGTGCTTGGAAATAAACAAATGTTTAAAAAAAAAAAAAAGGAAAGTCTGAGTATTGTGTTTGCCTGCCAGCACTTTCATCACTACCTCTATGGTTGTGACGAGATCACGTCAGAAACTGACCATAAGCCTCTGATATCTATTTTCAAGAAACCACTTTTGTGTGCATCAAAACGTCTACAGAGCATGTTGCTCACGTTACAAAATTATTGCCTAAAAGTTGTCTATAAACCTGGACCTGAAATGTACAGTGACACTCTTAGCAGAGCTACAGCAGCAAGTGGTACACCCCAGAGTGCACAGCACACAATTTGCAATGTTCAACAGGACCTGGATGCCCTGTCGCAGATTAATCATTCAGACTATTTAAACGTCACAGACCAACGATTGCTTCAGATAAGACAGCACACAGAAATTGACGAGAGTTTGCAAGCACTTAAGTATGTTGTTCTGAATGATTGGCCAGATTCAAAGGCAGAGGTGCCATTAATTGTAAGAGATTACTGGACTTTCTGAAATGAAATCGGCATTCAGGATGGTGTACTTTACAAGGGGTCAAGGGTCATCATTCCTAAATCATAAAGATCTGAGATGCTGACGTGTATTCATGCCAGTCACATTGGTGGAGAAGCATGCTATAGGCAGGCACGAGATACCCTATATTGGCCCAACATGCAAAATGAAATTAGAGACTTTGTTAGCCGTTGTTCAGCATTCAATGTATATGCACAGGCACAACAGAAAGAACCCATGAGGTCACATGTGCTGCACACATGGCCTTGGCAAATTGTAAGCATGGATTTACTGAATTATGCTGGGCAAGATTTTCTACTAATTGTTGATCACTATTCTGACTTTTGGGAGATTGAGCTCCTTCCCGACCAGTCTGCTGAAACTTCAATCAAGCTTTGTAAAGCACAGTTTGCATGTCATGGACAGTCAGACAGGGTAATCTCAGATAATGGACCTCAGTTTGCATGTGAGCAATTCAGACTGTTCTCTACAGATTGGGGGGTTTGAGCATCTTACCTCTTCCCCATGACACCCTAAAGCTAATGGCAAAGAGGAATCAGCTGTAAAGATAGTGAAGAATCTTTGCAAGTAGGCCAAGTATGAAGGTAATAACCCGTGGAAAGCCATTCTACATTGGAGGAACACCCCAACTGAAGGGATGGACAGTAGTCCTGCACAGCGCTTGATGTCAAGGAGGCTGAAGACTTCATTGCCAGTGGCAAATAAATTACTTGAACCTTGTGTGGTAACAGGGGTACTGGAGAAACTGCAATGGAGGAAACAGATCTCCAAACTGACATACAATGTGACTGCCAAAGACTTACCTGAACTAAGCATTGGAGAGCCAATCCATATGAAGCCGCTCCCTGGTGACAAGACTGGTCGCTGGAGACTGGGTACCTGTGTTCAGAGGGTTGCTCCTCGCTCATATCTTGTAGATGTGGAAGGCAGTATTTACAGCTGCAATCGAGTGGACCTGCGAGTGGCAGAACATCTCACCACACAAGCCTATAAGCATCCTGCACTTGAGCTTCCCGAGGCTCTCAATGCACCTAGTCCTACTGGACCACATAAGCAAGGCAGAGACAATACTGCTGTCATATCAGAAGGATACAATGAGGATGACATAATGCAGCCTCTTATACCAGCAAGTTCTTCTGTGCCAAACACACCAGCCAGGAAAGAGGGCAACTCCTTATCAACACCTTCTGGAGCTGAACAGCTTTCCTCAGGCAAAATCCCTGTGGCCTTGCGTAGCGGTCGAGTTTCAAGACCACCAGATAGATTTAATCTGTAGTGAATCTACCAGTAATGCATTATGTTATGTTTAACAATGTTCAGGATTTGTTTTAGGTAAATTTTGGATTGAATGTAAAAAGGGGAGATGTTATGGAGTAATTATGCAAATACTGTGACTCTGTTTGTTTATGGTAACATTGCATTGCCTTATACTTCCTGTTTCCTGTTCCTACCTCTGACCTGGATGTAGTTCTATAGTTCAACATGATTCCTCACACTAGCAACTTGTAGTGTCTTTATTTCTATACATGAAACAACTCCTGAGTATTGATACGCACAGAAGTTCACTATCTGTCTAGATGGGTGTAATGAAAGCCTGAAAGCTTGGCTGCATCTCCCAATTTCAATTTCTGCAAGGATAATGTTAATCAAATCTATTATCTTCCCACGATTGCTATTCTTACTAAAGAATATACCACTGATAATAAAGTGGCAAGAAATTAAGGGCCAGATTATGAGTTTTGCGTTATGAGGAGTGCGGTACTAGCTTGCACGTTATTGTCACCGCTCACTTACCTACAGCGCTGGTATTACAGGTTTTTAAAAACCCGGCATTAAAAGGTAAGAAGTGAGCGTAGAGGAAACTTGTGCTCCATACCACACTCCAATACCAGCACTGCTTAAGTCAGCGGTGAGCTGGTTGTACGTGCTTGTGCATGATTTCCCCATAGACATCAATGGGGAGAGCCGGCTGAGAAAAAGTCTAACACCTGCAAAAAAGCAGTGTAAAGCTCCATAACGCAGCCCCATTGATTCCTATGTGGAAACACATTTTATGTTTACACCTAACACCCTAACATGAACCCTGAATCTAAACACCCCTAATCTTATACTTATTAACCCCTAATCTGCCGCCCCCGACATCGCCGACACCTACATTATACTTATTAACCACTAATCTGCCGCTCCGGACACCGCCGCCACCTACATTATACTTATTAAACCCTAATCTGCTGCCCCCAACATCGCCAACACCTACATTATATTTATTAACCCCTAATCTCCCGCCCCTAATGTTGCTGCAACCTACCTACACTTATTAACCCCTAATCTGCTGCCCCCAATGCCGCCACCACTATAATAAACATATTAACCCCTAAACTGCCGCACTCCCGCATCGCAAACACTAGTTAAATATTATTAACCCCTAATCTGCCGTCCCCAACGCCGCCGCCACTATATTAAATTTATTAACCCCTAAACCTAAGTCTTATCCTAACCCTAACACCCCCTAACTTAAATATAATTTAAATAAATCTAAATAAAACCTACTATTAATAACTAAATTATTCCTATTTAAAACTAAATACGTATAACTAATAGTTACATTGTATCTATCTTAGGGTTTATTTTTATTTTACAGGCAAGTTTGTATTTATTTTAACTAGGTAGAATTGTTACTAAATAGTTATTAACTATTTAATAACTACCTAGTTAAAATAAATACAAATTTACCTGTAAAATAAAACCTAACCTGTCTTACACTAACACCTAACCTAACCCTACAATTAAATATATTCTCTAAATTAAATACAATTAACTAAATTCAAAACAATTAGCTAAATTACAACAAAACCCCCCCACTAAATAACAGAAAATAAAAAAACAAATTACAAGATCTTTAAACTAATTACACCTAATCTAATAGCCCTATCAAAATAAAAAAAGCCCCCCAAAATAGAAAAAAACCCTAGCCTAAACTAAACTACCAATAGCTCTTAAAAGGGCCTTTTGCGGGGCATTGCCCCAAAGAAATCAGCTCTTTTACCTGTAAAAAAAATACAAACAACCCCCAACAGTAAAACCCACCACCCACACAACCAACCCCCCAAATAAAACCCTAACTAAAAAAACCTAAGCTCCCCATTGCCCTGAAAATTAAGGTTGAAAAAATCCTATTGTCTGATGCAATCAGCCAATAGGATTGAGCATGCATTCTATTGGCGACGTTGGGGGCAGCAGATTAGGGGTTAATAAATGTAGGTAGGTGGCAGCGATGTTAGGGACAGCAGATTAGGGGTTCATAATATTTAACTAATGTTTGTGAGGCGGGAGTGCGGCGGTTTAGGGGTTAATATGTTTATTATAGTGGTGGCCATGTCCAAAGTGACAGATTAGGGGTTAATAAGTTTATTTTAGTGTTTGCGATGCGGGAGGGCCTTGGTTTAGGGGTTAATAGGTAGTTTATGGGTGTTAGTGTACTTTTTAACACTTTAGTTATGAGTTTTATGCTACAGCGTTGTAGTGTAAAACTTATAACTACTGTCTTTAAAATGCGGTACGCATCTTGACGGGATAGGGTGTACCGCTCACTTTTTGTCCTCCCAGAACAAACTCGTAATACCGGCGCTATGGAAGTCCCATAGAAAAAAGACTATACGCAAATTGCGTAAGTTGATTTGCGGTAAGGCCAAAAAAGTGTGAGGTGCCCCTAAATCTGCAAGACTCGTAATACCAGCGGTAGTAAAAAAGCAGCGTTATGAGGCTTAATGCTGCTTTTTTATTCATAACGCAAGACTCGTAATCTAGCCTTAAGAAATGTAATAGGATGTGCTCCCTTTTTCTTTTTTTTTTAACATTTAAATATTTAATGTTCACATTCAAATATAAAATATAACTATTCAAATATTACATTGAAATAGTGATTCTAATAGATTTTTACAGCAAGTTATAAAAATCAATATTTACATGTCAATATTTGAATATTCATATATTACATTTGTGATTATACTTAAATATCACATATATGATCAAAAAGGTGAAACAATTTTTACTGCCTCGTTTTTACAAAGGTTTTTCTCTTATCTGATTAAGTATCTAGAACTGTAAAAACAAACATTAATTAAACAATCTTGAATATATTAACACAGCCATTTAAGACTCTCTTGTTGATTTAAGCACTGGAACATTGTTAGGGGGGAGCTCTTGGCTCCTTTCATTTCTAAGGTAATTGCTTTATAAAAATATATTTTTTTTGCACTGAGATGGGGGGGGGGTAGGGGAAATCAAATAGAAAGAGAGAAAAGTAGTAGGGGAGGGGGGAAAGGGAATCATATAAGGCAAAATTAATTAATCTGTCATCTGTCTCTGAAGACATTGGGGGACATTTATCAAGCCGAATACGCGGGAATTCCGCAGCGTAATTGTTGCGAGCTTGATCCGACCTAGTTATCAAAGCCTACAGACCGGCAAAAGTTGAAATCTGTGACGTAACATACGATCCGCCGGTCTCAATCCAACACAGATTGATGCTTACGTCATTACAGATGTTCCAAATACACATTCGGTTCTATTTGACACTTTTTCAAAGTTAGCAAATAGTTAACAGGTACGCTTGCGGCTATTCCGGCCCAGCGTACCTGGTTTTCAATCCGCCACCCTGGAGGCCGCGGATGCCATAGGAATTAATGAGAGTCTGAAAGCAGCGAAAGCTTATGTTCGATGCTGCCAGATATCCCATTGATTTATATGGTAGAAAACAAGTAACGTTTACACCTAACACCCTAACATAAGTCCCAAGTTTAAACACAGCTAATCTGCCACCCCGACATCGCCGCAACCTAAATAAAAGTATTAACCCCTATCCCGCTGCTCCCGGACCCCGCCGCCACTAAATAAATGTATTAACCCCTAAACCTCTGGCCTCCCACATCACTACCACTAACTAAACCTATTAACCCCTAAACGGCTAGCCCCCCACATCGCTATAAACTAAATTAAGCTATTAACCCCTAAACCTAACAACCCGCTAACTTTAAATTAAAATTTCAACATCCCTATCTTCAAATAAATACCTGTAGAATTAAAATAAACTATTTTAAACTATTGATTAACCTACCCTAACTATTATACTACACTTAAATTAAACTACCAATTAAATTAACTAAATTACATAACCTAACCCTACTAAAATTATTTAAATATACTATTTAACTATTTACACCTAATCTAATAGCCCTATCAAAATAGAAAAGCCCCCCCCAAAATAAAAAAAAACCCTAGCCTACAATAAACTACCAATGGCCCTTAAAAGGGCCTTTTATGGGGCCTTGCCCCAAAGATATCAACTCTTTTACCTGTAAATAAAAATACAAACACCCCCCAACAGTAAAACCCACCACCCAACCAACCAACCCCCCCCCAAATAAAAAACCTATCTAAAATAACCTAAGCTCCCCATTGCCCTGAACAGGGCATTTGTATGGGCATTGCCCTTAAAAGAGCATTTAGCTCTTTTACCTGTCTAGACCCTACTCTAAAAATAAAATCCACCCCAAAAAAACCTTAAATAAACCTAACACTAACCCCCCGACAATTCACTTACAGTTATTAAAGTCCCGCTTGAAAGATCCATCCAGCCGGCAAGAAGTCTTCATCCAGAGGGCATCTTCTATCTTCATCCATCCGGCGCGGAGTGGGTCCATCCTGAAGACATCCGGCATGGAGCTCCTTTTCAATATGCAAAACAGAAAGAGAAGCAGTCTGCCAGGAATGAACAGCAGCATCAATAGCTTGTTCTATGGCCCGTTTGCCACCTGGGAGTAGCTTCTTTCTGCCCAATTGTGCTTTTCACAAAGGAAAACTTTCCTGTAGTATATTAGTCTGATCCTGCTGACATGGTCAGTCCAGCCCCGAAATACCAGACAATTCTCCTCTGTACAAGGAACATGACAACCCCATACAATCATTTCGGTTTCCTTTGGGCCTCGTCAGTGAGGTGCAGCCATATCCCTCTAAGCACATTGGGCAAGGAGTCCACGTTTGGTTTCTCCCATCACCCTTAGGGAGACTATCCCCAGGGTCATATTTACATATGCAAAACAGAAAGAGAAGCAGTCTGCCAGGAATGAACAGCAGCATCAATAGCTTGTTCTATGGCCCGGTTGCCATCTGGGAGTAGCTTCTTTCTGCCCAATTGTGCTTTTCATAGAGGAAAACTTTCCTGTAGTATATCAGTCTGATCCCGCCGACATGGTCAGTCCAGCCCCGAAATACCAGGCAATTCTCCTCTGAACAAGGAACATGACAACCCCAGATGATAGTTTCCTCTTCAATATGGTCGCCGCCGTAAACTGGAACTTGAATGCAAGTTACATCATTCCAGATGGCGTCCCTTGCATTCCTATTGGCTAAAAGATTCCAATCAGCCAATAGGATTAGAGCTGCTAAAATCCTTTTGGCTGTTCCAATCAGCCAATAGAATGATAGCTCAATCCTATTGGCTGTTCCAATCAGCCAATAGGAAGCAAGCTCAATCCTATTGGCTGTTCCAATCAGCCAATAGGATGAGAGCTCAATTCTATTGGCTGTTCCAATCAGCCAATAGGATGAGAGCTCAATCCTATTGGCTGATTGGAACAGCCAATAGGATGAGAACTGCTCAAATCCTATTGGCTGATTGGAACAGCCAATAGGATTTTAGCAGCTCTAATCCGTTTGGCCGATTGGAACCTTTCAGCCAATAGGAATCCAATGGACGCCATTTTTGGATGACATCACTTGCATTCAAGTTCCAGTTTATGGCGGCGATGGTATTTAATAGGAGCTCCTCGCCGAATGTCTTCAGGATGGACCCGCTCCGTGCCGGATGGATGAAGATAGAAAATGCCGTCTGGATGAAGACTTCTTGCCTTCATCCAGATGGATGGGTTATGTAGGCTATCCTCTAGGAAGCCCCAAGATTTCATCAAGGATCTCAACCTAAGTAGGTCAAACTTGAATTTGGGGGCCAGTGTTGGGAGGGTGAGCATGTCTGAGTGTGGACGTAATTTGCTATCGGAATAAAAGTCTTGTAAACAGGTTATTTCAGTCTGTGCCCAAGTATTGATATGTGTGTTGGGGAGTCCATGTCACAATCCATTTATATAATGCATGGGGGAGGGGTGGGAAGCAATTAATTTATTATGGCATAGTTTGAACGCATCCCTTTACTATGTGTATTTTGTTCTGTTGGTGAGTGGGGAGCCAGAGAAGATCTGTTAAATCAACATAGGCAGGTAAAGAGGCCTGCTATAATTCCTTCCATCTAGTGGGTGGGAGGTCAGGTCCCCATGCAGTTGCATGGGATATCATTGCAGCTTCATAGTATATTTTCATGCTTGGGAGCCCTATTCCTCCTCTCTCTATTGGGGATTGGAGGGTATGATGCTACTCAAGGTATTTTGTTGTTCCAAGTGTAAGAATTAAATATTGCATGGATTTTGTGGATAAGGGTTGCTGGGATAGGAATTGGTATGCACCTTAATAGATACATGAGTTTAGGGAGAATCATCATCTTGAGGGCAGCTACTCTTCCCATCCAAGATATCTTGTTGTACCTCCTGGAGGCAAGCATTGATCTAATCTCTTTCAAGAGCGCATTGTAATTCTTCTGTATAGTTATGGATTTTATGTGGGAAAGGTAAACTCCTAAGTGTCTCATCCCCCTCACAGTCCATTTAAAGGAGTACATATTTTGGAAATCTTTTTGATCTTCTGGGAGGATATTAATGGAGTATGCCTCAGTCTTCTCCACATTAACCTTATAATAAGATATTTCTTAAAAAAGCTCTAGCAGAGACATTAATGGGGGGAGTGATGTTAAGGGGTCTTTAAGAGAAATAGTTAGATCATCAGCGAATAATGTTAATTTCTGCTCTGTGTCATGCAGTTGGAGACCCTGGATGTCTTTATTCTTCCTAATTGCAATTCCCAGTGGCTCAATCACTAGGGCAAACAGGAGCGGGGAAAGAGGACACCCCTGTCTCATACCATTTTTAATTAGGATTCTGGGGGAGCAGAATCCCACTCCCCTAACCACCGCAGATGGAGCCGTATATAGGGCTTCAACAGCTATATGGAAGAAGTCGGATATTCCGAACACTCTAAGAGTTTGAAACAGGTATTCCCATCTCACCATGTCAAATGCTTTCTCTGCATCTAGTGAGAGGGTAAGTAAGGTAAGGCCCATGTCTGCCACCTCTGTGAAGATGTTTAGCAGGCGGCGGGTATTATCAGATCCCTGTCTACCTAGGATGAAGCCCACTTGGTCCAAATGAATAATCGTTGGTAGGTGTTTTCCTAATATAGTTGCTTTTGCGTAAATTTTGACGTTGACATTTATAAGGGAAATGGGTCTGTAGCTGGACCAAAGTGACGGGTCTTTCACTTCTTTGGGTATGGTGATAATGTCTGCTTCCAGGTATTCTTGTATGAAGTGACCTCTATCTGTTACACTAGTGAAGAATTTAAGTAAGAGTGGGGATAGGATTGATACTAGGCTTTGGTAGAAAGAGACTGTGAAACCGACTGGTCCCGGGGCCTTATGGGGCGTGAGATCTGCTATAGCTGCCTTGATTTCTTCTAATGTGAATGGGTCTTTTAGCTCATCACTGGCTTCGGTGGACAGGGTGGGCAGGTTAAGTCCCTCCAAAAATTTCTGGATATTGCGACTGTTAACTTGAGGGGATTTCGCTGAGTCTTCCAGGCTGTATAGGGAGGTGTAATATTCCATGAATGCCTGTCCTATCCCTTTTCGTGAGTGGACCCTGCCACTAGTTGTTTTAATTAGTGCAATTCTTTTTTGCTGTGTGCACTTACAGAGTTTATTTGCAAGAAATATGTCTGCTCTGTTACCTTTGTCATAGTTTGTCTGCTTAAGCTTATGGAGATTTTCTTGTACTCTCAGGGTTTCTCGCCTACTGATTTCCTCTCGGATGTGT
The DNA here is from genome assembly GCF_027579735.1 of Bombina bombina. Classification (NCBI taxonomy): domain Eukaryota; kingdom Metazoa; phylum Chordata; class Amphibia; order Anura; family Bombinatoridae; genus Bombina; species Bombina bombina. Next base: position 859,847,662 of record NC_069504.1, on the reverse strand, counting down.
CCTATCTGCTGGGCTATCAGGGGTCTAGGCTTCATCTTATTCGTTATTTTAAGTGTGTGGAGGTCTCCATAAAGTTTAGCTAAAAGTGTCTCACCTATTTACTGGATTGTGCTGTTTTTTTTTATAAAATACCCTCTAAGGTAAGCTTTAAGAGCAGCCCAGACCAAATCTAAGGTTGTGTTTCCTATGTCATTGTGTTCTATAAACTCTTGGAAGGTCTCTATTAGTTCTGGAATTTCAGTGTTTGACAGACAGTGTTCAGGCAGTTTCCAGGAGGGTCAGAAAGGGGATGATTTTAGTAAGGCAAGGTCAGAGCAGACCATGTCATGATCCAACCAGGTGCATATTTTAAATTTGGAATTACTTAAACTGTCTAGTGTCTATGGGTCACATAGTAGGTAGTCAATTCGTGAGTAAGAGTTGTGTGACTTGGAATAATGTGTAAAATCTTTTTCTGAGGGGGACAGACATCTCCAGACATCATATGGATTATATTGATACAGTATATCAGTTTGCGAAAGGCATTGGAAGTCAAGGATAGATTTCTGTCGGTGCGGGATGTCAAGGTATATTGTTTGTCAAGTGATGGATCCCATACTGAATTAAAATCCCCTCCAATTAATAGGTGACCTCTCTTAAGTTGGTCAATGCGTTCAAGGAGTTTTCGTAGAAAGGGCAATTGTTGGGTGTTAGGAGTAAAGATAGAAACTAGAGTAAACATAACATCATTCAAGGTGCAGACAACTATGATAAAGCAGCCTTCTGTGTCTTTTTGAACATATTTTAAAGTGTATTTTATATCTCTACTAATCAGGATGGCCACCCCTCTTTTTTCCTCTCCAGAATTTGAGGCTGCCTCACAGACTGGGTAGCATGGAGAATTCTGGAAGAACTGGGAACCCCCCGTCCAGTGTGTCTCCTGAAGGAATATTAATTGTATCTTATGGGTCAAGAGATAGCATGGCAGGAGGCTATGTTTTGTGGGGGAATTTAGTCCTTGGGCATTAAGAGTGGCTATTTTGATTGGGGCCATATTATAAGTTAAATGGGAGGAAGGGAAGGGAGGAGAGAAAGGAAAAAGAGAAAGAGGATTACAGGTTACTCATTAAGGGCTACATGAAAGTAGCTCGTGTTGTGTGCTGAGGTTGTGCAAAGGGCAATTTCTTTAGTCTTAAAGGTTGAATAAAAGTGATTAATTTACACTCTCAATGAGTGGTCTCTAAAGGTTTTACCTAGGAGAACACAACTAAATTTGTGGGGGAGGGTATCTAAGTGTAGCTTTCCCACCCGCCAGTCACATAGAGTAGGGATGTAGCATACTTTGGCATAGTAACAGTAAGATTAGGCACATCTAACTGGCTCCCGGGCTCAAAACCAACCGTTTTAGCTCCCAAATAGCTGGTAACACCAAATTAAGGGAAAAGATAAGCCCGGGAGTGTAGCAAAGTCAAGTACTTAATAGTAAACAAACACACAAAAATTTTTTTTTAAAGATACATTTTAAGATTTAACAAATTAACCAGATAGGAACTGTGATAAACAATATGTAGGTACACAGCAAAGATTGTCATCTCCCCCATCTATCTCCCAATCTGTTCAGTATTTGATTGGCGATCTCAGGTTATACTGGGATCTAAACTACCCTACACAGGTCTTAAGTCATGGAGAGGGGAGAACCAACCAACTCCTGGATTATAGCATATATCTGCATCTGTCCAATAATACTATTCCAATTCCCCCCCGACACACACAGGAAATTATATATTGCTTGTGGCTCTAATCTGAGTCGTTCCCTGAGAGTCAGGGGGGAAGGGATCCCTTCTTTGCAAAATACCAGTTAGGTGTAATTCCCTCTAAATTCAGTGGAACATTCTAAAGATTCGGAACATTCTAAAGTTTAACAAGTCAATCAGACAGGAACAATGGTAAATGATTTATAGATACACATCAATATATTAGATTGTTATTTAATTTTCATATACGTCAGGTATTCTATAATTTTTTAAGTTCTCACCCATCTTCATCCATAGTAAATAAGTCCTTATGAGTTTGCCAGGGGTTAGGTCCCTATCTTTTGTAAGGAAACAGAATACAAATAGGGTCTCTATTTCTTCTGAGAAGGGTTTGGGCCCAGAGATCCAATTAATCATTTTGCGCTGGAAGTGGATCTTTGCAGCAGGGGTCACCACTCCGGGGCTGATGCTCGAAGGTCTTGAGTTCAGTTGGAGCTTGTGAGCGTGTCTTCAGAGTCTGCTGGCAGAACATCCCATCCCTGAAGTAGTTCCCTTGCTTGTTGTGGTGTGGAGGCAACATATTGCTGCCCCTCTCTTGTGATGAAAAGCCTCACTGGAAATCCCCATCTGTATTTAACACCTTTGTCTCTCAGCAGTCTAGTATAGGGTTGATAGTGCCTACGAAGTTGGAGCATATGAGGCGAGAGGTCTCGATAGATTTGAAGCTCTGCAAATTTGTCTGGTAGTACCTTATCTTTAGCCAAAGCTCTTAGTAATTTTTCACGGTAGCTATAGTAGTGAAGTTGAGCGATGACATCTCTTGGTTTCTCCCCATCACCGGATCTTGGCCTCAGTGCCCGATGCACCCTGTCTATCAGGGACTCTTTGTTCAGAGTAGGGCCCAGAATTGTTGTGAAGAGGTTTTGAAGATAACTTTCAAGATCTTGAGGTAACACAGTTTCCGGGACACCTTTTTTAAGTATATTATTTCGGTGCGACCTATCTTCTAAGTCGGCCAGCTTCATTTCCAAATCTGATAGTTGTTCAGCCAAATTCTGCGAATAACTTAATAGATTGGTATGGTCTACCATCAGGTCTTCTTGTTTGCGCTCAAGAGCATCTGTGCGCTCCCCAATCGTGGCTATATCTCTCTTTAAGTCTGCATGTGACCTGTCAATTTTTTTGACAGGGACTCGTGATGGGAAGCCAGTAGCGATTTAATTGAGTCCATCATGTTTTTGGAGAGGTTATCAGCTAGTGGAAGATGAGAAGCCAGCTGTGATAATGTAGTGCCAATCTGTGCATCATAGAGACTGCCAGTATCTGAGCCTTTGTGGGCCACTGTATTTGGCTGTTGAAAGTGGTCTACTACCATACGCTTAGGGGTAGAGTGGGGTTTCTGTTTCCTCTTGAAGGCATGAGACATGTTTACCTTGTCATGGAGGTAGTAATTTATGGGTATCTTTGTTTTATCAGAGTATGCTGCGATTAGCAGTGAGACTGGCGGGATTCAAGCCTCTAGGTAACGATTACATAGAAAAGGGGGATCAGGGTACCAAGGTAAATGGTGCTGCTCCAGGTGACATGAAAGTAGGTCTCTCTCAAAGGGATGTACCCATAAAGGGTGGTAGAAGGGCAGGGTGGTTGGAAAATGTCCACTAGGAGTGTGCATGCAAAATGAAAGGGGTGAGAAAGTTCTATCTCCCAATACCACACTGGGCTGTTACTTGACAATGAGGCAGGGTTTGAGAAGAAGATGTAGGACTTGTGCCTGTAGTTGAGGTTATTCTGTCTCTTTTTTGTAACTCGATCACTATAATGCTTCGGTAATTTTCCCCAAAAAGTGTTCCCAATAGCAGGTAGGGATAATAGTAATCTTTCTGTATGGGGCTCAGTGTTGGCCCTGTATCAGCAGCATGTTTTCTGTCTGCTCCTGGTCAGTGCTGTGGGTGGGTCCCGTGCTGATCCTAAGTAAGTTATTAGTGGCTTGGAATAGTAGCTTAAGGGCTCTTAGTGTGGTCTAAACCATTGCCTGGGAGTCCTGGATTAGCAAGTGCAGGGTCTTATGTAAGTGTGTATTGCACTACACACTTACTATGGAGGGCCGAGATTCGCGCCAAAAACTGTCAGGGCCACGGTTTACTGCTCTCAAACTTACCAGCCTCCCGGAGCACTGAGACCAGTAGAAGATGAGCTCAGAAGGTGAAGTCTCTGATGCGGTAAGTGCAGCTCTGTACCGTGGCTGTTAGGACCTCTTGGGTAAAGGCCTGCCGTCCGGTGGGCCGCTCTTAGCTTCCTGTGTGTTGGTGGTTCAGTAGGTCCCCGTAGCTCATAAAATGGTGTCGCCTTGTGCTGGGCTTAACCTGATATTCTATGAGGGAGTGTAAGGGACAGGGTCGCGCCGTGCCGCTCTGACTATACAGGTCGCTAGCACCTGCTTTATCACTCCTTAAAGTCTTAGGAGTAATGTTCCCTCAATGTATTGGGTTCTGGTCAGGTATTCTGCCATTTTAGGTGTTATTTATTGTTTGCCGAAGTTTAACAGAGGAGCTGTGATCTTGCACGTCTACTCAGTCTGTCAGCTAGCTCCGCCCCCTCCCTTTTTATATAGCAGGGGAAGGAAGCTAGATGTTCAGCAGATATTCTTAGCCTGAATATTGAAGCAGGGGGACTGGCCTTACCCAATTTAGAAATATATAATTTGGTGGCCCTATTGAAATTTGCCCTTGACTGGATTACTGAAGGAAATTATACTACATACTTTCAACTATAAAAAGAGATGAGGAAACTTTTTTTGCTACATGCGATGTTGAATCCCTTTATACGTCAATTGACCATAAATGGGGATGCTATGCGATTGAGTACTTCCTAAAAATGGAAGGATCGGAGAGCATAGAAAAGAACAACTTCATACTAAGTCTACTCATATTTGTCCTCAGCCACAATTACTTCGTTTTTAACGATAAATTCTACCTCCAAATCAGAGGCACGTGACCCTTCTAGCGCGCAAACCCAAATCACCATAAGACCCCTACTCTAAAAACCATAAACCGACACATAGACCACCAAAAAGATCCCACTACACTATTAACCCCTAAGCTGCCACCCCCCACATCGCAAAGTAACCCACTACACTATTAACCCCTAAAACGTCACACACCCCACAGCAAAGTAAGCTTCTACACTATTAACCCCTAAACCGCCAGTCCCCCACATTGCAAAGTCCCCACTACACTATTAACCCTTAAACCGCCAGCCCTCAAACGCAAATCAGTCCACTAACATCTAAACCCTCTAACCTAACACCACTAAATTAACCCAAAATACACTAACCCTAACTTCACCAAAAAAAAACTTAACTACGTTTAAAAAGTTAAAAAACTTACCTGAGAAAGTAAAAAAAATCTAACCTTACCATTAAAAAAAACATAAAGAACTATAATTACTATAAAAAAACTAACAATACACAAAATAAAAACCCTAACAAACATTACAGTAAAAAAATAACATTACAAAAACTAAAAAAAAAATAACATTACTGTAGAAAATTAAAAAACCTACCATTACAAAAAATAACAAATAACCAAAAGTAAAAATAGTTATGCCTATTCTAAACCCCCCAAAAAACCACCCTGAAGTAAAAAAAAACTATTTACTAATATACAAATAGCCCTTAAAACAGCTCTTTTTATTAAAACAAAACTACCAACATTAACCCCCCCAACCCCAACCCCACCCAAAACAATCTATCTAAAAAAAAAACCTACTCTAAAAAGTGCCCTGAAAAAGGCATTTGGCTGGGCATTGCCCTTAAAAGGGCAGTTAGCTCTTTTACTGCCCAAAGGGAAAAAAATCCCTAATTTAAAAATAAAAACCCACAAAAAAAAACAAAAACCTAACACTAAACCCCAAGATGGTACTCACCAAAGATGATGCCAGCACTGCATCTTCATCCTGGCGGTGGTCCAGCATCTTATCCCAGCGGCAGCGGCGGTCTTCATCCATCTTCAGATCTTTAACACAGAGGTCCTCTCCATGCAGTCACAAGCCACACACTGACTTTTTAATGTGAGGTACCCATTTTATATAGTTATATAGTTTTAAAATATATATATATATATATATATATTTTTTTTTTTTTTTAAAGTGCGCTATGTAAATATTAAATATAAGATATAGGAAAAATATTTAGAATAGTTATTAAAAATTATAGCTACGGTAAAATATACATATACCTATTCTATTGATTTTTTTAGAATTTTTAAGTACATCTATAATTATTATTTACATTAATGATTAATATTTTGGTATATTTTTTAACTAATGAATACATAAGACATATAAATACAATTCATGTCGGTTTAGCGCACATGAAGTATTAGTGTACTCCTGTAGGGTTTATGTGTACAGAATCCAACAGGAGTACTCTAATTCTTTGTGTGCATTAACCCTACATGAGCTATTTTTCACTACTTATGACCCACTATGGATATAAACACCATGATGGACTGTCAGCCTCATTTATGAAATCCCGGACGGACTGTCGGCACCAGGATGGCAGAAAGCAGTCAAATACGCCCGCATTTAACATTGCACAAGCGACTTGTGCAATGCCACCCCCTGCTCACGCTAGCCCAATGGCTAGTGAGTAGGGGCTGTCAATCACCCTTGGCGAACATGTCTGGGGTGATTTTAATCTGCCAGCTAAGAGGTTTGGAAGCAGCAGTCTGATGACTATCGGCTGCAGAGAAGGGTCTGGAAAAGCTGCATACGCAACTTGATAAATTAATCCCTATGTTTTTAGTAGTTTAGATGCAATTTGATCAGACTTGGTTGTGCTTACAAAGGGACATAAAACCCCAATTTTTTCTTTCATAATTTAGAAAGAGCATGCAATTTTAAAAAACTTTTCAATTTACTTCTATTATCTAATTTGCTTCAATCTCTTTATATCCTTTGTTGAAAAGCATATCTAACTAGGCTCAGTAACTGCATATAGATGCCTCATGTGATTAGCTCACCCGTGTGCATTCAACAAACGATATCTAAAGAAAATTAAATAATAGAAGTACATTAGAATGTTGTTTAAAATTGTATGTTCTAGCTGAATCATGAAAGAAAACTTTTGGGCATCATGTCCCTTTAAATAAATTATGACTGGAGGCTGGTACTGTTGAGGAATTAATCATTTTCTGGAATATCTTCCTGAATGTCTTATTTACGCCCAGGGGTCAAGTCGAGCGAGAATGTATGGGAACCGAGTTCCTGCACTATTTTTGCAGGAGGAACTAAGTTCCCTCTGGACAGAGAACAAAAACACTTCAGTAAACACTGCTGCTGCTGGTGGGAGGAGCTGGAGCACAGTTTGGTTAGAGGGATAGTGAGATCCTCTAGTAATGGGCAGTAACATTTCCTACAATACGCTTGATGTAAGACTGTCAGCGGTCCTGCTGTATTATCCCCCTGCAATGTGTGTAACACATGGGGGCATATTTATCAAGCTCCGTATGGAGCTTGAGGCCCCTTGTTTTCAAGAAGTTATGAAGCAGCGGTCTTCTTGTACGTCTGCACTGAGGCGGTGGACAGAAATCAACCAGATCGAATACGATCGAGTTGATTGACACCCCCTCCTAGTGGCTGATTGGCCGCAAATCTGCAGGGGGCGGCATTGCATCAGCAGTTCACAAGAACTGCTGGTGCAATGATAAATGCCGACAGTGTATGTTGTCGGCATTTATTGATGGGCAGCGATGTGCAGCGGACATGATACGCTACTTTGTATCATGTCCGCTCGCAGATTGTTAAATATGCCCCATGGTGCTTACATTTCTGTGTGGCTTGCTTTCTTGGTTATTTAACTCCCCTCAGCAGAAATAGAACTATTACACCTTAAATGGGTGAGACTCTGTGACAGAGGAGGATTCTTAGGCCCAAAGGCAACCATTCAACCCTTCATTGGATTTAATTTCCTTTAATTAACAAAAGTGTATAGATTATATACATATAAATGTGTGTATGTGTGTGCGTACACTGTATATATATATATATATTTAAATATCTCTTTAAGAATAAATAGGGTATATTCTGCAATGTGCAGAACATTAGATTATGAAATAAGCAATATTATCTTCTTATGTTTCGCTTTTAAGTAACTGAAATCGTGTTTGCGCGACTTGTGGGTGTTTTCTTTCAACTTTATTGGCTCAATTGAAGTCTATAGGGGAAAACGATATAGCGTTCGTGACTTCTCTTTGTTATCGTGATTTTGAGAATGCTCAGTGCAAATTTTTTTCTTTCAACTCATAAAACGAGCGCAAACCCCTGAGCGCAAAATACTTATTTCTATCTGGTCTGACGCTCAGAAGCTCGCACTATAATAAATCGGGCCCTAATACTGTTGGGAAATTAATCATTTTCTGAAGAGTTTCTTTCTCCTGCTTGAGCAAATGACACGTGAAGGGTCTGCCTTACAAAGCCTTACAAAGCTATGGTTTTTGACACCTTTGAGAATTGTCGGTGCTACAGTAATTATTTAAGGTGTCTGGAATACCCCAGCACCCAGTTAGATCCACCACTAAGGGCTAATTTTTTTTTTTATATTTGCGCTTAACTAATTTATACCAGTCACTAGCACTTCCATAGGCTTAGTACAGATAAAAAAAAAGAAGATGGTAATATTTATTACAACACACATTTTTTGGGGGAGTTGGGACACATTTAAAAAAATAACCTATAGGTCTGACCTATGGTTAATTTTTTGAGCGCTAATTGCTACCGTGAGCTTGCAGTAGCAATAACCAGCCAATCGCAATGGGTGGTTATTTCTTGTGCGCTCGTAAATGCCTGTGTACGGGCATGCAATAAATTAGTTCTCAAGTTATAATCTAGCACTAAAGAAAATTCTTATGAAGACTATTTTTGTTATTTAACTGCACAGTACAGAATACAATACAATTTTTGCTGTATAAAAATTGTAATGTTAATAAACTAAAGGGATATTAAACACTTTGAGATGGTAATATAAAATTATAATATATTGTATATATATTTATAAACTTTACAATATACTTTCATTAATTATTTTGTCCCATTTTTCTGTAATTTCATTCTGACAATTATGTGCTTTTCAGTTCTTGCTAGAAATGAAAGTGCAGAACGCTGTTATATTCCACACAGCCATTGTCTGCACACCCTAGTGACCTATTTAGAACTGTCTCTAATTTACCTCAGCAGAGAAGAAAACCTAAGTTACAACATGGCAGCTCCCATTGTTTTATAGACACTAAGGGCTAGATTACAAGTGGAGTGCTAAATATTGCTTGCGTGCATACTTTTTAATACCAGCGCCCAACAATGTACGCTGGTATTACAAGTAAATCGCATTGTGAACCTGAACTCACATTAACAATGCTAGGAAGCATTGTGCTCACTAGATCGCGCTACCTTAGGCTCCTATGGGAGCCTTGTTCTGATGACGTTACAGATGGCATCAGAACCTTGCGCAGCGAAGGGGGTAAGTAGCGCAGCGATGGGCAGCATTTATAAAGATATATGTATATGATTATATACATATATATGTTTGTGTTAATATGTGTATATTCACATATAAACACATAAATATATATGTATATAAGCATATACAAATATTTTTACATTACGGTCTATGGGAACACACAGTCCCCATACACCGCAATGTAAAGGAACTTTTCAATGCCGTTTTTTTTTTGTAACACCTCACTCCCACCAACGTTAAAGTCCCCAAAAATGCAATTTTTTTTAGTAAAAAACTATAATACCCTCTATTTTGGGGCATTTGGGACACTTTTAGAAAATTAACCAGAGATCTAATCTCTGGCTAATTTTCGGAGCGCTATTTGCTACCGCAAGCTCGCAGTAACAAAAAACAGCCACTTTTAATGTCTGGTTAATGATCGCGCACCCGCAAATGGGAAAATTTGCCCGTTTGCAGGCACACGATAATTTAGCGCTCCACTTGTAATTTAGCCCTAAAACTTTACACTTATTTTGTCAATGTTTAAACAACTAATTAAACTTTAAAAAAATCCATCTATATGTTACTCACAGACTATTCCTTTCTTTGAATGCTTCATTCTATCTAGCATTTATTTAGTATTTAATGTCCCTTAAACTGAGGATTCCATGTTTCCACTTAGAGAATTCTGAGTTTCTACTGGGAACAAAACTGTCCAATTGGATAATTAGAATGCTCAAGTGGTAATTTCACCATATGCATGACATGACATTTTATTGCTAAGTACAAAGTTGGCTATAAGGCACTGCAGGTGTGTGATTAATGAATTAAAGAAAATAATTCAGTATAAAAAGAGCTAGAGGTTTAACAATCTCTTATGCTGTATAACAGAAGTCAGTACGCACGCACATTGTATTTGTATAGGACAATCTCAGAAGCAAAAGTAACAATGAGGTAAGTGGGATATCAGCTACAATATTCACACACTAAGAAATATATATATATATGTGCACACAACACACTGTGTATCTACTGGAGAACCATAATTATATATTTTACTAATTTGAGATTGTACTGAAAAATGTGTACTATTATGCATAAACACAGAATGGCAAATATGCAGTGAGGTAACTTGATAGTAATAATAGAAGGGACTGAAAATAAGTATACTATATATATATATATATATATATATATATATATATATATATATATATATATATATATATATACTAGTGATGAACTGTGTATGCAGGTTATTATTAGTTATTTATGGCAAATATGCAGTGAGGTAACTTGATAGTAATGAGAGAAGGGACTGAAAATAAGTATACTATATATATATATATATATATATATATATACATATATATATATATATATATATATATATATATATACTAGTGATGAACTGTGTATGCAGGTTATTATTAGTTATTTATGGCAAATATGCAGTGAGGTAACTTGATAGTAATGAGAGAAGGGACTGAAAATAAGTATACTATATATATATATATATATATATTAGTGATGAACTGTGTATGCAGGTTATTATTAGTTATTTATGTATTATTATTTTTATTATTGTTAATAATAATCATCGTCATCATACAAAATAATAATAATAATATAGTTAAGAATAAAAGGTAACAGATTATATGTAACTGCATAAACACATATGACCATAGAGGGATGCTTACTAGAGCTGTAGCAATAACAAACCATTACCATATATTCAGCAGAAATCAGTACAGTTATATAGCAGTGAGGCAGGGGTGGTTCTAGACTACAACGTTTTTGGTGTGCAAAATACTGACCTCAAAGCTCAATACTGAGTGTGCAGGGAATGCTGCTGGCCTCATATTCTTCCTACTACTACCATTATTTTTGTTTTCATACCCTCATCATATCTCTCCTTTAGCTCTCCCCTAGCCCTACACATGTAAACAAAGCACTGCTTTACAAATTAACCCTTTAGTGACAGGGTTAAAGTGCCTACATCGGAACACCTGTTCCGATGTAGACAAATTGAAACTACACGATCGTGCATACGATCGCGAGATTTCAATTATTGGATCGCATCTGGGGGGCGTCCCTACAACCCTAGGAACGCCCTCCAGACCGCGATCAAGTCCTTGAAGCACAGAAGGCTTCAGGACAGCCGTTTGTTATGACGTTCTATTCCGTCATAACGGCTTTAAAGCCCAGTGTAATTATGACAGAATAGAACGGCATAACGGCGTTAAAAGGTTAAGGACAGCTGGTGCCTTTGAGGATTGGACGAATGGGGGGTACATAGCACCCCACAAACTACCAGTACAGTGAGGTTTACAAAGATTTTGAGTACAGTTAAATAACACAATAGTATATACAGTGCAAGTACACACTACAAAATTACAGTCTTAAATGTACAACTGTCTTTAATAAGACACATGATAGAAAGAGCATTTAGATAGAGAGTAGTAGAATTATTGTTGTCAGTTAGGCTTTCCCTCCAATTAGTATTTCTCCACAAAAACTCAGCTGGAATAAACATTTTACTAGGCCAGTTACAAAACCTCATATTGCACTGTCAACAAACAATGTCTCTCATACATTTAAATTATACTCTAAGTATTGCTCATTTTAATTTTATTTCCTTTTGACGTTAGATACACAGCTATTTGTCAGAGAAGTAAAAGTTTAAAATATATGACTGAATTTAAACTTTTAAAATATGAAACCTACATAATGGAAAAACAGTCACCAGAATGTTCAGTTAATTGCGATTACATGATTTTAAGTTTGAAAATATTAATTACAAAATTAACTAAAATTCTATAAAAAAAAATTTAACTGCACACACCATGAAAAAAACTGCATTCAAACACTTTACATTTTTATATACACTCAGTTCACGTATTAAAAATGATGACTTCCTGAATTAATAAAAAATGTAAAATATATGTCTGAATTTAAACTTTTAAAATATGAAACCTACATAATGGAAAATCAGTCACCAGCATGTTCAGTTAATTGCGATTACATGATTTTAAGTTTGAAAATATTAATTATAAAATTAACTAAAATTATATGACATTTTTAACTGTACACACAGTAAGAGTGAGATAACTGCATTAAAACCCTTTAGGCAGTCATTATTGAATCAATTATCCTCTGTGTTTTGTTTTAACATTGTCTGCATATGTTTTCTTATTTTTTGTGGGTTTATATGGAAGCCCTCACAAAAACCTCTATTGAAAACCCTGTTTTAATAGGCTTTTATGTGTTTATTTAAAAAAAAAAGTGTGAAAAAAAACCTAGGTATTTCTTTGTATACAAAATCCAAACAACCCAAGTGCAGTGAGACGGAAAAATATTCAAAAGGGATCCATCGCAATGTGTTAACAGAATCTGTTTTCATCCAATAGTGAATTAAACATTTCAATAATACACCTATAGATATATATTAATATAAAACACATTTGCTACAGTGTGATCACAATATTAGGCTAGTTTACAAGTGGCGCAAAAACAATTGTGCTCGGGTTTTCGCAATCGTTTGCACTTCGGTTAAATTGCGCTCATATTTCAAATTGAGCTCAATCGTGTTTTATGCTTGAATCATTAACGCGATTTCAGAGCTGTGGTTAACTGTTTCGCGAAATTAAAAAGTGTCACAAAACACATCAAAAATACATTACAAAGTACAGTTATACTCATAATAACACCATCTGATAAAAAAATATTTTGAGATACATACATATACATGTCTAAAGATGTATGTATATATATATATATATATATATATATATATATATATATATATATATATATATACAGGTAGCCCTCAGTTTACGCCGGGGTTAGGTTCCAGAAGGAATGGTTGTAAATCGAAACTGTTGTAAATTGAAACCCAGTTTATAATGTAAGTCAATGGGAAGTGAGGGAGATAGGTTCCAGGCCCCTCTCAAAATTGTCATAAATAACACCTAATACATTATTTTTAAAGCTTTGAAATGAAGACTTTAAATGCTAAACAGCATTATAAACATAATTTAAATAATCACACAACACAGAATATATCATTAAAATAACTTAAATGAACGAAAACATTTGCTAAACAGCATTATAAACCTAATAAAATAATCACACAACACAGACTTCACTTGCATTTTTCTGCAAACAGTTCTTTCTATGCATTCCTATCTGGACTGATTTGTGATTTGTAGACAGGAAGATCTTGTTCCTTTGAAATCTGCTTGATAGCTCAGGTCTGGTTAAACTGATTAATTTCAGCTTGCTTGGCTTTGCTGCAACACAAGCGGACAGCTCCACCTACTGGCTATTTTAATAAATGCACTGCTTCTCAATAACAGTCACATGACTGGGAAAAAAGGTTGTTATTCTGAAACGGTGTAAATTGAACCGTTGTAAAACGAGGGCCACCTGTATATATATATATATATATATATATATATATATATATATATATATATATATATATATATGTATTTACAGACATAAATACACCTATAAAAACATAAATACATAAGTATACATATATATATGAGAGCCCTTTGCTGTTAAGTAGAAGAAAACATGTAAAAGCATATTTAAGATTGGTTACATGCATATTATAATATGTGATCTAATATGTGGATATTATAATATGCAATTGTGTTTGCACGTGAGTCGGGTGTTTTTTTCAACTTTTTTTTCTCCATTGACTTCTATGAGGGAATAGGTTATTGTTTGTGCGACAGTCTTATTGCGCTAGAAGTAAGCTGTTTGTGCTCGTCGGGTTAGTGTGAGAGGGATAACTTTTTAATTTCAACTCATAATACCAGCGCAATACAACGAGCGCAAAAAGTTTAATTCTAGCGCAATTATCGCTATAGCAAAAGCGAATAATACTGCTCCATTTGTAATCTGGCCCATTAAAAAAAAAAAACACGATTGTAATTTGTGAAATATAAAAATTGCAATCGCGCGTTCTCAATATAATGTAAAAATGAATATTGAGAATGCGCAATTGCAATCTTAAAATAAGTAAAAATACACGCCTGAGGACAGAATAGAAGAGTAGTACAATAGCGCTTACAGTTTACATACATATTACAACATTATACTATACAATACATAAACAGTTAACACTGTAACTACATATAGCATACACCCACATCCCCCCAGCTCCTATAGGTGTATTATTGATAAGTTTAATTTTCTATTGTATTGTATGAATCTTTTGACACGTGTAAATTTTCATGCGATTCAATGTAGGTGGCGATGCAGAGCCGCATCCCCACCCACTGAAATTTATGGTAAAACGCCTCTTGACAATGCAGCCTTTAATCAGTACTGTCAGAACTTTTGAATATTTCTCTGGCTTTCTTGACATTACTACAGATCCCTTTTGAATATTTTGCTGCTTTTCTGAATTTTTGATCATCAGGACCATGGAGAGCAAAATAAATATGTATTTGTAACTTGTACTGTGTGTATCTCATATCTGCATACGTCTGGCTTTTACAAATTACTGGGCACATGACTGTGAGGAATACTCCTCGTCATTAAACAAACCAATATTAAACCCAACTATTTTATTCACCTGTCATTTTAAAAATAGGCAAATATATCAGTAACAGAGATGGATGTCCTTTTATCCTTGCAGGCTTTGTGTAGCATTGCAACTTCACATATGTGTTTGGTCTGGTTTCAAAGTAATATTTCAAATATACTGGACTATTTGGCAACTTGTTTTATGGTATATAACTCCAACCACTCATTTTGGCCAGTTGTGTTGTAAACTGAATGGCCCAGAGACTGTAGGAGCTGAAAACCTTGGAGATGTATTAATAGGGGTTGTGCTTCCTTTACATATTGATATAAAGCACCCCAAGGTTTCTTTCACTGAACCCCCACCACAGGGCACCTGCAAAATGTAAGATTATTCTTATTGTACAAATTGTAATATTTCCTTGTGTTTGTCTCCACTCTTGGCCTTACTTTCTCTTTATTATCTCTATTACTGCTACTTCTTATTTTGGCATCTAATTCTTTAAAAATCACTGTCTCCCCACGTTTTAAACATTTTTCCAGTGACAATATCTACTCATATGCAAATCATTTTAACCTTAAATGTTTAGACTTCTTTTCCTAGATCTTCTGCTTTTTCTGATCTTTCGTTGATCTCTTCCTGCATTCCTCATACATGGAGAGTCACATTACATTTCATTTTCTTCTGTCTAGTTTCAGTATTGAATACTTCCAGCATTTCCATGCCATGAAATTTGCTGTGGATGAGGTTAACAGAAATGCTAATCTTCTATCAAACCTTACACTGGGATTTCATATATTTGATTCATGTACAGGACTTAAACTTGAAATAGATGGAACTTTTGGATTATTACCTGGCCATATCAAGAGTATACCCAATTACTTTTGTCGGGAAAGGCCACCTTTGCCTGTCATAATTGGTCATACTTTGTCCACATTCTCCATTCTTATGGCTCATATACTCGGATTGTACAAATACGCACAGGTGAGGTTTACACATGTTTTAACCTGTCCTGAACGGTCCATATATTTCAACCTTTTAGCTTAGCATTACATTATAAAACAAATACTGCTAACTATAATTATCTAATGCAAAGCATTAAAATAGGGACGTTTATTTTTTACATAACATATATCAGAAGTATTTACAGATTATACATCATTTATAATTTCTTATATAATGCTTCTATATAGTTTTTAAATAATTTGTAATATGTTTTCATTAAAAGAAACAGATTTAGTGTAAATCATTTACTTTTTATGTCTGAATTTAGATCAGCCATTTTTCCACAAACTCAATTCTGAGTGACAGGACACAGTTCCCCTCCTTCTTCAGATCTGTTCCTAATGATGCTTTCCGGTCACAAGGACTAGCCAAACTCGTGTTGAGTTTTGGATGGACATGGATTGGATTGGTTGCCTTGAATGATGACTATGGAGAACTCGGCATTCAAGTCATTAGGAAGGAGATCCTCAGTGCCGGAGCTTGCATTGCTTTTACAGAATATATTTTGACCAACCAATTGAATAGAAATGTACCTCACATCACACAAGTTATTAAAGAGTCAACAGCCACGGCTGTAGTTATCTTTGCAACAGTTGCTGATTTGGTTCCACTTCTGGATGAGATGGTTAAGTACCGTGTAAGTGGGAAGATATTTGTTGCCAGTGAAGCTTGGTCCACCTTAAGTATGTTCTTAGTGGACAAATACATTCCACTATTATCTGGTTCAATTGGATTTTCTTTTCACAGCTCAACAATACCAGGATTTAAACAATATCTGAACAGCATAAATCCCTTCGGAACTCCAGAACAAACATGGATTAAAATATTCTGGAAAGATGCATTTGGGTGCAAATTCTTTGACCAGAGAAAACTTTTAAGTTCATGGGATAATTCTTCTAAATTATGTACTGGCAATGAAGATCTAAATAGTCTACAGCCAAGCTTTAATTATGTATCTAACCTAAGAGGTTCATACAGTTTATATACGGCAATTCACATCATAGCCAAAGCATTGCATGACTTGAAAACATGTCGAGCTGGTAGAGGTCCATTTTATAATGGAAGCTGCACAAACTTGGAAAAAATTAGACCATGGCAGGTAATATTTCATAAAATGTAATGTCAATTAGAGGATATTAAAGAATTAAAAAGCCTTTTTTTTAAATTTCAGTAAACAACAGAGTTAGAGATAAAACTCACGGGAGCGTCGCTATGGGGACGTGGCAGAGTGCGACGAGGAGGCGTGACCGGATGCTGTGAGGGGCGTGGCCGTGGGTGTCACCACAATGGGGCGTGGTCGGGTGGGGTGCTGCGATGGGGCGTGGCCAGAGAGGCAAAGGGTTTGAAAGACAGAGCCAGAGAGGAATCAAGAGAGGGGGGGAGAAGGGACAAAGAGGGGGGGGGAGAGAGCCAAATAGAGGGGGGGGAGAGAGCCAAATAGAGGGGGGAGAGAGCCAAAGAGGGGGGAGAGAGAGCCAAAGAGGGGGGAGAGAGAGAGCAAAAGAGGAAAGAGAGCCAAAGAGGAGAGAGCAAAAGAGGAAAGAGAGCCAAAGAGGAGAGAGAGCAAAAGAGGGGAGAGAGCCAAAGAGGGGGGAGAGAGAGCCAAAGAGGGGGGAGAGAAAGCTAAAGAGGGGGGAGAGAGAGTTAAAGAGGGGGGAGAGAACAAAAGAGGGGGCAGAGAGAGCAAAAGAAAGGGGGGAGAGAGCCAAAGAGGGGAGAGAGAGAGCAAAAGAGGGGGGAGAGAGCGCAAAAGAGAGGGGAGAGAGCGCAAAAGAGAGGGGGGGAGAAAGCAAAAGAGAGGGGGGAGAGAGAGCAAAAGAGAGGGGGTAGAGAGCAAGGGGTGGGACCGCTGTACTACAAAAAATGGCCCGTACTTTAGTACTTTAGTACTAGTTTATTTATAAATAGTAAAATTACAAGTTTTGCTGTACGTATATATCACTGAAAAATTGGCCACTGTGTGCGGAATATGCAGGTCTCCCTATTACAAGTCGCTGCGGTACAGCTATACCGCTAGCATTTTAACCTTTACCCAACTCTCCATTCTGGACTCAAAAAACGACCTTTGAGTACAGGATTTTCATTGCGCCTGTATTACTGGTTGTGCGGTCCGGCTGTAATGCTAGCGTTATAGTCTAAACCGCTGTGAACCATTCTGCTATCAGAGACCAGTAGTTATGGATTTTGCGAAATAAAAATGTTTCATAAAAGTCAGAACTAAAATGTTACAAAGTACACTAACACCCATAAACGACATATTAACCCCTAAACTGCTGACCCCACACATAGCCAAAGCCAAACAAACCCATTAACCCCTAAACCGCCGATCCCCACATCGCAAGCACTAAATAAACCTATTAACCTTTAAAACGCCAGCTGCCCACATAGCTACTACTATAATAGACCTATTAACCCCTAAACCGCCGGTCCCCCACATCGCTACTACTAAACTAAAACTATTAACCCCTAAACCCATCCCCACAACACAATAAACCTAATTAAACTATTAACCCCTAAACCGCCATCCCTCCACAAAGCAAATAACTAATTTAATCAATAAGTCCCCTAACCTAACACCCTCTAAATTAACCCCAATTACATAAAATAAAAAAATGCTAAGTTAAAATTAAAATAACAAATCCTAACATTGCATAAAAAAACCCTAAGATTAAATTAAAATAAATAAATCTAAAATTACAAAAAAAAAAAAAACCAAATTATCAAAAATTAAAAAAATGAAACCTAATCTAATACCCCTATAAAAATAAAAAAGCCCCCCAAAATAAAAACTCCCCCTAATCTAACACTAGGGCCTAGATTTAGAGTTCGGCGGTAGCCGTCAAAACCAGCGTTAGAGGCTCCTAACGCTGGTTTTGGGCGCCCGCTGGTATTTGGAGTCAGTGATTAAAGGGTCTAACGCTCACTTTACAGCCGCGACTTTTCCATACCGCAGATCCCCCTACGCCATTTGCGTAGCCTATCTTTTCAATGGGATCTTCCTAACGCCGGTATTTAGAGTCGTTTCTGCAGTGAGCGTTAGAGCTCTAACGACAAGATTCCAGCCGCCTGAAAATAGCAGGAGTTAAGAGCTTTCTGGCTAACGCCGGTTTATAAAGCTCTTAACTACTGTACCCTAAAGTACACTAACACCCATAAACTACCTATGTACCCCTAAACCGAGGTCCCCCCACATCGCCGCCACTCGATTAAAAATTTTAACCCCTAATCTGCCGACCGCCACCTACGTTATACTTATGTACCCCTAATCTGCTGCCCCTAACACCGCCGACCCCTGTATTATATCTATTAACCCCTAACTTGCCCCCCACAACGTCGCCGCAAGCTACTTAAAATAATTAACCCCTAATCTTCCGACCGCAAATCGCCGCCACCTACGTTATCCCTATGTACCCCTAATCTGCTACCCCTAACATCGCCGACCCCTATGTTATATTTATTAACCCCTAATCTGCCCCCCACAACGTCGCCGACACCTACCTACACTTATTAACCCCTAATCTGCCGAGCGGACCTGAGCGCTACTATAATAAAGTTATTAACCCCTAATCCGCCTCACTAACCCTATCATAAATAGTATTAACCCCTAATCTGCCCTCCCTAACATCGCCGACACCTACCTTCAATTATTAACCCCTAATCTGCCGACCGGAGCTCACCGCTATTCTAATAAATGTATTAACCCCTAAAGCTAAGTCTAACCCTAACACTAACACCCCCCTAAGTTAAATATAATTTTTATCTAACGAAATAAATTAACTCTTATTAAATAAATAATTCCTATTTAAAGCTAAATACTTACCTGTAAAATAAATCCTAATATAGCTACAATATAATTTATAATTATATTATAGCTATTTTAGGATTAATATTTATTTTACAGGCAACTTTGTAATTATTTTAACCAGGTACAATAGCTATTAAATAGTTAAGAACTATTTAATAGTTACCTAGTTAAAATAATAACAAATTTACCTGTAAAATAAATCCTAACCTAAGATATAATTAAACCTAACACTACCCTATCAATAAAATAATTAAATAAACTACCTACAATTACCTACAATTAACCTAACACTACACTATCAATAAATTAATTAAACACAATTGCTACAAATAAATAAAATTAAATAAACTATCTAAAGTACAAAAAATAAAAAAGAACTAAGTTACAGAAAATAATAAAATATTTACAAAGATAAGAAAAATATTACAACAATTTTAAACTAATTACACCTACTCTAAGCCCCCTAATAAAATAACAAAGCCCCCCAAAATAAAAAATTCCCTACCCTATTCTAAAATACAAATATTACAAGCTCTTTTACCTTACCAGCCCTGAACAGGGCCCTTTGCGGGGCATGCCCCAAGAATTTCAGCTCTTTTGCCTGTAAAAAAAAACATACAATACCCCCCCCCAACATTACAACCCACCACCCACATACCCCTAATCTAACCCAAACCCCCCTTAAATAAACCTAACACTACCCCCCTGATGATCTTCCTACCTTGTCTTCACCATGCCAGGTTCACCGATCCGTCCTGGCTCCAAGATCTTCATCCAACCCAAGCGGGGGCTAGACATCCACTGAAGAAGTCCAGAAGAGGGTCCAAAGTCTTCCTCCTATCTGGCAAGAAGAGGACATCCGGACCGGCAAACATCTTCTCCAAGCGGCATCTTCTATCTTCTTCCATCCGATGACGACCGGCTCCATCTTGAAGACCTCCAGCGCGGATCCATCCTCTTCTTCCGACGACTAGACGACGAATGACGGTTCCTTTAAGGGACGTCATCCAAGATGGCGTCCCTCGAATTCCGATTGGCTGATAGGATTCTATCAGCCAATCGGAATTAAGGTAGGAATTTTCTGATTGGCTGATGGAATCAGCCAATCAGAATATAGTTCAATCCGATTGGCTGATCCAATCAGCCAATCAGATTGAGCTCGCATTCTATTGGCTGTTCCGATCAGCCAATAGAATGCGAGCTCAATCTGATTGGCTGATTGGATCAGCCAATCGGATTGAACTTGATTCTGATTGGCTGATTCCATCAGCCAATCAGAAAATTCCTACCTTAATTCCGATTGGCTGATAGAATCCTATCAGCCAATCGGAATTCGAGGGACGCCATCTTGGATGACGTCCCTTAAAGGAACCGTCATTCGTCGTCTAGTCGTCGGAAGAAGAGGATGGATCCGCGCTGGAGGTCTTCAAGATGGAGCCGGTCGTCATCGGATGGAAGAAGATAGAAGATGCCGCTTGGAGAAGATGTTTGCCGGTCCGGATGTCCTCTTCTTGCCGGATAGGAGGAAGACTTTGGACCCTCTTCTGGACTTCTTCAGTGGATGTCTAGCCCCCGCTTGGGTTGGATGAAGATCTTGGAGCCAGGACGGATCGGTGAACCTGGCATGGTGAAGACAAGGTAGGAAGATCATCAGGGGGGTAGTGTTAGGTTTATTTAAGGGGGGTTTGGGTTAGATTAGGGGTATGTGGGTGGTGGGTTGTAATGTTGGGGGGGGGGGTATTGTATGTTTTTTTTTACAGGCAAAAGAGCTGAAATTCTTGGGGCATGCCCCGCAAAGGGCCCTGTTCAGGGCTGGTAAGGTAAAAGAGCTTGTAATATTTGTATTTTAGAATAGGGTAGTGAATTTTTTATTTTGGGGGGCTTTGTTATTTTATTAGGGGGCTTAGAGTAGGTGTAATTAGTTTAAAATTGTTGTAATATTTTTCTTATGTTTGTAAATATTTTATTATTTTCTGTAACTTAGTTCTTTTTTATTTTTTGTACTTTAGATAGTTTATTTAATTTTATTTATTTGTAGCAATTGTGTTTAATTAATTTATTGATAGTGTAGTGTTAGGTTAATTGTAGGTAATTGTAGGTAGTTTATTTAATTATTTTATTGATAGGGTAGTGTTAGGTTTAATTATATCTTAGGTTAGGATTTATTTTACAGGTAAATTTGTTATTATTTTAACTAGGTAACTATTAAATAGTTCTTAACTATTTAATAGCTATTGTACCTGGTTAAAATAATTACAAAGTTGCCTGTAAAATAAATATTAATCCTAAAATAGCTATAATATAATTATAATTTATATTGTAGCTATATTAGGATTTATTTTACAGGTAAGTATTTAGCTTTAAATAGGAATCATTTATTTAATAAGAGTTAATTTATTTCGTTAGATAAAAATTATATTTAACTTAGGGGGGTGTTAGTGTTAGGGTTAGACTTAGCTTTAGGGGTTAATACATTTATTAGAATAGCGGTGAGCTCCGGTCGGCAGATTAGGGGTTAATAATTGAAGGTAGGTGTCGGCGATGTTAGGGAGGGCAGATTAGGGGTTAATACTATTTATGATAGGGTTAGTGAGGCGGATTAGGGGTTAATAACTTTATTATAGTAGCGCTCAGGTCCGCTCGGCAGATTAGGGGTTAATAAGTGTAGGCAGGTGTCGGCGACGTTGTGGGGGGCAGATTAGGGGTTAATAAATATAACATAGGGGTCGGCGATGTTAGGGCAGCAGATTAGGGGTACATAGGGATAACGTAGGTGGCGGCGGTTTACGGAGCGGCAGATTAGGGGTTAAAAGTGTAATGCAGGGGTCAGCGATAGCGGGGGCGGCAGATTAGGAGTTAATAAGTGTAAGGTTAGGGGTGTTTAGACTCGGGGTACATGTTAGGGTGTTAGGTGCAGACGTAGGAAGTGTTTCCCCATAGGAAACAATGGGGCTGCGTTAGGAGCTGAACGCTGCTTTTTTGCAGGTGTTAGGTTTTTTTTCAGCTCAAACAGCCCCATTGTTTCCTATGGGAGAATCGTGCACGAGCACGTTTTTGATGCCGGCCGCGTCCGTAAGCAACTCTGGTATCGAGAGTTGCATTTGCGGTAAAAATGCTCTACGCTCCTTTTTTGGAGCCTAACGCAGCATTTGTTTGAACTCTCGATACCAGAGTTAAATTTATGGTGCGGCCAGAAAAAAACCCGCGGAGCGTTAACAGCCCTTTTACCGCCGAACTCTAAATCTAGGCCTAGGTTACCAATAGTCATTAAAATGGCCTTTTGTAGGGCATTGCCCTAAGTTAAACAGCTCTTTTATCGCAAAAATACAAATTAACCCCTAACAGTAAACCCTCCAACCCACCAAACTCCCCAAATAAAAAAAAACCTAACACTGAAAAAAAACTAACGCCTAGATTACGAGTGTTGCGTTAGCCTTAAAAAGCAGCGTTGAGAGGTCCCAACGCTGCTTTTTAACACCCACTGGTATTACGAGTCTTGCAGGTACAGGTGTACCGCTCACTTTTTTTCCGCAACTCGAACATACCGCAAATCCACTTACGTCAATTGCGTATCCCATACTTTCAATGGGATTTTCCTAACGCCGGTATTACGAGTCCTGGAAAAAGTGAGCAGTACACCCTCTCCTGTCAAGACTCGTACCGCATTTAAAAGTCAGTAGTTAAGAGTTTTATGGGCTAACGCCGTAACATAAAATTCTTAACTAAAGTGCTAAAAGTACTCTAACACCCATAAACTACCTATTAACCCCTAAACCGAGGCCCCCCCCACATCGCAAACACTTAAATAAAAAATTTTACCCCTAAACCGCCGCACTCCTGCCTCGCAAACACTAGTTAAATATTATTAACCCCTAATCTGCCGTCCCTAACATCACCGACACCTACCTACATTTATTAACCCCTAATCTGCCGCCCCCAACGTTACCGACACTATACTAAATGTATTAACCCCTAAACCTAAGTCTAACCCTAACCCCCCCTAACTTAAATATTATTTAAATAAATCTAAATAAAATTACTACAATTAAATAAATTATTCCTATTTAAAACTAAATACTTACCTATAAAATAAACCCTAAGATAGCTACAATATAACTAATAATTACATTGTAGCTATCTTAGGGTTTATTTTTATTTTACAGGCAAATTTGTATTTATTTTAACTAGGTAGAATAGTTATTAAATAGCAATTAACTATTTAATAGCTGCCTAGTTAAAATAAATACAAAAGTACCTGTAAAACAAAACCTAACCTAAGTTACAATTACACCTAACACTACACTATAAATAAATTAATTATCTAAATTAAATTAATTACAATTAAATAAAATAAACTAAAGTACAAAAACACTAAATTATAGAAATAATAAAAGAATTTTAAACTAATTAAACCTACTCTAATCCCCCTAATAAAATAAAAAGCCCCCCCAAAATAATAAAAAGCCCTACCCTATACTAAATTACAAATAGCCCTTAAAAGGGCCTTTTGCGGAGCATTGCCCCAAAGTGATCAGCTCTTTTACCTGTAAAAAAAAATACATTACCCCCCCCAACATTACAACCCACCACCCATACACCCAACCCTACTCTAAAACCCACTCAATCCCCCCTTAATAAAACCTAACACTAACCCCTTGAAGATCATCCTACCTTGAGACGTCTTCACCCAACCGGGCCAAAGTCCTCTACTAAGCCAGGCGAAGTGGTCCTCCAGACGGGCAGAAGTCTTCATCCAAGCCGGGCAAAAGAGGTCCTCCAGATGGGCAGAAGTCTTCATCCAGGCGGCATATTCTATCTTCATCCATCCGGCGTGGAGCGGGTCCATCTTCAAGCCAACCTACGCGGAGCATCCTCTTCTTCCGACGACTCCCGACGAATGAAGGTTCCTTTAAATGATGTCATCCAAGATGGCGTCCCTTGAATTCCGATTGGCTGATAGGACTCTATCAGCCAATCGGAATTAAGGTAGGAAAAATCCTATTGGCTGATGCAATCAGCCAATAGAATTGAGCTTGCATTCTATTGGCTGATTGGAACAGCCAATAGAATGTGATCTCAATCCTATTGGCTGATTGGATCAGCCAATAGGATTGAATTTCAATTCTATTGGCTGATTGCATTAGCCAATAGGATTTTTCCTTCCTTAATTCCGATTCGCTGATAGAATCCGATCAGCCAATCGGAATTCAAGGGATGCCATCTTGGATGACATCATTTAAAGGATCCTTCATTTGTCGGGAGTCGTCGGAAGAAAAGGATGCTCCCCGCCGGTTGGCTTGAAGATGGACCCGCTCCACGCCGGAAGAATGAAGATAGAAGATGCCGCCTGGATGAAGACTTCTGCCCGTCTGGAGGACCTCTTCTGCCCGGCTTGGATGAAGACTTCTGCCCATCTGGAGGACCACTTTGCCCGGCTTCGTAGAGGACTTCGGCCCAGTTGGGTGAAGACATCTCAAGGTAGGGTGATCTTTAAGGGGGTTAGTGTTAGGTTTTATTAAGGGGGGGTTGGGGGGGTTTTAGAGTAGGGTTGGGTGTGTGTTTGGTTGGTTGTAATGTTGGGGGGGGGGTATTGTATTTTTTTTACAGGTAAAAGAGCTGATTACTTTGGGGCAATGCCCCGCAAAAAGCCCTTTTAAGGGCTATTTGTAATTTAGTATAGGGTAGGGATTTTTATTATTTTTTTTTATTTTTATTTTATTAGGGGGATTAGATTAGGTGTAATTAGTTTAAAAAATTGTAATTATTAATTTTCTGTTATTTAGTGTTTTTTGTTTTTTTTTGTACTTTAGTTTATTCAATTGTATTTAATTGTATTTAGTTTAGAGATTTAATTTAATTATAGGTTAGGTTTTATTTTACAGGTAAATTTGTACTTATTTTAGCTAGGTAGTTATTAAATAGTTAATAACTATTTAATAACTATTGTACTTAGTTAAAATAAATACAAAGTTGCCTGTAAAATAAAAATAAACCCTAAACAGCTACAATGTAATTATTAGTTATATTGTAGCTATCTTAGGGTTTATTTTATAGGTAAGTATTTAGTTTTAAATAGGAATAATTTATTTAATTGTAGTAATTTTATTTAGATTATTTTAAATTATATTTAAATTAGGGGGGTTAGGGTTAGGCTTAGGTTTAGGGGTTAATACATTTAATATAGTTGCGGCGACATTGGGGGAGGCAGATTAGGGGTTAATAAATGTTGGTAGATTGCAGCGACATTGGGGGCGGCAGATTAGGGGTTAATAAATATAATGTAGGTGTCGGCGATGTTGGGGGCAGCAGATTAGGGGTTCATAGGTATAATGTAGGTGGCAGCGGTGTCCGGAGCGACAGATTAGGGGTTAATAATATAATGTAGATGTCGGCGATGTCGGGGGTGGCAAATTAGGGGTTAATAAGTGTAAGATTAGGGGTGTTTAGACTCGGGTTCATGTTAGGGTTTAGGTGTGGACATAAATGTTATTTTCCCATAGGAATCAATGGGGCTGCTTTAAGAGCTGAACGCTGCTTTTTTGCAGATGTTAGGTTTTTTTTCAGCCGGCTCAGCCCCATTGATTTCTATGGGGAAATCGTGCATGAGCATGTTTTAGCCAGCTCACCGCTACCGTAAGCAGCGCTGGTATTGAGGTGAGATGTGGAGCAAAATTTTGCTCTACGCTCACTTTTCTGTGGCTAACGCTGGGTTTCAGAAAACTCGTAATACCAGCATTGTTTGTAGATGAGCGGTGAGCAAAAACTTCTCGTTAGCACTGCACGGCTTACCGACAAAAACTCGTAATCTAGCCGTAAGATACCCATTGCCCTTAAATGGGTATTTATATGGGTATTGAACTTAAAATGGAAATTGGCTCTTTTGCAGCAAATTAAAATAAACAAATCTCTAATCTAACCCCCCCAAAAAAAAGCCTAAGTCTAACCCTGAAATAGGTACTCACCATTCTTGAAGCCCAGCGGTGAAGGTCTTCTTCCAGGCGGCGACATCTTCATCCAGCAAGGGGACCTTTTCTATCTTCATCCAGAGCGATGGCGGAGCGGAGGTCGCCGACTGGCCGCTGAACAGGACCGGCGGCCGTGGAACCATCCAGCATGGAGGATCCTCTTCATGCGATCGATGCCACACACTGAAGCTTGAATGCAAGGTGCCTGTTTTATATTTGGGGTTCCTTGCATTCCTATTGGCTGAAGAATTCAAATCAGCCAATAGGATGAAAGCTACTAAAACCCTATTGGCTGTTCAAATCAGCTAATAGGATTTCAGCAGCTCTCATCCTATTGGCTGATTTGAAGGACTTGGGTTTTGTGCGGTATGGAGCTTAACGCTTCATACCGCACAACAAAAGAAGGTTTTTTTAGTAACTTGTAATGGCAGCGTTATGGAGGGTCTGACACCGCTCATTTTTTTGCTTTGTTTTTACACACCCGGTTTATCACACAACTTGTAATCTTGGTCAAAGTGCCTTGACAGTGAAATGCTCTGATGGATTAAAATGGAAAGGTTATATAATATAAAAGTGGATGATAGATTTTCATTAACATATTTTAGCTTCCCTATATTTTAAATTCTAAAATCACCCCAGAATACAGATATGCTGGCAGTTTAGTGGCAGAAGTGGAAGCAAACTCGGAGAAGTGGTCCGGCACCAGAAAATACTCAAAATGAGTCCACAATCCCCAACGCTCAATTAAGAAGCAAAAAGTTAATTTATTCTTTAAGAGCAGAAATCACAGTACAAATCCTGTACCGGGTGAGTAAAAACAACAATAGGCATGTAAAGAAGGACCTTGGTCCCTCCGCATCATACGCTTTTCGTGCCTCGTGGGCATATGGTCACATAGTGGCAGAAGTGGGTAGGGAAATAGAAGTAATCTTTGAACTTCTTTAGAAAAACAAATCTACTGATAATTTGAAATTTAGTAAGCACTATTTCATTGTCTTTTTAATTGTGTATTTGTGGATTAGGCTATTCTGCTTCATTTTATTTATAGAGAATATTATTTAGGTTTAAAAAATTATGTATCAGAAACATTTTTGTAACAGGATCTTACATTTTTTCTGTGTGAAATAGAGATTTAAGGGACAGTAAATAAATTGAGATTGTAATGTAAAATAATATAGTATAACTGCAGCTAACAAGACATCAGAAATGTTTGTAATTACATGGTGTTAAAGGGACTCACTTTTTTTATTTCATGATTCAAATAGAACATTCAATTTTAAGCAACTTTCTAATTTACTCATTTTATCAATTTTTCAACGTTCTCTTGCTATCTTTATTTGAAAAAGCAGGAATGTAAACTTAAAGGAATAGTAAAGTCCAAATTAAACTTTCATTATTCAGATAGGGCATTCAATTTAAAAAAAACTTTCTCATTTACTTTTATCATTAAATTTGCTTTGTTCTCTTTGTATTCTTAGTTGAAAGCTAAAGCTAGGTAGTCTCATATGCTAATTTCTAATCCTTTGAAGGTCGCCTCTTATCTGAATGCATTTGACAGTTTTTCACAGCTAGAGGGCATTAGTTAATGTGTTTCATATAAATAACATTGTACTCATGTACATGGAAATATTTAAGAGTCAATACAAAAATTAGGGATGGGGTATAGTAAGACAAGAAAGGGTTAAATAACACTCATTCCTAATGAAAGGTTGATGATGCTGAGTAATCTTAGCTAAACTATAGTGAATAGTTAATGTTTTAAAACCAATTTAACTTTACATATATGGATGAAGGTGTCAGAGCCAATAGCGTGTTGATTCACATACACGCCTTCTTTTGAACAAATCACAGTGAATGTACCAGAGTGTGGACATCCTATATGCAGTCTGATTGGGTATTACGTATTCAGTACATCCAATCACCCAATGTCTATATTATACACTCCTATTTTACGATCATTCCACTCTTAGTGGATATATTGACTATAACGCTGTAATTATGCGTTTGTTATACTCATAGCGGCTATTGGATATAAAAGGATATTTGCGAGACTAATGTTCAGACATGCACGTTACCATAAAATTAAGAATTCAATGCTGTATTGTCTAACCGCGGCTGATTGATCAATAATGATATATACAGTAGCGATTAGATAGATAACAGTAGCTAGAGTGTGAATTCTTAGTGAAGGTGTTAGGTTTATAGTCCCTTAAGATGGATTTCAATGGTATAGGACGAAATTGCTGAAATAGAGCTCAGTGTGAACCTTGTGGAAATCAGCAAATTTTATGTGGATTTTAATCTGTCAGTGTGTAAGAATAATAATAATTCTATATTACATATTAGCCACAATATTGTTATTTGTTGCTCCAGTATACAAATTGTATGTCCATTCAGAGTATACAGTGGGGGAAAAAAGTATTTAGTCAGCCACCAATTGTGCAAGTTCTCCCACTTAAGAAGATGAGAGAGGCCTGTAATTTTCATCATAGGTATACCTCAACTATGAGAGACAACATGTGGAAACAAATCTAGACAATCACATTGTCTGATTTGGAAAGAATTTATTTGCAAATTATGGTGGAAAATAAGTATTTGGTCAATATCAAAAGTTCATCTCAATACTTTGTTATATATCCTTTGTTGGCAATGACAGAGGTCAAATGTTTTCTGTAAGTCTTCACCAGGTTGTCACACACTGTTGCTGGTATGTTGGCCTATTCCTGCATGCAGATCTCCTCTAGAGCAGTGATGTTTTGGGGCTGTCGCTAGGCAACACAGACTTTCAACTCCCTCCAAAGGTTTTCTATGGGGTTGAGATCTGGAGACTGGCTAGGCCACTCCAGGACCTTGAAATGCTTCTTACGAAGCCACTCCTTCGTTGCCCGGGCAGTGTGTTTGGGATCATTGTCATGCTGAAAGACCCAGCCACATTTCATCTTCAATGCCCTTGCTGATGGAAGGAGGTTTGCACTCAAAATCTCACAATACATGGCCCCATTCATTCTTTCATGTACACGGATCAGTTGTCCTGTTCCCTTTGCAGAGAAACAGCCCCAAAGCATGATGTTGCCACCCCCATGCTTCACAGTAGGTATGGTGTTCTCTCTCCTCCAAACACAACAAGTTGTGTTTCTACCAAACAGTTCTACTTTGGTTTCATCTGACCATATGACATTCTCCCAATCTGCTTCTGGATCATCCAAATGCTCTCTAGCATACTTCAGATGGGCCTGGACATGTACTGGCTTAAGCAGGGGGACACGTCTGGCACTGCAGGATCTGAGTCCCTGGCAGCGTAGTGTGTTACTGATGGTAGCCTTTGTTATGTTGATCCCAGCTCTCTGCAGGTCATTCACTAGGTCCCCCCGTGTGGTTCTGGGATGTTTGCTTACCATTCTTGTGATCATTTTGACCCCACGGGGTGAGATATTGCGTGGAGCCCCAGATCAAGGGAGATTATCAGTGGTCTTGTATGTCTTCCATTTTCTAATTATTGCTCCCACAGTTGATTTCTTCACACCAAGCTGCTTGCCTATTGCAGATTCAGTCTTCCCAGCCTGGTGCAGGTCTACAATTTTGTTTCTGGTGTCCTTCGACAGCTCTTTAGTCTTCACCATAGTGGAGTTTGGAGTGTGACTGTTTGAGGTTGTGGACAGGTGTCTTTTATACTGATAACAAGTTCAAACAGGTGCCATTAATACAGGTAATGAGTGGAGGACAGAGGAGCCTCTTAAATAAGAAGATACAGGTCTGTGAGAGCCAGAAATCTTGCTTGTTTGTAGGTGACCAAATACTTATTTTCCACCATAATTTGCAAATAAATTCTTTCCAAATCAGACAATGTGATTATCTGGATTTGTTTCCACATTTTGTCTCTCATAGTTGAGGTATACCTATGATGAAAATTACAGGCCTCTCTCATCTTCTTAAGTGGGAGAACTTGCACAATTGGTGGCTGACTAAATAGTTTTTTCCCCACTGTATAACAATATACAATTATCCCTATATTCACACTGTAATTGGTTCCTTGTATGTTGTTTTATATATATTAATACTTATACTCCAAAGACCAATTAATTCCAAATAATGACTGATGTATATATTAAGAATATATATTCATCAGTTGCATATTTCCTTCACTAATTCTGGGTGCACATCCGAGTTAAAAAGGGTCAAGACACTTATTACAAATTGTGGGTATATTAACTCGATATACAGGGAGTGCAGAATTATTAGGCAAGTTGTATTTTTGAGGATTCATTTTATTATTGAACAACAACCATGTTCTCAATGAACCCAAAAAACTCATTAATATCAAAGCTGAATAGATTTGGAAGTAGTTTTTAGTTTGTTTTTAGTTATAGCTATTTTAGGGGGATATCTGTGTGTGCAGGTGACTATTACTGTGCATAATTATTAGGCAACTTAACAAAAAACAAATATATACCCATTTCAATTATTTATTTTTACCAGTGAAACCAATATAACATCTCAACATTCACAAATATACATTTCTGACATTCAAAAACAAAACAAAAACAAATCAGTGACCAATATAGCCACCTTTCTTTGCAAGGACACTCAAAAGCCTGCCATCCATGGATTATGTCAGTGTTTTGATCTGTTCACCATCAACATTGCGTGCAGCAGCAACCACAGCCTCCCAGACACTGTTCAGAGAGGTGTACTGTTTTCCCTCCTTGTAAATCTCACATTTGATGATGGACCACAGGTTCTCAATGGGGTTCAGATCAGGTGAACAAGGAGGCCATGTCATTAGATTTTCTTCTTTTATACCCTTTCTTGCCAGCCACGCTGTGGAGTACTTGGATGCGTGTGATGGAGCATTGTCCTGCATGAAAATCATGTTTTTTCTTGAAGGATGCAGACTTCTTCCTGTACCACTGCTTGAAGAAGGTGTCTTCCAGAAACTGGCAGTAGGACTGGGAGTTGAGCTTGACTCCATCCTCAACCCGAAAAGGCCCAACAAGCTCATCTTTGATGATACCAGCCCAAACCAGTACTCCACCTCCACCTTGCTGGCGTCTGAGTCGGACTGGAGCTCTCTGCCCTTTACCAATCCAGCCACGGGCCCATCCATCTGGCCCATCAAGACTCACTCTCATTTCATCAGTCCATAAAACCTTAGAAAAATCAGTCTTGAGATATTTCTTGGCCCAGTCTTGACGTTTCAGCTTGTGTGTCTTGTTCACTGGTGGTCATCTTTCAGCCTTTCTTACCTTGGCCATGTCTCTGAGTATTGCACACCTTGTGCTTTTGGGCACTCCAGTGATGTTGCAGCTCTGAAATATGGCCAAACTGGTGGCAAGTGGCATCTTGGCAGCTGCACGCTTGACTTTTCTCAGTTCATGGGCAGTTATTTTGCGCCTTGGTTTTTCCACAAGCTTCTTGCGACCCTGTTGACTATTTTGAATGAAACGCTTGATTGTTCGATGATCACGCTTCAGAAGCTTTGCAATTTTAAGAGTGCTGCATCCCTCTGCAAGATATCTCACTATTTTTTACTTTTCTGAGCCTGTCAAGTCCTTCTTTTGACCCATTTTGCCAAAGGAAAGGAAGTTGCCTAATAATTATGCACACCTGATATAGGGTGTTGATGTCATTAGACCACACCCCTTCTAATTACAGAGATGCACATCACCTAATATGCTTAATTGGTAGTAGGCTTTCGAGCCTATACAGCTTGGAGTAAGACAACATGCATAAAGAGGATGATGTGGTCAAAATACTCATTTGCCTAATAATTCTGCACTCCCTGTATATCCCTTATTTATATAGTCTTATAGAAAAACCCAAAAGTTATTATTCTCATTCATGCCATGAGACATGACAGAATTTAATTTAAATATCCATCTAACTTCTTTTTTTCAGTAAAGCTTCCTAAACATCCCCTCCTCTTATTCCTATTATTAAAGTTTCTAAACCCCAACATCTGAAGGCACTAGTGGTGCCATTGTGGTATTGTAGAAAATGTCTAGCAACACTTGTAATCTTTTTGCCCTTTTCTACATCTTTGGCAGCATTTCTAATATTGCTGAGATGTTCAGTCAGTCTCCTGCCCATACATCTAGTAGTCATACCTACATAGATTAAATCACAGCTGTATGAAACACAATATATTACATTAATGGTTTTACATGTAATATGATTATTTATGGTCCATTTACTCTGGAATCTGTCCACTATGGTTTATTTCTTGTGGGCAAACCTTGCAATTGCCACATGCTATTGAACCCTTGTAAAGGGGTGGTTTTCTAGCATTTCTGTTAAAATGACTAGTTGCTAAGCAGTTGCTAAGGTTACTAGCTCTCCTATAGGTAAATAAGAGTTTGTCAGGGATAATTGACTGTAGTTGTTCATCAGCTTGTAGAACGTGCCAATGTTTATTCAAAATGTTGGAGACTTGGTTACTTTGATTCGTGAATATAGATATAAATCTGAGGGGATTGGAGTGTTCAACATGTTTAGGTATCAGGAGCTCCTGTCTATTTCTGTGTACGGCTTTATTGTAAGCTCTAGTTAGAGATTTTCTGTAATAGCCTGCTTTGTTGAAAGATTCTAGTATGGAACTGTTTCTACATATCCTTAGATACTCGCCTATAGGTAAACTTTTTATAGCATTAGGGTGATGATGGCTATCACCACATAGGATATTATTGGTAGCTGTTGGCTTCCTACAAGTGTCCGATTCCAAGTTATCATTGATTTTCTTTATTGTCAAGTCAAGGAATTCTATCTGTGTATCATCTGTAGCCATAGTCAAATATAGGCCAAAAGGATTTGTATTAAGGTGCATAATGAACTCAAGTAACAGTTCTTTAGAGCCATCCCACACAAAGAAAATAACATATATATACCTGGACCAGCGGGTAATGTGTGTAGTGTACTGTTCTAATGTGTCATGGAACACTACATTTTCCTCCCACCAGCCCAGGTATATTTTAGCGTATGTTGGGGCACATGATGTCCCCATTGCTGTTCTGCACGTTTGCAGGTAGAATCTACCATGAAATACAAAATAATTATTCCCAAGCACTAATATCAACAGATTAACAAGAAATTCTTTAGTTTCATTGGACATAAAATATTTTTTCGGTAAAAAATAAGAAACTGCTTTGCATCCCCATTGTCTCTCAATGCTGGTATATAGGCACTCAATGTCACATGATACCAATATTGAGTTTGGGGTTAATGTGATTTGATCACTCTTGTTTAATACATGCATAGTATCTCTTGTGTGGGATGGTAATGAATTTACAATATAGCAAAGTCTAGCATCAACATATTTAGGAATCGACTGGAGATAACAGTGAGACTTTGACCTCAGATACTAGCTGGCGCAATGTGTTAAAAACCAAATCACATTTTATACCACCAAACAGTACATCTTATAACACCCTTTCCTTCTTAGACTTAGTATATAAAGATATACTTATTTTATCCAGAGATAAAGACAAAATAGATGAAAATCTGTCTTACGAAGAGAAACAGGCACTCACAACTTTGACACAATGGACAGATATTCAGATTAAACAAAACGATAAGGGTGGGAATATTGTATTATGGCCCACCTATATGTATGTGGAAGAAGCTAAAAAAACAGCTAAGTAATCAAAAGAACTATAAATGTCTCTTCAGTAATCCCACCCACACTTTTCTTAAACAGTATAACATTCTAATTAGTTCTGCATTTTCTGAAGGCCTTATTGATAAGAAAGAATTCAAATTTCTGGAAGTCAAGCAACCTAAAGTTGCAACTCTTTACTTGTTATCAAAAATCCATAAAAATCAATTCTGCCCACCAGGCAGACCGATTGTCTCGGGCATTGGATCCCTGACGGAAAAAGCAAGTAAATATGTTGATGCTAGACTTCACTATATTGTAGATTCATTACCATCCCACACAAGAGATACTATGCACGTATTAAACAAGATTGACCCAATCACATTAACCCCAAAGTCAATATTGGTAACATGTGATGTTGAGTCCCTATATACCAGCATTGAGAGACAATGGGGATGCAAAGCAGTTTCTTATTTTTTACAGAAAAATTATTCTATGTCCAATGAAACTAAATAATTTCTTGTGAATCTGTTGAAATTTGTGCTTGGGCATAATTATTTTGTATTTGATGGTAGATTCTACCTGCAAACCTGTGGAACAGCAATGGGGACATCATGTGCCCCAACATACGCTAACATATACCTGGGCTGGTGGGAGGAAAATGTAGTGTTCCATGAAACCTTAGAACCGTACACTAAACACATTACCCACTGGTCCAGGTATATAGATTATATTTTCTTTGTGTGGGATGGCTCTAAAGAACTGTTACTTGAGTTCATTATGCAGCTTAATACAAATACTTTTGGCCTATATTTGACTATGGCTACAGATGATGCACAGATAGAATTCCTTGACTTGACAAAAAAGAAAGTCAATGCTCACTTGGAATCGGACACTTGTAGGAAGCCAACAGCTACCAATAATATCCTATCTGCTGATAGCTATCATCATCCTAATACTATAAAAAGTTTACCTATAGGTGAGTATCTAAGGATACGTAGAAACAGTTCCTCACTAGAATCTTTCAACAAAGCAGCACTTGAACTCAGAGACAGACTTCTTCAAATGGGCTATTCCAGAAAATCTCTAACTAGAGCTTACAATAAAGCCTTAAACAGAAATAGACAGGAGCTCCTAATACCTAAACATGTTGAACACTCCAATCCCTTCAGATTTATATCTATATTCACGAATCAAAGTAACCAAGTCTCCAACATTTTGAATAAAAATTGGCACGTTTTACAAGCTGATGAACAACTACAGTCAATTATCCCTGACAAACCCTTATTTACCTATAGGAGAGCTAGTAACCTTAGCGACTGCTTAGCAACTATTCATTTTGACAGAAACAATAGAAAACCACCCCTTTACAAGGGTTCAATAGCATGTGGCAATTGCAAGGTTTGCCCACATATGATAAAGAAAAAACCATAGTGGACAGATTTAAGAGTAAATGAACCATAAATAATCATATTACATGTAAAACCATTAATGTAATATACTGTGTTTCATGCAGCTGTGATTTAATCTATGTAGGTATGACTACTAGATGTATGGGCAGGAGAATGACTGAACATCTCAGCAATATTAGAAATGCTGCCAAAGATGTAGAAAAGGGCAAAAAGATTACAAGTGTTGCTAGACATTTTCTACAATACCACAATGGCACCACTAGTGCCTTCAGATGTTGGGGTTTAGAAACTTTGATAACGGGAATAAGAGGAAGGGATGTTGAGGAAGCTTTACTAAAAAAAGAAGCTAGATGGATATTTAAATTAAATTCTGTCATGTCTCATGGCATGAATGAGAATAATAACTTGTGGGTTTTTCTATAAGACTATATAAATAAGGGATATATATCGAGTTGTATTGAACCTTTTTGTAATATCACACTAGGTGACGACTTAATATACCCACAATTTGTAATAAATGTCTTGACCATATTTAACTCGGGTGTGCACCCAGAATTAGTGAAGGAAATATGCAACTGATGAATATATATTCTTAATCTTAATATATACATCAGTCATTATTTGGAATTAATTGGTCTTTGGAGTATAAGTATTAATATATATAACAACATACAAGGAACCAATTACAGTGTGAATATAGGGATAATTGTATATTGGTATATACTCTGAATGGACATACAATTTGTATACTGGAGCAACAAATAACAATCTTGTGGCTAATATGTCATATAGAATGATTATTCTTACACACTGACAGATTAAAATCTACATAAAATATGCAGATTTTCACAAGGTTCACACTGAGCTCTATTTCAGCAATTTCGTCCTATACCATTGAAATCCATCTTAAGGGACTATAAACCTAACACCTTCACTAATAATTCACACACTAGCTATGTTTAATCTAACTATGTATAAATAATGATGTAACACATGTG
Source organism: Bombina bombina (assembly GCF_027579735.1). Taxonomy (NCBI): domain Eukaryota; kingdom Metazoa; phylum Chordata; class Amphibia; order Anura; family Bombinatoridae; genus Bombina; species Bombina bombina. The sequence continues at coordinate 859,811,125 of NC_069504.1, read as the reverse complement.
AAAGCATAATCGCTACTGTATATATCGTTATTGACCAATCAGCCGTGGTTAGACAATACAGAATTGAATTCTTAATTTTATAGTAACGTCCACATCCAAGCATTCCTCTCGCAAATATCCTTTTATATCCAGTAGCCGCTATGAGTATAACAAACGCATAATCACAGCGTTATAGTAAATATATCCACTAAAAGTGGTATGATCGTAAAATAGGAGTGTATAATATAAACATTGGGTGATCGGATGTACTGAATACTTAATACCCAATCAGACTGCATATAGGATGTCCATACTCTGGTACATTCACTGTGATTTGTTCAAAAGAAGGCGTGTATATGAATCAACACGCTATTGGCGCTGACACGGCCCAATAGGGTATATAAGGCGCAAGATTACCACACTCGGCTTGTAATTTTTTTAGCTCACATTGAGAAAGGCCAGGTAGTAACGGCCAAAACGCGTTTGTGGTTATTTTAGAATTTATTCCCTTACATAGCATTACATAGTATTCTGGAGCATTGTTCAAGCTACCCCTGGCACCAAATAAAGATAGCAAGAGAATGAAGAAAAATTGATAATAGGAATACATTTAAAATTTGCTTAAAATTGAATGTTCTATCTGAATCATGAAAGAAAAAATTTGGGTTTAGTATCCCTTAAAAGCTGGAAATTTTTGGTTCAGCACCCTGTATAGTGCTTGCTGATTGGTGGCTGCATTTAGAGCAATATCACGCACACATTCACATATTCCTCTATAGAAGTAATTGGAGAAAAAAAGTGGGGAAAAAACGAACAGCCCTCTCTCACGCAAACCTGATCGCATATTTTCATGTGCACTAATCCGACATGAGAATATGAATATTTCATATTCCAATGTTCTTCTCATACAAAATATGTTTTGTTTATTCATAAATACATATTTCTACATATATCTGATAGTATTTTGGTACAATATATATCTATACCTATATATATATATATATCTATATATATATATATATATATATATATATATATATATATATAATTATATACAGGTATAGATATATACAGAGTAAGCGATAGTGAAATGCGACCGCATTAGGGGCCCTTTGTTGGTATTTAACTTGCTCTCTGCTGGTGTAAAATACAATATAGATTTTGTTTATATATCCTCCATAGTTTAATCGCTACATTCCTGGCAAGACAGCCTGGGTAGTGTATATCAGTTGTAAAATAATATTCAAATGTATAGAATATGGAATAGTGCTACTTACTAGTAGATAGTGTATCTTATATTGACCTCAGTTCATTGTGCAATATAGACTTTTTATATACTTATTTCAGCTTAATCGCTACATTCCTGGCAAAACAGCCTGGGTAACATTTAACAATCTGATTACCAATGAACATGATACTAAGTAATGCTACTTTTGAGGAGATAACCTATTCAGCCACTTAAAGGGACAGTAAACACCAGAATTTTTGTTGTTTAAAAAGGTAGCTAATCCCTTTATTACCCATTCCCCAATTTTGCATAACCAACACAGTTATAATAATATACTTTTTACCTCTGTGATTACCTTGTATCTAAGCCTTTGCAAACTGCCTCCTTATTTCAGTTATTTTGACAGACATGCATTTTTAGCCAATCAGTGCTTGCTCTTTGGAGCTTCACGTGCCAGAGCTCAATGTTATCTATATGAAACACATGAACTAACGCCCTCTAGTGGTGAAAAACTGTCAAAATGCTTTCCAATTAGCGGCAGTCTTCAAGGTCTAAGAAATTAGCACATGAACCTCCTAGATTTAGCTTTCAACTAAGAATACCAAAGAGAACAAAGCAAAATTGGTAATAAAAGTAAATTGGAAAGTTGTTTAAAATTACATGCCCTATTTAAATCATGAAAGATTTTTTGTGACTTTACTGTCCCTTTAATAGAAAGGCACAATTGTGCCCAGTTCAGGGATACGAACAGACAAAGGCTGTGGCTGACATTTTTTAAAGTACAGACCTTAGTGAAGGACACCAAGGTACATTTGAAATTAAAAACATTATTTTATAGTGCTTGGAGTTATTATACTGATGCAGATACCACTGATCCTATAACCAGCCCTCCTCTGGCTATACCCATGAGCCAGTGTCACTACTGTGTCATTATATAGTGCTGGGTATTATTATACTGATGCAGATACCACTGATCCTATAACCAGCCCTCCTCTGGCTATACCCATGTGCCAGTGTTACTACTGTGTCATTATATAGCGCTGGGTATTATTATACTGATGCAGATACCACTGATCCTATAACCAGCCCTCCTCTGGCTATACCCATGTGCCAGTGTTACTACTGTGTCATTATATAGCGCTGGGTGTTATTATACTGATGCAGATACCACTGACCCTATAACCAGCCCTTGTCTGGCTATACACATGTGCCAGTGTCACTACTTTTTCTTTGTATAGAGCTTGGTGTTATTATACAGAGGCAGATACACATCCAATATTTCACTCAGGCTTTATTTATTCCATAAGTTATCACCCAATATCGCTAGCAGTCTCTTGACAAGCCACTAACTTTATTCACACTACATATATTTTTTTTACTCCTATTATTTAATCAGAAAAAATAAGATGTACTAAGGTTGTGGTGGACACTACAAGGGCTAGTCACTCACACCAGTGTCCGTGTACGGACACCTTGCCTATCCCTGGCCCAGTTTTAGTCACCAAATACTGTGGTAAAAGTATATAGGAGTGGACAGCACAAATACTCATATATGTAATTATTCACACACTTGCCAAATTTTCCAAAATGGCTAATAATCCAAGATACTGATTCAGAGTGTTTATTAGCAAACTACAGCTACTCAGTAGGCAAAATCATTTCTCTTCATCTATGTTGATAGCTGACATACTGTATATTGGTAGTGTATTTCACAAGTGTAACAGAGTCCTGGTATATCCAGATGTCCACCTGGTTTTTCCCTTTATATATAACCCAGTATCATTGTAAACTTATACCACATTTGAATGTGTGATTCCATACACTCCTTTCTACAACGTTATGTCACAGACACAAAACTTTTTTTTTAAAAACAATTTTTTTATTGAAGTTGTGAGGAAAGAAACATACAATTTTCGTCCATAATAGTTGCATCAATGCAAGTAAAACATTGAAATAAACAAGTAGTGATGAATACACCTGTTATGCTTTGATATGTTATGAAAAGAGGGTTTGGACTAACTAAAGCGGAACTTCCGTTTTTATTTTGTCATGTGACTAATGTTCCCCACATTGACATAAAGGAGCCTATTTAACAAAGGTCTGTCGGACCTGATCCAACAGTGCGAATCAGGTCCGACAGACCTCGCTGAATGCGGAGCGCAATACGCTCTCCGTATTCAGCATTGCACCAGCAGCTCTTGTGAGCTGCTGGTGCAACGCCATCTCCTGAAGATTTGCACCAGCAGGGGGTGTCAATCAACCTGATCGCACTCAATCGGGTTAAATTGCGGCAATGTCTGTCCGCTTGCTCAAAGCAGCCGGACAGGTTATTAGACCGCTGCTTTATAACTGGTGTTTCTGGCGAGCCTGCAGAAAACACGGAGCTTGATAAATGGGCCCCAAAGAGTTCTCTTTAAACTAGAGATGGTAAGATGTGGGGAGTTGGCTTTTGTCTTGGCCACTCTTGGGCCAAAGTATTTAGGGGGGGAGTTCAGCAGGCAAAAGCCGCTCAGTATAGAGGGGAAGAATGGAGGGGCAGAGCCTTTTAAGGTAGTTATATAAAATACAGAAGTGTCATGAGACTTTAGGTTTTAAATTAGTTTAGAAAGTATGAAAAGAGCATCTGTAATGTAAATGGTTAATAATGAAGTCAAATATGAGCAGTTCATAGAGTAGCACACCAATCATAGGAAGCTTTTCTATAGGGGATAAGAGCTACCTATAAGAGCTACATATGATGTCAGAAATATATATGGATATATCTGCATACTGGTGCCAGAAACACCCAAGGACAGGGAGTATGGGATATGTGGGGGTCCATATTCACAATACAGGATCCGTTTTTCAAGATAAAGGGTGTTGTAGTTATATAGTGTACTAGGATCCATAGCTGCATTCACCTTAATAAGAAAATGTGCAATATAATATCTGAAAATATCACAGCTATATTGTAATAGTCGTTGGTGAGCATACATAAGGGTAAAGACTACTGAGCTCTCAGGGCCAAAGTAAGTGAGGAGTTGGGAGAGAAATACAAATAAGCCTCTAAGAAACTTCTAGGTAGAAGTGACAACTGAGTAGAAGGCCAATGACTTATCTGTATATATACTACCATTTGTAAACTTAGGGCTGTTTGCACAGATATAAAACAATATAGTACCCTTTAGTAGGGATGATAGTATACACGCGTAGAGATCTGGATACATGTTGCAGCAGGGATCTCAAAGTACCGGCCCGCAGGCCATTTCCGGCCCGCAAACCACTTATAATGCAGCTCTCCACTTACTCCCCATAACTGAAAGCTGTAGGCTGATTAACGTAATGCTGGGGGCATGAGGAGCTGCAGCTCCAGGCCCAAGCCTCTATATAAGCCCCTGAATGTGCAGCATGCCAAAATTGGCACCATAGCTGTTTGTGGGTATGGTAGCAAAGGAGCAAGCAAGTGAGTAGGATTGTTTTTCCCAGAGCTTGTGTTTGGCAGTGACAAGGGGACCCAGGACTTCCCTGGGGGAGTGTAGTGTAACTCTTAGTGAGACTGTGGGGAAAACTGAGTCTAAGCAGGCAGCAGCAGAGATGGTCAGGATCAGGAGCAGAGAAGTACAAGCAATGGGGTTGAGCAAGGTATGTGCCAAGTACAGTATTTTGTGTCTCTATCTAAGAGAGGAACTGTATATCTTGCTTTGTTTAAAATACTGCCATGCTATAACTTGTGTGTGGGTCTGTGTGTGTGTGTGTGTGGGGGGGGGGGGGTCTGTGTGGGTTTGTGTGGGTCTCTGTGTGTATGTTTGAGTCTGTGTGTTGGTGTGTGTGTGTGTGTAGGTCTGTGTGTGTATGTTTGAGTCTGTGTGTTGGTGTGTGTGTGTGTGTGTGTGTAGGTCTGTGTGTGTATGTGTGAATCTGTATGTGGGTCTGTGTATGTGTGGGTCTGTGTGTGTATGTGAGTGTGTGTAAGTATGTGTGTGTGTGTGTGTGAGGGGGGATCTGTGTATGTGTGGGTCTGTGTATGTGTGTGTAGGTCTGTATGGGTGTGTCTGTGTGAGTATGTGGGTGTGTGGGGTATATGTATGTGTGTGTCTGTGTGTATGTGTGTCTGGGTATGTGTGGGTCTGTGTGTGTAAGGGTCTCTCTGTGTGTGTGTCTAGGTATTTGTTTCAGGGTCTGTGTGTGTGTGTGTGTGTCTGGGTATATGTGGGTCTGTGTGTGTGTAAGAGTCTGTGCGTGTGGGGGGTCTGTGTGTGTATTTATATGTTTAATTTTGTTCAAAGTTTCAGAAGTGGCCCCCATGGGAGAAGGAAATTTGAAAAGTGGCCCCAAGGTAATTTGAATTTGAGACCCCTGTGTTACAGGGTTAACCTTAGGAATTAGCTAAAACAAAAGGAATGCAGATTATGGAGAAAAGTCTGAACCTTACTAATCCAAAACAATTTGAAAGTATATGAATGCTACACATAGGAATGAGGAACATGAGAGTCACCTAGACTCCGGGATCAGGCGTAATGTGACAGTCGATATCCCTGATAGATAGTAGGGTGTTGAATGTAGTGGGTGTTCTAGTTATTTGGGGTGTTAAAGAGATGTGACTTAATGCGTCTTCCTACCAAGATTTGGTGGAGATGTTAGCATATATACAAACATGGTCTCCATGTGGAATATAGAATCAAACCTTAGCAGATTTAAAGTAAGATAAATGTAGGTTATGCATACACGTTTCAAAATATAACAATCCTATATTGTCATGGAATATATGAATCCTGTTCTTGAGGATAACAGGAGGACTAACTGTCAAAAAAGATATCAGCGTATGGCCCAGAGAGTATGGTCTCTACTATGTAAACTGTCAGGTAAGAACACTGAAGTAGGGTTCAAGACCTATATACCTGCTGTAATGTACTGGAGCAGACTCTCTGGGGTAAAAACTGAGACCTCACGTTGTAGGCTCAAAACTGTAACATTCTAAGGGTACGGAGGTAATGGGATAGGGACGAGGACACTGTGGGGCCCATTTATCAAGCTCCGAACGGAGCTTGTGGACCCGTGTTTCTGGCGAGTCTTCAGACTCGCCAGAAACACAATTTATGAAGCAGCAGTCTAAAGACTGCTGCTCCATAACCCTGTCCGCCTGCTCTGAGCAGGCGGATAGGAATCGCCGGAAATCAACCCGATCGAGTGTGATAGGGTTGATTGACACCCCCCTGCGGGCGGCCGATTGGCCGCGAGTCACCAGGGGGCGGCGTTGCACCAGCAGCTCTTGTGAGCTGCTGGTGCAATGTTAAATGCGGAGAGCATACTGCTCTCCGCATTCAGCGAGGTCTTGCGGACCTGATCCGCACTGTCGGATCAGGTCCGCAAGACCTTTGATAAATAGGCCCCATAAAGTGAACAGTCAGTATATGCAGATGGAAGTATATACAAATTAAGCTTATGAGGCCTACTTATCAAGCCGTCAACTGTGCTGCATTCGGCGGCACCAATACGCTCGCCTGACATCGCCTAACATTGCGCCTGCTGACCTGAATACGCTCTCCTTATTTATTAAAAAAGCTTTCAAACAGCCGCGCACCAAGTACGAGGCGAAGAGCAGCGGACTCTTGTTAACTAACAGTCATTGATCTCGCTGCTATTCGGCTTTTTCCCAGCTTTATTTATATCCTGTCACTAAGCAACGCCACTATACTAAAATGTTTAACCCCTATCCCGCCGCTCCTGGACCCCACCGCAACTAAATCAAGTTATTAACCCCTATCCCGCTGCTCCCGGAGCCCACCGCAACTCTAATAAAGTTATTAACCCCTATTCTGCTGCTCCTCGACACCGCCACAACTAACTAAATGTATTAACCCCTAAACCCCTGGCCTTCCACATCACTACCACTTACGAAACCTATTAACCCCTAAACCGCCAGCCCCCCACATCGCCATAAACTAAATTAACCTATTAACCGCTAAACCTAACAACTCGCTAACTATACATTAAAATTACAGCATCACTATATTATAATAAATTTAAACTTATCTTTAGAATTAAATTAAACTATAATAAACTAATAATTAATCTACACTAACTGTTATACTAAAATTACATTAAACTATATTAAACTATTAATTAATCTACCCTAACTGTTATACTAAAATTACATTAAACTACAAATTAAATTAACTATATTATATAGTTAAAAACCGAACCCTAATCAAATAATTTAAATCTACTATTAAAAATTACAAAGTTGCAATAAACTAACAACTAAGTTACACAAAACAGCAAACACTAAGTTACAAAAAAAACAACACTAAGTTACACAAAATAAAAAATAAATTATCAAATATTTAAACAAATTACACCTAATCTAAGAGCCCTATGAAAATAAAAAAGCCCCCATAAAATAAAAAAAAACACTAGCCTACAATAAACTACCAAAGGCTCTTAAAGGGGCCTGTGGCGGGGCATTGCCCCAAATAAATTAGCTCTTTTACCTGTAAATAAAAATACAAATACCCCCCCAACAGTAAAACCCACCACCCACACAACTAACCCCCCCCAAATAAAATTCTAAAAATAATAAGCTTTTTTAGAATTCTTTCAGCCAATCGGAATTAAGGTTGAAAAATTCCTATTGGCTGATTGCAACAGCTTTCATCCTATTGGCTGATCCAATCAGCCAATAGGATTGAGCTTGCATTCTATTGGATGATTGGATCAGCCAATAGGATGAAAGCTCAATCCTATTGGATGATTGCAACAGCCAATAGGATTTTTTCAACCTTAATTACGATTGGCGGATAGAATTCTATCAGCCAATCTGAATCTAAGGGATGCCATCTTGGATGACGTCATTTAAAGGGAAACTTCATTGTTCCAAAAGACGTCGTCAGAAGAGGATGCTCCGCGCCGGATGTCTTGAAGATGGATGAAGATATAAGATGCCGTATGGATGAAGGCTTCTGCCGGCTTGGATGAAGACTTCGGCCTGCTTGGATGAAGACTTCTGCTGGCTTCGCTGAGGACTTCTTGCCGGCTTCGTTGAGGATGGATGTCGGGTCTTCAAAAACTGTAAGTGGATCTTCGGGGGTTAGGGTTAGGTTTTTTTAAGGGTTTATTGGGTGGGTTTTAATTTTAGATTAGGGACTTTGGGTGGAAAAAGAGCTAAATGCCCTTTTCAGGGCAATGGGGAGCATTTTTTTTTAGATAGAATTTTATTTGGGGGGGTTGGTTTTGTGGGTGGTGGGTTTTACTGTTGGGGGGTTGTTTGTATTTTTATTTACAGGTAAAAGAGCTGATTTATTTGGGGCAATGCCCTGCAAAAGGCCCTTTTAAGGGCCATTGGTAGTTTATTGTATGCTAGGATTTTTTTTATTGGGGGGGGCTTTTTATATTTAATTAGTTTAAATATTTGATAATTTATTTTTTATTTTGTGTAACTTAGTGTTTTGTTTTTTTTGTAACTTACGGCTAGATTTAGAGTTCTGCTGCCAAAGGGGTGCGTTAGCTATGCGTGCTTTCCCCCCCCCCCCCCCCCCGCACCTTTTAAATACCGCTGGTATTTAGAGTTCACAGAAGGGCTGCGTTAGGCTCCAAAAAGGGAGCGTACAGGCATATTTACCGCCACTGCAACTCTAAATACCAGCGGTGCTTACGGACCCGGCCAGCTTCAAAAACGTGCTCCTGCACGATTCCCCCATAGGAAACAATGGGGCCGTTTGAGCTGGAAAAAAACCTAACACCTGCAAAAAAGCAGCGTTCAGCTCCTAACGCAGCCCCATTGTTTCCTATGGGAAAACACTTCCTAAGTCTGCACCTAACACCCTAACATGTACCCCGAGTCTAAACACCCCTAACCTTACACTTACTAACCCCTAATCTGCCGCCCCCGCTATCGCTGACCCCTGCATTATACTATTAACCTCTAATCTGCCGCTCCCTACACCGCCGCAACCTACGTTATCCATATGAACCCCTAATCTGCTGCCCCTAACCCCCGCCGACCCCTATATTATATTTATTACCCCCTAATCTGCCCCCCCCAATGTCGCCGCTACCTACCTACAATTATTAACCCCTAATCTGCCGACCGGACCTCACCGCTACTCTAATAAATGTATTAACCCCTAAAGCTAAGTCTAACCCTAACCCTAACAACCCCCTAAGTTAAATATAATTTTTATCTAACGAAATAAAATAAATCTTATTAAATAAGTTAATCCAATTTAAAGCTAAATACTTGGATGTAAAATAAACCCTAATATAGCTACAATATAAATAATAATTATATTGTAGCTATTTTAGGATTAATATTTATTTTACAGGCAACTTTGTATTTATTTTAACCAGGTACAATAGCTATTAAATAGTTAATAACTATTTAATAGCTACCTAGTTAAAATAATTACAAAAGTACCTGTAAAATAAATCCTAACCTAAGTTACAATTAAACCTAACACTGCACTATCAATAAATTAATTAAATAAACTACCTACAATTATCTACAATTAAACCTAACACTACACTATCAATAAATAAATTAAATACAAATACCTACAAATAAATACAAATAAATACACTAACTAAAGTACAAAAAATAAAAAAGAACTAAAAGTTACAAAAAATAAAAAAAGAACTAAGTTATAAAAAATAAAAAAATATTTTACAAACATTATAAAAATATTACAACAATTTTAAGCTAATTACACCTACTCTAAGCCCCCTAATAAAATAACAAAGCCCCCCAAAATAAAAAAATGCCCTACCCTTTTCTAAAATAAAAATTGAAAAGCTCTTTTACCTTACCAGCCCTTAAAAGGGCCTTTTGCGGGGCATGCCCCAAAGAATTCTGCTCTTTTGCCTGTAAAAAAAACATACAATACCCCTCCCAACATTACAACCCACCACCCACATACCCCTAATCTAACCCAAACCCCCCTTAAATAAACCTAACACTAAGCCCCTGAAGATCTTCCTACCTTGTCTTCACCACGCCGGGTATCACCGATCCGTCCAGAAGAGGGTCCGAAGTCTTCCTCCTATCCGGGGCTGAAGAGGTCCATCATCGGGCTGAAGTCTTCATCCAAGCGGGGGCTGAAGAGGTCCATCATCCGGCTAAAGTCTTCATCCAAGCGGGGGCTGTAGAGGTCCATCATCTGGCTGAAGTCTTCTATCAAGCGGCATCTTCAATCTTCTTTCTTCCGGCTCCATCTTCATCCCGCCGACGCGGAACATCCATCCTGGCTGACGACTTCCCGATGAATGACGGTTCCTTTAAGGGACGTCATCCAATCAGATTGAGCTCACATTCTATTGGCTGATCGGAACATTTTATTTTACAGGTACTTTTGTAATTATTTTAACTAGGTAAAAATAAATACAAAGTTGCCTGTAAAATAAATATTAATCCTAAAATAGCTACAATATAATTATTATTTATATTGTAGCTATATTAGGGTTTATTTTACAGGTAAGTATTTAGCTTTAAATAGGAATACTTTATTTAATAAGATTTATTTTATTTAATTAGATTAAAATTATATTTAATTTAGGGGAGTGTTAGTCTTAGACTTAGCTTTAGGGGTTAATACATTTATTAGAGTAGTGGTGAGGTCCGGTCAGCAGATTAGGGGTTAATAATTGTAGGTAAGGTAGCGGCGACGTTGGGGGGGGGGCAGATTAGGGGTTAATAAATATTATGTAGGGGTCGGCGGTGTTAGGGGCAGCAGATTAGGGGTACATAGGGATAATGTAGGTTGCGGCGGTGTGCGGTCGGCAGATTAGGGGTTAAAAAAATTTAGTAGAGTGGCGGCGATGTGGGGGGGCCTCAGTTTAGGGGTACATAGCTAGTTTATGGGTGTTAATGTACTTTAGAGCACATTAGTTAAGAGCTTTATGAACCGGCGTTAGCCCAGAAAGCTCTTAACTCCTGGCTTTTCTCTGCGGCTGGAGTCTTGTCGTTAGATTTCTAATGCTCACTTCAGCCAAGACTCTAAATACTGGCGTTAGAAAGATCCCATTGAAAAGATAGGCTACGCAATTGGCGTAGGGGGATCTGCAATATGGAAAAGTCGCGGCTGGAAAGTGAGCGTTAGACCCTTACCTACAAGACTCTAAATACCACGGGCGGCCAAAACCAGCGTTAGGACCCCCTAACGCTGGTTTTGACGGCTAACGCAGAACTCTAAATCGAGGCGTAAGTGTTTGTTATTTTGTGTAACAGTTGTTAGTTTTTTGTAACTTTGTAATTTTTAATAGTAGATTTCAATTATTTGAGTAGGGTTAGCTTTTCAAATATGTAATTTAGTTAATTTAATTTGTAGTTTAATGTAATTTTAGTATAACTGTTAGGGTAGATTAATGAATAGTTTTATATAGTTTAATGTAATTTTAGTATAATAGTTAGGGTAGATTCATTAATAGTTTAATATAGTTTAATGTAATTTTAGTATAATAGTTAGGGTAGGTTACTTAATAGTTTAATATAGTTTAATTTAAATCTAAAGGTAAGTTTAAATTTATTATTAGATGATGTAATTTTAATTTACAGTTAGCGGGTTGTTAGGTTTAGGGGTTAATAGGTTAATTTAGTTTATGGCGATGTGGGGGGCTGGCAGTTTAGGGGTTAATAGGTTTAGTAAGTGGTAGTGATGTGGGAGGCCAGGGGTTTATGGGTTAATAACGTTATTTAGTTGCGGTGGGGTCTGGGAGCGGCGGGATAGGTGTTAATATATTTATTTAGGTGGCGGCGGGGTCCGGGTGCGGCAGGATAGGGGTTAATAACATTATATAGCTTACGGCAGGGTCCAGGAGCGGCGGGATAGGGGTTAATAACATTATGTAGGTGGCGGCGATGTCGTGCGACAGATTAGGGGTGTTTAGACTTGTGGCTTATGTTAGGGTGTTAGGTGTAAACATAACTTTTTTTCTAGCATAGAAATTAATGGGATATCGGGCAGCAGCGAACATAAACTTTCACTGCTTTCAGACTCCCATTGATTCCTATGGCATCCACGGCCTCCAGGGCAGCGGATTTAAAAGTAGGAACGCAGGGCCGGATTAGTGGCGAGCGTACCTGTTAGATATTTGATAAATCGTAAAAGTAGTCAGATAGTGCCGAATTTGTATTCAGAACATCTGTAATGACGTATGCATCGATCTGTGTCAGACTGAGACCGGCGGATCGTATGTTATGTCACAAATTCCAACATTTGCCGGTCTGTAGGCTTTGATAAATAAGGCAAATCAGGCTTGCCACAATTACGCTGCGGAATTCCAGCGTATTAGCATTTGACAGCTTGATAAATAGGCCTCTTTATCTAAATAACCTTATGTCCATGAAGGTACCGGTCTCTATGTGCCTCAAAGCAGCAGCTCCTGGAGTTAGATCTCAATGTTTATAACATGAAATAGAGTCAAGAGTCACCTCAAAGTAAGTATCCCTGCAAAAATATATAACATCCTATTTAATAAAAAAGCAGAGGGATAAGGCATAAACAGTGACAACAAGATAATAAATTCAAAAAAGGATATATATAGTCCAGAGTCTCAGCAGAATGTCACAACATGTAAGGGTGTTATTATTTGAGTGTCCAGAAAATCTCTGTGTAGGAGTTTAAGTGTCATCTCTTGGTTCAGGCCTTTCTTTTCTCTTGGACAGTTGTTGAGGTCTTTTAGGAAGTGGTTACTCAGGAGCCACAGTGTTACATTCTTATCGTCTGGGTGTCTGTCTAGGGGGATCCTTTCTCTTAACCTGGTCTGATGCATGTCCTTGCTGAGGTCACCACTCAGGAGCTGTAATGTTTAAGGTTAGTGAGTTAGTGCGGACCTGGGTAGAGATAGAAGAAGTTTGCATGAGAGACAAGTTCTCCAGGAGTTCTAGGTCTTGTTTGAGGGAGGAGATGACATAGGAGTGTTCCTTATATTGAAAAAATAACTTCACTGGAAACCCCCATTTGTACTTTATGGATTGGTTTCTGAGGCATTGAGTAATGGGATGCAATGATCTTCTTTTGGCCAAAGTATGATATGATAAGTCTGGGAATATTTGTACTGGCTGGAAAGTTTCTGGCATTGACTTATTCAGGAAAGCGGCTCTCAAGATCTTTTCCTTAAATAAAAAATAATAGATGATAACGTCTCTTGGCTGGTCATTATTGGAGTTTCTGGGGTGTAAGGCTATGTGAGCTCTGTCAATTAGTGAATCTTGTTCCTGAAAGGGGATTAATAGAGCCTTGAAGAGGTCCTGTAGGTATTCCCCAAGTTCGGTCGGTAGCACAGTTTCAGGAATACCTCTAATGCGGATGTTATTTCACCACAACCTATCCTCAAGGTCGGCCAATTTTGTTTCTAAATCTGAGATTTGCTCTGCCAGCGATTGTGAATAAGGTCCACAGCCAGCTCTTCATGCTTTCTATCTAAGGTATCTGTTCATTCCCCGAGAGTAGCTATGTCCCTTTTAAGGTCTGCCACTGAAGATTTAATTTCTTTTTTCAGAGAGGAATGATGGGCACCAGAGGCACCGGCCACCCTGTGAGGTCTGGGCGCATCTCTGGAGTCCTCATCAGAGAACTCTCTTTCCATATGAGAGAGTGATCAGCTACAGTTCTCTTGGGACCGTCTTGACGTTTAGGGTTTTTCCTTTGAGAATGTACCATTTGAATATCAGAATAAGCAAACCTAATCAAATACAAGTATATGTATCTGTAGCCACTCTCAGCTAGACAGTGTTAGTGATGATAGGCTTTAGAATGTCACCTTTCAAGTAATTATAGATAGAAGCTTCTGGCAGAAATGAGATCTGGGGGGGTTCCACCGTCCCAGGACGGGTAAGATTATTGCATCATATGATTATGTTCCCCAATTAGTTAAAGTAGTGTGCGGGGGGATAGTAGCAGTCAATGATGTCCCCTGCTTCACTCTCTCAAAGGTTCATCCACCCTGAGCAATATAAGGTAAGGGGACTCCGGGAAATATCTCACCTGGGGCATGTATAAATAAGCAATGGGAGAAGTGTAGTTGGTTACCTCTAGTACAATATCCTATAAGTTTCTATGAAGCGGTCTGTACCCTAGGTAGAGAGGGAACTTCAACCTCCAATGCTAAAAGGGATTTCTGTGCTACATTAGAGTCCCGATATATAGTCTCTATGGGTAGGGTGATGAGACTTTACCACATAGTATTGAAAAACCTGCTGTCTGTCCTCTAAGTGATAAAGTATAGGTGAGAGAGTGCAATCCCTCCCCTGCACCAGGAGCTGACTCCCAAATGATGCTTTGCAGGTTTAATGTGTAACTGTAATCCAGAAAAAAAAAACTTCCTTCAATTCCTGTGTTCAGGGATTTGTTGACAAGGTCTATAGCACCCCTTCCCAGGGCATGTGTCCCCACTGGACAGAGATGGAGAAATGGATGAGGATATGACCTGCTGACATGTGGTCAACAGGAAATGGGGGGAGAAGCACTATTATCCATATGCTTAGGACTAACTCACCATGTGTGAGAAACATAACACAAGTTAGAGAGCAATAGATGAGGTGCGTGTAATGTTCTGGCCTAGTGTTTACTGGCACTCCTGCTTAAGTATAAGAGTGTTGAAGTCAAAGTGCTACCCAGGGCTTCAGGCTGTTGCCATGACATGGAGAGGAAGGGCTGCAAAGTCAGCACCAGCCACTGTGCAGGTTCAGCGCGAGTACGATGCAGTCTCTGTTTCTGGGCACAGTCCCGTGTCAGCAAGATGGCGACTGTTTGTGCCAAAACTACATACAATGAAAAGGCAGGGTCTTTGCATCTCAAATCACTTTAGCTGCCTCAACCCTACTCCACACCACTAACCTGCATTTCCCCCTCCAATCTGTGGCATTCACCTGAAAACTCTGAAACAGGTTCCAGTGTCCGTTAGTACCTGTCGACTGTGTGGTCGGATGGAAGCCAGGAGAGTAAAGGCCCCGCAGACTCTGGGTAGCATATCTCGGCTGCGGGTAAGTGTCAATACACGGGCAGTGACTCCGCTAATAGTTTAGTCCTCGGTGTCTCAGCTGCAACGGCAATATATTGCCTCTTTCGTCCTGGGTCTGTTCCCTTCCTAGGTCAATGCTATCTGTCCCAGGGTCTCAGGGCACCAGTAAGTGATTTGAAAGTTCAGTAAGCAGTTAACATATCTTTTGGATATACTTTGGGTCACCAACAACTAAGTATAACTGCCAAATTCCTACTTTTATGATACTCAGGCTCTGGAGCTCTCTAAATGCACATCTAATCGCTCTCTCAGTTGGCTCCGCCCCACACCCACAGACACACAACTTTAATCCATACTACGACTAAAAATAAGCTCTTTAATCAGAATCAGCAGTGTTGTATTTTTAACATTTCTGTGCTGGGCAGTAAACAGTGTAATAATTACTAGTAATAATAAAAGCTACATTGTAACCATTGTGTTCATCTCATTTTTCTTACCTAACCAATTTTTGTGCTCAGAGGCATTACTCTTTATCCCCCCCCCCACTCTAGGGTGTACTTATATGTAATATACAGATATGGTGCCCCAGGATTGGTGCAAAGCTGATGTGGTGCCACTCTTCAAAAAGGAAAGCAGGGGTGATCCAGGAAGCTATAGACCAGTTAGTCTGACATCAATAGTGGGGAAGATATTTGAAGGGATTATAAAGGATTATATTGATGATCATATTTGTGTAAACAAGATTATGAGTTCAAATCAGTATGGTTTTATGAGAAATAGATCATATCAAACTAATCTAATTAGATTCTATGAGAAAGTAAGTAAAAATATAGATAAAGGGGAATCAGTTGATGTGATATACTTGGATTTTGCAAAGGCGTTTGATACAGTGCTACATGAGAGATTAATGCACTAAATTAAGGGACTGGGAATAGCTGAAAATGTTAGCTCATGGATAAATAACTGGATAAAACATAGGGAGCAAGGAGTAGTAGTTAATGGATCATACTCAGATTGGACAAAGGTAATCAGTCGAGTCCCCCAAGGATCAGTACTGGGCCCTGTTCTTTTTAATATTTTTTATAAATGACTTGGAGCAAGGATTAAATAGCGACATCTCTATTTTTGCAGATGATTAGTGATGTCGCGAACATAAAATTTTCCGTTCGCGAACGGCGAACGCAACTTTCCGCAAATGTTCCCGAACGGGCGAACCGGGCAAACCGCCATAGACTTCAATAGGCAGGCAAATTTTAAAACCCACAGGGACTATTTCTGGCCACAATAGTGATGGAAAAGTTGTTTCAAGGGGACTAACACCTGGACTGTGGCATGCCGGAGGGGGATCCATGGCAAAACTCTGATGGAAAATTACATAGTTGATGCAGAGTCTGGTTTTAATCCATAAAGGGCATAATCACCTAACATTCCTAAATTGTTTGGAATAACGTGCTTTAAAACATCAGGTATGATGTTGTATCGATCAGGTAGTGTAAGGGTTATGCCCGCTTCACAGTGACAGACCAAACTCCCCGTTTAACGCACCGCAAACAACCGCAAACAGTCCACTTGCACAACCGCAAACTCCCCATTTGCACAAGGTTGGATACCAAGCTAGCCATGTCCCGTTCCTTGTCCTCACTGATGTCATGCACAAAGCGTTGTACGATCAGATTACACACATGTGCCATGCACGGCACATGTGTCAACTTGCACAAATTCAATGCCGCCAACAAATTTCTTCCGTTGTCACAAACCACTTTGCCAATCTCCAGTTGGTGCGGAGTCATCCACTGATCCACCTGTGAGTTCAGGGCGGACAGGAGTGCTGGTCCGATGTGACTCTCTGCTTTCAGGCAAGTCAACCCCAAGATGGTGTGACACTGCCGTATCCGGGATGTGGAATAGTACCTGCGGAGCTGGGGGGGGGTGCCGTTGATGTGGAGCAAGACGCAGCAGCAGAAGAGGACTCAGCCGAGGAGGTTATGGAAGAGGATGGAGTAGGAGGAGTTGAGGAGGTGGCAGCAGGCCTGTCTGCAAGTCGTGGCGGTGTCACCAACTCCTCTGCAGAGCCACGCATTCCATGCTTGGCAACCGTCAGCAGGTTTACCCAATGCGCAGTCTAGGTGATATACCTGCCCTGACCATGCTTTGCAGACCAGGTATTAGTGGTCATATGGACCCTTGCCCCAACACTGTGTGCCAGACATGCCATTACTTCCTTTTGCACAATCGAGTACAGGTTGGGGATTGCCTTTTGTGCAAAGAAATTTCTGCCGGGTACCTTCCACTGCGGTGTCCCAATAGCTAAAAATTTTTGTAACGCCTCAGACTCCACCAGCTTGTATGGTAAAAGCTGGTGGGCTAAGAGTTCAGACAAGCCAGCTGTCATATGCTGGGCAAGGGGGTGACTTTGTGACATTGGCTTCTTATGCTCAAACATGTCCTTGACAGACACCTGACTGTGGGCAGATGAGCAGGAACTGCTCAAGGCGAGAGACGGAGTGGCGGATGGTTGATAGGGGGCAAGGAGGACAGCAGTGGTTGACGTGGCTGAAGATGCTGGACCAGGAGGAGGATGGCAGCTTTGAGTTTGTGTGCTGCTTGTACTCATGTGTTGATCCCATAGGCGTTTGTGATGTGCGATCATGTGCCTTCGCAAAGCAGTTGTACCTAGGTGGGTGTTGGACTTCCCACGACTCAGTTTCTTTTGGCACAGGTTGCAAATGGCATCGCTGTTGTCAGAGGCAGATACACAAAAAACAGCATGTGTTGATTGGCGTGCTGTCTGGCTGACCCCGGGTGCCAATGCATGCTGTCTAACTGTGCCACTAGCTCCTTGCGATGACCTCCCCCTGCTTCCAACTCGTCTCCTCCTCCTCTCTGTCTCCCCATCTGAACTTTCCCCCTGTTCTTCTTCTCTTCTTCCACGGATGCATCGTCATCATCAACCGCTTCACTTGTATCTGACAACTCAGCAAAGGAAGCAGCAGCGGGTACAACATCATCATCATCACACCGTATGTCCATGTGTGTAATGCTTCCTGACTGAGACATATCCCTGTTATCTACATCCTCTGGCAATAATGGTTGCGCATCACTCATTTCTTCCAACTGATGTGTAAATAACTCCTCTGACAGATCAAGTGAAGCGGCTGTGGTGCTAGTGTTGGTGGTGGCGGCAGGCGGGCGATAACTAACTGCTATTCAATCTATTACAGTCAAAAAATTTTATTTTTTTTAAATGTACACTACTGTTACACCAGATATGAGTTGCATTGGTGTGAAACTGTGCCCTGGCAGGCCCTGAAACGCACATGTGTGAAGGAAACTGACTGCTAGTATTTCACAGTCAAATTTCTATTTTTATTTTAATGTACACTACTGTTACACCAGATATGAGTTGCACTGGTGTGACACTGTGCCCTGGCAGGCCCTGAAAGGCACACACGTGAAGGAAACTGACTGCTATTATTTCACAGTCAAATTTCTAGTTTTTTTTTTTTTTTAATGTACACTACTGTTACACCAGATATGAGTTGCACTGGTGTGATACTGTGCCATGGCAGGCCCTGAAACGCACACGCGTGAAGGAAACTGACTGCTATTATTTCACAGTCAAATTTCTAGTTTGTTTTTTTAATGTACACTACTGTTACACCAGATATGAGTTGCACTGGTGTGACACTGTGCCCTGGCAGGCCCTGAAACGCACACGTGTGAAGGAAACTGACTGCTATTATTTCACAATCAAATTTCTATTTTTTTTTTAATGTACACTACTGTTACACCAGATATGAGTTGCACTGGTGTGACACTGTGCCCTGGCAGGCCCTGAAATGCACACGCGTGAAGGAAACTGACTGCTATTATTTCACAGTCAAATTTCTAGTTTTTTTTTAAATGTACACTACTGTTACACCAGATATGAGTTGCACTGGTGTGACACTGTGCCCTGGCAGGCCCTGAAACGCACACGTGTGAAGGAAACTGACTGCTATTATTTCACAGTCAAATTTCTAGTTTTTTTTTTTTAATGTACACTACTGTTACACCAGATATGAGTTGCACTGGTGTGACACTGTGCCCTGGCAGGCCCTGAAACGCACATGTGTGAAGGAAACTGACTGCTATTATTTCACAGTCAAAAAAGTGTTTTGTTTTTTTAAATGTATACTACTGTTACACCAGATATGAGTTGCACTGGTGTGACACTGTGCCCTGGCAGGCCCTGAAACACACACGTGTGAAGGAAACTGACTGTTATTATTTCACAGTCAAAAAAGTGTTGTTTTTTAAAAAAAAAAAGAAACACCCAACACCATTACTACACTAAATTAAAAACTTTTTAAGGATAAACTTTAACTTTTAACCAACAGTGAGGCTGTACAATCCACCCAATCACACTACTAGCAATCCAACCACCAGAATCAAACTGATATAAAGCCAATTTACTAAGGGGAATTACCCTGACTACAAAACAAATGATATAGCACATAAACACTGTGATACAGTGGCTAGATTTGTACGCAAAAGGGGTATGAATCCACATTACAAGATTCAACTTTCAGAAATCCAAGCCGACTCCGGAACACAACTAAATAATTCACTAATATTCAATTGCAAGTGACATACAGGTTTAGCAGTTAGATATCCGAATGTATTTAAATAATAGGCTGTACGCATAATACAGTGTGACTATTCAGTACATATAATGAGATCCAACAATACAGAAGTGGGAAAAATGTATTGAATATATTGTTATCCACCAGTATGACCACAGTTGGGTCTGAGGTATGCTATAAGAGCTGTCGTTAAAATTAGAAAACCACAAGCCTTTTACTAAGTCAGTAATCAGTTGTGCTACACATAGTAGCATACATCCAACAATACTTGAGCCGTCGACACATCAGAACAAAACCCGTAGTTTTTACCCAATGCATATATTGATATAGAAACGCAACTAGCTACTTGCACAGCATGTTTAAAACCTAACATTTGGTGGATGTCTTGAAGTTGAACCGTCTGGAGGACCACTTCTGCCCGTCTGGAGGACCACTTCTGCCGGATTCGTTGAGGACTTCGGCCCGGTTGGGTGAAGACTTCTCACGGTAAGGTTATCTTCAAGGGGTTAGTGTTAGTTTTTTTAAGGGGGTATTGGGTGGGTTTTAGAGTAGGGTTGGTTGTGTGGGTGGTGGGTTTTAATGTTGGGGGGGGTTTGTAATTTTTTTTTTACAGGTAAAAGAGCTGATTACTTTGGGGCAATGCCCCGCAAAAGGCCCTTTTAAGGGATATTTGTAATTTAGTGTAGGGTAGGGCTTTTTTATTTTAGGGGGCTTTTTTATTTTGTTAGGGGGATTAGATAGTGTAATTTGTTTAAAAATATTGTAATTTGTTTATTATTTTCTGTAATTTAGTGTTTGTTTTTTTTGTACTTTAGATAATTTTATTTAATTGTATTTAATTGTATTTAGTTTAGGGAATTTATTTAATTATAGTGTAGTGTTAGGTGTAATTGTAACTTAGGTTAGGTTTTATTTTACAGGTATATTTGTATTTATTTTAACTAGGAAGTTATTAAATAGTTAATTACTATTTAATAACTATTGTATCTAGTTAAAATAAATACAAACTTGCCTGTAAAATAAAAATAAACCCTAAGATAGCTACAATGTAACTATTAGTTATATTGTAGCTAGCTTAGGGTTTATTTTATAGGTAAGTATTTAGTTTTAAATAGGAATAATTTATTTAATGTTAGGGTTAGACTTAGGTTTAGGGGTTAATAAATTTAATATAGTGGCGGCGGCGTTGGGGCTGGCAGATTAGGGATTAATAAATATAATGTAGGTTGCGGTGGTGTAGGGGGGCAGATTAGGGGTTAATAAGTATAATGTAGGTGGCAGCAGTGTAAGGGGGCAAATTAGGGGTGTTTAGACTCGGGGTACATGTTAGGGTGTTAGGTGTAAACGTTACCATAGGAATCAATGGGATATCGGGCAGCAGCGAACATAAGATTTCGCTGCTTTCAGACTCCCATTGATTCCTATGGCATCCGCAGCCTCCAGGGCGGCGGATTGAAAACCAGGTACGCTGGGCCGGAATAGTGCCGAGTGTACCTGGTAAACATTTGTTAAGTAGCAAAAGTAGTCAGATAGTGCCGAATTTGCATTTGAAACATCTGTAATGACGTAAGCATTGATCTGTGTCGGACTGAGACTGGCGGATTGAATGTTACGTCACAAAATTCTACTTTTGCCGGTCTGTAGCCCTTGATAAATAAGGCAAATCAAGCTCTCCACAATTACGCTGCAGAATTTCAGCGTATTTACAGTTGACGGCTTGATAAATAGGCCCCTTAATATTTAAATAATGGCTTAACTCCCTTTTCACCTCTCTTTCTGGATCTGCTTTTTTTGATCCACATTAATTAACTTTTGTGAAGGTTAATTTTATAGACTGAAAAAGAGCTAAAAATATTTGACTTCGAAGAACTAATGGAATTTCTTGCGATGTATTTTCTAAAAATATCAAGATTTCATCAGCATAAGGAAGGATTTAAAGATACTGAGAGCCGATTCTAATTCCTTTAATAGCATCCCTTAGCCAGATTGCTAATGGTTCTAGGGCAATATTGAAAAGGAATAGTGATAATGGGCACCCTTGCCTTGTACCCCTTCCTAAAATTATATGCGGAGAGCGATTTCCTTTGATTAACAGGTATGATATTGGGTTTTTATATATGCTATAGATAAACTGTACAAACCGATTCTTAAAGCCAAATTCTATAAGTGACCTAAATAAATGCCCCCATACAATCGAATCAAACGTTTTTTCAGCATCTAAGGTAACAATTGCTGCATCATGACTAGATTGAACCTGATCATCTTTTTCAAGATTCCACATATAATCTATGCATGATAAAACTTTGCGGATGTTTTTAGATGAATTCCTTGCAGCCATAAAGCCTGTTTGATCTAGGTGTATGATCTTATCGAAACAAATAGCAAGTCTGGAGGCAATAATAGCATTTAAGATTTTGTAGTCTGCAGTCAATACAGAAATAGGTCTATAGGAGGCAAGATCACCAGGATCCTTATCTTTCTTAGGTATCAATGAAATATTAGCTTCTGCAAAGTACTTGGAGGGTTGATAATATGGTCACCCTAGTTATTGGCCTATTTAAGGCAGCTAGATCGGAATCTGGAATCTTAGGGGTATTAATCCTTAAACAAAAATAATCTTGCTGTGAGCTATTGGTTTCTATCTCAGTATATAATTGTTGGTAATATGTATAAAAACGATTACTAAAATCTTCGGGATCTGTATATCTACTATTACCTTTTCTAATGGCTAGTATGTAATTTTTCCTCTTTCTATTTTGGGTCAATTTAGCTAAATACTTAGCAGAACATCCATGAAAACCTCTATAATATAAATTAGTCTTTAGCTCTTCTTCTTGAGATTTTTGTTTTAACAGGATATCCCTTTCTTGCCTAGCTTTGATATATTTTCTCCAGTTAAAGTTACTAGGGACATTATGGTATTTTCTATATGCATTCCTTACTTGATTGGCAAGATGTACCTCTTGGCAGACATATACGCTTTAATTTCCCCTCTTAGGACCACCTTAGTGGCTTCCCAGAAGGTCCCTATCTTATTGAAATATGCTATTTTAAGAGTGAAATAATCTCTCCAGCTTTGTTTTAGCCAGTGAGAGAATCTGTAATTATTGTAGAGATATCTAGGGAAAAAGAAATTTTTATTTTTATCCTTCGGTCGGACTAAAGAAGCAAATGAGATTGAAATGATTGCATGGTCTGATATAACAATATCATTTACTTGTGCATCTATTTTAAGAATGGATAAAGATTCAGCGACTAATATATAATCGATTCTTGAAAAAGTTTTATATGATTTAGATTCACATGTAAAGATACGTGCGTCGGAGTTACTAATTCTCCAAATATCTATTAATTTCAATTTGTGACAGAATTTTTAAAATATTTAGACTGTCATACTCTTTCCTGTTTTTTAAATCAAATCTTTCTAATTCTGGACATTGGGACATATTAAAGTCGCCACCGACTATAAGATTTTGATTAATATATGGAAATAATTTAGCCTGAATTATTCCCCAAAATCCAGGGGAGAATCTATTTGGACTATAAATCTTACAAATAACTAATTTTGTATCATTGATTTGAACATGCATTCAAATATATCTTGCATCTATGTCTTTCTCTATGTTAATAATCTTGTATGCAAGTTTTTTATTAATAAGGATTGCAACACCAATTTTCCTGGATGTACAAGGCGTAGCTACAACTTCACCCACCCATTTAGATTTTAATTTGGGTATTTCGCTATATTTAAGGTGTGTTTCTTGCAACAGAACCACACTGGGGTCTAGTCTACCTAATCTTTTAATTATAAGCTTACGTTTTATTGGGATGTTATTCTTCCAATATTCCAAGAAATAAGCTTAAAATCGTCAACCAATCCTATTCTACAAGACTTAGCCATCTAAAAAACACTCAGATATAAAACTGTCCATAGGGGGCCAAGAAGAGAGGGACAGATGGAGGGAGGGCACGAGAGAGAGGGGGAGGTAAAAACCAAACAAAAAAAAAATAATAATAGATTAATTAAAAAATAGCATTGTATATACAAAACAAAGGTAAACAAAGCAACCGGGTACCAGGAATACTGCAATATGTGACATTTAAATGAAAATTACCAACATATCTGTGCCCAGAGGGTATTTCAGGTACACAAATTAACAATTGTCAGAGATACATTTTTGTGCTTCTTCTAGAATTCAGAGTTATCCTATTACCATCTTTTACTATTACAATTCTAGCCGGGTATAGCATACGAGCATTTACTCCTTTATTTATCATTTGCGTGCAGAAAGGAGCCATACTTTTTCTCTTAAGGGCTGTTTCTTTAGAAAAATCTTGAAATAATAGTATTTTTTTTCTTCACTATGGTGAATGTTTCACATTTTTTGAAAAGTTTAAGCATTTAAATCTTATCTTGAAATATAAGGAGTTTAATTACACACATCCTATTCCTGGTTGTACCATCTTCATTACATTTCCTAGGGCCTACTCTATGGGCTCTCTCGATTGCTAATGGGAGTTGTTGAGGGGCAAATCCTAAAGCTTGCGGCAAAAGGGTAGAGGTGAAATATTAATATTCCGGCGTGTCTGGTTAACCCACTAACCTAATATTATTGCGCATGGAACGATCTTCCAGATCCTCCAGGCGAGTTTGTAAGTTAAGGATTTTGGATTCCTGTTTTAGGAATACACTCTCCTGCGTATTTACAAGATCTTCTAAATCAGAAATCCTAGATTCTGCTTCTAGCATTCTGGAGGCAAATTGCTTGACTTACCCTGATAATGAATCCAAGTTTAAAGAAATACTTGAAAGATCTTTTTTAATTATATCAAATTGGGGAGTGAATATCTGACTTAATTGCATTACTAAGACTTGAGTGTCAAATGGGTTAACCATAATTTCTGAAATAGAGTCTGAGCTAGCATCTATTACTTTGGTTTTTTTTATCTTTAGGTTTAACAGGCATTATGGGTGAATTTTGTTTCACCTGCATGACAAATCTTTCCATTAAAGAACGTCCATAGGCAATAAAGTGAATATATAGTGTAAGCAAAGATAACTTGTGGGGGTGTCCAGGGAGACATGCTAATAGAGTATAAACTCTTTGTGTATATATATATATAAAAATATGTATATTTTCCTTTTCTTTCTTTTTCTTTCTTTTTTTTTTTTTAAATAAATATAGTGCTATCTTGTCTTAGTGTGCAAAATGAACAGAAACTAAAAAACGAAATGGCAGTGCATAAGCCCGTTATAAGATATTCAAATAAGTACTTAAGCTAAACAGCGTATAAATGCTAACATGACCAATTTGGGTACACATAGAAACCCAATGAACCAGACGTTGGTGAAATAGCAATTAAACCAATTACAAATTCGCCTCAAATGAATAAAGATCCAATGAGCTTAACAGTCTCTCTAAATATCCCTAGATAGGGAAAAATAGTAAAAGTCCTTTGGAGACTGCTTATAAATTTAAATGTTTATGGGCAGTTTGGGTTTTGACCATCCATATAATATAGCTTGGGACCTTTAAGGAGTGTATAAAACATAATTTATGCTTGCCTGATAAATTTATTTCTCTTGTGGTGTATCCAGTCCACGGATCATCCATTACTTGTGGGATATTCTCATTCCCAACAGGAAGTTGCAAGAGGACACCCACAGCAGAGCTGTCTATATAGCTCCTCCCCTAACTGCCATATCCAGTCATTCAACCAAAAACAAACAGAGAAAGGAGAAACCATAGGGTGCAGTGGTGACTGTAGTTTAAAATGAAAAAATACCTGCCTTAAAATGACAGGGCGGGCCGTGGACTGGATACACCACAAGAGAAATAAATTTATCAGGTAAGCATAAATTATGTTTTCTCTTGTAAGGTGTATCCAGTCCACGGATCATCCATTACTTGTGGGATACCAATACTAAAGCTAAAGTACACGGATGAAGGGAAGGACAAGGCAGGTACTTAAACGGAAGGTACCACTGCCTGTAAAACCTTTCTCCCAAAAATAGCCCCTGAAGAAGCAAATAGCTGAAGCTGTGCTTCTTACCGTGTGTATAAGTGACTATGCAGAAATATAATAAATAAATCAATTTCATATAGCCAAGTATTTAAAAAGTCATAAACACGTTGCTCAATAAATCATGGGGTCGATCCGATATAAAGCGTCGCCCGCAAAAGCCGGCGACGCCAATATTTACGCTGATTTGGTATCCTATATACGGCGTAACCTAGAAGTTACGCGTGTATATTTCTGCCGTCGCCCGTAGTTTTTTGGGCCATAGGCAGGTATACCAAACCAGCGCAGTTTGGTATCCAATATGCAGCGTAAGGACTTACGTGGCGAAAATGGAGAAAACTTACTCCATTTTCACCTCGCCACAAAAAGCAGCCGTAAGAAGCCTTACGCTGACTATTGGAGCCCCGTAACTCCCTAAACTGGCTGCTAAAATAAACCTAACACCTAACGCATGCGCAATGTCTATCTCCCTGTCAACCGCGATCTTCTAAAATAAACCTAACACCTAACGCATGCGCAATGTCTATCTCCCTGTCAACCGCGATCCACCCCCCCCCGAAATCCCTAATAAAGTTATTACCCCCTAAACCGCCGCTCCCGGACCCCGCCGCCATCTACATAAACTAACCCCCTACTGTGAGCCCCTAAAACCGCCGCCATCTACCTTATCTATCCCCTAATTAGAACCCCTTACACCGCTGTCATCTACCTTATCTATCCCCTAATCTGACCCCTTACACCGCCGCCACCTATATAAAAATTATTAACCCCTAATTTAATCTACCTACCCCGCCGCCAGCTATGTTATCTATATTAACCCTAAGTATATTATAGTTAATATAGTTATTACATTATATATATTAACTATATTAACCCTAATTATATTAGGGTTAATATAGTTAATATAGTTACTATAGTATTTATATTAACTATATTAACTCTATCTAACCCTAACACCCCTAACTAAATTTATATTAAATTAATCTAATTAATTTATAAACTAAAATATTCCTATTTAAATCTAAATACTTACCTATAAAATAAACCCTAAGATAGCTACAATATAATTAATAATTACATTGCAGCTATGTTAGGGTTAATATTTATTTTACAGGTAAATTGTTAATTATTTTAACTAGGTATAATAGATATTAAATAGTTATTAACTATTTAATATCTACCTAGTTAAAATAATTACCCAATTACCTGTAAAATAAATCCTAACCTAAGTTACAAATACACCTACACTATCAATAAATTTAATAAACTACAAACATCTATCTAAAAATACAATTAAATTAACTAAACTAAATTACAAAAAAAAACAAACACTAAATTACAAAAAATAAAAAAAAATTACAAGATTTTTAAGCTAATTACACCTATTCTAAGCCCCTTAATAAAATAATAAACCCCCAAAATAAAAAAAATTCCCTGCCCTATTCTAAATTAAACAAATTTCAAAGCTCTTTACCTTACCAGCCCTTAAAAGGGCCTTTTGTGGGGCATGCCCCAAAGAATTCAGCTCTTTTGCATACAACAAATACAATCCCCCCCCATTACAACCCACCACCCACATACCCCTATTCTAAACCCACCCAAACCCCCCTTAAAAAAGCCTAACACTACCCCTCTGAAGATCTCCCTACCTTGTCTTCACCACACCGGGCCGAACTCCTGATCCGATCCGGGCGATGTCTTCCTCCAAGCGGCAAAGAAGAATTCTTCCTCCGGCGACGTCTTCCTCCAAGCGGCAGCAAAGTCTTCATTCTTCCGGCGACATCTTCAATCTTCTTTCTTCGCTCCGCCGCCACGGAGCATCCATCCCGGCCGACTGCTGAACTTGGAATGAGGTACCTTTAAATGACGTCATCCAAGATGGCGTCCGCCGAATTCCGATTGGCTGATAGGATTCTATCAGCCAATCGGAATTAAGTTAAAAAAATCTGATTGGCTGATTGAATCAGCCAATCAGATTCAAGTTCAATCCGATTGGCTGATCCAATCAGCCAATCAGATTGAGCTCGCATTCTATTGGCTGATCGGAACAGCCAATAGAATGCAAGCTCAATCTGATTGGCTGATTGGATCAGCCAATCGGATTGAACTTGAATCTGATTGGCTGATTCAATCAGCCAATCAGATTTTTTTAACTTAATTCCGATTGGCTGATAGAATCCTATCAGCCAATCGGAATTCGGCGGACGCCATCTTGGATGACGTCATTTAAAGGTACCTCATTCCAAGTTCAGCAGTCGGCCGGGATGGATGCTCCGCGGCGGCGGAGCGAAGAAAGAAGATTGAAGATGTCGCCGGAAGAATGAAGACTTTGCTGCCGCTTGGAGGAAGACGTCGCCGGAGGAAGAATTCTTCTTTGCCGCTTGGAGGAAGACATCGCCCGGATCGGATCAGGAGTTCGGCCCGGTGTGGTGAAGACAAGGTAGGGAGATCTTCAGGGGGGTAGTGTTAGGCTTTTTTAAGGGGGGTTTGGGTGGGTTTAGAATAGGGGTATGTGGGTGGTGGGTTGTAATGGGGGGGGTATTGTATTTGTTGTATGCAAAAGAGCTGAATTCTTTGGGGCATGCCCCACAAAAGGCCCTTTTAAGGGCTGGTAAGATAAAGAGCTTTGAAATTTGTTTAATTTAGAATAGGGCAGGGAATTTTTTTTATTTTGGGGGTTTATTATTTTATTAGGGGGCTTAGAATAGGTGTAATTAGCTTAAAAATCTTGTAATCTTTTTTTTATTTTTTGTAATTTAGTGTTTGTTTTTTTTTGTAATTTAGTTTAGTTAATTTAATTGTATTTTTAGATAGATGTTTGTAGTTTATTAAATTTATTGATAGTGTAGGTGTATTTGTAACTTAGGTTAGGATTTATTTTACAGGTAATTGGGTAATTATTTTAACTAGGTAGATATTAAATAGTTAATAACTATTTAATATCTATTATACCTAGTTAAAATAATTAACAATTTACCTGTAAAATAAATATTAACCCTAACATAGCTACAATGTAATTATTAATTATATTGTAGCTATCTTAGGGTTTATTTTATAGGTAAGTATTTAGATTTAAATAGGAATATTTTAGTTTATAAATTAATTAGATTAATTTAATATAAATTTAGTTAGGGTTAGATAGAGTTAATATAGTTAATATAAATACTATAGTAACTATATTAACTATATTAACCCTAATATAATTAGGGTTAATATAGTTAATATATATAATGTAATACCTATATTAACTATAATATACTTAGGGTTAATATAGATAATATAGCTGGCGGCGGGGTAGGTAGATTAAATTAGGGGTTAATCATTTTAATAGAGATGGCGGCGGTGTAAGGGGCTTACATTAGGGGTTAATAATTTTAATATAGATGGCGGCGGTGTTAGGGGCTCACTTTAGGGGGTTATAGATATAATATAGCTGGCGGCGGGGTACGGGAGCGGCGGTTTAGGGGTTAATAACTTTATTAGGTTGCGGCGGGGTAAAGGAGCGGCGGTTTAGGGGTTAATAGCTTTTTTATTGTTAGGCTAGTGAGGGGGGATAGCGGATAGAGGGTTAGACAGTGCGGGCTATGTTAGGGAGGCGTGTTAGACAGTGCGGGCTATGTTAGGGAGGCGTGTTAGACAGTGCGGGTGTTTTAAACTTTAGTCAGGTTTTATAGGCGCTGGCAGTTTCTAACGTGCCGCAAGTCACTGGCGACGCCAGAAATTTGTACTTACGCAGATTTCTGGACATCGCTGGTTTGTGAGACTTACGGCACGTTAGCATCTGACGGCGACTTATATGGGATGGCTCGAGTTGCGAGCTGAAACTGCGGGCGACGCCGGTTCCCTCGCTTGCGCCGCAAACTGCGATCTATATCGGATCGCGCCCCAAATGTACATACTCAGTGGATCATGCGTGAATGTGGTATAAACACCAAATGTACCATATACATATACACTGATAGTATTAAATACAACCACTTGTGCTGTTTATCAACCCAAAGTGTTAAAGTGAGTATAAGATATTGTTGAGTACTATACTTCCCAAGTGGTGTTGGGACCTGTAGGTGCTGCTCTCATGTAACGATCAGGGCTGTGCTCCTGATTCTCAAAGACGCTGTAAAAAAGGAAAAAGACAGAGAAAGCAACCCACACTAAGAGTAATACAGCTTTAATAGTCCAACATACAACGTTGAAGTAAATACACGTACAATGTTAAAAATATAATTAAGCACAATCACCACTCCTCCGTTTCAGTCACTGGCATCTGTTGTGTCAAGATGGTAGACAGACTTCCACGCTCCTTCATCCGGCTTCCGGAAAGCCTCAGGACGTCGTGTAAGAGAGAAAAAGTCCACTGCAGTATGTCCGGGCGTCGTCGGGCTTGTGGTGTGCAAGGAACTGACAACCTCTACGCGTTTCGTCAGGCACCGGCCTGACTTTCTCAAGAGTTAGTATAATTATACTAACTCTTGAGAAAGTCAGGCCGGTGCCTGACGAAACGCGTAGAGGTTGTCAGTTCCTTGCACACCACAAGCTCTCTTTCTTTTTCCTTTTTTACATCAAATTTGTAGAATTTTGAAAAAGTATGACGCGAAGACCAAGTCGCTGCCTTGCAGATCTGTTCAACAGAAGCCTCATTTTTAAAGGCCCATGTGGAAGCCACAGCTCTAGTAGAATGAGCTGTAATCCTTTCTGGAGGCTGCTGGCCAGCAGTCTCATAAGCTAAGCGGATTATGCTTTTTAGCCAAAAAGAAAGAGAGGTTGCCGAAGCCTTTTGACCTCTCCTCTGTCCAGAGTAGACAACAAACAAAGAAGATGTTTGACGAAAATCTTTAGTAGCTTGTAAGTAAAACTTTAAAGCACGAACCACGTCCAGATTGTGTAATAGACGATCCTTCTTTGAAGAAGGATTAGGACACAAAGACGGAACAGCAATCTCTTGATTGATATTCTTATTAGATACCACCTTAGGTAAAAACCCATGTTTGGTACGCAGAACTACCTTATCTGCATGGAAGATCAGATAAGGAGAATCACATTGTAAGGCAGATAACTCGGAAACTCTACGAGCCGAGGAAATAGCTACCAAAAAAAGAACTTTCCAAGATAAAAGTTTGATATCTATGGAATGAAGAGGTTCAAACGGAACCCCCTGAAGAACTTTAAGAACCAAATTTAAACTCCATGGTGGAGCAACAGGTTTAAACACAGGCTTGATTCTAACTAAAGCCTGACAAAATGCCTGAACGTCTGGGACATCCGCCAGACGCTTGTGCAAAAGAAAAGATAGCGCAGAAATCTGTCCCTTTAAGGAACTAGCTGACAATCCTTTCTCCAATCCTTCTTGGAGAAAAGATAATATCCTGGGAATCCTGACTTTACTCCATGAGTAGCCCTTGGATTCACACCAATAAAGATATTTCTGCCATATCTTATGATAGCTATTCCTGGTGACAGGCTTTCGTGCCTGAATTAAGGTATCAATGACTGACTCAGAGAAACCACGCGTTGATAAAATCAAGCGTTCAATCTCCAGGCAGTCAGCCTAAGAGAAATTCAATTTGGATGGTTTAAAGGACCTTGAAGTAGAAGGTCCTGTCTCAGCGGCAGAGTCCATGGTGGAAAGGATGACATGTCCACCAGATCTGCATACCAAGTCCTGCGTGGCCATGCAGGCGCTATCAAGATCACTGATGCTCTCTTCTGCTTGATTTTGGCAATCAGACGAGGGAGCAGAGGAAACGGTGGAAACACATAAGATAGGTTGAAGGACCAAGGCGCTGCTAGAGCATCTATCAGCGTTGCCTTGGGGTCCCTGGACCTGGATCCATAACAAGGAAGTTTGGCGTTCTGGTGAGACGACATGAGATCCAGTTCTGGTTTGCCCCAACGATGAACCAATTGAGCAAACACCTCCGGATGGAGTTCCCACTCCCCCGGATGAAAAGTCTGATGACTTAGAAAATCCGCCTCCCAGTTCTCTACACCTGGGATATGGATAGCTGATAGGTGGCAAGAGTGAATCTCTGCCCAGCGAATTATCTTTGAGACTTCTAACATCGCTAGGGAACTCCTTGTTCCTTGATGTTGCTAAATGAGGCCAAGCCTGAAAAGCATTGAATATCACTCTTAGTTCCAGAATGTTTATTGGAAGGAGTGACTCCTCCTGAGTCCACGATCCCTGAGCCTTCAGGGAGTTCCAGACTGCACCCCAACCTAGAAGGCTGACATCTGTCGTCACAATTGTCCAATCTGGCCTGCGAAAGGTCATACCTTTGGACAGATGGACCCGAGATAGCCACCAGAGAAGAGAATCCCTGGTCTCTTGATCCAGATTTAGTAGAGGGGACAAATCTGTGTAATCCCCATTCCACTGACTGAGCATGCAGAGTTGCAGCGGTCTGAGATGTAGGTGTGCAAACGGCACTATGACCATTAAGCCGATTACTTCCATGCACTGAGCCACCGAAGGGCGAGGGATGGAATAAAGAACACGGCAGGAATTTAGAAGTTTTGATAACCTGGACTCCGTCAGGTAAATTTTCATTTCTACAGAATCTATCAGAGTCCCTAGGAAGGAAACTCTTGTAAGGGGGGATAGAGAACTCTTTTCCTCGTTCACCTTCCACCCATGCGACCTCAGAAATGCCAACACTATGTCCGTATGAGACTTGGCAATTTGGAAGTTTAACGCCTGAATTAGGATGTCGTCTAAATAAGGGGCCACTGCTATGCCCCGCGGCCTTAGGACTGCCAGAAGCGACCCCAGAACCTTCAAAAAAATTCTTTGGGCTGTAGCTAGCCCAAAGGGAAGAGCTACAAACTGGTAATGCCTGTCTAGGAAGGCAAACCTGAGAAACCGATGATGATCTTTGTGTATCGGAATGTGAAGATAAGCATCCTTTAAATCCACTGTAGTCATGTATTGACCCTCCTGGATCATAGGTAGGATGGTACGAATAGTCTCCATCTTGAATGATGGAACTTTGAGAAATTTGTTTAAGATCTTTAGATCCAAAATTGGTCTGAAGGTTCCCTCTTTTTCGGGAACTACAAACAGATTTGAGTAAAATCCCTGTCCCTGTTCCTCCTTTGGAACTGGATGGATCACTCCCATAACTAGGAGGTCTTGTACACAGTGTAAGAATGCCTCTCTCTTTATCTGGTTTGCAGATAATTGTGAAAGGTGAAATCTCCCTTTTGGGGGGGAAGCCTTGAAGTCCAGAAGATATTCCTGGGATATAATTTCCAACGCCCAGGGATCCTGAACATCTCTTGCCCATGCCTGGGCGAAGAGCGAAAGTCTGCCCCCTACTAGATCGTTATCGGATAGGGGGCCATTCCTTCATGCTGTCTTAGAGGCAGCAGCAGGCTTTTTGGCCTGCTTACCCTTGTTCCAGGTCTGGTTAGGTCTCCAGACCGCCTTGGACTGAGCAAAAGTTCCCTCTTGTTTTGCATTAGAGGAAGTTGATGCCGCACTTGCCTTGAAGTTTCGAAAGGCACGAAAATTAGACTGTTTGGCCCTTGATTTGGACCTATCCTGAGAAAGGGCATGACCTTTTCCTCCAGTGATATCAGCAATAATCTCCTTCAAACCAGGCCCAAATAGGGTCTGCCCCTTGAAGGGAATGTTAAGCAGCTTAGACTTTGAAGTAACGTCAGCTGACCATGATTTAAGCCATAGCACTCTTCGCACCTGGATAGCAAAACCAGAATTCTTAGCCGTTAGTTTAGTCAAATGAACAATGGCATCAGAAACAAAAGAATTGGCTAGCTTAAGTGCTCTAAGCTTGTCAAGTATGTCATCCAATGGAGTCGCTACCTGTAGAGCCTCTTCCAGAGACTCAAACCAGAATGCTGCAGCAGCAGTGACAGGAGCAATGCATGCAAGGGGCTGTAGGATAAAACCTTGTTGAATATACATTTTCTTAAGGAAACCCTCTAACTTTTTATCCATTGGATCTAAGAAAGCACAACTGTCCTCGACAGGGATAGTAGTACGCTTTGCTAGAGTAGAAACTGCTCCCTCCACCTTAGGAACTGTCTGCCATAAGTCCCGTGTGGTGGCGTCTATTGGAAACATTTTTCTAAAAATAGGAGGGGGAGAGAACGGCACACCTGGTCTATCCCATTCCTTAGTAATAATTTCTGTAAACCTTTTAGGTATTGGAAAAACATCAGTACACACCGGCACTGCATAGTATTTATCCAGTCTACACAATTTCTCTGGCACTGCAATTGTATCACAGTCATTCAGAGCAGCTAAAACCTCCCTGAGTAACACACGGAGTTGTTCAAGCTTAAATTTAAATGTAGAAATATCAGAATCAGGTTGCATCATCTTTCCTGAGTCCGAAATATCACCTACAGAAAGAAGCTCTCCTTCTTCAGCTTCTGCATATTGTGAGGCATTATCAGACATAGCTCTTAAAGCGTCAGTATGCTCTGTATTTCGTCTAACTCCAGAGCTATCTCACTTTCCTCTAAATGCAGGTAGTCTGGCTAATACCGCTGACAGTGTATTATCCATGACTGCCGCCATGTCTTGTAAAGTAAACGCTATGAGCGCCCTACATGTACTTGGTGCCATTTGAGCGTGAGTCCCTTGAGCGGGAGTCAAAGGATCTGACACGTGGGGAGAGTTAGTCGGCATAACTTCCCCCTCGTCAGATTCCTCTGGTGATAAATTTTTTAAACGCGTCGAGGAGTAAAGGACATATCTTCTGGTCTTGCAGTGTGGATAGTCATCACGGTAGTACAAAAGGGCAGTCCGGACGCCTTGTACTGACCGAAACAGATGATCAGGAACTTGTTGCCATCCATGTTCCAGCGCACGTAAAGACCTTTTTATATCTACAGGTTCATAAATTGTTTTTATCTTGTAAGTGCAACATAAGCAGTTGTGTGTGTGTGTTTGATAAATAAACCTTCACTTGAATCGTGCCCTGGTGCGCTTCTGTTTCTTCTTCTTTTCATATGTTAATACTACGAGTCAAACAAGGATCCTTTTGACCAATCCGAAGCTGCACCGGGAGGGACCAGCCCCACAAGCGGGGAAAAGTGTTCTTCAGCTGAAAACAGCAAACAAATTATCTAGATCTATATTTGACACTTTTTAAAGGTATTGTTGTCAAATTGAAAAGGGCATTTTGACAAATTTGTTATTTTAACGGATCATCACCGTTAAATGCATAAAGGTGAAGTGTGATTTGTTTATCAAGAGTATTGATAGTACTATATATTAATACATCTTTGGCACTGAATCCAATAGATCACGTTACTGATATAAAGTTTTAAATGTGGATGATTGTTACATTTTGCAAATTGCATTATATTTGGTTCTCTTTTTTTTTTTTTTTAACAACCAGCGTATAGTGGACATATTATTATTATATATTCTTTAAAAGAATTTTATATTGTTTAAATTATTTTAGGCACAGGTAGTCAAGCGCAATATCATTTTTTCTTTTAGTGTTTTATACATTTTTTAAAGACAGAATATGATCTTTATTGCTTAAAGTGAAATCAGTACATTTGGTACACATTCTAAGAGGGGGCTCAACAATGGCTTTTAAACATAATGAACAAGGAGTTTCCTCTATGTCAGACATTTTTATACAGACTAGCAATGAGTCTAGCAAGCTTGGAAAACACTTTAAATTAAGTTAACAAGCAAATATAATAAACGGTACTGTGCCTTTAAGAGAAACAAATTTTGTCAGAATTTGAAAAACAGTGAAAAAAGGCAGTAAATCAAACGAAATTTTTACAGTGTGTATAATAGGCTAACAGAGCATTGCACCCACTTGCAAATGGATGATTAACCCCTTAGTTCAAAAACTGGATCAAAAAAATGATCTAGACGTTTTTTAAACAGTCACACCAACTGCCACAGCCTTGGTGTGGGCCTCAGGAAACTGTTTCTAGGCAAATTTAAGCCAGCCATGTGGAAAAAACTAGGCCCCAATAAAGTTTTATCACCAAAGTATATATAAAAACGTCAAACAGATGTATCAGCATTTAGCCTCAGGTTTGGACTTGTGCTGCAGGTTTTTTTCCGTGCAAGATATCTCCCGTGTTTTCTCTCATGCTTTTTTGTCAGCACAGCACCACTGATAGGTATCTCCTGACTGGTATCTCCCAACCAGACCTTGATTAACGGCCTTAATCTCCTCCGCCCCAGATTTCTCTGGTACCGTGTGCAATGTGACTACCGGCCAACACAGCCATGAAGACTTTGAGCTCCGGGAGTGGTACTCCTCGACTAATGTCACTATCAGGAACCACCAGAACACCTTTGGCTATGTGGCAGGGAGCTGGGGTAGCGATCTCTAGAGCATTCCCTGGAACGCTGACATAGAGCGTGCTGTATCGTAGCTCCACCCCAAACGGAAGTCCAGGCATATTTTTTTTTAATGATATTGAAAACGCCAGAAAATTGGATAGAGAATTTTGTGAAAAATTTCAGTCCCTTACATTCTGATCCCTGTTTACTTTTGCCAAACAATTGCTTCCTATTCAACGATGCCACTTCTTTGGAGACTTTTTCAACCGTTGTAACCTCTATCCCTAAAGCGATTTTCAGATCTTTGGATTCCCTGGCAAAATCTGAATCTAGGGTACAATTTCTTCTGGCTCGTAAGAATTGCCCCTTAACTATACCTTTATACACATGTTGTGCATGTAAGAGGCAATTGCCTGCAATTTGTTTACAATGTAGCAATGTATTAACCCTTTTGACAGCCAGATCTGAAGTTAATAGAAGATCCAAAAACGTGATTTCTGAATGATTCCAGCTATGGGTAAAATCAATACCTTTATCATTTGTATTTAGATATTTCCCAAAGTGTTGTATTGTCACTTCATCCCCATGCCAGATAAACAGAAGATTGTCAATTAAGCTCCTATAGAGACAGATGTGATCTATAAAGGGATTCCCATCCGCAAGGACATGGAACAGCTCCAACCAACTCATAAATAGGTTTGCATAGGAGGGGGCAAATTTAACCCCCATAGCTGCTCCACGTCTTTGCAGATAGAAATCCCCCTTGAACAAAAATAGTTATGGCTCAAAAGTAACCCAACTACTATATTGAGAAAAGACTTGAAGACATCACTAAAGTGTAGCTTCAAGCCCCATATCATGTGGAATAGCAGAATATAAAGACACCACATCCACCGTTAACCAGTTGTAATCATTTTGCCACTCTATAACCTCCATCAATTTCAGTACATGTGTGGTGGCCCTAATGTAATTCAGAAGTCTATTCACAAGGGGTTGTAAATACATATCCAACCATTCGTATGTTGGTTCAAGCAATGAGCCAATCCCTGCAACAATCAGGCAGCCCCTTACATCATCAAGACCCTTGTGCACCTTTGGAAGGTGGTGGAAAATAGGCAAAACTGGATCACTTACATTCAGACCCATTGCAGTCTTCTTGTCCAGGATGCCTATGTCCACACCATCTTCCAAGAGCAACATTAGTTCCTTCTAGAACCTACCAGTGGGGTTACAACATAACTTTGTATATACATTAGGGCCACCTAATTGACGTAAAGCTTCAGACACATAAACACTTCTGTCCATGATGACAACACTACCTGCCTTGTCAGATTTTTTTATAACCAATGAATTGTTTGATTGTAGTGACTTAATGGCTTCCCTTTCTCTATACAAAATATTAGATTTGGTATGTGCGCTATCCTGCAAGAGGACACTAAGTACTCTTTTATGAAATAACTCCAATTGTTTACCTCTTGATTGAATAGGGTAAAAAGTAGATTTAGTTTTAATTGTAGTCCCCCTAGCACAATCATATGGAGTATCCAGTGAATCAGTACTATCTAGAGACCTCAAAGTTAGTAAACTGCGAGTATCTTCAAAGTTAAGTGTGTGTATTTCTTTAAGACCACCCCTTGATTCCCTGCTTACATGTAACCCAGACAAGTAAAAAAATGTTAGCGTAATCTGTCGCACAAATTTATTTACATCTAGAATCGTCTGGAAGAGATCAAAATTCCTAGTTGGACTAAAGTTTAAACCACGTCTCAAAACTTTTATTTCTGTTTCACTAAAGGCACAAGAGGAGATACTTATCACATCCATATCTTTTATTGTTTGGGGACCATTATGTTCATAAACTGATATTTGCCTCTCCCTCTCTGGGGTAGGGGTATATTCTGCCCCCCTCCCTTGGCTTGTGTTGTGTCCGTGTGAAAAACCTGCCCCTTAAAACTTTGTGAGTCCTTGCTATTTGCCAACTGTTTGTTGGATAATATGGATTTAATGGGGTTCTTAAAGTGTTTCTCCCTGTGCCTTTGGTCTCGCCCCTAGATTCTCATTAGTGGGCTGACTAGTTGGCATCGCAACCTGTTTATTTGCCACAGTATCTGTGGAATCATTTGCTATTTTACCAACTTCTATGTCTGAGTCCCTACTATCCTCATAGGAGCTAGAGAAGGCTGAGAGAGAACCATCATCATCTGTGGTCCCAGGTTCAGTGTCTGAAAAGGTCACTTTATGCTTCCCCCTAGATCTATGGTGTTTCTTATTTGTTGTTTTATTGGGAGTGGCTTCAGTCTGATTTTCCAATATTCTCATATTAGATTATTTTTAGTATTTTTATGTCTTCTGCGATTCCTCCTCCGCCAGATAAAAACCTGACCACTCTGATGATCATTCTTATCCCTTAGATATTTAGTGTGTTTAGTTCAGATAATCTGCAATTTATTGGTTTCCACTGTATCCTGCACGGTTTTGTCTGACTCCATACCCTTCTATATCTTTAAACTTATTTAACTCTGATTGCAAGTCCTCTATCTGTTGTCTTACAAGTAATAATTGTGTAGTTTTATAGTTAACAAGTAGCTGCATCAAACCTAAGGAGCACTCAGATAAGACATCATTCCACTCTTGAATGAAAGTGTCATCTGAGGTCTCAAAGGTAGGGAATTTATACACACGTAAACCTCTAGGTATCATTATTAGTAGTCTATATATTTGTTAAAAGTCCAAGTATCCAATTTCAATCTTTGTTCTTTAAAGGAACATTCAAGTCCAAAAAAACTTTCATAATTCAAATAGGGCATGCCATTTTAAACAACTTTCCAATTTACTTTTATCACCAATTTTGCTTTGTTCTCTTGGTACTCTTAGTTGAAAGCTAAACCTAGGAGGTTTGTATGCTAATTTCTTAGACCTTAAAGGCTGCCTCTAATCTAAATGCATTTTGACAGTTTTTCACCACTAGAGGGCATTAGTTCATGTGTTTCATATAGATAACATTGAGCTCATGCACATTAATTTACCGTGGAGTGAGCACTGATTGGCTAAAATGCAAGTCTGCCAAAAGAACTGAAATAAGGGGGCAGTCTGCTGAGGCTTAGATACAAGGTAATTACAGAGGTAAAAAGTGTATTATTATAAATGTGTTGGTTATGCAAAACTGGGGAATAGGTAATTAAGGGATTATCTATCTTTTAAAACAACAAACAGTCTGGTGTTGACTTTCCCTTTAAGTCTCAGATGTTCCATCTGTTGAAATACTTCACTTAGTTGTGCATTTGGACCATCCAACAAAAACAAGTCCTCTAGTTCTAATCCTTGCAAGTCTAAATCATCCACTTTAGATAAAGAGAAAAAGCTACCATCAATATTACAAGTACTGGTAGTTGGTAACTCTGCTACTGCCATTTGTGACGTCATGATAATACGGTGCTCCGACAAAATTCCGACGGACAAAATGCCGAAGCACATTCGTCCGTCAGACATATGTCCGAGATACACTGCTTCCGACTGCACGCCGAACAGCACAATCACGCAATCACGTAATTGCGTAATTGTCATCAGTAAAAAAGCAGAGAATTTAAATATATATTGTGGCTACTGAGGTAAAAAAACAACACAAACACTTAAATAAATAAATTTAAAAAAAACATAAAATTAAAAAAATGGAATTCATAAAGACGTGTAAAGGAGGAAGAAAAATGTTATATGAAGGTTATGCATACATTGTAGACAAAAAAAAAGAAAATGTAACATATTGGAGATGTGAAAAAAAGGTTTTTGTGGAGGAAGGCTAAAAACCATTAATGATATAATTGAAAAAGATGAATCAAATCATTCACATCCACCTAATGCAGCAAGAATTTTATCTATGAAAACAATTGAAAAAATAAAAGAAGTTGCTAAAAATTCAGAAGAAGTAACATCAAGCATAATACAAAATTTCACATCTAATTTCCCCCTTGAAGCAGCAGGAGCTCTACCTAAAAAAGAAACTCTTGCCAGAATGGTACGTCGACATCGAACAACACCAAATGGAAACATTTTAAATGATGAATTAAGAAAAACAACCAGAGGAGAAGATTTCATCATGTACGAAAGTGAAAATTTAATCATTTTGTCTACTAAAAAAAATGTAGATCTTCTTTCAAAAAAACAACACTGGCTCTGTGACGGAACATTTGACTCAGCTCCTTTAGGTTTTCAGTTGTATACAATACATGTTTTAATAGAAGATAACCATACCATACCATTAGTATACTGCATATAAGAAAATAAAAATCAGGAAACTTATAATTTAATTTTTAGTATTATAAAAGAAAAAAATCCAGATATCAATCCTATATCAATTACTGTAGATTTTGAAAGAGCAGCAATAAATTGCATGACAAATTTTTTACAAAATACAATAATTTATGGATGCTTTTTCCATTTTTCCCAATGCCTGTGGAGAAAAATACAATCTTTGGGCTTAAAAATATGGTACAATAATGAAAAAAATGCTCTGATCATAAAATGCTTAGAAGCATTAGCATTTGTGCCAGTGGAAGATGTAGTTGAAACATTTAATGACTTTGTAAAATCAATAGAAAAACAAAACAGTAACATTTTATCTGAATTTTTAAATTATTTTGAAAAAACCTGGATTGGCGAACTACAACAAGGTACAAGAAGAAAACCTACTTTCGATATTACGATGTGGAACACTTTTGAAAGAACAAAACTAGGGTTACCTAGAACAAACAACTCTCTAGAAGGATGGCACAGAGCATTTGACCAACGAATGTCTATAACCCACCCAAGCATTTGCAGACTAGTTTCAAAAATAAGAAAAGAACAAGCAGAATGGGAGTTAACAATTGAAAAAATTGATTCTGGAGTTGAACTGAGAAAACCAAAAAAAAAATATGAAATCATAAACAACAGGATAATGAAAGTTTTAGAAAAATACAGTGAATACTCAAGATTAGACTTTTTAAAGGCAATAGCACATAATATATAAGATTTACTTAAATAAATCAAGATACATTCGGCCGAGGGCAGATACGATCCAAAATTTTCTGTTACAATCAGTGACTCGGGCGCCGCAACCGCCTCTGGGAAACTATCCATGGGTCCCTACCCTCACGATGTACTTTTAACACATAATATAATTATTATAATTATAATATTATATATTATAATTAATATGTTATATATAAATTGATTTAATTGTCTTTTGTCAGTCCACTAGTAAAAATGTTATAAATGTTATATATAAGTTGATTTAATTGTCTTTTGTCAGTCCACTATTAAAAATGTTATTAAACCGTGATTTTTAAGCTTCATTCCCACCCAGCAGCCGGATAAATGTCTTTCGGAATATTGTCCGTCGGACAAATGTCCGTCGGACAAGCGTCAGTCGGATAACAGTCCGGCCACGGATAATACCACAACCGTATTATATTAGGTTCCCCAGGAATATACAGTAGAATATTTTAGACAGCACTCAAAAAGCGGGTTAAGTAAAGCAATAGAAAAGTTAAAAAGTACTGTCAATTAGTCCACTGTTCAGACATTAACAAGTCTGTTCAATCCGGGCATGTGTATATATATATATTTAAATGCATTAATGTCAGTGAGATAAGAAAATATATACTTTCATTGGTGTCAGTGGGCTGGTATCACTTACTTACCTGCATTGTCCAGGTCCAGTCCGGTCATCTGCTCCTTGTACTGCTCTGTCTTCCCACTGAACAGTTGCTATATGCACACAGCACACATGCACATGTGCAAAGAGCGCGCAATAGGGGCATGTTGGGTCACGGCCCACCAGCAGCGCATTCAAGGCTGTTGGGAAAGCAGGTTGTAGATGATCCAATTATATAGCCCATCTGGCGGTGTTTTTGTAACAATGTATACTTTTGCTTAATTTTTAATAACATTGTGCTGATTTTTAGACTCCTAATCAAGCTCCAAAGTTTTTAATGTTTGCATAATGGGTCTTTTCATATGCAAGGGAGAGGGGGAGGGTCTGCTCTAAGCCTCTTTCAGTGGGTGTCCCAGCATGTTTAAATATATATGTATCTAAGCATATATTAATTATTTACTTGAAACACACATTTCCCATAGACCGCAATGTAAAGGCACTTTTCAGTGCCTTTTTTTTCCCCTAACACCCCACTCCCACCAACTTTAACCCCAAAATACTGCTAAGTACAGTTATTTTATTAAAAAATAAAAATGCTGCCATCTTTATTTTTTTAATACAATATACTACAAAGTATTTTGAGGGCATTTGGGGCAGATTTATAAAATTAACCAGAGATCTGATCTCTGGTTAATTTTATAAGTGCTAATAATAACTAGCCACTTGCATTGGCTGATTAATTAACGTGCAAGAATTTAGCGCTTCACTTGTAATCTAGCCCTAAGTTTTTAAACGGTTTTATACTGAATTTTTAGATCAGTATCTGTGCATATTATTCTTTATAGCAGTGTCTATTACATGCAGTTATCTGAAAATTGGTGTATACTGTTAATAAGCTATTTGGATGGGCAGACTGTGCATGTTTTTTTATCACCATATGAACATCTAACAACTCTTACTAGCATTCCTTTAAATTATATTTATTTCTCTTGTAAAAGCCTGGTACTCTTTGGTGTTAATGTACACAAAATGGTGGATACGAATTTCTATGCCTCAGTTGATGATTGCTTAGTATCTTTCTAAGGGACCCTTAAATGAGATTGCACAAACGGATTGCATTATTTAACCCCTTAGTGACCAGAGCACTTTTCCATTTTCTGTCCGTTTGGGACCAAGGCTATTTTTACATTTTTGCGGTGTTTGTGTTTAGCTGTAATTTTCCTCTTGCTCATTTACTGTACCCACACATATTATATACCGTTTTTCTCGCCATTAAATGGACTTTCTAAAGATACCATTATTTTCATCATATCTTATAATTTACTATAAAAAAAATTATAAAATATGAGGAAAAAATGGAAAAAAACACACTTTTTCTAACTTTGACCCCAAAAATCTGTTACACATCTACGACCACCAAAAAACACCCATGCTAAATAGTTTCTAAATTTTGTCCTGAGTTTAGAAATACCCAATGTTTACATGTTCTTTGCTTTTTTTGCAAGTTATAGGGCCATAAATACAAGTAGCACTTTGCTATTTCCAAACCACTTTTTTTCAAAATTAGCGCTAGTTACATTGGAACACTAATATCTTTCAGGAATCCCTGAATATCCCTTGACATGTATATATTTTTTTTTAGAAGACAACCCAAAGTATTGATTTAGGCCCATTTTGGTATATTTCATGCCACCATTTCACCGCCAAATGCGATCAAATAAAAAAAATCGTTCACTTTTTCACAAATTTTTTCACAAACTTTAGGTTTCTCACTGAAATTATTTACAAACAGCTTGTGCAAATATGGCACAAATGGTTGTAAATTCTTCTCTGGGATCCCCTTTGTTCATAAATAGCAGACTTATATGGCTTTGGTGTTGCTTTTTGGTAATTAGAATGCCACTAAATGCCACTGCGCACCACACGTGTATTATGCCCAGCAGTGTAGGGGTTAATTAGGGAGCATGTAGGGAGCTTTTTGGGGTAATTTTAGCTTTAGTGTAGTGTAGTAGACAACCCCAAGTATTGATCTAGGCCCATTTTGGTATATTTCATGCCACCATTTCACCGCCAAATGCGATCAAATAAAAAAAAAAGTTACATTTTTCACAATTTTAGGTTTCTCACTGAAATAATTTACAAACAGCTTGTGCAGTTATGGCACAAATGGTTGTAAATGCTTCTCTGGGATCCCCTTTGTTCAGAAATAGCAGACATATATGGCTTTGGCATTGCTTTTTGGTATTTAGAAGGCCGCTAAATGCCGCTGCGCATCACACGTGTATTATGGCTAGCAGTGAAGGGGTTAATTAGGTAGCTTGTAGGGAGCTT
Source organism: Bombina bombina (assembly GCF_027579735.1). Taxonomy (NCBI): domain Eukaryota; kingdom Metazoa; phylum Chordata; class Amphibia; order Anura; family Bombinatoridae; genus Bombina; species Bombina bombina. The sequence continues at coordinate 859,767,089 of NC_069504.1, read as the reverse complement.
GCAGGGTTAATATTAGATTTAGTGTAGAGCTCAGCCTCCCACCTGAAACATCAGACCCCCTGATCCCTCCCAAACAGCTCTCTTCCCTCCCCCACCCCACAATTGTCCCCGCCATCTTAAGTACTGGCAGAAACTCTGCCAGTACTAAAATAAAAGGTATTTGGCCCTTTTTTTAAAAAAAAAAAAAGAAGCATATTTACATATGCTGATGTGTACGATCCCCCCTTAGACCCCAACCTCACTGATCCCCCCTAAAAAGCTCTATAACCCTCCCACTCTAACTTAATGGGCGCCATCTTGGGTACTGGCAGCTGTCTGCCAGTACCCAGTTTAGAAGAAAAAAATGGGTTTTTTTTACATTTATTAAAAGTTTCTGTAGTGTAGCTTCCCCCCACACAAAACCAACCCCCCACCCCTCCATGATCCCCTCCATGATCACTTTTTGTGCTTAGATTTGGGTCTTATTTATTAATACATTTTCCGTAGTGTAGCGGTTCCCACCCGCTCCCGCCCCGTGCACGCGCCCGCCCGCCACCCTCCGTGCACGCGCGCGCGCCCGTGCGCGCCCCCGACGATCGCGCCCCCGATCCCGCCCCCCTTGACGTCATGCGGCACACCGATGGCCGCCCACCCGCCTCCCAAGTCGGCTCCCACCCACCAACGAAACCGGCCATCGATGTCCGGTGCAGAGAGGGCCACAGAGTGGCTCTCTCTGCATCGGATGGCCGTAAAAGGTTATTGCAGGATGCCTCCATATCGAGGCATCACTGCAATAACCGGAAAGCAGCTGGAAGCGAGCAGGATCGCTTCCAGCTGCTTTCCACACCGAGGACGTGCAGGGTACGTCCTCAGGCGTTAACTGCCTTTTTTTTGAGGACGTACCCTGCACGTCCTCGGTCATTAAGGGGTTAAAGGGACATGAAACCCAAAAAATGTCATGATTCAGCTAGAGAATACAATTTTAAACAACATTCCAAATTACTTATATTATCTAATTTGCTTTAATCTTTAGATATCCATTGTTGAAGAAATAGCAATGCACATGGGTGAGCCAATCACACAAGGCATCTATGTGCAGCCACTAATCAGCAACTATTTAGTTGTTTAAAATTGAATTTTATTTTTAAATCTTGAAAGAAAAAAATTGGGTTTTATGTCCCTTTAACTCTGAAAGCTGCTATTATGCAATCTGCTATAAAAACTTGATTTTAATAAAGCTTGTACTGTTTGTTACAACCACGACAGTGCAAGTGAGAAATACAAATACAATCAAATAAGAAATATGAAATATAAAATTACACCATTTGTAGATGTAGATCTCCTGAATTGAGTTTTTCTGCACTTGCCCATACATATGTAAATGTGTACCCGGTTGACTGTATACAGCCTCTCCAATAGGGATAAAGGGAGCTTTAAAGGGATATGAAACCCAATATTGTTCTTTTGTGATTGAGATAGACCATGCAATTTTAACAACTTTCTAATTTACTCCTATTATCAGTTTTACTTTGTTCTCTTGGTATTTTTAGTTGAAATGGATGGATGTTGGATGTATGCATTGGTAGTTGGATGTATGCATTGGAGCCTGCCCATGTCTTGAGCACTGTCAGAAGTTTTGCAAGAATGTTATCCATTTGCAAGAGCACTAGATGGCCGCACTATTTCCCGCCAAGTAACTTCTCCAGATGCCAACAAACCTCTAGAATATCTCCAGTGGCCATTTCAGTAAGGTCTACAATTGAGTCATCTTAAAGTCTTAGATTAAGCTGCAAATAGCCTCTGGCATACTTTCTATATCCTGCAGCAGGAATGTTAAAAAAAGTTATTTTAAAATGAATATTGTTTCTGGCCACTTTGAAATGGCTGCCAAGCTCCGCCCACTGATGACTTCACAATCTGAGCTGCATATGGCATCCAATAACAAAAGGTTCACTAGTTGAATTCAAAAGAGTGTCAATGATATTCAGCAGGCTGAGTGCCTAGATGCAGCCCAGCTTGTGATGTCATCAGTGGGCGGAGCTTGGCAGCCAATTCAAAGTGGCCAGTAACAATATTCTTTTCCAAATAAGTTTTTTACTGTTTATTTTGCATGCTATAGAAAGGAGGCTATTTGCAGTTTAATCTAAGGTAAGACTTAAAGATGACTTAGGTGTAGACTGTCCCTTAAAATATCTGTTAAAAACAGGTGGCCAAGAAATTCCTTCTGAGGACTTATCAAGTACCTTGAGGTGCCGAATTTGAGAAGCCAAAGTGGGCTCAAAAAAATAGTTGAAAAGTGAGCTGAAAACATATTGTGATGTCCGAGCAGATTTTGAGAACATAGTGTGAATAGGGCTTTTTTGGAATAGCCGAAAACCTTTGGAAAATGTGAGAATCAGACTTTAGTGTCCCATTAAAGCTCCGCATTTTATTATCCTTTTGTTTCCCTCTAAAAATATTATTTAAATGCACAGTTTAATATTACCAAAAACTATTTCAAATAATACTCAATATGCTTTTATTAAAATATATATCATATATCACGATAACTTAGCATCTGCTTCTCACAGTAAGGATTCTATAGATGATGGAGAGAACGTTATTTGTAAAATATATGGTGCAAGTATAGACTTAATATAGTTTTTTGTTTTGTTTGTTTTTTGTTAAATCTGCAGCTTTTATATTACATTCAGAATGTGCATTTAAGTCTGAGCAATGGGAGAGAGGTCTTCTTTGATAAGAATGGTGACCCACCTGCATTATATGATATTGTGAATTGGCAACTGGCTGCAAATGGCATGATGCAACATAAAACGGTTGGAAGCTATGACACCTCTCTTGTTGCTGATAAAAGATTAATCATCAATGCTAGTGCTGTGATGTGGCCTTCAGGATATGGTCAGGTATGCATTGTAATGTTTGATTTGGATAACCATAGTCTTATTCTCTACAAACACATTAAAGAAACAGTATAGTCAAAACTTTCGTGATTCAGATAGGGCATATAATTTTAGACAACCTTCCAATTTACTTTTATCATCAAATTTGCTTTTTTTCTCTTAGTATTTTTAGTTGAAAGCTAAACCTAGGTAGGCTCATATGCTAATTTCTAAGCCCTTGAAGGCCGCCTTGTATCTGAATGCATTTGACAGTTTTTCACAGCTAGAGGGGGTTAGTTTGTGTGTGCCATATAGATAACATTGTGCTGACTCCTGTGGAGTTACTTATTAGAGAGCACTGATTGACTAAAATGCAAGTCTGCCAAAAGAACTGAAATAAGGGGGGCAGTCTGCAGAAGCTTAAATACACCGTAATCACAGAGATAAAAAGTATATTAATATAACTGTGTTGGTTATGCAAAACTGGGGAATGGGTAATAAAGGGATTATCTATGTTTTTAAACAATACAAATTATGGAAAAGACTGTCCCTTTAAAGCCATAATAATTCATACACAAATATACTGGTGGACAAAATAAAACAGAATAAAAGTTATTGCAAATATTGTAATTTTATTGATTTCTTTTATGTGAGTCTGTGATCCAAAGAACACATCTGTTGTATGGAAAATTATCAAAAAAGTAAAACAGCAATAGAAATTTTAGCAAATGTCATCATTAATTTGATTTTGCTGTGTATGTAGATGCTGTAATGCAACTGCGCAATTTGTGCATCATTTTTATCCTATGTGTTCCATTTAGAATGATGCTGATTATTAAATGATAAGTAAATAGAAACAAACCAAAAGGTCAACAATTTGAACCAAAACCAATAACCTTTTTTTTTTGTTTACATATTAAAATACTAACATGGAAAATAGCTAAAATGAGATGAAATAATGATTCACTTTATATATTTTGAACCTAGGTTCCCACCTCGGTCTGCAGTACGAAATGTCCTTCAGGATTCAGAAGGCTAGTAATAAGGGGTGCGCCAGCATGTTGCTTTCAGTGTGTTCTGTGCCCCCCAGGAAAGATATCCAACCATACAGGTTAGCAGTGGTAAATTACAAAAGCAAAACTTCCTTCAAAAAATGTCTCTGGTTATTATGTGGTTTGTAATTGTATCTTTCAGACTCAATTGATTGTACCAAGTGTCCAAAAGACAAGTGGCCAAATCATAAGAAAGACAAATGCCTCCCAAAGGTGATAGAGTTCCTAACTTATGAAGAGACATTGGGTGCCACATTAGCAACTATCAGCATCACCTCTTCTGTAATTCCAATTTACATCTTCGGACTTTTTATTCGTTATAAAACAACGCCCATTGTCAGGGCCAACAATTACACCCTTAGCTGTCTTCTACTTCTTTCACTGTTTTTCTGCTTTCTTTGCTCCTTGGCATTCATTGGCTACCCTCAACCTGAGAAGTGCCTTTTACGTCAGGCAACATTTGGCATGGCTTTTTCCTTCTGTGTCTCTTGCATTTTGGCCAAAACTATTATGGTTGTTTTTGCATTTATGGCAACCAAACCAGGAAGCAACCTAATAAAATGGGCCAACCCCCGGGTCTCCTACATGATCATTGCTTTTTGCTCTCTTTTACAATTGTTGTTGTGCTTATGTTGGCTTTCACTAGCTCCTCCTTTCCCCGAAAACAACATGTATATTAAGCCTGGATTCATCATTATTGATTGCAATGAGAATTCACCTATCGCCTTCTGGTGTATGCTGGGATATCTTGGATTCTTGGCTACTTTCAGTTTTATAGTTGCCTTCCTTGCCCGTCATCTCCCAGACAGTTTTAATGAAGCTAAATTCATAACTTTTAGCATGTTGGCATTTCTAAGTGTATGGGTATCATTTATCCCAGCCTACCTGAGTGCACGTGGCAAGTATACTGAAGCTATGGAGGTTTTTGCCATTCTGTCTTCTAGCTGGGCTCTTGTGATCTGTATGTTTATGCCAAAATGTTTCATCATATTGTTGAGACCTGACATGAATTCAAAGCAGCATATAATAGGGAAATCCAAGGGTTAATATTAACAATAAACAAACAAACATTTGAGCATCTGAATAACAAGTGTCTCTGATGTTTCAACTAAATCTTTGAAAATGTAATTATTATATAATAGACATATTTATTATGTGGAATGGATGAAAATATATTAATACATATTCTAATTATTTATTTATGTCTGTTAACAATGTTTGTTTTTACATTAATTAAAAATCTTTCCATATTAGAATATATATTAATCAATATGTATACATGTGTTGTTGTTATAGGTGTGTAAAGTGGGTGCTTTAGCTAAACAAGGTGCTAGACACAAGAGCTGATAACACAAAAATATTATTTGAGTACCTAAATATATTGAGATCTAAACCCACACATATCTCCTTTGAGTTAGTTACACATAATCCTTTTTGTCCTCACTGAACATATGCAACAGTGAAATTTTTCTAGAGTCCTTTGGACACAGCATCCAGCAGTTCCCTGAACATTTGGAAATTGACAGTTAATGACTACCACATAGCCAGGAGAGCAGGAGCAGCAGTGTCAGAAGGCAGCCGAGTACTGAACCAGGCAGATAGGCCTTAAAGTACATAAACTCAAAAAATACACCTCCAAGGGGGAAGGAGAACAACATGTGCCTAGAGCCCCTTAGAAACAACGGCCAGCAGTTCCCTGAGGATTTGGCATTGACGGAATATTACCACCACAGATCATAGAGAGCAGGAGTGTCAGCAGCAGGGAGCATAGTTACTGAACTAGATAGTTAGACCTGACAGTACATCAACCTCAAAACTACACATCCAGAGGTGCCTAGAGGCCAGAAGTTCACTGAGGATTTGGCATTGACGAATGATGAACACCACAGCGCAGGAAGGGTAGGGGGTGGAAAACATTTCAAAATTAGTTGATATCAAAGCTTTGACTCAGTGGCCAGTAGTTTCCTGAGGAATTTCCCTGAGGATTTGTCATTGAAGGAAGATGACAATGTGACTAGAATCCCTTGGATACAGTGGCCATAGGTTTCATGAAGATTTAGCATTGATGGAGGATGACAAAGAGCAGGGAGGGCAAGAGCAAGAGGGGCAGCAGAAGAGTTACTGAACTAGGTTAGTAGGCCTCACAGTACATAAACCTCAAAAATACACCTTCAGTGGAGAAGGAGGGCAACACATGCCTAGAGCCCCTTGGACATAGTGGTCAGCAGTCCCCTGAGGATTTGGCAGGAGAAGGAGTGGCAGCAGCAGCAGGCAGCAAAGTTTGTGAACTAGATAGATAGGCCTGACAGTACATAAACCTCAAAAATACATCTCCAGGGGAGGTGGAGGTCCTCTTGTACACCGCAGCTAGCAGTTCGCTGAGGATTTGGCATTGATGGAAGATGACCACCACAGAGCAGGGAGGGCAGGGGCAGGAGTTCCAGCAGCAAAAGCAAACATGGAATGTCATTCAAATGTTAAAGTTTAAAAGCAGACTTACTGAATTAGGTAGGCTTGACTGTACACACACTTCAAAAATACACCTCCAGGGAAGGAGGAGGGCAACATGTGCCTATAGCCCCTTGGACACAATGGCCAGCAGTTCCCTGAGGATTTGGCATAGACGGAAGGGCAGGAGTGGAAAACATTTCAAAATTAGTTGGTGTCAAAGCTAAGTGGAGGGTAACCTAGGTTTGGAATGTTACATTTGAGAAATGCCATTTGATCCATGAGCTGCAGAGACATTTGTGAACACTGAGGGTTCAGTTTATTATTAGTTAATGAAAACACTTGCTCACTTTTTAAGGTGGTTAGTGGACAAGAAAGGAGCTCCTCAGCTACTGTAGCCAGAATAATCCCAATAACTCAGTGGGTCTGCTGTGAGGGGAGAAGGGGGTTAGTAAAGATAAGCCTTAACCATGTCCGAGGCACTTGTACTACTCCCCTTTCTTAAAAGGGCTTCAGTGGTTCTCACCAAACAGTCCACTGCCTTAACCAAAAGGCAGGTGCTCTACTCAGCTGTGTAGAAGATGGGGGACACAATCAGTCTCCTGCTGCTGCACTTCTCCTGCACAATGAATGTTCTCCTTTTCTTGGACCACATATACCCCATGAATGAGTTTGTCCCTCCAAGTTGGCAGTTTATCAGTTCTGAGTGTCATTTCCCCCTTAATTCTGGGATCACACAAGGTGGCCTGCATCAGTTCAGGGATTTTCTCCAGATGGTCCTGTATGCAACATTTTACCTGTTCCTTCAGCCTTCTGACAAATGCTGCTACCTCACTGCTTAGTAAGCCACCAAGAACCACTTCACAATTTTCCAGGAAGGCATCCATCTTGATCAAAAGGTGAGTGAAAAAGGGCATAATGTGACTTGTGGAAGATTCTGTTGATAATAAACTTGAAGCATTTAATACATACATCAATGCTAATGAACTGAATCTGTCTTTTTCTATGAAATCAGGTTATGCCACTATACATTTTCTAGATGTCATGATTTGTGTTAATTTGACATCAAGCTAAATCAATGTACATAGCACAGCTGGCAATACCATCTTGCACTTTGAGTCTTGGCATCCAAAAAACTTATTACAATCTATCTCTAAGGGGCAACTTATTCGAACAAAGAAAAATTATACAACACAGGATGTTTACTCAAGAAGCTATAGGAACACTTTGAAAAGGTTAGAAAATAAGGGTTTTGATAGAACTTTATTAAATGAGAGTAAACAAACAGTAGATGAAACTCCAAGGAACAGTCCACTCAGGCATAGAACAGACAAAAGAAAGTAGTTTGTTTTGTTACAGCGTTTAGTAAAGAGTATGCTATAGTTTGCATTATTGTAAAGAAGTGTTTACCCATTCTAAATGGTGATCCAATCTTGGAAAAAAATCATTTTAAAAAGGTGCAATTTTGTTTCACGTAGAGCAAAAACACTTTGAAACATTCTGTCCCCTTCAATGATAGAAAGTGAAACTACCTGAACATGGTTACCAAGGAGAGCAGGATGTTATAAATGCATAAAGAAAGATGTAAAACATATTCATATATCAATCAGGTCAGGAAAATATAATTACATTTAATATCACATGCAATACCACTCATGTTATTTATTTGCTGACCTGGAGGGGGTGTAGGAGCCAATAAGAAGGTAGAACAAATAGGGCTCTTAAAGACAGAGACCTAGAGCATATTAGTACAATAGAGGGACCAGATTAAAAAACTTTAATATCTGAGCATTTTTAAATATCATCATAACTCTGATTCTAGTCTTTTGAGTGTACTTGGCATAGATGTTATCAAAAGACACAAAAGAGCTGGAGACAGGGAGAGAACACTGGATAAACAAGAGGTATATTGGACTTTCCTTTTGAGGACTAGAGCAGCACAAGGGTTAAACTCTAATATGGATGTTAGTATGAAATGAATATAAAATGTTTACACATTGGGTGTATACATATTTTAAAAGACACATTTTTTTATAGAAAAATAATGCAATAACCCCGTTACATAACACAAATATATAACATAAATAAGACTCTCAACTGCAATGGCGTACCTTGCATTCCTATTGGCTGATTTAATTCTTCATATTCAAATCAGCCAATAGGATGAGAGCTACTGAAATCCTATTGGCTGATTTGAACAACCAATAGGCTTTCAGGATGCCCTTTTGAAACAGCTACCTTGCATTCAACTTCAGTGTACGGCGGTGATCGTATGAAGAGGAAGCTCTGCGCAGAATGGGATCAGCTTCCAGGATGGCTCCACTCCATGCCGCCGGGATGGATGAACAGCTCTTAGTGTAATCTTAGTGTTTTTATTTTTTGTGATTTTAGTGTTATTTTTGGAAAACTTAGATTTTTTAAATTTTTCGCAGGATTTGTTTTTTTTAATCGGTAGTTTTTTTATTTTATTAGAATAGTAAGGTTAGGTTAATTTATAGTTTAATTTTAGGTTTATTTTTATTTCACAGGTAAGTTTTTATTTATTTAAATAGAGTTATATTGTAATTTTAATTTAAAGTTAGGGGGGTGTTAGGTTTAGTGGTTAAAGGGACATAAAACCCCACATTTTTCTTACATGATTTAATCCTAATTTGCTTAATTTTTAAGATATCTTTTGTTGAAGAAATATCAATGCAAAGTGGTGAACCAATCACACAAGGCATCTCTGTTCGGCCACCAATCAGAAGCTTCTGAGCCTATTTAGATATGATTTTCAACAAAGGATATCAGGAGAATGAAACAAATAAGATAATAGAAGTAAATTGGAAAGTTGTTTAAAAATGCATTCTCTTGCTAATTCATGAAAGAAAAAACTTGGGTTTCATATCCCTTTAATAGTTTAATTTAGTGTTTTGCAGGAGTTAATAGGTTTATAGTTGCGGATATGTGGAAGGCTGGAGGTTTAGGGGTGATAACATTAATTAGTGGCGGCGATGTAGGATTGTGGGGGAATAGGGGTTATTAACTTTATTATAATGGTGGCGATGTCAGGGAGCAGCGGAATAGGGGTTAATATATTTAAATAGTGTTGGCGAAGTGGGTGGGCATCAGATTAGGGGTTAATAGGTTTATTTAATAGCTGTGATGTGGGTGGGCAGCAGATTAGGAGTTAATAAGTATAATATAGTGTTTGCGATGCGGGAGGGTGGCGGTTTAGGGGTTAATAGGTAGTTTAAGGGTGTTAGTGTACTTTGTAACAGTTTAGTTATGAGTTTTGTGAAACATTTTTGTTACACAAAATCCATAACTACTGCTTTCAGATGGCAGTATGGATCGTGTCGGTATAAGCTGTAACACAAGTTTTTTAGCCAGACGGCACAACCTGTAATACAGGCACTATGGAAATCACACGCAAAAACATCATTTTTTTTGAGTGTGGGATTAACGTTGCATTATAGTCTAAAATTCTTGCGTTATAGCTATACCAACACGTCTCCCAATAGTGCGTTCCTGCTTTTACACTGAAATTGCCATTTTTTCAGAGTTAAAAGCCGCAACACAACCCTAGTAATCTAGGTGATAGAGAACACAAGGTTTCCAATTTACTTCCGTTATAAAAAAAAAGAGGGGGGGGGAGAGAGCAAAAGAAAGGGGGTAGATAGCCAAAGAGGGGGTAGAGAGAACAAAAGATGGGGGAGAGAGAGCAAAAGAAAGGGGGGAGAGAGCCAAAGAGGAGATAGAGAGAGCAAAAGAGGGGGAGAGAGAGCAAAAGAGGGGAGAGAGAGAGAGCAAGAGAGGGGGGGAGAGAGCAAAAGAAAGGGGGAGAGAGAGCAAAAGAGGGTGGAGAGAGAGCCAAAGAGGTTGGAGAGAATGAAAGAGAGGGGGGGAGACAAAAAAGGGTGAGAGAGAGAGCAAAAGAGAGGGGGGAGATTGCCAAAGAGGGGGGGATAGAACAAAAGAGAGGGGGGAGAGAGAGCAAAAGAGAGGAGGGGGAGAGAGCCAAAGAGGGGGGAGAGAGAGTAAAATAGAGGGGGGAGAGAGCCAAAGAGGTGGGAGAGAGCCAAAGAGAGGAGAGAGAGAGCAAAAGAGGGGAGAGAGACCAAAAGAGGGGGGGAGGGAGCAAAAGAGAGGGGAGAGAGGGCAAAAGAGGGGGGAGAGAGTAAAAGAAAGGGGGGAGAGAGACAAAGAGGGGGGGAGAACAAAAGAGAGGAGGGAGAGAGACAAATAGGGGGGAGAGAGCCAAAGAGGGGGGAGAGAGAGCAAAAGAGGGGAGAGAGAGAGCAAAAGAGGGGGGAGAGAGAGCAAAAGAGGGGGGAGAGAGAGCAAAAGAGGGGTTAGAGAGCAAAAGAAAGGGGGGAGAGAGCCAAAGAGGGAGGAGAGAGAACAAAAGAGAGGGGGGAGAGAGCCAAAGAGTGGGGAGAGAGAACAAAAGAGAGGGGGAGAGAGCGCAAAAGAAAGAAGGGAGAGAGCAAAAGAGGTGGTAGAGAGAGCAAAAGAGAGGGGGAGAGAGAGCAACAGAAAGGGAAGATAGAGAGCAAAAGAGAGGGGAGAGAGAGCCAAAGATGGAGGGAGAGAGAGTAAGAGAAAGGGGGAGAGAGCCAAAGATAGGGGGAGAGAGAGCAATAGAGAGGTGGGAGAGAGAGCAAGAGAGAGGGGGAGACAGAGCAAAAGAGAGGGGAGTGTGAGCAAAAGAGGGGAGGAGACAGATAGCAAAAGAGAGGTCGGAAAGAGAACAAAAGAGAGGGGGAGAGAGAGCAAAATAGAGGGGGGAGAGAGAGAGCAAGGGGTGGGACCGCTGTACTGCAAAAAATGGCACATGTACACAGGCTTTAGTACTAGTACTAACATAAAGCATAAACAGACATTTTATTTTAGGTGGAAGTTACCCAGCTTTTTCAAAGAGATTTGTTTGATGCATTGTGAATGTGAGATTATGGGGTAGATTTATGAAGCAGCGTATGCTGCTGTTTCCACGCAAGCCTTCAAGCTCGCCGGAAATATAAGTTAAGAAACAGCGGTCATAAGACCGCTGCTCTTTAACTAATCCGTCACATCTGAGGGGGCGGGCTGCAATCATTCCGATCGGATAGGATCAGGATTGACATCCCCTGCTAGTGGCCGATTAGCCTCGAATGTGCAGGGGGCGGCATTGCACAAGCATTTCGCAAAAAACGTATGCTGTTGGCATTTAGCAGATCATGTCCGCCCGACAGTTGATAAATCTACCCCTATGTGAGTTCATTTGTCTTTATGTCTTATTAAACAGCTAACCTTTTTGCTGCTGAGTGATTTTTACCCTCCTATGATAGAGCTGGCTTTAGTTGTTTGGCTGTCACTTTATTTACAAATAAATTTCAATTATTTTTATCTAAGGTATGACAATGGGTTAACCCCTTAGTGACCAGACTACTTTTCCATTTGTTGACCATTTGGGACCAAAGCGATTTTTCCATTTCTGCAGTGTTTGTGTTTAGCTGTAATTTTCCTCTTACTCATTTACTGTACCCACACATATTATATACCGTTTTTCTCGCCATTAAATGGAATTTCTAAAGATACCATAAATTTAATCATATCTTATAATTTACTATATATTTTTTTATAAAATGTGATTAAAAAATGAAAAAAAAAAACACTTTTTCTAACTTTGACCCCCAAAATCTGTTACACATCTACAACCACAAAAAAACTCCTATGCTAAATAGTTTCTATATTTTGTCCTGAGTTTAGAAATACCCAATGTTTACATGTTCTTTGCTTTTTTTTTGCAATAAATACAAGTAGCACTTTGGTATTTCTAAACAATTTTTTTTTCAAAATTAGTGATAGTTACATTGGAACACTGATATCTGTCAAGAATCCCTGAATAACCCTTCAAATGTATATATAATATTTTTTGAGTAGACAACCCAAAGTATTGATCTAGGCCCATTTTGGTATATTTCATGCCACCATTTCATCGCAAATGCAATCAAATAAAAAAAAATCGTTCATTTTTTCACAAACATTTTCACAAACTTTAGGTTTCTCACTGAAATTATTTACAAACTGCTTGTGCAATTATGGCACAAATGGTTGTAAATGCTTCTTTGGGATCCCCTTTGTTCAGAAATAGCAGACTTATATGGCTTTGGCATTGCTTTTTGTTACTTAGAAGGCCGCTAAATCCTGCTGCGCACCACACGTGTGTTATGCCCAGCAGTGAAGGGGTTAATTAGGGAACTTGTAGGGTTAATTTTAGCTTTAGTGTAGTGTAGTAGATAACCCAAAACATTGATCTAGGCCCGTTTTGGTATATTTCATGCTACCATTTCACCGCCAAATGTGATCAAATAAAGAAAATCGCTATCTTTTTCCCAATTTTATGTCTCTCACTGAAATTATTTACAAACAGTTAGTGCAATCATGGCACAAATGGTTGCAAATACTTCTCTGGGATCCCCTTTGTTCAGAAATAGCATACATATATGACTTTGGCGTTGCTTTTTGGTAAATAGATGGCCGATAAATGCCGCTGTGTACCACACTTGTATTATACACAGCAGTGAAGGGGTTAAGTAGGTAGCTTGTAGGGTTAATTTTAGCTTTAGTGTAGATATCAACCTCCCACCTGACACATCCCACCCCCTGATCCCTCCCAAACAGTTCTCTCCCTCCTCAACCCCACAATTGTCCCCGCCATCTTAAATACTGGCAGAAAGTCTGCCAGTACTAAAATAAAAAGCATTTTTTTTATATTGATTATGCAGTGTTGGATCTCTACCTACTTGCCACCATCTTGGGTACTGGCAGCTGTCTGCCAGTACCCAGTTTGCCCAAATTTGTATTTATTTTTATTTCTGTAGTGTAGCTGCCCCCCTCAATACCCTACACCCCCCCCCCCCCCGATCCCTTGGCCAATATTTAATATTTCCCCTCCCTCTCCCTCCTTCATGTCCATTCATGATTTTTTTGTGTAAATGTGGTGCTTCCAGTGTTTCAAACCCCAGAGGACGTGCCAGGCACGTCCTTGGTCATTAAGGGTTGTTTTTTGTAGGACTTATCTGGCATGTCCTGAGTCGTTATTCTCTATCTGAATCATGGAAGAAAATGTTTGGGTTTTGTGTCCCATTAAGCTAAAATAGTTGTATCAAAAGTTGTCCTATATAAAATTTCACAAAATAACAAAATAATATATATTTTTATTAGGTTAGGGAAACATGGATTTATGAGCCCTAACATCAACAACACAATCAAATGTGAATAGTGGTTACTTCTTGGTTATCATATTTACCTTGGGCCACATATAACAAATGCCAGACTGACAAGGTTTGCTCCAGCACTCACATTAAACATTGCACAAGCGGCCCACATTTAACATGTGCAACAGCGCACCCTGCTCCCAAGCTGCTGATTGCACACAGGCAAGGGCTGTCAATCACCCCAGTCAGAACAGCCCTGGGCGATTGCAAACTATCAGCTCAGAGCTGGTATATGGGTTAGAAATCTTGCTCATGAGAGCCTGCACTGAAGCGGTCCAAAGCTGCATCAGCAGTTTACAATTAATGTAGCCCTATGACTCATATTTGAAGCAGGCCAAGATTAGGAGTAGCCAGTCCCATAGTCCCTTGTTCCTGTGACATCACCATGTCCTCATGTGTTATTGTCGCTGGCATAGCCTCCTTTATCTGATAAGCAAGAATAAATCTGCAGTCTCTTTCACCAGCTGCAGTACTGGAAGTCCTCAGGATCAGGATTGGAAGGGGGATCCCCAAAAGATGATGACATATGGTCATCATCCTCGCTTAATATAGACAAGTTGGTTTGCACTTCTAAGGGGTTAAAGTACGTTTTGTTGTTTTACACTGCCTCTCTCTCTCTTTTATCTTAGTTTAAGTGTAAATATTAAAGGGACAGTCAAATAGGGAATGTAATTTTAAACAACTTAGCAATTTACTTTTATCACCAATTTTGCTTTGTTCTCTTGGTATTCTTAGTTGAAATTTAATTCTAGGAGGTTCATATGCTAATTTCTTAGACCTTGAAGACTGCCTAATCTGAATGCATTTTGACCACTAGAGGGCATTAGTTCATGCATTTCATATAGATAACATTGAGCTCATGCACATGAAGTTACCCTGGAGTCAGCACTGATTGGCTAAAAAGCAAATCTGTCAAAAGAACTGAAATAAGGGGGCAGTTTGCAGAGGCTTAGATACAAGGTAATCATAGAGGTAAAAAGTGTATTTATATAACCATGTTAGTTATGCAAAACTGGGGAATGGGTAATAAAGGGATTATCTTTCTTTTTAAACAACAAAAATTATGGTGTTGACTGTCCCTTTAATCTGTGAACATGCAAGTCAACACCCATAAATTAGGAAGCAACAATCTGCTACTTAAAGGGACAGTCTACACCAGAATTGTTATTGTTTAAAAAAAATAGATAATTCCTTAATTAAATATTCCCCAGTTTTGCATAACCACCACAGTTATAATAATATAGTTTTTACCTCTGTGATTACCTTGTATCTAAGCCTCTACAAACTGCCCCCTTATTTCAATTCTTTTGACAGACTTGCATTTTAGCCAATCAGTGCTGACTCCTAGGTAACTCCACATTTGTGAGCACAATGTTTATCTATATAGCATACATGAACTAATGCCCTCTAGTTGGGAAAAACTGTCAAAATGCATTCAGATAAGAGGCGGCCTTCAAGGGCTAAGACATTAGCATATGAGCCTACCTAGGTCTAGCTTTCAACTAAGAATACCTAGAAAACAAAGCAAAATTGATGATAAATTGGAAAGTTGTTTAAAATGACAGGCCTTATCTTAATCATAAAAGTTTAATTTTGACTAGACTGTCCCAACCCTTTAAGTGCTAAGATGGATTTAATTTTTCTCAGTTTTTTACTATTTAAAAAAAAAAAAAGTTTTACTTTTTTCCCCCCAGATCCCCAAGACTTATACCGTTGGAAAGGTTAGGTAATTACCTTTCCAACCGTGGGTCTTGGCGGTCTGTAGCTAAGAAGTATGTCCCCTTTCCCTATACTTTGTATTGTAAATTTTAAAATAAAGTTGCGCAGTGACATCATCACATCATTGTGGGTGACGTCACTGCACGTAACAGGAAGCCCCGCCGATGCCTGTCACTATACAGGCTCTATCGCCGGGGTGATAGTTGGTGGGAGCCCCCAGATTGCTCTAAAGGTGGGTGAGTGTTAGGTACGGCTCTGAGCCGTCGTTAGCACTCAAAGCTCTTTGCCATCGTAGAGAATGATTTGTCTCTGATGGTTGACAAGCACTTGTGCAGTTGGTTGGACAAGAACAGGGGAAGGCTTCATCAAGTTTTTTCTTGTGCAATTATAAATGTAGGAAGCAGATGCCACCTTGCTGGTCCTTAATGCAGGAGGATTGGATCCCTGGGTGGGAATTTTGTCAGCTTGCAAATTTAATAAATGGGGGCATAAGAATTTAATTTTGTTCTGTGCGTACATATGAGTTGTGCTCCTAATTTCATTTATTTGCTTGTGAAAAAAAATGTAAATAAGCTAGTTTGTCAAACGTTTACATTTTCTTATTTACAATCGGCTAGATTACGAGTTTTGCGGTATGGCTTTTATCGCTGAAAAAATGGCCATTACGCTGGAATGGCCGAGAACGCATATTACGAATCACAGTGGTATAGCTATACAGCAAGCATTTTAGCCTGCAACACAACGTCCATTCCACACTCAAAAAATGACGTTTGATTGTGGGATTGTGTAATATTAAAGGAATTCTTTGATTTCTGTAAAATAAAATTCTTAATTCTTCATGAAATTATTTGTTGTGTGTTCTTCAACTATTGTTATCATTACATGAATATTTCTTTAATTTTTTAAAAAATTCCATTAAAAATAATTATGAACAAATGTTAATGAATGAATTTGTTAACAGATAATTGTCAAAAATTAATGAATAAATTAATGAATTTCGGACAAAACAAGTGATCAAAAATGAGGAGACAAACTATGCATACGGAACTATTTATAAGTGTTTTTTTTCCGTATAGATAGTAAAGGTATATTGTTGTGCTAGTTTACTTTTGGATGACTAAGTAAGAGGTTTAGCAAGCACTGAACAGACAAGGTTCGTCTCAGCGAACCTGTCCGCCTGACATCGTGGCCAGCAGGCAGCAATACTCTGCCCGCATTTATCATTGCACAAGCAGCAGCCAATCGTGAGTGAGCAGGGGTTGTCAATCACCCCGGTTGGACTTGTCAGGGGTGATTGCAAACCGCCAAATCACAGGTGGCGTATGGTTTACATAGCAGCGGTCATCAGCTGCAATTTCGCCCATGCAAGCCTGCACTGACGCTTCCTGAAGCTGTTTGAGCTGCATTTCATGTGTTATACAGCTCTCTCTGCTTATGGATATATAGTATTGTGAGAGTTAGAAACTGCTTTAAAGTCAAGGTTAGTGTTAACAAATAGCACAAGCAGCAGAAGAGACAAAAAATGACTGACAGCAAATAAAATGTAATTATAGGAGCAAAATAACATCTTCCTAACATGAAATATTTATTTTGATTAGTTTTTCATTTTTTCATTAACAGTTACATTATATCTGGTGAAATGTTCTTTAAAAGACAACATCTAGAACACATAGAAAACTCAATAAATTGACTTGAGGCTTCCGTGTCTCTGAAGAGGGAATTCTGGTTTTCTTCTGAGAAAATAATCAGACCAATTGGGTATTTAACATACCTGTACTGTAATTTTACCATATGCATAAAACGACAACAGTAATCTATGGTTCAGAGCAGTATTTCAGTTTTATACACAGTTTTAAGACACTGCAGGTGTGCGAGTTATTGAAAAATCATAATTGAAAAACAATATTTTTCAGTATAAAAAGAACCAGTTACTGAAAAGGATTTATATTGGCCTTCATGCATTTGATTGACAGGAATTAATAGAAAAGAAAATTATGAGGTAAGTGAGGTTTCTGCTAGAATACGGACATAAAAACATGCACAAATACACAAGTACAAATAAAACGCTGTACACTCCAGGATCATATGTAAATGATTTATTTTCTTTATAGTAAAATTTAAAGGGACAGTCAAGTCCAAAAAAAACTTTCATGATTTAAATAGGGCATGTAATTTTAACCCCTTAATGACCACAGCACTTTTCCTTTTTCTGTCCGTTTGGGACCAAGGCTATTTTTACATTTCTGCGGTGTTTGTGTTTTGCTGTAATTTTCCTGTTACTCATTTACTGTACCCAAACATATTATATACCGTTTTTTCTCACCATTAAATAGACTTTCTAAAGATACCATTATTTTCATCATATCTTATTTACTATAAAAAAAATTATAAAATATGATGAAAAATGAAAAAAAAAACACTTTTTCTAACTTTGACCCCCAAAATCTGTTACACATCTACAACCAGTAAAAAACACCCATGCTAAATAGTTTCTACATTTTGTCCTGAGTTTAGAAATACCCACTGTTTACACGTTCTTTGAATTTTTTGCAAGTTATAAGGCAATAAATACAAGTAGCACTTTGCTATTTCAAAACCACTTTTTTTCAAAATTAACGCTAGTTACATTGGAACACTGATATCTGTCAGGAATCCCTGAATATCCCTTGACATGTATATATATTTTTTTTAGAAGACATCCCAAAGTATTGATCAAGGCCCATTTTGGTATATTTCATGCCACCATTTAACCGCCAAATACAATCAAATAAAAAAAATCGTTCATTTTTTCACAAATTTTTTCACAAACTTTAGGTTTCTCACTGAAATTATTTACATTAACTTGTGCAATTATGGCATAAATGGTTGAAAATGCTTCTCTTTGTTGTTGGATCCCCTTTGTTCAGAAATAGCAGACATAAATGGCTTTGGCGTTGCTTTTTGGTAATTAGAAGCCCACTAAATGCCACTGTGCATCACACGTGTATTATGCCCAGCAGTGTAGGGGTTAATTAGGGAGCATGTAGGGAGCCTGTAGGGTTAATTTTAGCTTTAGTGTAGTGTTTTAGATAACCCCAAGTATTGATCTAGGTCCATCTTGATATATTTCATGCCACCATTTCACCGCCAAATGCGATCAAATAAAAACAAATCGTTAACTTTTTCACAAACTTTAGGTTTCTCACTGAAATTATTTACAAACAGCTTGTGCAATTATGGCACAAATGGTTGTAAAAGCTTCTCTGGGATCCCCTTTGTTCAGAAATAGCAGACATATATGGCTTTGGCGTTGCTTTTTGGTAATTAGAAGGCCGCTAGGTGATAGAGTTCCTAACTTATGAAGAGATCAGCCTCCCACCTGACACATCACACCCCCTGATCCCTCCCAAACAGCTCTCTTCCCTCCCCCACCCCACAATTGTCCTCGCCATCTTAAGTACTGGCAGAAAGTCTGCCAGTACTAAAATAAAAGG
The DNA here is from genome assembly GCF_027579735.1 of Bombina bombina. Taxonomy (NCBI): domain Eukaryota; kingdom Metazoa; phylum Chordata; class Amphibia; order Anura; family Bombinatoridae; genus Bombina; species Bombina bombina. The sequence goes on along the minus strand of NC_069504.1, from coordinate 859,748,298 downwards.
TATCTTTGTTTTTAAGCATATTTACATATGCTGCGGTGTAGGGACCCCCCTTAGCCCCCAACCTCCCTGACCCCCCCCCCCAAACAGCTCTCTAACCCTCCCCCTCTACCTTATTTGGAGCTATCCTGGGTACTGGCAGCTGTCTGCCAGTACCCAGTTTACAGAAAAATAGATTTTTTTTTAACTTTTTTTTTTCTGTAGTGTAGCTTCCCCCCTCAAAGACCATCCTCCCAGATCCCTTAGCTACTTTATTAACCCATTCCCTCCCCCCTTTCTCCCACTTATAATTATACATTTTTTCTGCAGTGCAGCAGTTCTCATCCACTCCCTCCCCGTGCACGCCCCCGATTGCCATCCCCTGTGAATGCGCGTGTGTCCGTGCATGCCCCTGGCGACCCCAGTAGGGCTGAAGTTACATCAGATCCTGAAGTTAGAAGTGGGAGTTATCTGTATTGTGCCTGAAATAACGTGGATCCCCAGAGCACTTCTCTCATACCTATCACTACTAAAATACGGGACAAACCCATCCCGTATTGATTCAAAACGGGACGCACTATTTTTTCACAAACACGGGACAATTTCATATTTTAAGGGACGGGTGGCAACCCTAATTTGCTGCTTAGAAGTCCTTTACAATGGGAGGTGGCTACTGAGGAACATTTGAGGTAAAATATCTTTCTTTTTTACATAGAGATGGTTCAGGTGATATTTTCTAGTCAGCTTTTTACAGCTATACTGCTTCACTTTCAAGTGTTTCAACATTTGGGTATCATGGCCCTTTACGCAAATTAGATAATAGAATTACACTGGAAAGCTGTTTAAAATTGTTTTTTTTTTTCTATCTGAATCATGAAATTAATATTTTTATTTTCATGACCCTTTAATCTTCTACATTGTGCCCCCCCCCAGCTTTTTACAGCCCGCAGATTGCTGATGAAGGCTACAGTAATAAAGCAGATTTCCTGCAAATGTACAGTACATACATTCTCTAAGTGGTGCATGTGTGGGATATGTGATATCTATGTGTTTGTATGTGTCTGGCACTGCATAGGTGACTGTGTTAGTCTGAGGAAGCTCATCCAATCATAGAAACAAAAATGTATCATCACTAAACACAACTCAATTTCAGAATGAGAAATATATCAGTAATCTACATAATGTATGGATGTATATCAATCAAGTTAAATGTTTCCTGGAAAAATTGCATTAACATGGATAACCTATCTGCTTTTAGAGTGATAATCCATGTGCATTGGTCTTTATGGTATCTTGTTCTGTGCAACATAACTCCAGCCTCTCATTTTGACTGTTTGGGTAGTAAATTTAAAGTCTCACAACTCATGGGGTCTGAGAAACTTGGAGATGCAGTGATAGGGGCTGTACTTCCAATGCATCTTGGAAGAGAACAGCTCAAAGTAACTTTCATGGAACCCCCACCACAAGGAGCCTGCAATATGTAAGTCCCTTAAATAAATAAGAATATTTATCTTTTCCATTTTTTCTTTATCCTTTCTACATGACTAATAAATCATTTATTTCCATTTTTAGTACTGTATTTTCCAATTTTCGTTTAAGATTATCAATTAGTCTATCTATCTATCTATCTATTTATTTCTATTTATTTCTCTTTCTATCTCTCTGTCTATCTATATATCTATCTATTATCTATCTATTTATCTATAATCTATCTATCTATTATCTATATATGTATTATTGACATTGTCACACCCCCTTAACTAGCTAAGGGGTATATTTATTAATGTGCAAGTGGACATAATACGATGTAGCGTATCATGTCCGCCGCACATCGATAAATTCTGACAACATACACTGTCTGCATTTATCATTGCACCAGCAGTTCTTGTAAACTGCTGGTGCAATCCTGCCCCCTGCAGATTTGCTGCCAATCAGCTGCTAGCAGGGGGTGTCAATCAAGCTGATCGTATTCGATCGGGTTGATCTCTGTCCGCGGCCTCAGAGCAGGCGGACAAGTTATGGAGCGTGATAGTCTTAGGCTGGTAGAGTTTTCATTTTATCTTCTTGCCTTATAAAAAAAAATAATTCTACCAATTCGTTATTGCTCCCCTCTAGGTTTAGTGTTGATGTATTCCAAAATTTTGAGGTCTTTAAATTTACTGTAGATGAGATTAACAGAAGACGGGATATTCTTCCTAACCTTACTCTGGGATTTAACATCTTTGATTCATGCATGGAACTTCCACTAGAACTAGACTCCACTCTCCGGTTATTAACGGGTCAGAACCAAGGTATACCTAACTACTCTTGTCAGAAACAGCCACCTTTGCCTGTGATAATTGGCCATTCTTTATCCACTTACTCTATTCTTATGGCTCATATATTGGGATTGTACAAATATCCCCAGGTAAGTTGTACACAGAGCTGTCCATAATATAGAATTTTTTAACTTAAAGGGACAGTCTACACTAGAGTTGTTATTGTTTTAAAAGATAACAAATGCCTTTATTACCCTTTCCCAAGTTTTGCACAACCAACACTGTTATATTAATTTACTTTTTACCTCTGTGATTAACTTGTATCTAAGCATCTTCTGACAGCCCCCTGATCACATGACATTTTGTTGTGCTAACTTTTAAATAACTCCACAGGCATGAACACAATGTTATCTATATGCCCCACGTGTACTAGCAGTCTCCTGTTGTCAAAAGCTAATACAAAAGCATGTAATAAGAGGCTGTCTTTAGTGGCATAGAAACAGTCAGAAATTTAGAAAGTTTAAATTTTATAAAGTATATTAATATAACGATGTTGGTTGTGCAAAGTTTGGGAATGGGTAATTTTCTATCTTTTTAAACAATAACAATTTTAGTGTTGACTGTCCCTTTAATATGTAGCATATAACATATGGAAGTCTAATTACATAGTTCAATGGATTAAATTAGGATTTTCCTCCTGGATTTTTGTAAAAATACTAAAAAAATTTCATGATCATAATTATCCATTTAGGGCCAGATTACGAGTGGAGCGCAAATTAACGCTTCCGCTTGAGCACGGATTGCGCTAGAAGTATTTTTTGGCGCTCATCAGGTTGTGCTCGTATTACAAGTTGAAAGTAAACTGTTTTCGCTCTTGCTCTAACCTGACAAGCCCAAAAAGACGTTAATGTATTACCCCATAGAAATCAATGGACAAAAAAAAGTGGAAAAAAACCACTAACACCCTACTCTCACGCAAATCCGATCGGATATTCTCACTTGACATGAAAATATTAATATTTCACATTCCAATGTTCTTCACATACAAGAATATGTTTATATCCATCTTTAGACATGTATATGTATATGTATCTCTATACTAAAGTGAATGTGAAGTCAGCTATGTAAGCAAAAGTGAAACGATAGTATTGAAAAAAATCGTTAGTAGATACTTATCTTCAGAGATATTTCCCTATAAATGCTACACAGCTAATAGCTTAAGCTCCGGTCGTCATTTTCAGAATTTGATTGACAGATGGACCATCTGCAATAAACTAATCGTTGTTCCCCCCCCCCCCCCCCGGGGCATTCAGCCACTTTGCACACTGCCCGGGGGGGGGGGGGGGAAACAACGATTTGTTGATTGCAGATGATTCATTTGTCAATCAAATTCTGAAAATGGCGACCGGAGCTTCAGCTATTAGCCAAGTAGCGTTTATAGGGAAATATCTCTGAAGATAAGTATCTACTAACGATTTCATGAATTAAAATCTCATTAATTTTTTCAATACTATTGTTTCACTTTTGCTTATATAGCTAACTTTACATTCACTTTAAAGCCCTTTGCTTGCATTTTTTTCTAACATCTAAAATCTCATACCTTTGAACCTTTATATCTTTTGTGTGCAATATTTTTTTAAAGAATTTCTTATTAGATAGAGTTATTATGAGTGTAATTATACTTTGTAATGTATTTTTGATGTGTTTTGTGCAACTTTTATGTTTTGCAAAACAGTTAACCAGAGCTCTGAAGTCGCAGTAATCCAGTAATCATTCTAGCGTAAATTGCATTGCGCTCAAGCGATCACGTTTACAATCAACATGTAATACCAGCTGTAAGCCCAACGAGCGCAAAGCCTTGCAATAAACCCCTTATTATTGTGCTCCATTCATAATCAAGCCTTGTTAGTAAATAGAATCATTTTTATTGTGTTCTTAAAAGGACACTAAAGGCAAAATTAAACTTCCACACTTCAGATAAAGCATGCAGTTTTAAAAGACTTTCCAGTTTACTTATATTATGAAATTGTACATAGGGGTCAATTTATTACTGTGCGAGCGGACATGATACGATGTAGCATATCATGTCCGCTGCACATTGATAAATACAGACAACATACGCTGTCGACATTTATCATTGCACCAGCAGTTCTTGTGAACTGCTGGTGCAATTCCGCCCCCTGCAGATTTGCGGCCAATTGGCCACTAGCAGGGGGTGTCAATCGTATTCGATGGGGTTAATTTCTGTCCGCCGCCTCAGAGCAGGCGGACAGGTTATGGAATGACACTTTTTGAGACACCAACTACTACTGACCATGAGTAAGAGTTCCTAGTGTAGACATATATGAGTCTGTGATAGGCTTATGCCTATCACATGATACAATTGACTGTCAAATTGAAGTCAACTTTAAAATTTGTCAGAAAAAAATCTACTGCTCATTTAATATTCAGAGAAGTGTTATTGCATGTTTTTTGTTATGCATTTGTTGATTATTCAATTCTACTGTATTTAATGGTCCTTAAACAGACAAAATGTTAACAATGCAGCTCCTTTTTTTGCACTTTAGATCAGCCATCTTTCAACAAGCTCTCTTCTGAGTGACAGGACACAATTTTCATCATTCTTCAGAACTACACCCAGTGATATCTTTAAGTCTCAAGGTCTTGCCAAGCTAATTTTGCATTTTGGATGGACTTGGGTTGGATTGGTTGCTTCAAACAATGACTATGGGGAACAAGGAATTCAAGTCATTAAGAATAATCTCCTCAGTGCTGGTGCTTGTGTGGCCTTTACAGAATATATTATGACCAACCGTTTTGACAGAAATGTGCCTTATATCACAAAGATCATTAAAGAGACAACAGCTAATGCTGTAGTAATGTTTGTTACAGATGCTGATTTGATTTTACTTTTACATGAAATGGTGAAACAGCATGTGAGTGGGAAGATATTTGTAGCCAGTGAAGTTTGGTCTGCTTTAAATATTTTGTTAATGGACAAATACACTCCACTACTATCAGGTTCTTTTGGCTTTTCGTATCTCAGTTCAGCAATCCCAGGATTTACAGACTATCTTAATAGATTAAATTCCCTTGACACACTGGGGCAATCTTGGGTGAAATTATTCTGGGAAAATGCTTTTGAGTGTAAGTTTTTTGACCAGAGTAAGCTTTCAGGTTCAAAGGATAATTCTACAAAATTATGCACAGGAAAAGAAGATCTCAAAAGTCTTCCAGACAGCTACACTGATGTCTCCAGCCTAGGAAGTGCATATAATTTATACACAGCAATATATGTCATAGCCAAAGCACTGCATGGTTTGCAGACATGCCAAGATGGAAGAGGACCATTTTATTACAGAAGCTGTGCAGACTACCAACATTTTAAGCCATGGCAGGTAATCTTTCATAAAAATGATGGCAAGAGTATGTTTTCTTTATAATTATGTGGTATTTTAAAGGGTCATGAAGCCCTAAATTTTTCTTTCATGATTCAGATAGAGAATACAATTTTAAACTACATTACAATTTACTGAAAAAAAGAGAGATCCTTTGCACGTCCTTGTAAGGAAACTAATAAACTCCAGTAGTTTAAAGGATAAAAAATAATCTTTATTATCCTATGGATTAATTAAATAAAGATTATTTTTTTATCTTTTAAACTACTGGAGTTTATTCATTTCCTTACAAGGACGTGCACAGGATCTCTCTTTTTTTCATTGTTTACCATGGAACACGGGGATTCCACTTCCATTAGCACGCCCTAGTTCCCACGGGCTCCAGCTGGTCCTGACATCATTTCATTTGGAGGAGGAGTGACGTGTAGTGAGAGGCTGAGCGGTGTGAGGAGGAGACGCCAAGGAAGACGCACACGGATACACAGCAACCAGAAGACATTGTGATAATACCCCCCATACAGCACTGAAGATACACGGTAACATCATTGTACTGTTTGTGATTACCGCATTAGATGGGATGCTTATTAGTCAGATTGAACTGTATGGCTGCTAGGGAGTAAGGGATTTATAAGACGCTTGGCCAATTGATTTACAGCGATTGCAGAGACAGCAGCTGCTTACGGAACCTGTTTTGCTCCCTACTTACTCCCTTTCTATACACTGACAGCGCATTACCTATGTAATAGCTGCCTTGTGAATCTATTTGTGCTGATGTGAGGGCAGATTTACTATAAGCTGAATCTAGGCTACTTAATAAAACTTATGTATCTGGACTAACTTGTTGATAAGTTTTCCCCCCTCACACCGTATGTCGCGAAGGTGACGGCCTCCCAAAGTCCACAGTTTTTCTGAGCTTTGAGATTTAGTTTTTCTCTTTTTTATTACAATTTACTTTTATTATCTAATTTGCTTCATTCTTTAGATATTCTTTGTTAAAAATATAGAAATGCACATGGGTGAGCCAATCACACGAGGCATCTATGTGCAGCCACCAATCAGCAGCTACTTAGCCTATTTAGCTATGATTTTGAACAAAGGAAAACAAGAAATTGAAGCAAATTAGGAAATAGAAGTAAATTGGAAAGTTGTTTAAAATTGCCTGCTCTTTCTAAACCATGAAATAAAAAAAATGGGTTTAGTGTCCCTTTAAGTGCATTCCACATTTTTCCTCATTGTTTGGGTGAATAATACATAAAGCTATATGAAATAAATCATATCTTGCTGTGAGTGTATTCAGTGAGAAATGACTGATTTAAAATATAATTTTCAAAGAAAATCAAATTATTACTTTTAAGCTACTGTTAAATGGACATTAAACAAATTGACAATTTTTATATAAAAGCATTAGTTATGCAATATAAAACACATTTGCTACATATTTTCATGATATATTTTGCCCCCTTTTCATGTAATTTAGCTCTGAAAATTAAGCAAGTTCTAATTTTCGGGACTTGAGATGCACCCTGCTGACCTCTTAAGGCTAACTCTGTCCCAAATGGCTTTATCAGATAACAACTGCAAAAAATGCATTTTATAATAACATTATGAGTCAATTTATTAAAGTCTAGCGGACATGAAACGCTGTAGTGTATCATGTCCGCCAGACATCGCTAAATGCGGACAGCATATGCTGTCCGTATTCAGCATTGCATAAGCAGTTCTAGTGAATTGCTTGCGCAATACCGCCACCTGCAGATTCCCTGCCAATCGGCTGTTAGCAGGGGGTGTCAATTAGCCTGATCGTATAGGATTGGGTGGATTGCTGTATGCCGCCTCAGAGGTGGCATATGAGTTAAGGAGCAGCGGTCTATAGACCGCTGTTTCTAAAGGTTCGCGCAGAAACAGGGTGAATTGACCCAATTTGGCCAATAATAAATTGACCCCTATGGCTGGAGCTAGCCTTGTTGTCTGCAACTAAGGCAAATGGTGGGTGGAGTTTGGCTATTGAAAAATAACTGTTGTAAAAAGGATGTAAATTTGTTTTAAAAATGTTAACACTTGGCTGATATTTTATTCTATAGAAACACAACAGAAATGTAATTGCAAGGTTTTTATTGTCCCTACAAAAACCATTTGCTCTTCATTAAGCCTTCAAGCTTTGACAATGACAGACATGTTAAGTATGGAATGTTATGTCATGTATCTGTTCTGCTAAACAAAATCACTTCTAGATGTCAATTTATTAAATGCCGGGCGGACATGATTCGCTGTAGCGAATCATGTCTGCCCGACATCGCTAAATGCTGACAGCATATGCTGTTGGCATTTAACATTGCCCAAGCATTTCTTGTGAAATGCTTGTGCAATGCCACACCCTGCACATCTGCGGCAAATCGTCCGCTAGCAGGAGGTGTCAATCATCCCGATCGTATCTGATCGGGATGATTGCAGTTGCTTCTTAACTTCTTTTCTGGCGAGCCATAAACTACAGGGCTAGATAGCAGCATCCGCTGCTTATTAAATCTACCCCCTAGACTTAAACTTGCATCTGTTAATTTGCCTGTGTTAAAGGAACATAAAACTTTATATAAAAATGCGTCTATGTGGCCCCAGCAAAAAAGATTTTAAAAGTGAGCCATATACATTTATTAAATACTGTTGTATTTTATCTAAATTATTTTAAGATTGGTGCCTTTTGGATTCCCTTGATATTGATGAAGAACAGTGTAAATGCTTTTTGTTTTCACTTAAGAGTTTATATGGTGGTTGCAAAACAATCTTTCTGTGAACTTCCAAACTGGTGCCTTCTGAAATGCCCAGTGCTTATCAACATTGTCTATCTATCATCTATCTATCTATCTATCTATCTATCTATCTATCTATCTATCTATCTATCTATCATCTAGATAACACGTATTATTTTATTGTCCTGTTTCTTATCCGAGGATATCCAACTTCATGTGTTGCAAACAAGAAATTGTTGTGACCCATACTTAAAAGAGTGTCTTATATGATTTTGGCTGTATGGTTAACAGGAAAGTGTCTAGTCCAGGGGTGTCCAAACTTTGCTCTCCAGAGGTTTTGGAACTACATTTCCGATGATGCTCAGCCAGCATTTTATCTAGCTGAGCATCATGGGAAATGTAGTTCCAAAACCTCTGGAGAGCAAAGTTTGGACACCCCTGGTCTAGTCTGATTTGGGTATGGAGTTGCTAAATGAGTGACAAGGCTTCATGTATGTTTTGATGCAGGTCATGTGGCTTCAGGACCAAGGCCTTATACATTGTACAAGTATTCAAACATATTAGAATGAAATGTAATGCACAGTGGCTGCATAATAAGGTCATATCTGATCTGATGTTTGCTAATTTATATTTATACAGTTGTAATCAAAATTATTCAACCCCCATTGTAAATCAGGTTTTTTGTCAAAATTTATAGCTGTTTACAATGAACAAATCAAACAAAAGCGACTGAAATAGCTCAACACAACGAATGCTTCAAGTGGTTTGCCCAAATTCAACTGAAAATGCAACTTTTAATGAATTCTGCAGTCTGAAAATTATTCAACCCCCTGAATAGAATCCCTCACAACAGCACAAATATGGAAAACAGGTGTTGTCTCAAGCAGAAGTTTGTTGAGTGTCACGTTTGACTGCATGCTAGAAATATGGCAAAAGATTGGTCCAAAAAGTTAAGAGAAGAGATCAATGTCCTTTATAAACAAGGAATAAGATACAAAAAGATAGTGAAGGCACTGAATGTTCCTATAGACACCGTTGGAAGCATAGTTTGCAAGTTCAAAGTTAAAGGAACAGTGGTTACACTACCTGGACGGGGCAGAACAAGGTAGTTATCAAAGGCTACAACCAGATTTTTGAGAACGCCAGTTGAGAAAAACCCTCAAGTAACTGTAAAAGACCTGCTGCAAGACATGGTGGCAACAGGCACTGAGGTTTCAGTTTGCACAGTAAGGCACATACTAAACGCTAAAGATTTCCATGCCAGAACTCCAAGAAGTACGCCACTACTGACCCAAAAGCACAAGAAAAGTCGGATCCAATATCCTCAAAATCATATAAATAAGCCACCAAAGTATTGGGATTCTGTTCTGTGGAGCGATGAAACAAAACAGGATTTGTTTGTCCCGATAGATCAGCAGTATATCTGGAGGAATAAGAATGAAGCATACGCTGAAAAGATCACTCTGCCTACAGTTAAGCATGGTGGTGTCCCGGTGATGCTCTATGGCTGCTTTGCATCCTCTGGCACTGGAAACCTGCAGCGTATGGAAGGCAAGATGGATTCATTGAAGTTAACAGGAAATCCTAGGAGAAAACCTCATGCCATTTGAGGAAGCTGAAGCTTGGGTGTCATTGGACCTTCCAACAGGACAATGATCCCAAGCATACCTCAAATTCTACCAAGTCTTGGTGGGAGAAGAAGTCCTGGAAGATTCTAAAGTGGCCATCACAGTCACCCGACTTGAACCACATAGAAAATCTCTGGTGGGATTTGCAGCACGTAAACCCAAGAATATTATGGAACTGGAAGCCATTGCTCATGAGGAATTGGCTAACATTCCTCAGTAACACTGACAGAAGCTGGTGTCTGGCTATGCCTCTTATTTGCAGCAGGTCATAACAGCAGTAGTAAAGATGATTGCCATGAAGTGGTTGAATAATTTTGAGACTGCAGAAATCATTAAAAGTTGCATTTTCAGTTGAATTTGGGGAAACCACTTAAAACGTTTGTTGTGTTGAGCTATTTTAATTACTTTTCTTTGATTTGTTCATTGCAAACAGCTGAAGTCTGTAAATTTTGACAATAAACCTGATTTGCAAATGGGGTTAAATCATTTTGAATATAACTGTATGTATATACTGTATATATATATATATATATATATATATATATATATATATATATATATATATATATGTATATAGTATGAGATAGGACATCTCCTGTATCATATTTAGAAACATCACATGCAATAGACAGTGACTTGTGTATGTCTTAATGAACTAAGACTCTTGCAATTTAAATGAGCTATACTGTTACCCCGGGCCCCAATAGTAAAATTTGGTGTGAACTTTTGAAAATAGGTTAACATCCCCAAATATGATCTCATTTGTTCAGTAGTTCATGGAATCGGAACATCTTAATTTTCACTATGTGAATAATGTGGCAACAAAATTCCAATTTATTCTATCAAAATAGTTTATCTTCAACCCATACGCCATAATTCTTTATATATTCTTACTTTATCTGTCCTCGAATAACACTTTACTTCATGAATTTCTGCTAAGAGTTCTTATATTGTCTTTTGCCAAAGGTGAGGAACTCTTATGATGCTGTGATTATATAGAAATGACAATTTGTATGTTTATTGAGAGCAGCTTTCTAGAGTCTGGGTGTAACAGTAACAATAGAAAGGTTTCCTTAAGGATATTTTTTGCAAAATGTTTGTAAACTGCTCAGGTAGCACAGCAAATTTCAATTTTAGGTAAGGGATATAGGGGTACTGCCAGTTAATTCAGTGTCATTTAAACATCTTTTTAACCCTTTAAGGACACAGCTTTCAGTTTGCTCAATTGTTTTATGACGGAAAAATTCCGTCATATGTCCTTAAGAGGTTAAAGTCTGATGTGTTCCACAAAGTTTTTGTTTTTTTATTTGCTTTTTTTAACAGACACAATAGAAGTTGATTCACTTTGTTCTGTCTTGGAAATTATTCTTATTCTAATCTACAAATAATCATAATCCACTCTGCCTATACACCAAGTAGAGCTGTTTTGTCTTAAAACGTGCTTGTGTCAGATTACCCTTTTAATATCACTTTTGGATTTACACTTACTAATACCCAGTTTTCAACAAAAGCAGAAGAGAAATGTTATTTTAGTTACTTTATCCAGTTTGAATTGTATGGAGATTATTTTCAATGATGCCTTTAACTTTTAAGTACTGATCCAAACATTGGAGCTATGAGAATCATGTATCTTTTTCTGAATCAAAGCGGTAACTGCGCATCGGGTACCACTCGTATTACAAGTTGAAAGTAAACAGATTTCGGTGTCGCGTTAACCTGAGTGTAAAAGCAAATCTTAGAATAACCTTCTACCCCATAAAACTAAATGGAGAAAAAAAGTGGAAGAAACACCTAACACCCTAACCCGATCGCAAATTTTCAAGTGCGCTAACCTGACATGGAAATATGAATATTTCACATTCCAATGTTCTTCACATGCAAAAATATGTTCTATTTATTCATAAATATATATGTCTACATATATCTGATGATATTTTGGTAGAATATATGTCTATACCTATATATAGAGATGATGATATATAGGTATAGATGTGCAGATATATTTAATATACAATGGTCTAGATACATCAAGGTTATATTTTTATCTGTTTTATAGTCCTTCACTATTGGTTGGCCCTGAAGTTTAAATATTTAACTATATTATTTGACATGTAGACCAATAAAAATGCTAGAATACATAAATCAAAATTGCAAAATAGGGAAATCAGTTTTGCAAATGACTTCATTCAATGCCTGTATGTATTTAATATTTACATTAGTGTTAATTTATATTACACAATTCTCTTTATTCAAAACATGATTTTTTTATCCTTCACTCTCTTATGGTCTTGTGTTGATCGGATGTTTTTTTCATCTTCAAGATACATTGTACGAGTATTCAAACATATTAGGATGAAATATCTGGGTAAGTAAAAAAAAATGGCCTTGACTGTTTTCCTTTACAATAGTGGGTTTTTAAACATTTATAAAATGTGGTTTGTAAAAAGGCACCATTTATTCCATTGAAACTAATGAGCTGCATCGTTCTTCCAAAACTGTAATTTCTCAATTCTCACTGTACAGACCACGATTTAGAAATTACAGTATGAATTTCACTTGAGCACAATTTACGCTAGCAAAGTACATCTCCTAATATATTCCAGAAAATAACTATTATTGAGCTTGGCAAATATTATTTTTTATGATCATAAAACTGTTGTAAAGAAAAAAATGGGTCTTGTAACAAGTTATATAAGAAATATATTGGTGGTTCTCTTGAATTAAAATATCGGAATACATGCTGAGAAACTCCATATTCAAAGCAGCAGTCATAGGACTTTCAGGGGTGGGTTATGAAGATGCATCAGGTGACCAGGTGAGTAAAACATAGTAGAACATCTAGTACTCCAGACTGACTTCTGATTACATTTTAATTACAAATATTAACTAAATGTATCTTATTTTTTTGCATTGCAGATAGAGTAATGCTCGTGAGAAGTCGTCTGTTCATCAAAAAATAGCAGACATAATCAAAACCAAGAATATCACATAAATATCCTACACCAGATTGATCACAACATAAATCAATTGAACAAGATCATGCCTCAACATCATCAATGTAAGGGTCCAATAGACTTAACTGGGTGTATTAGGGTTAAGACTATGAAGATGTCTAGAGTTAGCATGGTGTTGTGGGGCATGCTATTACTGTTCTGAAGGCTGAGAATTTTATGGATATTGCAGCCAGAGTTATGAAGTTCATTATTGCTAAACCAATGGCTGCTAAACCGATAGCACAGTGGTGATCCATTCTGGTATGAATGATGCTCCTGTAGATGGCAGTAGGAAAAAACAAGGATTGAGTCCTTATGGAGGTGCGCACATGTGAGAAGCAGAGCACAAATAGCAGAACCAGTCTCGGGGGAGGCAAGGTAAATCCCCACCACAGGCAACCCGATCTGACGGCAGCACTCCCGAGGAGAGGATGATGGCAGATATCTGTAGGAGCAGAAGAAAAAGAGAGGCGCCTTATGGGACAGTATCTTGGTGTCGCTAAGATGCAGGATAGAGCGAACAGCACACACAGATGGCAAGATACTCACAAGTGAGATGGCATAAACGTATGCCAAACTAGACAGGACGGAACCTTAGTCGTCCGCCAGACGGTCCAATAGGAAGAAGGCTCTAGCTCTCCAATGGTCCAATCCGCAACGGCGGAAAAACACAGACGTCAGAGACCCACAGCGTCTGTGGGAGGATTAATGGCTCAGAGTCCTTGGTGTAAGTGGCAGGATACCGCACCAAACATAGGATCAGAATGATGGCAGACAAAAGAGCGGGGGTATCATAAAAGAAATTTTATTTATAAAAATTAATTTTAAAACTGTTTAAAATACTAATAAAACGTGGGAACAGCAACGCGTTTCTCGACCTTCCGGTTGTTTCATCAGGCTGATATTCACTTTGAAAACCCCGCTCTATTAAACATAATGATCATCCAATCATAGACCGGTCTATTGTCCACACCCATCGTAGAACCAATCATAAGTTGTGATTGGTATCTATAGTAACAGTTGCACCTGCTCTGTAATCAGAGATGAAGAGTGTGAAGACAACAATGCCGACTGTGATCAGTGTACACAAATAACCACAAAATGAGTACAATGTCAGAATATAGTAAATTCATATGTAGTTCAAATCACAATATCAGATGGTACTAAAAATTGACAGTTATTGCTAGCGTAAAAAAGTGTTTAGCTAAAAAGATGAAACAGGGTTGTATCTGTATTTCTCATGTGTAATAATTACGATAACAAAGGAAAATTTAGAATATGATATAAACCACCAGACATACAGAAGCAGTATTGTTACACCATCTGTAAGCTAATGATGATCGCAATAAATTCTCGGTCATATGGCGTGAATAAATTAATATTCATAGGCATGTTGGTAATGTGATAGCATATTTAAAGGGACCATGTTTTCTGATAGATGGTAATGTAATAGCATATTTAAAGGGACCATGTGTTGTGATAAATGGATATAATAAATTGGTATCCATATATGTTGATGGTGTAATGTATTTTGACCTGTAGATGGCAACAGCATTAAGGACATTTCTATTAGTAATATTTTTGTTGGAAGTAAACTTGCAGTGAAATTTGTGCCGGAAGAGGCACACAAAAGTTTTAAAACATCTGTGGTGGCGTTATTCTGGACTGCACTTGGTTATGTTGTCCTATTGTTCCTGCTCCTGTTTGGCCTATTATGGTTTGACCTCAGCTTGTTATCAGGGCCATTCTTCTGACCTGCCTCTTGTTTGCCTATCTTGGACTGCTAATTTTGTTCTTGACTTCTGGAACTGGATATTGGTTTATCCTCCTGCCTGCTTCATTTGTGCTGTTTCTTGGTTTTCTGTCCCTTGCCTGAATTTGGACTACTTTCCTGCTCTGTTAAGGCAACCTGATCATCTCCGGAATGCTTGTCGCTGCAGCACACGCAGCATGTTCCTGTTTCTTACCTGCACTGTCTCCTCTGAATACTTGGTCAACCTCAAAACAAGGTAACTTTTAGTTAACCTTATAATCAAGATGGACTTATACTTGCCTGCCAAACTAGCTGTGGCCAAAGTAAAAAAATACTAGACACTGTTAGCAAGCGAGCAAAAGGCGTATTAATTTCGCAGCCACGTCGACTTCCTCTCCATAGACTTCTATGGGGAGCGCTACAAATAGCCTTTAAAGCTATCACTCAATGAGCTAGATTAACTGCATTAAAGCTGAAGGTGTGTTAAAAATACTTTATATTCCTATGTTCTTCACCTAGAAGAAAATGTTTTTTTATTAGAGATGTGCATTCGATTATTTGGATATTAATTTAATTTTAACAAAACAAATATCCAAATGAATGCACTAACCAATTTAAAGAATACTGAATATATTCTAACAAAATTCATAAGTATATTCATTATTCTTTAATGTGTAATACTTACCTATAGTGTGTTGGGTATCTGCGCTAATCCGCTTCTTCTTTATTCGAGGACCCTGCTAATAGTAGGATTAGTGCGGCACTGCAGATCCCAGAGCCTGTGCTAAAGGACATTCTCCTTTAGAGCACACGGGGCTATGCTAATCTAACCTTCTGCACAGGGCCACGCTAATAGGAGTATTAAGCCCTGGACTCTGTAAAGAAGGATTTTATTAGCGCGCCCTCCACCTGCGTTAAAGATGGAGGTCTCTGGGATCCACGGCACTAATATTCCTATTGGTGCGGCCCTGGACTATATGAATAAGAAGTAGATTAGTGCGGCTCCCTAGCACGCTATAGGTACAGTAAGTATACCTGATACCTGCAGCAACATATCATTTCAATAAAACAAATGTAAATGTTAACGAATATTTAGTATTCAATTTGTTTTAAATGAACCAATTTACTGAATAGTGTAGCTCATGAATATTCTAAAAAACAAATTTTTCAGAATATTTGTTCCGAATGATTTGTCTGAAACAAATTATTCAGTGCTGCACTTGCTGCACTTGTATACTTTTTATTTTTAAATATATTTTTTGTGTGTAAAATATATATATATATACCTATATATCTATATGAATATATACAGATATATAGATAGATATAGAAATATATATTTAAAAATAAAAAGAACCTAGGAATTTTAAGAGTTTCTATTAAAAACAAATTAAAACATGTTAAAAATAAAAATGATATTGCATGTTTAAAGGTATTTGACTGTGAAGGGTTCAAAAGTCTATAAATATGTTTATATATGTGTATATATAAGGGCATTCAGCTCTTTTACATAAAGCCCAAACCCTAATCTAAAAAAAAAAAACACCCAAAAAGATTTTAAAAAAACCTAACACTAACCCCCGAAGATACACTCACAGTTTCTGAAGTCTGGACATCCAGGCAGCAAGAAGTCTTCCAGGCGGCGAGGTCTTCATCCATCAAGGCGGCGTCTTCTATCTTCATCCCGGTGGTGTCTTCTATCTTCATCCCGGCGGCGTCTTCTATCTTCATCCTGGGGGCACAGAGCGGGTTCATCCTTGAAGACATACAGCGCGGAGCGTCCTCTTCATACGGTCACCGCCGTACACTGAATCTTCAATGCAAGGGATCCTTTTAAAAATGGCGTCCCTTGCATTCCTGAAAAAAGGAAGACACAGAGGCGCCAATATGGCCTAGTAACGTCTATACAGAAGTTTATTCAATGTGATATAGGATGGTACTCACAAAAGTGAAGCACCCAATGGTGCAGGTGACGCAGACTGGATCAATTGGCAGTGGTCCAGCTCACTGTGCGCCAGCAAATCAAGCACTCGATCAAATAAACAGCAAACCAGACATCTGTTCCTGTGAGTGATAAAACACACCTCCCATAGCCTAGTACAGTATAAACAGGCAAAAGTCACACTTATTGGTCACACTTACAATGGGGAGCGCAAAAAAGGCAAGCTGGGACCTCTCAGTCGCCCAGTGGACTGTGCTCAGGATTCCACTCACCAGCCACACAAAGTATAAAAGATTCCCCAGGATAACAGCAAGTGTATCATTAAAACAAAATTTTATTAAAACAAAGCAATGTGTTTCCTCATCCTCAGGCTATACAGTAAAAATATGAATCAATACACTTGCTATATAAACCCTTAGTAAACCTGTGATAGGTTAATTGATACAGGCCCACCCCCCTTCCAATCCTAAATCATCTGTGTGAACATGTTCATTGACAACCACATACTAGCCTCTACACAGCTGATATATAATCTTAGTGATGATATCACTATAGAGACAAGGCTAAACCCTATTTCATTAAACATAAACTAAATGCATAATCTATCTAATATAAATGATTGTTCCCTATGCAAAACTGCATTTGGATACAAAAAAGAGGGATCTAATCTATCTAAAAATATATAGAAATATATTAAAAACATTATAAAAACAAGGGAATCTCCATCTGTGTGAGCACTGAAGCACATCTGAATGTGATCAGTTGGTGGATCTCTTAGGCCTGGTCTTGAACATCTCTGCAGACCAATAGATACATATAAAAGGGTAGAAGGGTAGAATGTAATATAATATATTACTTTCTACTTGCATTCCTATTGGCTGATTTGATTTTTAAAATTTTAATCAGCCAATAGGATGAGAGCTACTGAAATCCTATTGGCTGTTCAAATCAGCCAATAGGATGAGAGCTAATGAAATTTTATTGGCTGATTTGAATAGCCAATAGAATTTCATTAGCTCTCATCCTATTGGCTGATTTGAATAGCCAATAGGATTTCAGTAGCTCTCATCCTATTGATTTATTTGAACAGCCAATAGGATTTCAGTAGCTCTCATCCTATTGGCTGATTTGAATTTCAAAAATCAAATCATCCAATAGGAATGCAAGGGACGCTACACGCCGGATGTCTTCAAGGATGATTTTTCAAATTTTGTATTTTGTATTTTTTGTAATTTTTTTAGTAGTGTTAGGTTTTTTTATGTGTAATTTAGTTTATTTAATTGGTAGTTATTTTAATTTTAATATAATAGTTATGTTAGGTTAATTGTTAGTTTAAACGTAGGTTTTTTTAATTTCACAGGTAAGTTATTATTTATTTTAAGATAGGGATATTGTAATTGTAATTTAAAGTTAGGGGGTTGTTAGGTTTAGGGGTTAATAGTTTAATTTGGATTTTTTTACGATGTGGGGGGCTGGCGGTTTAGGGGTTAAAAGGCTTATTTAGTGGCAGTGATGTGGGAGGCCAGAGGTTTAGGGGTTAATAACTTTTATTAGTGGCGGTGATGTCGAGGAGAGGCGGAATAGGGGTTAATAACTTAGTTATAGTGGCGGTGATGTTGTGGAGCGGCAGAACAGGGGTTAATAGCTTTAGTATAGTGGCGGCGATGTTGGGGAACGGCGGAATAGGGGTTAATAACTTTTATTAGTGGAGGCGATGTCGGGAGCGGCAGATTAGGGGTTAATAACTTTATTTCGGTGTTGGCGATGTCGGAGAGGGCAGATTAGGGGTGTTTAGACTTGGGGTTTATGTTAGGATGTTAGGTTTAAATGTAACTTTTTTTTGTATGATTAGTGAAAAGCCACATTTTTTTTGGATGAAACAGACAAATAATGATTGTTTGACAAAAGTGATTTGTTCATTTGTTCATGTCATTTGGCTCCAAAAAAGGTGCAGGAATGGGGAAGGAGTTATATTGTTAAAGGGACATGATACCCAAATGTTGAAGCACTTGAAAATGATGAAGCATATCTGTAAAAAGCTAAATAGAAAATATCACCTGATCATGTCTATGTTAAAAAAGGAAGATATTTACCTCAAAATGTCCTAAGTATTCAGTGAAATCTCATGAAAACCCTGCAAAGCATAGCATGACCTCAGCACTGCTGATGTTGATTGGCTATTATATTTTTTTCTTCAACAGGCAGCTGGACAGCAGCTGAAGTATAACTGTTACCAGAGAAATTGTGAGGTAAAATATCTTCCCTTTTTACATAGAGATGTTCAGGTGATATTTTCATGTCAGCGTTTTACAGATATACTGCATCACTTTCTTCAAGTGATTTAGCATATGAGAATTATGTCCCTTTAAGTTAAAAGCTTCTTTATTTGTAATAATGTACAGGGGGTCTTGCAATTAATTTGGGAATCATCCCCTGCTTAATCCAATCAAACAGGAGTTGTATGTTCTTTTAACATTGAAAAACAGGTTTTATTTTTAATTGTTCAAATCCTATAATGAAAGATTTTTTCTTTCATGTAATTGGCAAGAGTCCATGATGAGCTAGTGATGTATGGGATATACATTCCTACCAGGAGGGGCAAAGTTTCCCAAACCTCAAAATGCCTATAAATACACCCCTCACCACACCCACAATTCAGTTTTTACAAACGTTGCCTCCTGTGGAGGTGGTGAAGAAAGCTTGTGCTTTAGATTCTACGTTGATATGCGCTTCTCAGCATTTTAAAGCCCGATTCCTGTCAGAGTACAGTGAATGTCAGAGGGATGTGAAGGGAGTATCACCTATTGAATGCAATGGTTTTCCTCACGGGAGATCTATTTCATAGGTTCTCTGTTATCGGTCGTAGAGATTCATCTCCTACCTCCCTTACTCAGATCTACAATATACTCTCATATTCCATTACCTCTACTGATAACCATTTCAGTACTGGTTTGGCTATCTGCTATATGTGGATGGGTGTCTTTTGGTAAGTATGTTTTTATTACTTAAAACACCCCCAGCTATGGTGTGGCACTTTATGTATAAAGTTCTAAATATATGTATTGTACTTATATTTGCCATGAGTCAGGTTTATCTATATTTCCTTTTGCAGACTGTCAGTTTCATATTTGGGAAAAGCATTTTTTAGGAAAAAAAATTCTTACCTGGGGTATTGTCTTTTTCAAATTGACTGTTTTTTATTTAATTTCGCTGGCAAAATTAGGCTCGCGAGGGTGCAAAATGCTGAAGTTTATTGCGTCATTCTTGGTGCGAGATTTTTTTTGGCGCGAAGTTATGTTCGATGACGCAAGAATTGTCATTTCCAGCGTCTTAGTTAACGCCGAGTTCCTTTCACAAGGTAGCGTCTTCATTGAGGTGAGTGTGACATTTCCGGATGTTGTCAGCACCAAAAATAATTCTGTTCGCATTGTGCGTCATACTTGGCGCCAAATATTTTCATTATTTAAAACCCCATTCCTATATGCCTCTTGCCTTTTTTTCTATCAGAGGGCTATGCTGTTTGCATTTTTTCCCATTCCTGAAACTGCCATATAAGGAAATTGATAATTTTGCTTTATATGTTGTTTTTTCTCTTACATTTGCAAGATGTCTCAATCTGATCCTGTCTCAGAAACCACTGTTGGAACCCTGCTGCATGATAACAATTCTACCAAAGCTAAGTGCATTTGTTGTAAATTTGTGGAGATTATATCTCCAGCTTTGGTATGTAATAATTGTCATGATTCAGAAGATCCTTCCTCAGATATTGACACTGACAAATCGACTTATTTATTTAAAATGGAGTATATTCGTTCTTTGTTAAAAAAAGTGTTGATGATATTGAGGAAACTAGTCCTCTTGATGTTAAAACTAGTAGACGTTTAAATTCTGTTTATAAACCTCCTGTGGTTACTCCAGAGGTTTTTCCAGTTCCTGATGCTATTTCTGATATGATTTCTAAGGAATGGAATAGGCCTGGTACTTCTTTTATTCCTTCTTCAAGGTTTAAAAAATCATATCCTTTGCCAGCAGTTAGATTAGAGTTTTGGGAAAAGGTCCCCAAAGTTGATGGGGCTATTTCTACTCTTGCTAAACGTACTACTATTCCTATGAAAGATAGTACTTCCTTTAAAGATCCTTTAGATAGGAAACTTGAATCCTATCTAAGTAAAGCCTACTTATATTCTGGTCATCTACTTAGGCCTGCAATTTCTTTGGCTGATGTTGCAGCTGCATCACATTTTTGGTTGGAAAGTTTAGCACAACCGGAAACAGATACTGATTTATCTAGCATTGTTTGCTTGCTTAAACATGCTAATCATTTCATTTGTGATGCCATTTTTTATATCATCAAAATTGATGTTAAATCTATGTCTTTAGCTATTTTAGCTAGGAGAGCTTTGTGGCTTAAATCTTGGAATGCTGACATGGTATCTAAGTCTAGATTACTATCTCTTTCTTTCCAAGGTAATAAGTTATTTGGTTTTCAGTTGGATTCAATTATTTCAACTGTCACTGGGGGGAAGGGAGTTTTTTTGCCTCAGGATAAAAGACCTAACGGTAATTCTAAAGATTCTAACCGTTTTCGTTCCTTTCGACAAAATAAGGAACAAAAACCTAATTCTTCCCCCAAAGAATCTGGTTCCAATTGGAAACCTTCAAGTTGGAGTAAATCTAAACCATTTAAGAAATCAAAGCCAGCCCCCAAGTCTGCATGAAGGTGCGGCCCTCATTCCAGCTCAGTTGGTAGGGGGCAGATTAAGATTCTTCCAAAAAATTTGGGCAGATTCTGTCCTGGCTTTGTATGCTGAACCAATGGTGCAGGGATTATATAAAGATATCACAATTAATATCCTTAACTCCCAATGTTTGACTCTCTCTGACTTGGTGGTTAGATCACCATCGTATAGTTCAAGGGCCTCTTTTGTTCATCCAACCTGGTCTGTGATCACAACAGATGCAAGTCTTTCAGGTTGGGGAGCTGTCTGGGGATCTCTGACGGCACAAGGAGTTTGGAAACCTCAAGAGGCGAGGTTACCAATCAATATTTTAGAACTCCGTGCTATTTTCAGGGCTCTTCAGGTTTGGCCTCTGTTGAAGAGAGAACCGTTCATTTGTTTTCAGACAAACAATATCACAACTGTGGCATATGTCAATCATCAGGGTGGGACTCACAGTCCCCAAGCTATGAAAGAAGTATCTTGGATACTTGCTTGGGCGGAATCCAGCTCCTGTCTAATTTCTGCGGTTCATATCCCAGGTATAGACAATTGGGAAGCGGATTCTCTCAGCCGTCAGACTTTACATCTGGGGGAGTGGTCGCTCCATCTAGATGTTTTTTCTCAGATTGTTCAGATGTGGGGTCTTCCAGAAATGGATCTGATGGCCTCTCATCTAAACAAGAAACTTCCCAGGTACCTGTCCAGGTCCAGGGATCCTCAGGCGGAAGCGTTGGATGTGTTAGCAGTTCCTTGGTGTTACCAACCTGCTTATATCTTCCTGCCTCTGGTTCTTTTTCCAAGAATGATTTCCAAGATAATCATGGAACAATTGTTTGTGTTGCCGGTGGCTCCAGCATGGCCTCACAGGTTTTGGTATGCGGATCTTGTTTGCATGTCCAGTTGTCAACCTTGGCCACTTCCATTAAGGCCAGACCTTCTGTCTCAAGGTCCGTTTTCCATCAGGATCTCAAATCAATAAATTTGAAGATATGGAAATTGAACGCCTAGTGCTTAGTCATAGAGGTTTCTCTGACTCAGTGATTAATACTATGTTACAGGGTCGTAAATCTGTTTCTAGGAAGATTTGTTATCGAGTTTGGAAGACTTATATTTCATGGTGTTCTTCTCATAAATTTTCCTGTCATTCTTTTAGAATTCCTAGAATTTTACAGTTTCTTCAGGATGGTTTGGATAAGGTTTTGTATGCAAGTTCCTTGAAGGGACAAATCTCTTTTTTATTTCACAGAAAGATTGCTAAGCTTCCTGATATTCATTGTTTTGTACAGGCTTTGATCCATGTCAAGCCTGTCATTAAATCAATCTCTCCTCCTTGGAGTCTTAATTTGGTTTTGAAGGCTTTACAGGTTCCTCCATTTGAGTTTATGCATTCTTTGGACATTAAACTACTTTCTTGGAAAGTGTTGTTCCTTTTGTCCATCTCTTCTGCTAGAAGAGTGTCCGAATGATCTGCATCAGGATAAGGCAGTTTTGTGGACTTCATTTAAATTTCTTCCTAAGATTGTAAATTCTAACAACATTAATAGAGAAATTGTTGTCCCTTCTTTGTGTCCTAATCCTAAGAATTCTTTGGAGAGATCCTTACATTCTTTGGATGTGGTAAGAGCTTTGAAATATTATGTTGAAGCTACTAAAGATTTCAGGAATACTTCTAGTCTATTTGTTATCTTTTCTTGTAATAGGAAAGGTCAGAAGGCTTCTGCCATTTCCTTGGCATCTTGGTTGAAGCTTTTGATTCATCAGGCTTATTTGAAGTCGGGTCAGGCCCCGCCTCAGAGAATTACAGTTCATTCTACTAGATCAGTCTCCACTTCGTGGGCTTTTAAGAATGAAGCTTCAGTTGATCAGATTTGCAAAGCAGCAACTTGGTCTTCTTTGCATACTTTTACTAAATTCTACCATTTTGATGTATTTGCTTCTTCGGAATCAGTTTTTGGTAGAAAAGTTTTTCAGGCAGCTGTTTCAGTTTGATTCCTCTGCTTATGTTCAAGTTTTTTCTTTTTATTATGATAATAAAACTTATATTTTGGGTTGTGGATTAATTTTTTTCAGCGGAAAATGGCTGCTATTATTTTATCCCTCCCTCTCTAGTGACTCTTGTGTGGAGTTCCACATCTTGGGTATTTCTATCCCATACGTCACTAGCAAATGGACTCTTGCCAATTACATGAAAGAAAACATAATTTATGTAAGAACTTACCTGATAAATTAATTTCTTTCATATAGGCAAGAGTCCATGGTGGTTATAAATTTTTTTGTATAAAGCACAAATATTTCCAAATTCAAATGATGCTTTTTACTCCTTTCTTTATCATCACACTACTTGGCTATTTGTTAAACTGAATTGTGGGTGTGGTGAAGGGTGTATTTATAGGCATTTTGAGGTTTGGGAAACTTTGCCCCTCCTGGTAGGATTGTATATCCCATACGTCACTAGCTCATGGACTCTTGCCAATATGAAATAAATGAATTTATCAGGTAAGTTCTTACATAAATAATGTTTTTACAAGGACAGAAACTCATATCTTGCTTTTAACTTTTCTGTTACTGCGCAGACATCATTTTAAAGTTTTAACAGAAATACCATATGAACAAGGATAAAAGTGAATATATAACAGAACCAAGGAGATAGTCCAGATATTTATATTATGTCCAATAACACTCCTCCTTTTTTGTCTTTGCTGCTTAGACTTAAGTACACTAGAAAATGTTTTGTATTGTTTAGAATTTGATGTTCTCTTTACACTTCATTTGATTAATTCTATATATTAGTTTAAATATTTTAATTAGGTTATTCCACTATTAATCAGTATTTAATTTATTTCTTTTACTTATATGTGGGCCAGATTACAAGTGGAACGCTATTTGTGCGAGGAGCATAAACACAATTGTGAGATTGCGGTGCTTTTTATTCTCAAATCCATATAACAAGTAGCACGCTGTTTAGATTACTGCAATTATGTTTACGCAAAATCCGAGAAATTTAAGCTTCCCATATTTTCTATGGGCCGTGTTGAGTGGTAATGAACACTCATATTACAAGTTGAAAGTAAATGTGATCGCTCAAATGCAATTGCATTTACCGCTCAAATTTTTTACATTCTTTAGAGGTTGCATAAAAAGTTTTGCTGGAGGAAACAGTTGTACTAAACTAGTCTATTAAACTCTAAAAAAACCATCGCAAAGTAACCCACTACACTATTAACCCCTAAGCCGCTATTAAACCGCTAACATCTAAAACCCCTAACTAACACCCCCTAGGTTACCCTAGCTGAAACGCGTAGTAAACTACTGTTAAAAACCAACAAATCTACAAATCTTTTTAGTGTCTCAGTCACATCTGACTGCTGCTATCAGACACTACTCTTCTCTCCACTACAACTAATCGGCTACAAGCTGAGCTCTAACCACAGTGAGCAATACTAAAGACTCTTTTGGACAAAAAAAAACGCCACCACACCGGCACATAGTGCCCTTTAGGAGCCATTGTACATCTTGGACCACGGTGAAATACAGTTTCTGGACTACTGTGAAAAGGGACTTCAGAATACCATCCGCATCATTTATAGTATTAAAAGACCGGCTAAAGAAATTCTACAGAGCGGATCAATCATAACATCGGAAGACCGGAAAAAGAAAAAATCTACAGAGCGGACCAAAATTTCTACCAGGCTCCAGAATCGGCTGAAGAGCAAAGTAAGTAAAATACCGCTCCTTACTGTTCACTTTCTCTTCAGACCGTAGAGCTCTGGTAAGTTCTTTTCCAACATATACATTAACAAAAAGAGGAGTATACAAAATAACAGCACGCAAAATTACAGCACGCAACATTATACTAATCTAGATACATTTCATCTCAAAGAAATACTTTTTATTAAGAAGTGACAAAGTGGATACTTTTCATACAAAGACTTTTAAAAACTTGTCAAATTAATTAGACCAAAAAAAACCACCGGTGGTAATCACAAAAACAATCACAAAAACAATCTTTGGGCAGCATCTCCTTAATTTTATTATTATTTTATTAACTTTATTATTGTTAACTTTTAAACTGGTCGGCCGACCACAACCTTTGTTCAGCATCTCCTTTCTGCGATCTTTTTCAATATATTTCTTCTATATATTTCAAGGCATTATGAACTAATTTTTTAGAGAATATTCTTACTATCATTTTTATTTACATTATCACATTTATATTGTCATATGGTTTTAGCAATAGCAATACGTTATCAACTACTTTTATAATCATCAACTACTTTTAAAATCCTGTACTAATTTGTTGTTTTTATGACTTTTTTATGATATTGCACTAGGTATCCAATGTACTAGGTCCAACACGTAGACTAGTCCTTAAAATCAAATATTTGTTCCTATAGCAGGTTTACAATATATAAAAATCCAACATCCAAACGTATCAAATACTTGCCTAAACCCCCATAGGTTCATCTACAGATGTGCCATCTAAGGGCACAAACACATATGTGTTTTAATGTATAGTATAGCTATATCTGACTTCTTGTAATTAATAAATATTTTCTACAATATGTTATAGGACTGAGAGTATATATTTTTTCCTCATTACATTTAAAAAATTATTTTCATCCTAATTTTACAAGGGTATAAGCATTTAATTGCGCCCCTACTCCTAAACTCACACTTCTCCGGCACACCTAAACCAGATATTTTGGGGAAAATATCATAGGGGAAAGGGCTTACCCAAAAAAGGCAGCGCAAAAAAGTTTTAAACAAAACCTATCAAAAACTACCCCAGAACAGACTAACCTTACCTTTAAAAAAACACCTTCATCCCGGTGGTGGTCTTCATCCATCTTCTGATCTTCATCCTGATGTCCTCTTCATGTGATCACCAGCCACACAATGAATTTTGAATATGAGGTACCCTTTTATATAGGTGTACCATTGCATTCCTATTGGCTGATTTTAAATTTCAAATTCAAATTAACCAATAGAAAAAGCTTTCATTCTATTGGCTGATTTGAATTTGAAATTTAAAATCAGCCAATAGGATTGCAATGGTACCCCTATATAAAAGGGGTCCGTATTAAAAGTTCTGTGTGTGGCTAATAATAGCATAAAGAGGATGTAGGGGATGAATATAAGAAGTTGGATGAAGATCACCGCCGGGATGAAGATTAGAAGATAGAGCTGCACCGGGATGAAGATGGAGTGCCGTCGCCTGGATTCATTTTTGGTGAGTACCATCTTCAGGGTTTAGTGTAAGTTTTTTTTTTGGGGGGGGTGTGTAAGATTAGGGTTTTTATTTATTTTTTTCCTTCTCATATTAACTCTCTTCTGGCCGACTCAAGTCTGGTATCCTCTTCTACTAGAAATGTAGTTTCTCCCTCCCATTTTAATCCCAAACCAATCAGATCTCTTCACAGATCCAAACAGATATTTTAACAACCTGGTCTTCTAAGGCAAATTACAACTTGTGGCATAGATGGTTTCAGGGATTCCAGGTCAGGTGAAGGATTTTCGGAGGAAGCTGAACGCCTTCTTCTTGGACTCCAGGAACCATTAAATGTTAACTTTCCTCCTGGCTTAAATGTTCTAGCTGGTGCAATACTAGACACCTGGATCCTCTCGATCTCTATGTATTTAAATGTTGGTCTCAGAAAGGCTTAAAAATATATCACACTTAGTAGAACCCCAGTCCATAATGTTTAAATCATTTAATCACCTATCTTTGGAATATACGTTCAACAAAAAATAATTGGTTGCCTATCTACAGATAAAACATTATATTACTAAATGAACTATGGGGGAAAACTTTACCTGGTCTAGAGCATATTATTAATCGCTTTCACTCTATATCCATAACATATAAAACATTAATAGATCAAGCTGCACTCCCAAGTTTGGCTCGCATCTATCAAAAATGGTCACATGAATTTGAAGATTTTGAGTTTGAGGCATTATGAAAGAGTATCTCTTTTTTTTTTTTTTTAAATGCTCTAATACAACCTCAATGAAGGAATCTCATATGAGATTAATGCATAGATCTTATCTGACTCCAAGAGTTATGGCCAAATGGTCTGGGCAAGAGAAAAAGGTATTCCTCAAGGGTAGTGCCCCAGCAGCGGACCTTATACATGTATTTTGGTCCTGCCCAAAACTCCAAAAATGTTGGCACCAAGTTGCCTACTGGATTAATACATTTTTACCAGACAAATTAATTCTTGACAGATCTTGTATTTTTTTTCCTGGTCAAAGAGAGTTCAATCAAGAATAAATCCTTAATCAATACGGCCATCCTCATGGCCAGACAAATTATTTTAAGAAAGTGGAAGGATAGAAGGCCACCAGGTTTAGCTGAATTTCCCCAAAATATCTTATATCAAAAAATTATAGATCAATACGATCCAATGATCTACATGGAGGGAAAATTGAGAGCTTTCTTCAAAAAATGGGATAAGGTAATTATATACTTTCCCCTCCCCACTCAAGAGTAGATTCTCTACCCCTTCTGTTCCTCTCCTCTCTTCTTGCAGCTGTTACAAACAGAATCCTACCCCCCACATTGGGATCAATCAGTATCTTAGGAGTACAATATATATACTGTATATATATGCTTGTCTGGGGTGACTTGTTTTCATGTGACCAAGGCCTCCGTGCTGGGGCCGAAACGTTATGTATACGGTGAATAAAGGTGATTGATTTATTCTCTGGTGCTGGCTTTTCATGCTGCTGTGAAGCTACTGGGATATACACCGGATTCCATTTTCACATGCTGCTTCTGTTTTGGAAGGATCTTTGTGGCCGTGCACAGAGTGGATGGTAATGCTGGTGAGTGCTGATCTTATTGTTAATTTTAATTTATATATAGGCTTGAAATAATAGAAGTCTCCAGAGCGAAGTAAAATCCAAAATTCTTTATTATAATCCACTGGTGGTAAAATAACATGGAGGTGCCAAAGCACTTAAAAAGAAAACACACGTAAGCAACAGGCTACATAGCCTGTTGCTTACGTGTGTTTTCTTTTTAAGTGCTTTGGCACCTCCATGTTATTTTACCACAAGTGGATTATAATAAAGAATTTTGGATTTTACTTCGCTCTGGAGACTTCTATTATTTCAAGCCTATCCATTTCCAGGACTTCCATGAGCGAAGGGAAGCTCGCACACTCTTTACTCTGAGCCCTATTCAATAACTTTCTACCCTGGTGTAGGATTAGCCCTGTTGTGTTTGAGACGGGCGTTGATTGGCTGGTAGACACCACGTGGACAGACACACCTCCAAGCGTCTTGCGGATTACCTCTGACGAAACGGACGGACTTACTTTCCCGGTGTAACCGAGTCCCTGGAGACATGAAGGTAGCGGTGAGTGGGCGCAGCTAAGGCTGTGGTGGGCACGAGTTGTCCTGCACGGACCCATTCATATACCGCATATATCTTTACACGGACACCGTTTGTGTTGGCTAAGGTCTGAGTTTTCCCAGAGTTATTTCACAGCCTCATTGGATTTAACTAATACGGGCCAGAGGTATTTTATTTAGAGTGTTTGCTTTTACGTGTAGCGGTTGTGTGAACCACTTTCTACATTGACTTAATTTATATATAAATATATATATATATATATATATATATATAAAATATTTTTTTCTCCCCCCTTTTCTTTGTTTGTTTTGTTTTGTTTTGTATATGTCTGTTTTGCTAAAAACTTTGATTCAAAGAGAAGATTAAGCAGTTAACTCTATAAAATTATTCTTTTTTGTGCTACATTAAAGTGTTGTGTCCCGTTTAGTGACTAGGTTATTTATCTCTTTATGTTGGGTTACAACCAAAACAAAATTTTGCTTATTCAAAGATACTGAGTTTATCTGAATGTATTTAATAATGCCTTGTTATATTTTGTCAATGTTTTTTTCTCTTGAATCGACAATAAAAAAATATTTATTAAAAAAAAAAAAGACATCTGGATCCTGTTTCAGCTACTTTAAGTGAAGTTATTATTTGTCTTCAATTTTTCAAGCTGGATTGGCATACAGGTCCATCAGCGTTGCTAGCAGTGGTGGCTGGTGAATTTTGAAGATGGTGGGGATCTAGACCACACCCCTTTATTAAAGCCCCGCCCCTCAAGATATATATATATATATATATATATATATATACACACACACAGAACTTTGATATGCAGCAATTCGGATTATCCTAAGTTATGAAGGTATAATCTAGATTTTATTAAAGACACAGAGACGAGTATTTTGCTTTCTTTCCTTTACTACTTAAATGGCAGTCATTAAAAGCACATATAATAATACAAGAAAACTGTCATATTTAAAAAGAGACAGTTAAAACAGAGAATAAATCAGTGACCAATAACAATGTAGAACTGATTAGACCAACACAAAGTAACCAATCAGATTCAAAATATAGCCTATAAACTGTCCAACATATAATAACACATCCTCTTTCTTGTCGACTGATGAAGAAAACATAAAGTCCATCAAAACACAATAGATCCATCCGAAAAGGCAACCCAGAAGACTGAAGAGCAGGAACTTGAAGAGGAAACACATCCATGCAGGAATAACCAACTTGATTGAAGAATTTGAAGATCTACTGGAACTCTGTAATCTTTGAAGAAAACTTGTTTGAAGAATTGAATCATCACATAGGTGAGAGGGAACAAAACCATCCAGCAGAATGTCCATATTATTGATTGATAACTAAAACAAATGTAAAAAGGATTAATAATAACATAATAAAATAAGGGAGGGAACAATATGAATATTTAATATAGAGGAGGGAAAATACTCGTCTCTGTGTCTTTAATAAAATCTAGATTATACCTTCATAACTTAGGATAATCCGAATTTTATTACAAGACCAGAGACTCATATTTTGCTAGTTTAAAGCAACTAACAAAATAAACTAAGCGAGGCGTGTTCAATGGGTTTAAAATAGAATTGTTTAAAAATAGAATCAGAAGACCAGTCAGCTGCAGCCAAAATTTGTTGAAGGGTAGCAGCTTTCAAAAATGCTTTAGAAGCAGCTGATCCTCTAACAGAGTGAGCAGAAAAGGAACAATCAATACCTGCCTCACTCATAACCCATTTAACCCACCTAGCTATAGATGTAGAACAGATAGGATCATGAGGAGGAACAAAAGATAATAAAAGTTGGTTAGAAGAAGGAGAACGAAAAGAAATAGTTCTACGTTCATACTCTTTAAGACATAAAACCACACATAGGAGGGGTTCAGAAGGTAAATAAGGATAGAATATAGACGTTGAAAAAGATTTAGTTCTTTTAGAAATAAAGAAAGTAACACCTTCAGGAGTAAAATGTTTAGAATTAAAGTCTAAAGCTCTGACATCAGAGACCCTACGAAAAGAAATTAAACACAAAAGAGTAGCTAGTTTAGCAGAGAGTTGTTTCAAAGATAAAAATTCATTAGAAGGCCAAGACTTAAAAAGATTGAGGAAGATTGAGAAATATAATCCTCAGAATTTTCTGAATCTAATGAAGAATCAGAATTAACTTCTGTCTCAGAAACAGCATCAGAAATATTTTGTTTGTCCAAAGCCTCTCCCATCAGTAACCTCTTGGGAGTAGAGGATAAAGCAGGTGTTTTTCTTCCTTTCCTGCAAGGAACAGTCACATTTGAGGCAAGTTGACGAGACTTTTTCACAAGTTTCTTGCTAGTCTTTATTGCACTAGAAACAGTTCTTTTTCTTTTAATAGCTTTTTTAGAATTTGATTTATTAATCAAAAAATTTTTTTTTCAAACATGGCATCCATAGAAGTGTCAATCATCTTTTGAATCCCTTCAGTATTGAGTGAAGGATTCAAATCAGGAGATTGAGACATATTCAACATTTTTATATATATATCTGAATAAAAACTTAATAATAAAATTATTGATAATATGACTAAATAATTTTTTTCTGACAGGTAATAAACGAATTGCCCCAAAGAATGTGATAACAAAATATACAAATAAATGAAGTATATTAAAATGTATAATAAGATTATCTAAGATTATGTAAACCGTTATGTGAACAACTGATTCCAAAACCAAATAGCAGATGGAGATAACACGCTGTTTTGTAAACTGTCAAAGTAATAATGAAATAGTAACTTTCTCTAAAGGATCGCAACAAAGTTGCGACTATGTCCGGCAATAAACTCAGCAGAGACAGAGGAAATAAAACGGCGGGAAAACGTTATTGCGTAGCAAAGATGACTACGCCGCGCGCATGCGCAGAAGGACTAAGAATTTTTAAGCAAGATGGAGGACGGAGTACGCAGAGAAACAGCCAAAAACGGAAAACGAAAAAGCGAAAAAGGTAAGAAGAGTAAGAAA
Source organism: Bombina bombina (assembly GCF_027579735.1). NCBI lineage: Eukaryota > Metazoa > Chordata > Amphibia > Anura > Bombinatoridae > Bombina > Bombina bombina. Next base: position 859,716,536 of record NC_069504.1, on the reverse strand, counting down.
AACCAAAGGGGGGCAAAAAAACGAAAACGGAAAAATTAATAAAACAGACCTAACAAGAAAAAGCACTGAAAAGGTCAAAACGGAAACATAAAAGAAAATAAATACAAACAAAGAATTTTTTTTTATAATAATAAAAACAATAATAGAAATTTGTATAAACAAATGAAGGAATAATGTAAACAATAACAATAATAATAATAAAACCGGAGTCTGTAATAACAAACCCCAAGTCAAACACTAAAATTTTTTATATAAGATTATAACACAATACTTATCTTATACTGAAGCAGTAAAAGAAAGAGGATGTGTTATTATATGTTGGACAGTTTATAGGCTATATTTTGAATCTGATTGGTTACTTTGTGTTGGTCTAATCAGTTCTACATTGTTATTGGTCACTGATTTATTCTCTGTTTTAACTGTCTCTTTTTAAATATGACAGTTTTCTTGTATTATTATATGTGCTTTTAATGACTGCCATTTAAGTAGTAAAGGAAAGAAAGCAAAATATGAGTCTCTGGTCTTGTAATAAAATTACTTTCTTTCAACATACTCTCCAGTGCACTCTAAATACTTAAAATATAAAATTGCTCCACAAGTGACTGTACAGAGACTCTTATGGGAACAAAGCCAGATCGTTGAGACACTGAAGTTGGCTTATATATATATGCACACACACACAACATATATCTGTACATTTTAATATAAAATAAAATGCAGTTGAGTTATATAAAGTTAAATGGTGGCTCAGACAGCAGTGAACAACATTCAGTGTGCTCTTCTTAAAGGGATAGGAAAGTCAAAATTAAACTTGCATGATTCAGACAGAGCGTGTCATTTTAAGACACTTTTAAATTCACTTCTATTTTCAAATGCGTTTTGTTCTCTTAGTATCCGTTGTTAAAAAATGAATACGCACATAGCATACACTAGTGGGAGCTGCTGCTAATTGGTGCCTGCACACATTTGTCTCTTGTGATTGGCTAAATAGATATTTTCAGCTTTCTGAAAGTAGTGCAATGCTGTCCCTTCAGCAATGGATAACAAGAGAATGAAGAAAATTTGATAATAGAATTAAATTGGAAAGTTGTTTAAAATTGTATGTTCTATCTGAATCATAAAAGAAAATTTGGGGGTTTACTATCCCTTTAATTAGAGGAATTCCCTGATTGAATGAGCTGACTGAACCATCATTTTTATAAAACTGCTGCTCAAGTGGTCAGTATTTTTTAGACACAGAAGTTAAAAAAGCAAACCACTATATGCTAGACAAATATGTAAAAAATTTAGAGCCAGCCCAAGAACCTAAGAGTTTATATTTTATATATATAACATCTCAAACACTGATCCCTGGCGGGACACTCCCTGCTATTTATTTTATAGATGCAACTTGCAAAATATGAGAAGATTAATTTTATTTACAAACTTTGGTCATTTGTCATTTCAACACAGTGGGCTCCATTACATATGCGGCGTCGCCCGCAAAACCCGCCGGCGACATTTTTTACGCGGTTTTGGTATCCAATATACAGCGCTGTATATAAATGCGGCACGTATATTTCACCCGTCGGCCACAAATTTTACTCCCATAAGCTAACATGAGACCGCGTTGCAAATCGGTATCCAATATTCAGCGCAAGGACTTACTTGCCACACAAAGGCAGCTGCAGCAAGCCTTGCGCTGAGTATGGGAGCACTTTAACTCCCGTAACTGCCTGAAAATATAAACTAACATCTAACGCATGTGCAATATCTATCTACCTGTCAACCACAATCCCCCACCGCAATAACTAATAAAGTATATTAACCCCTATATCTGCTATCAAATCCACACCGCAAGTAATAATTACATTATTAACCCCTATATCCGCCAACCACAATATCGCAAACTACCTAATGTATTAACCCACATTGCAAAGTCCCTATTAAAACTATTAACCCCTAAACCACCATCCCCCACTATGCATGTAAATAATTAAATTGCTAAGCCCCCTAACCTAACACCCCCTAACCTAGCACCCCCGGTCTTCAGCTCTGCGGTCATCGGTCTTCAGCTCCGCCCTCCGCTACGCGCCAGCTTGTTCCTGGAAGAAGAAAGAAGAGGTCGCCGCCTGGATGAAGACTTTACCGCCTGGATCAGGACCTTCTCTGCCGGACTTCAGGAACCGTGAGTACCAACCTGGGGGATAGACAGGTTTTTTTTTTGTTTTTTTTGAGCAAAATGCCCTTTTAAGAGCAATGCCCATAGAAATGCCCTTTTCAGAGCAATGGATAGATTAGGTTTATTAGTGTTAGTTTTTTTTATTTTGGGGGGTTTGGTGGGTTTGGGGTTTTACTGTTAGGGGGAACTTTGTTTATTTTTAATGTAAAAGAGCTGTTTAACTTAGGACAATGCCCTGCAAAAAGCCCTTTTAATGGCTATTGGTAGTTTAGCATTAGATTAGGGGGTGTTTTTATTTTTTTATTTTTTTCATAAGGATTAGGTATAATTTTTTAATTTTTGATAATTTGTTTATTATTTTCTGTAATATTAGATTTTTTTTAATTATCCGTAATGTTAGCTTAATTGAAACTTAGTTTTTTTATTTTTAAAGTAATGTTAGGTTTTTTATTTTAAAGGGACAGTCAACACCAGAATTTTTGTTGTTTTAAAAGATAGATAATCCCTTAATTACCCATTCCCCAGTTTTGCATAACCAACACAGTTATAATTATATACATTTTACCTTTGTAATTACCTTGTATCTAAGCCTCAGCAGACTGCCCCCTTATTTCAGTTCTTTTGACAGACTTGCAGTTTAGTCAATCAGAGCTATCTCCATGGTAAATTCACGTGCCCAAGCTCAATGTTATCTATATGAAACATGTGAACTAATGTCCTCTAGTGGTGAAAAACTATCAAAATGCATTTAGATTAGAGGCGTCCTTCAAGGTCTAAGAAATTAGCATATGAACCTCCTAGGTTTAGCTTTCAACTAAGAATACCAAGAGAACAAAGCAAAATTGGTGATAAAAGTAAATTGGAAAGTTGTTTAAAATTACATGCCCAATTTGAAACATGAAAGTTGTTTTTGGACTTGACTGTACCTTTAATAGTTAGTAACTTTAGTATTTTTTAATTTAGGTAATTTGGGTTAATTTAGGGGGTGTTAGGTTAGGGGGCTTAGTAATTTATTTTCGATGTGGGTTAATGGCGGAATAGGGTTTAATACATTAGGTAGTTTGCAATGTTGGTGTTGGCGGATATTTATTTATTTTATTTATTTATAAACTATTTTACCAGGAAAGATATAGGGGTTAATAATTTACGGCTAGATTACGAGTTTTGCGTTATGGGTGAAAAAGCAGCATTAAGGCTCTTTTTCACTATCGCTGCTATTACGAGTCTTGCTGGTTTAGTTGCACCGCACACTTTTTTGGCCGTAACGCAAAGTAACTACAGCAGCTTTCAAAAAGTCCTTTTTCAATGGGACTTTCAAAGCGTCGGTATTACGAGTTTGCCTTTCCGGCCAAAAAGTGAGCGGAACAGCCTAAAACTACAAGATCCATAACGTAAACTGAAAGTCAGTAGTTATGAGTTTTGCGCTACAAATCTGTAGCATAAAACTCATAACTAAAGTGCTAAAAAGTACACTAACACCCATAAACTACCTATTAACCCCTAAACCGAGGCCCTCCCACATCGCAAACACTAAAATAAAATGATTAACCCCTAATCTGCCGCTCCGGACATCGCCGCCACTATAATAAACATATTAACCCCTAAACCGCCGTACTCCCGCATCACTAACACTAGTTAAATATTATTAACTACTAATCTGCTTTCCCTAACATCGCCGCAACCTACATTACTGTTATTAACCCATAATCTGCTGCCCACAAAATCGCCGCCACTATACTAAAGTTATTAACCCCTAAACCTAACCCTAAGTCTAACCCTAACCCTAACACCCACTGACTATAATGTAATTAAAATAAATCTAAATAAAACCTACTGTTAAAGGGACACTCAATCAAAATCAAACTTTCATTATTCAGATAGAGCATGCCATTTTAAACAACTTTCCAATTTACTTCCATTAATAAAATGTGCACAGTCTTTTTAAATTTAAACTTTTTGAGTCACCAGCTCCTACTGAGCATGTGCAAGAATAAGTGTGTATGCATTTGTGAATGGCTGATGGCTATCACATGGTACGTGTATGCATTTGTGATTGGCTGATAGCTGTCACCTGGTACAGAGGGAGTGGAAAGAGACAACTTTTAAAATTGTCAGAAAAAAAAATCTACTACTCATTTGAAGTTCAGACTAAGTGCTATTGCATTGTCTTGTTATCTTGCATTTGTTGATTATGCAAATTTACTGTGTTGACTGGTCCTTTAATAACTAAATAATTCCTATTTAAAACTAAATACTTACCTGTGAAATAAAACCTAAGATAGCTACAATATAACTAATAGTTACATTGTATCTAGCTTAGGTTTTGTTTTTATTTCACAGGCAAGTTTGTATTTAGATTAGTTACTAAATAGTTATTAACTATTTACTAACTACCTAGATAAAATAAATACAAATTTACCTGTAAAATAAAACCTAACCTGTCTTACACTAACACCTAACCTTACACTACAATTAAATCAATTACATAAATTAAATACAATTAACTAAATTACAAAAAACAAACACTAAATTACACAAAATAAAAAAAGACATTATCAGATATTTAAACTAATTACACCTAATCTAATAGCCCTATCAAAATAACCCCCCCCCCCAAATAAAAAAAACCCTAGCCTAAACTAAACTACCAATAGCCCTTAAAAGGGCCTTTTGCAGGGCATTGCCCCAAAGAAATCAGCTCTTTTACCTGTAAAAAAAAATATACAAACAACCCCCCAACAGTAAAACCCACCACCCACACTACCAACCCCCCAAATAAAATCCTAACTTAAAAACCTAAGCTCCCCGTTGCCCTGAAAAGGGCATTTGGATGGGCATTGCCCTTAAAAGGCAATTTCGTTCTTTTTCCTCCCAAACCCTAATCTAAAAATAAAACCCACCCAATAAACCCTTAAAAAAAACCTAACACTAACCCCCGAAAATCCACTTACAGTTTTTGAAGACCCGACATCCATCCTCAACGAAGCCGGCAGAAGTCCTCAACGAAGCGGCAGAAGTCTTCATCCAACCGGGCAGAAGTCTTCATTCAGACGGTATCTTCTATCTTCATCCATCCGGCGCGGAGAGGGTCCATCTTCAAGACATTCGGCGCGGAGCATCCTCTTAGGGAGCTTAGGTTTTTTAGTTAGGATTTTATATGGGGGGTTGGTTGTGTGGGTGGTGGGTTTTACTGTTGTGGGGTTGTTCGTATTTTTTAGTTCCAATCAGCCAATAGAATGCAAGCTCAATCCTATTGGCTGATTGGATCAGCCAATAGGATTGAAGCTCAATCCTATTGGCTGATTGCATCAGCCAATAGGATTTTTTCACCTTTAATTCCGATTGGCTGATAGAATTCAAGAATTGGAATTCAAGGGACGCCAATTTGGATGACGTCATTTAAAGGAGAATTCATTGTTCAAGAAGATGTCGATTGAAGAGGATGCTCCGTGCCGGATGTCTTGAAGATGGACCCGCTCCGGATGGATGAAGATAGAAGATGCTGTCTTGGATGAAGACTTCTGCCCGGTTGGATGAAGACTTCTGCCGCTTCGTTGAGGACTTTTGACGGCCTCGTTGAGGATGGATGTCGGGTCTTCAAAAACTGTAAGTGGATCTTCAGGGGTTAGTGTTAGTTTTTTTTAAGGGTTTATTTTTAGATTAGGGTTTGGGCGGAAAAAGAGCTAGATGCCTTTTTAAGGACAATGCCCATCCAAATGCCCTTTTCAGGGCAATTTGGAGCTTAGTTTTTTTAGTTAGGATTTTATTTGGGGGGTTGGTTGTGTGGGTGGTAGGTTTTACTGTTGGGGGGTTGTTTGCATTTTTTTTTACAGGTAAAAGAGCTGATTTCTTTGGGGCAATGCCCCGCAAAAGGCCCTTTTAAGGGCTATTGGTAGTTTTGTTTAGGCTAGGTTTTTTTTTATTTTGGGGGGGCTTTTTTATTTTTATAGGGCTATTAGATTAGATGTAATTAGTTTAAATATCTGATAATTTCTTTTTTTTATTTTTTGTAATTTAGTTAATTGTATTTAATTTATGTAATTGATTTAATTGTAGTGTAAGGTTAGGTGTTAGTGAAACTCAGGTTAGGCTTTATTTTACAGGAAAATTTGTATTTATTTTAGCTAGGTAGTTAGTAAATAGTTAATAACTATTTAGTAACTATTCTACCTAGTTAAAATAAATACAAACTTGCCTGTGAAATAAAAATAAAACCTAAGCTAGCTACAATGTAACTATTAGTTATATTGTAGCTAGCTTAGGGTTTATTTTACAGGTAAGTATTTAGTTTTAAATAGGAATTAGTTAGTTAATGATAGGAATTTTTATTTAGATTTATTTTAATTATATTAAAGTTAGGGGGTGTTAGGGTTAGACTCAGGGTTAGGTTTAGGGGTTATTAAATTATGTAGGTGTCGGCGATGTTAGGGGCAGCAGATTAGGGGTTAAAAAGTATAATGTAGGTGCCGGCGATGTCAGGGGCAGCAGATTAGGGGTTAATAAGCATAATGTAGGTGTCGGCGATGTCGGGGGCGGCAGATTAGGGGTTAATAAGTATAATGTAGGTGTCGGCGATGTCGGGGGCGGCAGATTAGGGGTTAATAAGTGTAAGATTAGGGGTGTTTAGACTCGGGTTCATGTTAGGGTGTTACGTGTAAACATAAATTTTATTTCCCCATAGGAATCAATGGGGCTGCGTTACGGAGCTTTACGCTCCTTTATTGCAGGTGTTAGGTTTTTTTTCAGCCGGCTCTCCCCATTGATGTCTATGAGGAAATCATGCACGAGCATGTAAAACCAGCTTACCGCAGCTCACCGCAGCGCTGGTATTGGAGTGCGGTATGGAGCTCAATTTTGCTCTATGCTCACTTCTTGCCTGCTAACGCCGGGTTTTTGCAAATCTGTAATAGCAGCGCTATAGGGAGGTGAGCGGTGCAAATAAACTTCAAGTTATTACCGCACCGCTCATAACGCAAAATTCGTAATCTCACCGTAAATTATTAATTGCGGTGTGGGTTTGATGGCGGATATAGGGGTTAATAATTTAATTAGGCATATTGCGTTGTGGGGGGTTGTCGGTTTTGGGGTTAATACTTTTATTAGTTCTGATGTGAGTTTGATGGGGGATATAGGGCTTTTACATGTCAGGTTTATTTTTGGGAGGCGGGTTAGACGTTTACAGGAAATTTTATATTTTTTTTATTTTTCTTAGGCCCCGGCAGTTTCTAAAGTGCCGTAAGTCACCGGCGACTCCAGAGATTTGTATTTACGCACATTTCTGGACATCGCTAGTTTATCCGACTTATGGCACTTTATGAACTACCGGCACCCTATATGTAAACACGGGTTTCAGTGCTTGCGCTGAAGCCTGCGCAGTATATGTAATCTCACCCAGTATATATAAATGGTTGATGAAATAAAATAAAAAAGCAGTTGAAATGTGCAACTTGTACTAAGAAAAACTTGGCATCTAACAAAACAATTAAATACATTTCAACAGCCTTATTTTTCACTATACTCATTTTTTCTGAGCTGAGACAATCAGATCCTCATCCCTAACAGAGTGCTATCAGAGAAGGAAACGCATTGGAGGGATTTCAAAGAACTGTTTGAAACAGCAATATAATGCCCCTCTCTAACACAGTGACGTGCAACCCCAGATGTGTAATGCTGACACTGACTGACTGTCATTATAAGTTTCCCAGTCACAACAAGGTGAAGCAGATTTATACAAGGCTATACAAACACAAACACATGCTCAAATTTGCTCACATTTCTCCCCGGCATTCTCTCCCATAGTAGCTGGAGTCCAGCGGCTATAAATAATGTAAACAAAGCAGCTGAAAAGAAAAACTAACCATCTGCATCAGAAACCAAAGCAATGCCCTGACCTGGAGTTGTAAATTATTACAGAGAGATATAGGGGCCTATTTAAGAAAGTGTGAGCGGACATGATCCGATATTGCGGATCATGTCCGCTGCACATCGATAAATGCAGACAGCATACTCTGTATGCATTTATCATTGCACCAGCAGTTCTTGTGAACTGCTGGTGCAACGCCGCCCCCTGCAGATTCGCTAGCAGGGGGTTTCAATCAACCCGATCGTATTGGATCGGGTTGATTTCCGGAAATGTCTGTCCAGAAACACAGAGTATCCATACAGAGTTTCATAACTACACCCCATAGAGTCCATTTTATCTGTGCAGTTTAATTAACAGTCTGTGGATCGCTGATCTCTGTCCGCATGGCTGCTGCTGCTTGCAACCGTCGGAGCACTGAGAGCAGCTTGTTGATGAGGCACAGGCATCAGGCTCACAATGACTCCCTGAGTCAGAGCTGAGGAAGTTGGAAAACAACAAGTAAAGACAATGCACTCAGCTCTAGCCTAGCCGGGATCATTGCGCTCAGGAACAGTGTACGCTCAGGAACAGTGTACGCTCAGACTGCAGTGCTTGAATGACAATATTATATTTAACTTAAAGTGAATGTAAATTTTTATGATAAAATGCCCAGTTTTTAAAAATTCTATTAAAAACAAGGGCACTTTAATTCATCAAAATTTACATTTCACTTGTGTTGTGAAAATACTTACCTTTTAATCTTGACAGCTGCTCCAGCTTCCCCAGGTCATCTCAAGACTCTTCCTACGTCAGAAATGACGGATCGATCATCCTCCAATCATGGCTTCCCCCCCGGGGGAATCAGTGTCTGATTCAACGCCGTGATTGGAGGAAGCCGACTTCCTCATTTTAGACCCAGGAAGAGGCTTTGCGACGGGCGGAGGAAGCAATGCAGCGGCTGTCAAGATTAAAAGGTAAGTATTTTCACAACACAAGTTAAATGTAAATTTTGATGAATTAAAGTGCCCCTGTTTTTAATCAAATTTTTAAAAACCGGACACTGTATCATCAAAATTTACATTCACTTTAAATATAATGTTGTCATTCAAGCTGCCCGAGCACACACTGTTGCTCGCAGCGTGATTATGCAGGCTAGGCTGAGCTAAGCGCATTGTCTGTACTGTACAAGGAACTTGTTCCAGACAATGGAGGCTGAGAAGTATACAAATTTAAGCAGACAGGGTAGGGGTAGGTTAGTGGTAGCCGCGGTCAGTTAGAGATAGTTGAGAGAGCTAAAATGGCCACCACAAGGGGAAGGACGTTATGCATATTTATGAATATTAACTTTTGGATCAATCAAGAATCAATTTTAACTTGCTAATCAGTCAGTTTACAATAAACTTAGTTTTCCTCTATACCTTGCTTAGTTGCTTCTTCGCTCTGACACTGAACATCATCTATGTCTGATCTGCAGTGCTGCTCCACCCAAGACTAAAAGCACTGCAGCGGCGCGCTATTCACAGACCGCTGTCGACCTCCCCCTCACATGCTTTGAGCCAATGGGAGGTTATTTGACCGTTTGTGCTTAGACGCCCCTATGATAACTGATAGGGTGATATCAGAATTAATTTACAGGGACAGAAGGAGCATGAGCAGAAGTTCTCTCAAGCAGGAAATAATGCACAAATGCCCTGCCTGAGAGAACTTTGCAAATGCAAGATTTTTTTTTTATAAGCAGGCATTTTTAATTGTTATTACTAAATCCAACCCCACCCCCTCTAACAATTTTTTTTTCAAGCAACCTAAAAATAAAAAATAAAAAAATAGCAACCTAACTATGCCATTACAATGGCATTTACTTTTATTTTCCCCCCCCACCCCCCAAAAAAAAGGGACGTTTCCCTGCCCGCCTCTATGGAGGAGCCTCCACTGGTTGCTAGATCTGCTATCTCAGATGGCCATGAACTCCTTAATAATCTTCCTGTAGGTCAAGTTTCTACTAATGAAATCTATAGCTATGAAAAACCTTGTAGATACTCCTCCTTTTGGGATGCAGAATTGGTTGTTTCCCTTTTTAACAATTGACTAGATAATGAACATCTTTCCCTTTAACAACTTTCACATAAATTAACTACTCTGTTGTTAATTTTATCGTGTAAGAGAGTATTTGATGTTAAAGCTATTGACTATGATATCAAGATGTTTTCCCCTTAGGGTGTGATTTTTTCTATTACCCATAGAACTAAAGCTCTTTCTACTTCTATTTTCTATTCATATTTTTTTCAAACATCCTAAACTCTGTGTAGGCCTCTGACTTAAGTAATATGAATGGAGAACTTTACCTCTGAACCCACTCTTGTAATCAACTTCTTATTTCTCATGCTATCCCTCATCTACCTGTTTCTGTTGTTATGGAAATTCACTAGCAGGAGATGGCAGTTTCTCTTCTCACTCCATTAGAGGAGCTTCAGCTTCTAAGTCCTTTTCCACAGAATTTTTTCTCCAACATATTCTTAATGTTGCAGATTAGTCTTCAAACAAAGTCTTATGGTAAAAGGATTATTAATCATGGAGGTTTTTAGGGTCGGTGGACATTATGGTAATAAGTCTTTAATGGGAGGTAGAGTTACCCCTCAAGTACTCCGGGGTACTTAGCCACTTCTGGACAAATTCCTATCCTTAGTGTACACCATAATATGCTATTATATCAGTCACCTATCTGCCAAGCTAATTTCACTATCTACATTTGCTTAAAATACTACATATCTCTCTTCACAGATGTAGGAAGCTACAGCCATGAGGTTCTAAATCATTTGGATCAAAAATTTGCTAAGGTAGCAGCCCTTCTGCAAAACCTAATTGACAAAGCACCCTCAGAATATGAGATTAATCTTTACATTGAGAGCAAAGAATTTAAAGAGGTCGCAGGACCTACAACACGAAGCTCAGTGGGAGTGAAAACTTACATAGACTCACTATGTGGCGCATATATGCCATCTGATGCACTGATAATCTCCATGATCGCACCACTGGATATTCTCCATAATTTGCCGACATTGCTGATGCTCCCTGTCTGCGTGGGTAGTTTGGTGGTCAGCATGAAGGACATACATGAAGGACATACATGTCAAGAGGCCAGCTCTCATCACAATCTGGTAATACGGAAGCAGGAAAGCATGGGCACAGCTGGATTAAACTTAACAATGGGCCTTGTCATGACACGGATGCACCCATCAATCGTGTATTGCTGGGACTTGCAGACCTCCACAGGTAGTAAACATACACAGTCATTTGCAGTTAATTCAACATGTTAGCTAATGCCATGGTTCCCTATTGTTCTCAAAAATGGCCAGTAGCCACACAGCATCCACAAATGACTGACAAAACAAGATTTTATATTCATCCACCCTGGGCCAAAGATGTTTCCTTGGAATCACTGCCGCTCATACTGAGACTATGAGCTTATGCTGCCTTTCCATTTATCGATGCCAATTAAATATACACTTCTCAAGTTCTCAAAACTGTGCACAGGGAATTTAGATGGCAGAAGAAGGATACCATTTAAATGCTACTAACCTTACCCATTCAGCAGACAGTTAATGTTGTTACAACCATTTCTATATTACATGTTTGTTATGTTAAATACTACATTACTGAACAGGAATCTAGAATGGTGTTCCAACCTATTATTTTTTTGTAGCTTTATGATCATTCAGAATTTGTCCTTTAAACTAAGTATGGGGAGTTTATTTATTTTTTCATTTTACTTTTTTTTCTCCCCTAATACTCCACTAATGGGTTACATGCGATATTTGTGATTTAGCTGAAGCCCATGGCCTGTGGCCGGGGGCATGGGTCAAACCTGAAAATTATATACCTGATTATCACTACTACCTACTTGTTATGGGCTATCTTTATCTATAGTTTGCTTGAATTAATCCACTGTGAGGAGTAGCCAAATATAAGCCCTGAATAATACGTACATGCCTAACTCAATTTGTCCACTAGAGGGCCACAAGGACTTTGTTATCTTTAAAATACTATACAACATACTTCCACATACTTATGAATAGGCTACGTGAGATCACATATTTGTATTTTCTTAATAAAGATCTCACTGTTTACCTACACACATTTAAGACCCCCTCCCCACAAGCATATGCAGATTATACTGTGTTCAAGTCCTTGTTCATTAAAGGGGCAGTAAACCTACACAATAATTTTATATAATTCTGCACATAGTGCAAAATGATATACCATTATTTTAGCACCAACTTTATACTTCAAAGTATTTAAAAGATTTTTTTATCCCAAAGTAGAATTTTGTAGAACGCCACTCCTGGCTCTACTGAGCAGGACTGTTATTTCTCCAACATTGGTGTGTCCGGTCCACGGCGTCATCCTTACTTGTGGGATATTCTCTTCCCCAACAGGAAATGGCAAAGAGTCCCAGCAAAGCTGGTCACATGATCCCTCCTAGGCTCCGCCCACCCCAGTCATTCTCTTTGCCGTTGCACAGGCAACATCTCCACGGAGATGGTTAAGAGTTTTTTGGTGTTTAAATGTAGTTTTTATTCTTCTATCAAGTGTTTGTTATTTTAAAATAGTGCTGGTATGTACTATTTACTCTGAAACAGAAAAGGATGAAGATTTCTGTTTGTAAGAGGAAGATGATTTTAGCAGACAGTAACTAAAATCGGTTGCTGTTTCCACATAGGACTGATGAGATGAAGTAACTTCAGTTGGGGGAAACAGTTAGCAGACTTTTCTGCTTAAAGTGCATGTAAAGTCAAACAAACATCTCTGCCTCAAAGTATTTAATTTCACAAATAAACCCTAGTCTCATTCATCATATTTTCCCAAGATGTAAACTAAAGTCAATATATATCATTTTAATTACTATTGTTTTCGCCGATTCCTCCGCCTGCATTTTTGGTCCCACTTTTCTTTTTTGATTGACACTTCTCTGTCTGCTTGTTTTTTGCTTCCCCGGGGCGTCAGGATCTTTGTTCCTCACGTCACTTTCTTTAAATGCGCATGCGTGAGCTACCCGATGACGTAGCATACTCCATGCTCGTCCTCGAGTCTCGCATGCGCAATACCTCTTGAATTTCATTCATTCCAAGAGCTGAGGAGCTGTTGTTTTCTGTAGTATTGGTCGCTATACGCATGCGCGATTTCTCCGCAATTGTTTAATCGCATGCGCAAATGTCGGCCCTGCTCGTGAACGAGCTTACAACAAACGTCATGGAGTGGGAGTAAAATATTAAAATGAGGCATCGGATGTAGGGCTCCTAACCAGGAAGAAGACGGTTGGGAGGAGTCGAGTACTTACAACTACGATAAGTAAAAAATGAAATAAAAGTTTATTGCATTTGTTTTTTATGTTTATATGAATGCGGTTTACATATTTATAACATTCTGAGCAAGTATGTTTGATTTCATCAAGTAAAATTTACAATCACTTTAAGGTATGACTAGCCATATTTCAAACAAGACTGTGTAATGCTGGAAGGCTGTCATTTCCCCTCATGGGGACCGGTAAGCCATTTTCTTAGTCAAAAACAAACAGAATAAAGGGCTTATTATGGGCTAAAAAACTGGTAGACATTTTTATGGGCTAAATCGATTGCTTTATTTGTGCATATTATTCAGATTTAGGCTAATAATTGGCATTTATAATCTTGGGGAACGTTTATAAAACGGCAGGCACTGTATGGACACCTTTTTCAGTCAGGGGGCCTTTCTAGTCATAGACTGAGCCTCATTTTCGCGCCATTAATGCGCAGTTGTTTTTTGAGAGCAGGGCATGCAGATGCATGTGTGAGGATCTAAGAATCTCTGAAAAAGCTTTTAGAAGGCGTCATTTGGTATCGTATTCCCCTCAGGGCTTGGTTGGGTCTTAGCAAAGACTATATCTGGGACTGTATAGGGGTTAAATTGAAAAACGGCTCCGGTTCCGTTATTTTAAGGGTTAAAGCTCTGAAATTTGGTGTGCAATACTTTTAAGGCTTTAAGACACTGTGGTGAAATTTTGGTAATTTTTGAACAATTCCTTCATACTTTTTCACATATTCAGTAATAAAGTGTTTTCTGTTTGAAATTTAAAGTGACAGTAACGGTTTTATTTTAAAACGTTTTTTGTGCTTTGTTGACAAGTTTAAGCCTGTTTAACATGTCTGTACCTTCAGATAAGCTATGTTCTATATGTATGAAAGTCAATGTGTTTCCCCATTTAAATTTATGTGATAATTGTGCCATAGCGTCCAAACAAAGTAAGGACAGTAATGCAACAGATAATGATATTGCCCAAGATGATTCCTCAAATGAGGGGAGTAAACATGATACTACATCATCCCCTACTGTGTCTACACCAGTTTTGCCCATGCAGGAGGCCCCTAGTACATCTAGTGCGCCAATACTTATTACCATGCAACAATTAACGGCTGTAATGGATAACTCCATAGCAAATCTTTTATCCAAAATGCCTACTTATCAGAGAAAGCGCGATTGCTCTGTTTTAAACACTGAAGAGCAAGAGGACGCTGATGATAATTGTTCTGTCATACCCTCACACCAATCTGAAGGGGCCATGAGGGAGGTTTTGTCTGAGGGAGAAATTTCAGATTCAGGAAAAATTTCTCATCAAGCTGAACCTGATGTTGTGACATTTAAATTTAAATTAGAACATCTCCGCGTACTGCTTAAGGAGGTGTTATCTACTCTGGATGATTGTGACAATTTGGTCATTCCAGAGAAATTATGCAAGATGGACAGGTTCCTAGAGGTTCCGGTGCCCCCCGACGCTTTTCCTATACCCAAGCGGGTGGCGGACATAGTAAATAAAGAGTGGGAAAAGCCCGGCATACCTTTTGTTCCTCCCCCTATATTTAAGAAATTATTTCCTATGGTCGACCCCAGAAAGGACTTATGGCAGACAGTCCCCAAGGTCGAGGGGGCAGTTTCTACTCTAAACAAACGCACTACTATTCCTATCGAAGATAGTTGTGCTTTCAAAGATCCTATGGATAAAAAATTGGAAGGTTTGCTTAAAAAGATTTTTGTACAGCAAGGCTACCTTCTACAACCAATTTCATGCATTGTTCCTGTCACTACGGCAGCGTGGTTCTGGTTCGAGGAACTAGAAAAGTCGCTCAGTAGAGAAACTCCATATGAGGAGGTTATGGACAGAGTTCACGCACTTAAATTGGCTAACTCTTTTATTTTAGATGCCGCTTTGCAATTAGCAAAATTAGCGGCGAAAAATTCAGGGTTTGCTATCGTGGCGCACAGAGCGCTTTGGCTAAAGTCTTGGTCAGCGGATGTGTCATCCAAGACAAAATTGCTTAACATTCCTTTCAAAGGTAAAACTTTATTTGGACCTGATTTGAAAGAGATTATTTCAGACATCACTGGGGGAAAGGGCCACGCCCTTCCACAGGTTAGGTCTTTTAAGGCTAAAAATAAACCTAATTTTCGTCCCTTTCGCAGAAATGGACCAGCCTCTAATTCTGCATCCTCTAAGCAAGAGGGTAATGCCTCACAACCCAAACCAGCCTGGAAACCAATGCAAGGCTGGAACAAGGGTAAGCAGGCCAAGAAGCCTGCCACTGCTAACAAAACAGCATGAAGGAGTAGCCCCCGATCCGGGACCGGATCTGGTGGGGGGCAGACTTTCTCTCTTTGCTCAGGCTTGGGCAAGAGATGTTCAGGATCCTTGGGCGCTAGAAATAGTTTCTCAAGGTTATCTCCTGGAATTCAAGGAACTACCCCCAAG
This sequence comes from Bombina bombina, assembly GCF_027579735.1. NCBI lineage: Eukaryota > Metazoa > Chordata > Amphibia > Anura > Bombinatoridae > Bombina > Bombina bombina. The sequence continues at coordinate 859,700,756 of NC_069504.1, read as the reverse complement.
GGGAAGGTTCCACAAGTCTCACTTATCCTCAAACCAAATAAAGAGACAGGCATTCTTACATTGTGTAGAAGACCTGTTAAAGATGGGAGTGATACACCCAGTTCCAATAAAGGAACAAGGAATGGGATTTTATTCCAATCTGTTCGTAGTTCCCAAAAAAGAGGGAACGTTCAGACCAATTTTGGATTTGAAGATCCTAAACAAATTTCTCAGGGTACCATCGTTCAAAATGGAAACCATTCGAACGATTCTACCCACCATCCAGGAAAGTCAATTTATGACTACCGTGGATCTAAAGGATGCGTACCTACATATCCCTATCCACAAGGAACATCATCAGTTCCTAAGGTTCGCTTTTCTGGACAAACATTACCAGTTTGTGGCTCTTCCATTCGGATTAGCCACTGCTCCAAGGATTTTCACAAAGGTGCTAGGGTCCCTTCTAGCGGTTCTAAGACCAAGGGGCATTGCAGTAGTATAAATCTAATAGGCCTGCCCATCCAAAAAGGACAGCATCGGATTTTTATCCTACGCAATATAGGGGGGCTATCATCAATTCTTACCAAAAACTAATTCAGGAAGATCTGTTTGAGTTAGAGAAAAGAAGTAATACCACTACTGCCGCCCATAATCTGTCTTTCAGAGAACGACAAGCGATAAAATCTCTTCAAGGTAACAAAGAGATTGTCATTAGAAGTGCCGATAAGGGCGGCAGTATTGTTATACAGAATAAAAAGGATTACTTTGATGAAGCTATTAATCAACTCAGTGATACTAACACATATAGATTACTCCCAGACAACCCTATTTTTGTATATAAAAAGAAATTACAGTCATTGATTATGGAAGGGGTAACATTGGATGTCTTTAAAGAGAAAGACATAAAAAATCTAATTCCCGAACATCCCCTCACTCCTATTTTCTACCATGTCCCCAAGATTCATAAGGACCCCATCTCCCCCCCAGGGAGACCCATTGTTTCAGGGGTGGGGTCCTTATTTGAGCCTTTGGGGGCATGGTTAGATGAAATACTGCAACCAATTGCAAAAAAACAACTTTCCTATCTAAGAGACAGTGCAAAGTTAATTGAAATCATGGACACTGTCGCTTGGAAAGAGAATTACACATGGGTGGTAATTGATGTATGCTCTCTGTACACCAGTATCCCCCAAAATTTGGGGGTACAAGCAGTGGAATTTTTTCTCCAAAGAGAGATGGAATTAAATATTTACACAAAGCAATACATAGGAGATGTGTTAAAATTCCTATTGTCACACAATTATTTCTGGTTTGATGGCTGTTTTTATAATCAAGTATGTGGTACCGCCATGGGGGCTAAGTTTGCCCCCGCCTTTGCAAACTTATTTGTCTCCTGGTGGGAGTTATCACATATCTACAACACTCAAAATCCATGGCTTGAGAACATCTTAATATACACTCGCTATATTGACGATTTGTTGCTCATTGTCAAAAAACCTTTAAATGAGATAGAATTTAATAACTTTATGGAATACATCAACACTAATCCATTCAATTTACGATTTACAGGAACATACAACACACAGAGAGTAAATTATTTAGACCTAACATTGGAGATAGCTGAAAACTGTATTGTCACCAGTACCTATTGTAAGGAGACTGCAGGTAACACGATACTTTATGCAACGTCACAACATCCTATACATTTGATAAAGTCTATTCCACGTAGTCAATTCATTAGGTTACGAAGAAATACTAAATCAGATGATATCTATGACACACAATCACTCGAGTTGAAGAATAGACTCACCAGTAGAGGATACAATGTCAATAGTCTTGAAAAATGTAGGAAGGAAATCAGAAAATATAACACAGATACTAACATGTATAAGAATAAGACAAAAAAGAAAGAATCTAACTTCAAAGAAGCAATTGTTTTCACCACACCGTACTCCAAACAGTACAATGACATCATAAAAATTATGCAAAAACATGCACATATACTCTCAGGAGATGATATCCTCAGACCCTTTATCAACAACATCAAATATGTTCCCAAAAGATCAAAAACCTTAGGACAGGCCATATCACCTAGCCTAGTCACTAGAAATAAAGGAAAGGAACACAACTGGCTTACACAAAAAGGAAATTACAAATGTGGTAGTCAAAACTGTAATATGTGTTCACACATTCAGGAAGGGAACACATTCATTAGCACTAGTACAGGGACAGAATACAGTACAGATTTTTATGCCAATTGCAGCACCACTTTTGTGGTATATCTCCTTACATGCAATATCTGTAAATTACAATATACAGGTCAAACTTCTAGAGAAGTTAGAAAGCGTTTCAACGAACACGCCAGAGATATCAAAAATTATAACAAAGACTCTGCCGTAGCTAACCACTTTAATAGCTTACATTTTTCTAATGAGGCCAATATCAGTATTAAAATAATTGATATTGTAAATCTATCCATCAGAGGGGGCAACAAATTTAAGTCCCTAGAGAGAAAAGAACTCTTCTGGATGCTAAAAATGCAAACACGCTTTCCTAAAGGAATGAATCGTGAATGCGATATTAACTTTTTCATTGATAATTAAAGCAATAAATAAAATACACTATGTATTACTTTTGTATTTTCCTAGTATCTAACTCTTTACCCAGTGTCATTCTTTTCATACCCCAATATATATAATCTTGTATTTAGAATTAGATTACTACTTTCTAGGGTCTATATGCATTGTGCATTTAATATATATGTCATCACCAGTTCAGCATATCTTTAAGTCCATGTTTTACATTAATTTATAACCTTAAAATCCATAACAGGACTATTACTTAATATTGTTCATTAGACATTGTGTATTGAAAATATATGCCATCATTAGTTTAGTAAATCTCTAAGTCTATGTTTTACATTTCCTATAATCTGAAAATCTATAACAGGACAATTACTTAATACTGTTCTCTATCTTGCATAACAGTAATTTTGCCCAATTGTAACAGATAAGGATACAAGGTATATGTAATTATGGTTCAGCTCCTATAAACTTTGTATTATACACATAACATGAATAGAACAATATTTCTCTAATGCCACTTATGACATTTTACATAGATCGCCAACAGTCTTTGTCTCATGTCTCTCCTACTAAAACATTAACTGATATTGAGTGTAACACTGTTTAAAATAACAACAATAATCTGAGAATTTCGTTTTTTGTTTTTATTCTTTCCAACAGAGACTAGGCGTGACTTGTCTTTGAGGGGTTAACTGAAGTTTATGTCCCAATCAATAGTAATGGACATCAGCTGAATTTTCAGACACAAGTTTTCCCTTTAAAAGGCGAGTCTAGCCTCCTCTTTGCATGTCTATGAATAAGAGTACAGTCCGTACTCGAAACTAGTCAGACAATTTTCTATGTCTATTTTTCTCCCCTGCCTTGCCTTTGTCGATTTTTGTACCTTTTCTCATGATCTTTACAGCGGTTGTAGCTGTTCAATTTTTTAATGGCTTTTCAAATAAAGACTCATTGTTTTTAAGCTATCCACAGTAGTGCCTGCATCTTCTCTTTTTCCCATACCGGCATTGCAGTAGTACCTTACATGGACGACATTCTAATACAAGCGTCGTCCCTGTCAAAGGCAAAGGCTCATACGGACATCGTTCTACCTTTTCTCACATCTCACGGATGGAAGGTGAACAAAGAAAAGAGTTCTCTGTCCCCGTCAACAAGAGTTCCCTTCTTGGGAACAATAATAGATTCCTTAGAAATGAGGATTTTTCTGACAGAGGTCAGAAAATCAAAACTTCTAAGCTCTTCTCAAGTGCTTCATTCTGTTCCTCGTCCTTCCATAGCGCAGTGCATGGAAGTAATAGGATTGATGGTTGCAACAATGGACATAGTTCCCTTTGCACGAATTCATCTAAGACCATTACAACTGTGCATGCTCAAACAGTGGAATGGGGATTATACAGACTTGTCTCCAATGATTCAAGTAGATCAAAAGACCAGAGATTCACTCCGTTGGTGGCTGACCCTGGACCATCTGTCTCAGGGAATGAGCTTCCGCAGGCCAGAGTGGGTCATTGTCACGACCGACGCCAGTTTAGTGGGCTGGGGTGCGGTCTGGGAATCCCTGAAAGCTCAGGGTCTATGGTCTCGGGAGGAGTCTCTTCTCCCGATAAACATTCTGGAACTGAGAGCGATATTCAATGCTCTCAGAGCTTGGCCTCAACTAGCAAAGGCCAAATTCATAAGGTTCCAATCAGACAACATGACGACTGTTGCTTATATCAATCATCAAGGGGGAACAAAGAGTTCCCTGGCCATGAAAGAAGTGACCAAAATAATTCAATGGGCGGAGGATCACTCCTGCCACTTGTCTGCGATCCACATCCCAGGAGTGGAAAATTGGGAAGCGGATTTTCTGAGTCGTCAGACATTTCATCCGGGGGAGTGGGAACTCCATCCGGAAATCTTTGCCCAAATAACTCAATTATGGGGCATTCCAGACATGGATCTGATGGCATCTCGTCAGAACTTCAAGGTTCCTTGCTACGGGTCCAGATCCAGGGATCCCAAGGCGACTCTAGTAGATGCACTAGTAGCACCTTGGACTTTCAACCTAGCTTACGTATTCCCACCGTTTCCTCTCATTCCCAGGCTGATAGCCAGGATCAATCAGGAGAGGGCATCGGTGATCTTGATAGCTCCTGCGTGGCCACGCAGGACTTGGTATGCAGACCTGGTGAATATGTCATCGGCTCCACCATGGAAGCTACCTTTGAGACAGGACCTTCTTGTTCAAGGTCCATTCGAACACCCAAATCTGGTCTCCCTCCAACTGACGGCTTGGAGATTGAACGCTTGATTCTATCAAAGCGTGGGTTTTCAGATTCGGTGATAGAAAACCTGTAACTAGAAAAATTTACCATAAAATATGGAAAAAATATATCTGTTGGTGTGAATCCAAAGGATTCCCATGGAATAAGATACAAATTCCTAAGATTCTCTCCTTTCTTCAAGAAGGTTTGGAGAAAGGATTATCTGCAAGTTCTCTAAAGGGACAGATCTCTGCTTTATCGGTCTTACTACACAAAAGACTGGCAGCTGTGCCAGATGTTCAAGCTTTTGTTCAGGCTCTGGTTAGGATCAGCCTGTTTACAGACCTTTGACTCCTCCCTGGAGTCTAAATCTAGTTCTTTCAGTTCTTCAAGGGGTTCCGTTTGAACCCTTACATTCCATAGATATTAAGTTACTATCTTGGAAAGTTTTGTTTTTGGTTGCAATTTCTTCTGCTAGAAGAGTTTCAGAGTTATCTGCTCTGCAGTGTTCTCCTCCTTATCTGGTGTTCCATGCAGATAAGGTGGTTTTGCGTACTAAGCCTGGTTTTCTTCCTAAAGTTGTTTCTAACAAAAATATTAACCAGGAGATAGTTGTACCTTCTTTGTGTCCGAATCCAGTTTCAAAGAAGGAACGTTTGTTACACAATTTGGACGTTGTCCGTGCTCTAAAGTTCTATTTAGAGGCTACTAAAGATTTCAGACAAACATCTTCCTTGTGTGTTGTTTATTCTGGTAAAAGGAGAGGTTTAAAAGCGACTTCTACCTCTCTTTCCTTTTGGCTTAAAAGCATTATCCGATTGGCTTATGAGACTGCCGGACGGCAGCCTCCTGAAAGAATCACAGCTCACTCCACTAGGGCTGTGGCTTCCACATGGGCCTTCAAGAACGAGGCTTCTGTTGACCAGATATGTAAGGCAGCGACTTGGTCTTCACTGCACACTTTTGCCAAATTTTACAAATTTGATACTTTTGCTTCTTCGGAGGCTATTTTTGGGAGAAAGGTTTTTGCAAGCTGTGGTGCCTTCCGTTTAGGTGACCTGATTTGCTCCCTCCCTTCATCCGTGTCCTAAAGCTTTGGTATTGGTTCCCACAAGTAAGGATGACGCCGTGGACCGGACACACCAATGTTAGAGAAAACAGAATTTATGCTTACCTGATAAATTACTTTCTCCAACGGTGTGTCCGGTCCACGGCCCGCCCTGGTTTTTTAATCAGGTCTGATGAATTATTTTCTCTAACTACAGTCACCACGGTACCATATGGTTTCTCCTATATATATTTCCTCCTGTCCGTCGGTCGAATGACTGGGGTGGGCGGAGCCTAGGAGGGATCATGTGACCAGCTTTGCTGGGACTCTTTGCCATTTCCTGTAGGGGAAGAGAATATCCCACAAGTAAGGATGACGCCGTGGACCGGACACACCGTTGGAGAAAGTAATTTATCAGGTAAGCATAAATTCTGTTTTTCAGAAGCGCATCGCGGCACACTGTCTAGTCACAGCTGACCCGATTGCGCCATTAAACTCAATGTAGCTCACTCCAGATACCAGACCAGCGTGCCATGATGCGCTTCTAAAAATAACAGACCCCCTCAGTAGAGCCAGGAGCGGCGTTCTATGTGCAGAATTATATAACATTATTGTGTAGGTTTATTGCCCCTTTAACAAATGTCCAGTTCTGGCCTTTTTCTAGTTCTTTTTTTCTTTCTTTTCTCCTTCTTAACACTTAATATTTATTTTATTGTGTTATATGCATACTAGAGTAGATAATACTAGAGAGTTCATCGATATCCTTCCCTTACGATAATCCCTATACTCATTATATTACAATTAACGTAACGGTCCTTGAGTGGCTTTGCCAAGCAACCAGAGGGATAAAAAATGAGGATGACTATAATGTATGTTTGGCCTGTATTTTACAGACTTTCTTTTTGTAATTCTGCAGCAGATTTGTACTTTTTATATCATGTCTCAGTATGTTTTATCTTGATATTATCCTCAATAAAAAAAAGAAAAAGAAAAAAAAAAGCTCTAGAATTTTAATTTGTAGTTTTTCTTTCTAAGTATTCTACAGAGACAGAGATAAGAAAGGGAACAATTTGAATGACAAGATCATGAGATATGATCTGTCAGCAAGCCAAACCTATTTTGATGGGCTGTGGTTTCAAAAAGCAAATCCAGCCTTTTCTTTTGCAAAAAAAAGCATAAATTAGTAATTTCTCATACATTTTCTCATCATTGGGAATACATTCAGGAAAAAACAATTTTACAATGAACTGTCCCTTTAATGTAAGGATTAATATTGGAGGATGGTTGTAATAGTGATATGTTATACAAGTTAATATTTTGGAGGTCTTAAGAGGCAATTTTTAAGGAAAGTTCCTTTATATGTGGTTCTATTTTGGATGTACTGTACATTCATACTGTACATTCCTTAGAGTTAGAGGTGGGGGAGGCTGTGTTTTAGTCATGGGATGGGGTTAAGGCTTGAAGAGGCACTGATACCTTTTGTGATGTGGCATTGTGTTATGGGTTAATTAAATATGTGGATTAAGAAAAAGAGGGTTAATTTTAATTGGAGTGCTAGGAACTTAAAGAAAATTTAGTTTAGGGTTTTTAAACGTGGACTGAGTGTCCAAAAGTTGTAATTAATTGTGCTTGGGTATCCTAGGGTAGGGAATAAGTGCAGTTAGGGGACCCAGTAGTAGATATTAATTGTAACTGTCTGCCCAGGGGTCATTTTACTGTAATTTTAAAATACAAAGTGAAATTCTAATAGTTTTATTTTTTTTCCTATTGGTTAAAAAGTATTTTATTTGTGTGTTAATGAACATATAGATAACCAAGTATCAGTTGTTATACACAGATTCAGTCCATGGGGCCGAATTATCAATGTGCGGGTGGATATGATCCGCTGTAGGGGATCATGTCTGCCGCACATTGATAAATGCCGGCAGCATACACTGTCAGCATTTATTATTGCACAAGCATTTCACTAGAAATGCTTTCGCAATGCTGCCCCCTGCGCGTTTGCGGCCAATGGGCCGCTAGTAGGGGGTGTCAATCAACCAGATTGTATCCGATCGGGCTGATTGCTGTCCACTGCCTCAGAGGTGGGCCTTTGGCTGGGGTGTCTTTGCCTCCTCCTGGTGGCCGGGTTGTTGATTCCCACTGGTAATGAATGAAGCCATGGAGACTCCTCCCCTCAATGGAAATAAAATTAACAGGTAAGCATAATTTATGTTTTTATTGAAATCAGGTATCAAAAAACACCAAATATTTAAACACAAACTTTATATACACAGTGTGCAAACCATTTTACAATTATCCTAGAGGACAAACTCTCTAAATACCCTTACCCCTATACTCACACACATTTTCAACCTCTCCCTCAGCACCGGTATATTTCCCTCATCGCTGAAACATGCACTGGTCACACCTATCCTCAAAAAACCTTCCCTTGATCCTACCTCCCCATCCAACTACTGCCCTATTTCCCTCCTCCCTCTTGCCTCAAGCTTCTCAAAAACCTAGTTTATGCACGCCTATCCCATTTTCTTACAATAAACTCCCTCCTTGACCCACTGCAATCTGGATATCGTCCCCATCACTCCACAGAGACAGCAATTATTAAGGTTACCAGCGACCTACTTACAGCAAAATCAAAAGGCTACTTCTCTCTGCTTATCCTCCTTGATCTATCTGCAACCTTTGACACTGTTGACTACCCTCTTTTGCTCCAAGCCCTCCAATCCTTCGGCATCTGTGACACAGCCCTCTCATGGCTCTCTTTCTACATGTCAAACCGTACCTTTAGTGTAGCCTTCTCTGGGGCCTCTTCTGCCCCGTCGCCACTTTCTGTCAGTGTACCGCAAGGCTCTGTCCTCGGTATCCTTCTCTTCTTAATCTACATGTCATCACTAGGTTCCCTAATAAAGTCTCAAGGTTTACAATATCATTTGTATGCCGACGACACCCAAATCTACTTCTCTGCACCAGACCTATCTCCTTCCTTGCTAACCCATGTCACTAACTGTATTTCTCACATCTCTAACTGAATGTCCTCTCACTACCTCAAGCTAAATCTCTCCAAAACTGAGCTCCTTATTTTCCCCCCTTCTTCAAAAATCTCCACCCCCAATCTCTCTATAACTGTTGACAACTCCATCATTACCCCTACCCCGCATGCCCGATGTAATCCACTCTCTCATTCTTTCCCGCCTTGATTACTGCAACTCTGTCCTCTCTGGTCTCCCCGCCTGCCGCCTAGATCCTATACAATCCATAATGAATGCCTCTGCCAGACTCATCTTCCTTACACGTCGCTCTTCATCTGCTGCACCTCTCTGCCAATCCCTTCACTGGCTTCCTCTTGCCTCTAGGATCAAACACAAAATTCTCATTCTGACATACAAAACCCTCAACTGCACTGCTTCCCCCTATATCTCAGACCTTGTCTCCAGATACTCTCCCTCCGTCCCCTTCATTCTGCTCATGACCTCCTACTCTCCTCCTCTCTTGTCACCTCATCACACTCCCATTTAGAGGACTTCTCCAGACTGGCTCCCATCTTGTGGAACTCTCTGCCTCGCTCCACAAGACTCTCTTCTAGTTTTGAAAGCTTCAAGCGCTCCCTAAAGAAGCATACAACCTACGCTAACCTTTCTTTATACCAGTTCCTCTCCTCCATTGCTATCCCCTGAACCCCCTTAGCATGTAAGCCTAAGAGTCCAGATGTTTGTAGATTACCTTCTGAAGAGCTGACTACAACAGTGCAACTCTTGGCAGGGCCCTCTACCCATTTGATCCCTATAATTGTTTTGTTTTACTCTGCATTTGTTTATAGCGCTGAGGAATCTGTTGGCGCTCTACAAATAACCAATAATAATAATAATAATAGAGGTGGCAGACGAGTTAAGACCGCTGCTTCTTAACTCCTGTTTCCGGCGACAGATGCATTGGGGACGATTGACAGCTTCATAAATTGGCCCCCAAGAGAATAATGAACAGACAAATGATCTGCAGTTCATATGTGAAACAAGTGGTTATAGTTATGCAGTATCATGAGGGTCGAAAAAACTAATTTAGAAGCAAGGACTGTGTTAGCACATGGTGAAAGCAGCAAAAGATGTATAAACAATGTAGAGGCGTACCTTGGAGATATTGTTGATTTGGTTCCAGACCACCGCAATAAAGTGAATATAGCAATAAAGTGAGTAAGGCTATTTTTTTGTTTCCCAGTGCATATAAAAGTTATATTTACACTATATTGTAGTCTATTAAAGGGCCATAATACCCAAATGTTTAAACACTTGAAAGTGATGCAGCATAGCTGTAAAAAGCTGACTAGAAAATATCACCTGAACATCTCTATGTAAAAAAGAAAGATATTTTACCTCAAAAGTTCCTCAGTAGCCACCTCCCATTGTAAAGGATTTCTAAGCAGCATTTTAGTATGTCTGTCCTGGGACAGCTGAAAGGATGAGCCTTGTGAACTCTCATATTATTTCACCAATCAGGTAAAGGAAGCTTACTATGAAATCTCATGAGAGTTAAGTCCAATCTCATGAGATCACAGTAAGAGTTCATGACCTCAGCACTGCTGATGCTGATTGGCTGCTGTTCATTTCTTCATTTTTTTTAATTTTTTTTTGCCTGCAGCTGGGAGCAGCTGAGTATAACTTTTTACACAGAACTTACTCTGCTGAGCTGAGGAAATTGTGAGGTAAAATATCTTCTTTTTTTACATAGAGATGCTCAGGTGATATTTTCCTGTCAGCTTTTTACAGTTATACTGCATTAGTTTCAAGTGATTTAGCATATGAGTATTATGTCCCTTTAAGTGTGCAGTAGCATTATGTCTACATACCTTAATTAAAAAATACTTTATTGCTAAAAAAATGCTAACCATCATCTGAGTCTTCAGTGAGTCATTATCTTTTTGCTGGTGGTGTGTATATATAGGTGTGTGTATATGTGTAGTCATGTACATATATGTGTATTTACAGTATATGGCCTCTAGTTATCAAGCTCCGTAAGGAGCTTGATGGCCCCTGTTTCTGGCGAGTCTTCAGACTCGCCAGAAACAGCAGTTATGAAGCAGCGGTCACAAAGACCGCTGCTCCATAACCTGTCCGCCTGCTCTGAGCAGGCGGACAGACATCGCCGGAGATCAACCCGATCGAGTACGATCGGGTTGATTGACACCCCCCTGCTGGCGGCCTATTGGCCGCGAGTCTGCAGGGGGCGGTGTTGCACCAGCAGCTCTTGTGAGCTGCTGGTGCAATGCTGAATATGGCGAGCGTATTGCTTGCCGTATTCAGCGAGGTCTGTCGGATCAGGTCCGACAGACCTTGATAACTTGGGGCCTATGTGTTTATATGAGTATATATGTGTATTTATGTGTATTTATGCATTTATATGTATATTTATGTGTTTATATGAGTATATATGTTGTAAAAATGGCTCTAATAAACTTGCTCGACACAGGATTACCACAGACCTTCAACTTGTAAAAAGAGCAATATCTGTGAAGCGCAATAAAATGATGTATGCCTGTACAGGATCAGTATTTTTTGGTGAAATGTTATATGACTTTTTAAATATAGAAATTATAGAAAAGTCCATAAATTGACTTGAGGCTTCCATGTCTCTAAAGAGAGAATTCTATTTTTCTTCTGGGATAAAAATCAGACCCGTCTGGTAATTAACATACCCATGCTGTTATTTTACCATAAGCATAAAATAGCATCTGCAAGCTATTGTTCAGTGCTGTATTTCAGTTAAATCTATGTGGTTTTAAGGCACTGCAGGTGTGTGAGTAATTAAAAGATTTTAATAGTTGGGGAACAAGGGATTTTTTTTTATCAGTATAAAAAGAGCAAGTTACTGAAAGTATTTATTTGTATTGAGCTAGATACATTTGTTTGTCAGGAATTAACTGATAAAGAACACTATGAGGTAAGTGGAATTTCTTCTAGAATGCATAAAATACATATAGATACAAATATATATTTAACACATATTTGCCAATACAGTATTGTATATGCCAAGATTATATTTAAATAATTGATTTTCTTTATAATAACAGACTATCAATGGTGGTTTGGCTTGAAGGGCTAGGCACAGGCAACTAGTTTTTTATCAGCCCCAATTCTCAGGGATGGAAGACAGACCTTTTCTTGCCTGACTTTTGCTATAGAAGGTCAAACTGAGAGATAAAGATAGCAAAATGAGGATTAAAATAAGAAAATGAGAAATAAGAAGCAAAATTGTATAACACTGTGCCAGTACCCCTCTTCAACCTTAATCCTTTAACTCACCCATCCTCCAAAGTTTAAAAGCACCTAGACTCAAGCCTGTTATGAAAAAAAAACACAAACATAAAGAAATAAAAACTATAGCAATAATTACTGTATTGGGCATATATAGGGATGCAATAGGTTTTAGGAAATACATCATAACTTAAAGAGACAGTCTAATCCAAAATTGGGATTGTTTAAAAAGATAGATAATTGCACTGAGCACATTTCATTTGGCATGGTTTGCCTTTCTAGTCACTTGTGTCTTATTAACTAACACACAAACTCACTATTTACTGCTTATACATATAAATCTGTCTCACATTGGCAAGTATATCCTCTGTCATAGTGTAATAGGCAGCCAGGTTTACAGACAACAGAATGTAAGATTATAATAAGTACACTAAAATGTTATCATTTAACCTGCCCAGTAATAAGATAGTGATGCAATTATGCCGTTGCTTGTATTTCTACAGAGAAACCCAGTTCTGCCTCAACAAACAAATCTAAATAATGCTATAATGTTTTAATATTAGAATCAGTATTAGCATTCTTCTTTAATACATCATTTCTACACACCTCAATCTCATAGTGTATCTGTTATCACAAAGTAAAACTACTAGTGAATGCTACAGTAATTCCACAGATTTCCTGACAATGTATAAGCATTTATGATTCAGAGTGTGTGTTTATTTGTGCTTGTGTGGGTTATTTTTCAGTAAGTGCTGTATGTGTGTGTATTGTATGTGGCTCTGAATGGGTTTCTGTGTTTGGAAAAAATCCTCTCATCACTAAAACATACTTTTTCATCACTGAACAAATCTCACCTGCCAGTTTCAAAATGAAAAAGTGTATCAATATTCTACACAAAGTGCTAATGTAAAGCTGTTTATAATTGGTGTTCTGAAAATTTGAGATTAACATGGATCTCCTGTCTAGTTTCAGAGTGGTATTCCATGTGTATTGGTCTGTATGGCATCTTATTATCTGCTACATAACCCTTGCCTCTCATTTTGAACGTTTGGGTTGTAAATTAAAATGTTTAAAGCTCAGTGGGGCTGAGACCCTTGGAGATGTATTAATAGGGGTTGTGCTTCCCATGCATCTTAATATGGAGCAGCTCAAAGTATCTTTTCTGGAACCACCACCGCAAGGAGCCTGCAAAATGTAAGAATATTTTATTACTTTAATTTAAATAATGTAATGTCATGTTTTTCAATTTTTGTTTTCCATTCCTCTATTCTTTAGCCTCTTTCTTTGTCCAATAAATTATTTATGTCTTTTTTCTTTCTAATTTCTACATCTCTATCCCTACTTCTTCCAATTTTGGTTAAGAAATATATCTATTACCACCACTGTGAACCTCCTAACTGGCTAAATACAATTTTATTTTAAAATAGTTTTTGTTATTTTCATTTCTATATTCGCATTGGACCATATTATATAAACCACTCCTAAATAAACCTTTATTAGACCCAGACTACATGATTAATTACAGACCAATATTCAACCTCCCTTTTCTGGGGAAAATAATTGAAAAAGTAGTGGCAACTCAACTGGAAGCCCATCTATCACGCCTGAACATATTTGATCCTTTCCAGTCAGACTTCAGATGCCGCCACAGCACTGAAACTGCGCTAGTCAGAGTGCTAAATGATCTGCTCAGGGCAAGAGACAAGGGCGATTACTCCATCCTAATCCTCCTGGATCTCCCAGCTGCATTTGACACCATTGAACATAGAATCCTAATAGAGCACTTGCAGCACATTTGTGGTCTAGGAGGCACAGTCCTTAACTGGTTTAAATCTTTCCTCGCTGGTAGATCACAGAGAGTAATATCAGGATCCCAGCCAGACTACTGACCAATCAAACTCGCTCCTGCCACATAACACCTGTTCTCCACTCCCTTTATTTGCTTCCAATTAAATGGCGAACATTTTTTAAAATTGTCCTGCTGATTTTCAGAGCCTTAAACAACCAAGGCCCACAGTACCTGAAAGAGCTCCTGACACCCTACATCCCATCCCGCTCACTTAGGTCAGCCAACACATCCCTCCTCTCAGTGCCAACAAATAAGGACAAACTCAGGCTCCAGAGCATTCGGCCACGCTGCCCCTACTTTCTGGATCTCTTTACTGTGCGCAATCAGAGAGGCACCGTCCTTACAGACTTAAAAAAAAGCTAAAGACCCACCTCTTCCATCAGGCATTCAGTCCGCTTATCTGACCTTCAGAAACTTTTATGTCTTTATGTTGGTATACTTGTAAAGTGCTTTGAGTCTCACAGGTAGAAAAGCGCTATATAAATCACAAATTATTATATTATTAATATTATTATAATATTTATATGGATAGATAAAAAGCATACTTTTATTTCTTTTCCTTTCTTCCTAGGTTTAGTGTTGATGGATTCCAAAATTTTCAGGTGCTGAAATTCACTGTAGATGAGATTAACAGAAGAACGGATATCCTCCCAAATCTTACATTAGGATTTAATATCTTTGATTCATGCATAGAGCTTCAATTAGAACTAGACTCAACACTTAGGTTACTAACAGGTCAGAACCAAAGTATTCCTAACTATTCTTGCCAGAAATGGCCACCTTTGCCAGTTATACTTGGTCATTCTTTATCCACCTACTCTATTCTCATGGCTCATATATTGGGCTTGTACAGATACCCGCAGGTGAGTTCCTCAGAGAGCTGTCCATGGTATACACATTTAAGCCCAATATTTAGATTCTAAAATGATAAACACTAAATATAGTTCATAGCTACAAAACATGATGTTGGGAAATTAAATGATGCCTCCTTGATCATTGTAAACATACTTTATGTTTTACATGATCATACATTTTTATTTTAAAGCCTTAGTAAATACAATCATGCTTATTGTTATAACAGACAAAATGTACATAATTTATTTCCTTTTTTTTTTTTTGCACTTTAGATCAGCCATTTTTCAACAAGCTCACTTTTGAGTGACAGGACGCAATTTCGCTCCTTCTTTAGGACTACACCTAGTGATACATTTAAGTCTAAAGGCCTTGCCAAGTTAATGTTACATTTTCAATGGACTTGGGTTGGATTAGTTGCTTCAAACAATGATTATGGGGAGCAAGGTATTCAGGTCATTAAGAAAGAACTGCTCAGTGCTGGTGCTTGTGTGGCCTTTACAGAATATATAATGACCAACCGTTTGGACAGAAATTTGCCTCATGTTACCAAGATTGTTAAAGAGACAACAGCTAATGCTGTAGTTATCTTTGCTACAGATGCTGATTCAATTCTACTTTTGCATGAGATGTTAAAGCAGAATGTTAGTGGGAGGATATTTATTGCCAGTGAAGCCTGGTCTGCCTTAAATATGGTTTCAGTGGATAATTACACTCAACTACTATCTGGTTCTTTTGGTTTTTCTTACCTTAGTTCAACAATCCCAGAATTAAAACGTTTTCTTAAAAGGCTAAACTCCTTTGATACCCTGGGGCAAGCTTGGGTAAAATTATTCTGGGAAAATGCTTTTGGGTGCAAATTCTTTGACCAAAGTAAACTTATCGTTTCAGGGCATAATTCTACAGGGATATGTACAGGAAATGAAGATCTCAATGGTCTTCCATCAAGCTACACTGATGAGTCTAACCTAGGAAGTGCATATAATTTATATATAGCAATATATGTCATAGCTAAAGCATTGCATGGTTTGCAAACATGCCAATATGGAAGAGGACCATTTTATAATGGAAGCTGTGCAGACTACCAGTATTTTAAGCCATGGCAGGTAATATTTCATAAACTTTATGGGAGATGAACATCATTGTTTTTTGTTTTTTATGTATTATGTTGTGGCTTGATATTGACCAATGCATAGTTTTATTATTACTCAATCATATATTGTTGTTGAATATTTACAGTAAAAGATATGTTGCTTGTACATTTTCCTCCACAAAATTTTTAAATGGTGTTGGTGTTGGTGTTGTTTTTATGTCTTTTTAAGGGATTATTCTGTTTTGAAAATGACAGCCTATTTAATTATTTGTCATGTTAATAATTTGTTCTGCTAAAGGAAATGGATAGTGAATTTTTAATTTGTGCAGCTATTATTTTTCCTATGCTAAAGGGATATAATATCTTAAATACAAATGGTCTATTAAGCCTCAGTATAAAATAAAAGTGTGACATATATTTTTATTATTTAAAAAAAATACATTTTATTTAAATTTATATTTAATGTAAGTGGCTTTGTCATATTCATGACTCATTAGTTTAACTTTATGTCCCTCTAAAAAAAGAATAACTTCCATGATTTTCACATGATATAGCCTAAGGAAATAATAATATATATATATTTTTTTTTTATCAATCTCTTAAATGTAATTTATCCTCAAAAAATATTAATTGAAATTTTTTGTTTTTTTGTATCTATCATCTATCTATCTATCTATCTATCTATCTATCTATCTATCTATCTATCTATCTATCTATCTATCTATCTATCTATCTATCTATCTATCTATCTATCTATCTATCTGTCTGTCATCTATATCTATCTATCTATATCCATATGCTATAGATATAAAGATATGTTAATGAGGTGGGGAAGTTAGCGCAACCTGCATTCTCCGAACTCCAGATGTTAGCGAGCCTGAGGATTTCGGTTGAGCACAACCATTTTACTTTTATATGAACATAAGGATATGAAACACTATTGATTGGCTTTTCTTACCTTAGTTCAACAATCCCAGAAATAAAAAATTATCTTAAAAGGCTAAGGGGCATATTTATGATTGTGCGAGCGGACATGATACAATATAGCGCATCATGTCCGCTGCATATCCATAATTGCCAACAGCATACGCTCTAGGCATTTATCATTGAACCAGCAGTTCTTGTCAACTGCTGGTACAATGCCACCCCCTGCAGATTAGCCTTCATAAGGCTCGCCGGAAAC
The DNA here is from genome assembly GCF_027579735.1 of Bombina bombina. Taxonomy (NCBI): domain Eukaryota; kingdom Metazoa; phylum Chordata; class Amphibia; order Anura; family Bombinatoridae; genus Bombina; species Bombina bombina. Next base: position 859,683,676 of record NC_069504.1, on the reverse strand, counting down.
ACGGGGCATCAAGTTTTGTAAAGAGCTTGAAAAATATGCCTCTAAATCCCTTTGATACCCTTGGGCAAGCTTGGGTAAATTTATTCTGAGAAAATGCTTTTGGGTGCAAATTCTTTGACCACGGTAAACTTATAGATTCAGGGTATAATTCTACAGAGATATGTAGATACAGTAAATGAAGATATCAAGGGTCTTCCATCAAGCTACACTGATGAGTCTAACCAAAGAAGTGCATATAATTTATATATAGCAATATATGAAATAGCCAAAGCACTGCATGACAAAAAGAAGTAATTACTGGTGACATTCCATCTTGTGTGATTCCCTATTTTCTAGTGTGATAATAACTTACAATATATATTTTGTAAGCTATGGAGAACAAATTGTTATCACACACATTCACAAACTTTATATCTATCTATATATAGGTAAATATAGGTACAGGCATGCCTCGTTTTATTGTGCTTTACTTTATTGCGCTTCATAGATATTGCTCTTTTAACAAAATGTAGGTTTGCGGCAATCCTGTGTCGAGCAAGTCTATTGGTGCCAACATATACTTTATACTGATATAAACACATAAATACACATATATACACACCTATATATACACAACACCAGCAAAAAGATTATGGGGTCAATTTATCAAGCTCTATATGGAGCTTGATGCCTTGTGTTATGAAGCAGCGGTCTAAAGCTCTGAGGTGGTGGACAGAAATCAACCAGATCGAATACGATTGGGTTAATTGACACCTCCTGCTAGCGGCCGATTGGCCGGGAATCTGCAGGGAGCGGCATTGTACCAGCAGTTCACTGTGCAATGATAAATGCTGTATGCTGTCGACATACATGATATATGATACGCTACATCATATTATGTTCGCTTGCACATTAATAAATTTACCCCTATGACTCACTGAAGGCTCAAATAATGGTTAGCATTTTTTAGCAATAAAGAATTTTTTAATTAAGATATGTTCATTGTTTTTTATAGACATAATGCTATTTCACACTTTATAGACTCCATTATAGTGTAAATAATTTTTTTTTTTGCTTTGGATTCCAAAATAAAAATGAGTGTGACTCACCTTATTGCTGTGGTCTGGATGCCTGTATATATTTGTACTCCACTTGTAATCTGGCCCTAAGAGTTTTTAATTAAAACCTGTCATATTTTTTATTCTTTCCATTTTTTTGCCACTAGGTTTTGATATTGTCATGGGCAGTATGACATGAGTATTTTGAGTGATGTATTTCTTGCTTTTTGATATTCATATATATATATACTGTGTTTGTGTATATATATATATATATATATATATATATATATATATATATATATATATATATATAGTAAACGATTTCCAGTTCAGCCCACCAATGGTCAACACGCCTGGGTGCAATGATATATTGTAAAATAGAAGACAAGAGAATGCACTCTCAGGACTTTTTGCAAAAGAAACCAATTTAATGGAACGTTTTCGGGGTTCACAACCCCTTCATCAGCATGCAAAACAAACAAAATTCAACTCATTTATAGTGTTACACATCAATTACATCACATCAACCTGTGTGTCTCCAAAGGAAAAGTGCGCCAATTTTTTGAATTTGGAACGCATCTTGCGTTCCACAGTGTTACCCGAAACCGGAAGTTGTATTGCCTCACTTCCGGTTTACGGATTAGATCAACAAACATAAAATTAATATAGAATTATACACTCTACAATTTTAAACATATGAGGGTAACATACAAATGTAGAGACTTGTTATAACAACATTGTGCCACATTATCTTAAGTGCCTATAAAATTCTGTGATGAATGTGCGGTGTCAAATGTTACTGCGTCCAGTCGGCATGGAGACAGTCACCATGGGGATCATATACATTCCGGTTTACCCGAAAGTGTGACAACTTATGTGGAATTTATAATTACGTGCCAACTGTATGGGACCACAATTTTCTTAGTGTCAGAAATAGCGTATTATCAAACTGTATACGATCATATCGCATATTGAAAATAATCGTTAAAGAGAATTTAAAAAAATTTAAAAAATTTAAAAAATTGGACCATATGACAGTACAGTGGATTAGAGTTGCAAATTGTAAATGAGAAGCAAATACAATGTTGCAGATATGGGTGCTGTGTCTTACAATGTATCACCTGTAAATTGAAGCAGGATGACGTTAAACATGTGTGTTACTGCATTGTATTTGCAAACAAATAGATATATCGAATGGGAACAGTATACAGAAAAAGGAATATATACAGTATAATATATGTAATATTGTGGGGCTGTGCTGTTATATCGCTGGGGCACCAATTTTTATGTATTCAATTTGGCCATTAAAGGATTGTAGTTTACATCGGCCACATGTAAATGTAAATGGCTATGCACAAAATCGTGTAAGGAAAAAAAACCTTATTTTCAAATTCTATCCTCAAACATATTTGTAAAACAAATGAGGATCTGCAAAAAGAAGTAGTTATGGTAATGGTCAAAAGGACATATAGCTCATGTGGATACTGTCCACCTTTGGGATTTGTCCAAGTGGGTGAAATAATTTTTTATGTCCATTTTTAAGACTGGTGGTGCATATTGAAGCAATGGGTAATGGCTTCCAGCGGACCAGGCTTCCACGGAGAAGGTAGAGACAGATGTCCCCCTAAACCATGTCGTTAGGCGCACAACACCTTCCCCTACATCTAGGGGAGAGTGGAATGTGTGCCAGAACGGAGCCACAATGTCCACCTGGCATACCCCAAGTATGTAGCACCCCAGTTGTAGATCACATAATGCTCTTAAAGTCCGGCATAGTGTTTAGGCCACCTGGCTGTATTGTGCCTAATCTGAACATCCACTAGGCCTCTCGTTTCAAGAGTAGCTTGTTCCGGTCGCCCCCTCGATCCAGTGGGGGTATGTGGTCTATTAGGATATAGCGGATGGAGGACACAGCGTGTGCTTTCTTAGCGCAATGTCGCGCCACTGGCTGTTCAGAGTCACCGTTTTTAAGTGCTGTCCTTATGGCGTGGCGGTGATTGGCCATACGCTCACGGAGTGTGCCAGAGGTCTTCCCTATGTAGAAGAAGGAACATGGACAAAACAATAAGTATATAACGTGAGTGGTGGTACACGTTATAGAGTGTCGAATGGAGAATGTTCGATTGGTGTGTGGGTGATGGAAAACTTTAGTACCCACTAGGCCATTGCACATTGTGCAGCCCAAACAGCGATAGGAGCCTTTTATATTCCTTTTCTTAATAGTCGAATAACTTTGTTTGGGATCCGTTTTCACCAGAAGATCTTTGAGATTAGTTCCCCTCTTGAACCCAACCATAGGTCGTAGATTCTGAGTAAATGTGAGTTTTGGATCCGAAGACATAATTGGCCAGTGCTGCCGGAGAATCTGGCCAATATTTTTTGTCTCTGGAGTAAAAGTGGTGGACATAATCAGCTTGTCACTGGCATCCCTTTTGGGTTTGGGAATAATAAATTCCGTCTGTGTTAGCATTGAAACTGATTCCATGGCGTCCTGTATTATCGGGATCTTGTAACCCCTGTTCTGGAACCTCTCGCCCACTCCTTTCAATTGGGAGACCCCAGCTTCAGGATTAGAATTGTTGCGCATTGTTCTTATGCATTGTGATTTCACTATGCCTTTTAATAGGGCTGGAGGATGGCAACTATCTGCCCTTAATATGGAGTTGCGGTCGGTGGGTTTATGATATAATGTGGTTCCTAATTTGTTGGAATCCTTGAAGACTGTCAAGTCCAAGAAATGAATGGATACAGTATCCACTGTCATCTTGAACTTGACATTGTTAGTAGTGTTATTAAACACATCAAACCATTTATGGAGTTCCTCCAGGCCCCCTCGCCACACCAAGAAAATGTCATCTATGTATCTGTAATAACAGATGATGGATACATTCGGCATGTTCCACAGATACATGTTTTCAAATTGTGACATATAAATGTTGGCGTACGAGGGGGCCATGGAGGAACCCATGGCTTTGCCAGCGGTTTGCAGATAAAAACTGTTTTCGAATCGAAAATAGTTTTTAAATAGGCAGAATTCAATGAGGGACAATAGAAATTCTACTGGCGGACCCTCATAAAGGGGGTTACCCGTGAGATGCTCTTGTATGGCTTTAAGTCCATCAAGATGAGGTATGATGGTATACAGACTGTTGACATCCAGAGTGACGAGTAAATCGTCTGGCTGGATGTCAACAGTTCGTATTTTACGAATGAAATCATTCGTATCCATCACATAAGACCGTGTTTCTTTCACCACTGGCTGTAAAAGTACGTCCACATATTGTGCTACAGGCTGGGTGAGTGACTCCCTAGCTGACACAATAGGACGGCCCGGTGGGTGGTCTAATGTTTTATGAATTTTGGGGGTTGAATATAAGATGGGTATCTTAGGGTATGTAGTGATACAAAAGTCGCGAATGTGCTCAGTTATGTACCCCTGTTCAAATCCCAATTCAATCAATTTATCAAGTTGTGTTTTAAATGATGTAGTGGGGTCAGAGGTCAACAGTTTATATGTCTGAATGTCTGACAATTGTTTCAGCATGTCCTCTCTATAATCACTGTAGTCTAAAAG